>NC_031967.2:53631553-54296428 GCF_001858045.2 Oreochromis niloticus
TTAACTACAGCCACCTTGAAGGCCTGTGGTACATAGCCGATTATTAGAGATAGGTTGATCAGATTTAAGATTGAAGAATTAATTAATGGCAGGACTTCTTTGAGCAGTTTTGTAGGAATGGGGTCTAAAAGACACGTTGATGGTTTGGAGGAAGTAATTACTGAAGTTAACTCAGAAAGATCAATTGGAGAAAAAGACTCTAGATGAATATCAATGGAACTGAAAGAAGCTCTAGATAATATTACATCTGTGTGATGATTGAGTAATTTTTTTCTCTAATTGTTAAAATTTTCTTTGTGAAGAAGTTCATGAAGTCATTACTAGTTAACGCTAAAGGAATGGTTGGCTCAACTGTGCTCTGACTTTTGACAGCCTGGCCACAGTGCTGAAGAGAACCCTAGGGTTGTTTACTTTCTTCAATCAATGATGAAAAGTAAGATGTTCTAATTTTATGAAGGGCTTTCTTATAAAGTAGCAAACTATTTCTCCAGGCTAAATGATGATCTAAATTTGTGATACGCCATTTCCACTCCAGCTTACGAGTTATCTGCTTTAGGCTACGTGTTGAGAATTATACCACGGAGTACTTCTGATCTGAGGCTCTCTTTTTCACAGTATCCAGTGTCATATATAGCGAGGAGGCAAAATTATAATAAATAATAATACATGTAATAATAATATGTGTTGAGAAGAGATAAAATTATTAAAAAGATAATTGACCACTGTTAGCCTCTCCCCGAATTGCTACCTTATCGTGGTGGAGGGTTTGTGTGTCCCAGGGATCCAGGGACTATGCTGTCCAGGGGCTTCTGTCCCCTGGTGGGTCTCCCATGGCAAATTGGTCCTGGGTGAGGGACCAGACAAAGGTGATTCAGAAGACCCTTATGAAAAGACCATCAAGGGAACAGTTCACCCTGCCTGGGATAGGGTTACTGGGGCCCCGCCCTGGAGCCAGGCCTGGGGAGGGTGCCCTGCAGGCCCACAACCCGCAGGAGGGGTCAGGTGCATTGTGTGCCGGGTAGCGGCCCGGAGCGAAGGTCAGCCTAATGTGTACCTTAATCAAGCCATGTAATAACAACATGTGCCAGAACATAATAGTGCAAAAGTAACATGACGAAACTCTGTTCAGACAGTGAACGGACTGATTCTTATATAACACTTTTTAACTCTCCCAGATTACTCAAAGTGCTCTATACAACATGCCGCATTCACCCACTTTCTCTAAACTGAGTGCTTCCTAACTACATTCATACACATTTACACTTTTGACATGCAGACTGGAGGAGCAGGGATCGACCACTAACTTGCGATCATTAGGTGACTGCCTACTCCGAGCTACAGCCACCCACTGATAAAGATGAGTAAACCATTGTAAACGTTGGCTACCATAGCAGTATAGTATTGCAAAACGGCATTTGGGTCTTCTAACTAAAATAGGAAAATAGGAAATAAATACTGCCATCATTGCCAGACCCAGCTCAATCTGATTGACATACACTCTGCCATGACACCAGTCTGTCAGAAGTGCCAACTTGATGCCAGATCCGGACCAGACCTGTTTCTGTGGGCCTGGCCTGGCCACATACACAAACTACAATTGAGCCAGATATGGCATGCACCACATAGACAGTGCCATCTATGTCAGGCCTGGCCCATATCTGGATGACATGCGTCTTATCATACCAAAAGTCAGCCAGCAGTGCGGCTTGATACCAGATCTGGGCCAGACCTGCTTGCTATGTGGGGGGTGGTGGTCCCCATTTTAAGAAGGGGACCATAGAGTGTGTTCCAACTACAAGGGATTCAATTCAATTCATTTTATTTATATAGCGCCAAATCACAACAAGTTGCCTCAAGGCACTTTATATTGTAACGTAGACCCTACAATAATACATACAGAGAAAAACCCAACAATCATATAACCCCCTATGAGCAAGCACTATGGCAACAGTGGAAAGGAAAAACTCTAGGATAAAAGACATGCTGTGGAAGAGAGACAGAGATTAATAACAAGAACGATTCAATGCAGAGAGGTCTATTAACACATACAGAGAAATGTGACTGGAAAGGAACACTCAATGCATCATGGGAATCCCTGGCAGCCTACGTCTATTGCAGCATAACTACGGAGGATTCAGGTCACCTGATCCAGCCCTACTATATGCTTTACCAAAAGGAAAGTTTAAGCCTAATGTTAAAGTAGAGATAGTCTGTCTCCGAATCCAACTGGAAGCTGGTTCCACAGAAGAGGGGCCTGAAAACTGAAGGCTCTGCCTGCCTGTTCTATTTTAAATACTCTAGGAACAACAGGTAAGCCTCAATAGGTGATATATACTACAAGGTCATTAAATAAGATGGGCCTGATTATTTAAGACCTTGTATTGAGGAGCAGGATTTTGAATTCAATTCTGGATTAACAGGAAGCCAATGAAGGGAAGCCATTATAGGAGAAATATGCTCTCTCTTTCTAGTCCCTGTCAGGACTCTTGCTGCAGCATTTTGGATTAACTGAAGGCTTTTCAGGGAGTTTTTAGGACATCCTGATAATAAAGAATTACAGTAGTCCAGCCTGGAAGAAATAAATGCATGAACTAGTTTTTCAGCGTCACTCTGAGACAGGATATTCTAATTTAGAGATGTTGCGCAAATGAAAGAAAGCAGTCTTACATATTTATTTAATACGTGCATTGAAGGACATGTCCTGTTCAAAAATGACTCCAAGGGTCCTCACAGTTTTACTGAGGCCAAGGTAATGCCATCCAGAGTAAGATCTGTTTAGATACATATTTCTAAGATTTCAGGGCCGAGTACAATAACCTCAGTTTTATCTGAATTAAGAAGCAGAAAGTTATGAATGTCTTTAAGACATTCCTGCAGTTCAACTAATTGGTGTGTGTTATCTGGCTTCATGGATAGATAGAGCTGCGTTCATCTGATAGTAGTGAAAATTATGCTATCTCTTCTGATGATACTGCTAAGGGAACCATGTATAAAGTAAACAGAATTGGTCCTAGCACTGAACCCTGTGGAACCTCATAGTTAACCTTAGTGTGTAAAGAAGACTCTCAATTTACATGAACAAATTGGAGTCTATTAGATAGATACAATACTGATACAAACCACTGCAGGCCAGTACATGTAATATCTAAGCATGCTCGAAATACCTATAGCGTGCTCTAATCGATCTAATAGAAATTATGGTCGACAGTATCGAACGCTGCACTAGGTCTAGCAGGACAAGCACAGGATGAGTCCACTGTCAGGGGCCATAAGAAGATCATTGTAACCTTCACTAAAGCTGTTTCTGTGCTGTGATGAGCTCTGAAACCTGACTGAAACTCTTCAAATAAGCCATTCCTCTGCAGATGATCTGTTAGCTGTTTGACAACTACTCTTTCAAGGATTTTTAAATGAAAGGAAGGTTGGAGATTGGCCTATAATTAGGTAAGACTGCTGGGTCTAGAGATGGCTTTTAAGCAAAGGTTTAACTACAGCCAGCTTGAAGGCCCGAGGTACATAGCCGATTATTGAAGACAGGTTGATCACATTTAAGATTAAAGCATTAATTAATGGCAGAACTTATTTGAGCAGTTTTGTGGGAATGGTGTCTAAACGACACGTTGATGGTTTGGAGAATTGAGAACTTGAATTATTACCTCAGGAAGAGTTTAACTCCAGAAGATCAATTGGAGAAAAAGAGTTACATGAATATCAATGGTACTAAAAGTAGCTGTAGATAATGTTACATCTTGTTAGGTAATGAATATATAATCTTAAATGCTTATATGGTGATTATATTGGTTATATAAGAAAGGCCCAGACTTCAGTGTAAAACTAGGTTGCAGGCTGACAGGAAATTACATGCTTTTGCAGCTAGAAAGTGAAACCAACTAGGCTGTTGATCGAAACTTAAAGTGTGGTGTGACGTAGAGAGCAAGTAAATATCTAGGCTTCCGTTTGTGCTTCAGACCTGGGGTTGTGTGTTTTGTGTTCAGGTCTCCATATCCGGATATGCAAAATAAAGATCATTTTAAAGTAAAAGGACCACTTTGAGCCCTGTGTCTTTTTGGCCGTAAGAATTTAAAGAACTGGGATTTAATAATCTGTGACTGGGAATCTTGTCAAGTTGAGGGACACATGGATTCCACTCAGATCAGCAGATTCTGGAGACCAATGTCCAGGAATCAGTGACAAAGCTGAAGCTGCGCCGGGCTGGATCTTCCAACAAGACAACGACCCGAAACACTGATCAAAATCCACTAAGACATTCATGCAGAGGAACAAGTACAACGGACCATCTCAGTCCCCAGACCTGAATATTAATGAAATCTGTGGTGTGAGTTATAGAGAGCTGTCCATGCTCGGAAGCCATCAAACCTGAATGAACTAGAGATGTTTTGTAAAGAGAATGGTCCAAAATACCTTCAACCACAATCCAGACTCTCATTGGAACCTACAGGAAGCGTTTAGAGGCTGTAATTTCTGCAAAAGGCGGATCTACTAATATTGATTTCATTTCTTTTTTGTAGTACCCAATTTATGCACCTGCCTGATTTTGTTTAAACAATTATTGCACACTTTCTGTAAATCCAATAAACTTCATTTCCCTTCTCAAATATCACTGTGTGTGTCTCCTATATGATATATTTAACTGACATTTTTTATTGTAACAACCAACGATTAATACTGGAAAATAATGACTATTAAAATGTTGCCCAAACTTTTGCATCCCACTGTATCTTGGGGTCTTGTTCACGAGTGATGGGAGAAGGGAGCCGGAGATTGACAGACGGATTGGTGCTATGGCTGCAGTGATGTGGACGCTGTACTAGTCTGTTGTGGTGAAGAGAAAGCTGAGTGTAAAACGAAGCTCTCAATTTACCGGTCGATCTACGTCCCTACCCTCACCTATGGTATTAATTCCGTTCTTTGAATTCTTTTGGTGACAGAGAAAGACTGGACTCAGAGTGGTCAAGCTCAAAAATGATCTTTATTTTACATTTCCGGAAATGGAGACCCGCACACGAACACATATGCTCAGGTCTGAGAGTATTACAAGCTACATGTGTACATATATCTCTGATATACGTCACACACACACAGTTTACTTAGTTCATCTTTTTCTGTGTCTGGTGCACTAAAACTTCCTGTTCTCTGCAAAAGCATGCAGTTTCTGTAGGTACTTTGGCTCAGACTCTACTCAGAGTTGGCCCTTTAGACTATATTAAAAACAAGTAACAATAAGCACTAAATAAGCACTAACAATATATTATTTGGACAATGGTCACGAACTGTGGGAAGTGACTGAAAAGAACGAGATCACGGATACAAGAAATGAGCTTCATCTGAAGGGTGGCTGGCCTCTCCTTAGAGATAGGGTGAGAGGTTCAGCTATCCGTGAGGGGCTCAGAGTAGAGCCGCTGCTCCTCCACATCAAAAGAAGCGAGTTGAGGTGGTTTGGGCATCTGACAAGGATGCCTCCTGGGCGCCTCTTGGGTGAGGTGTTCCGGGCATGTCCCACCGGAGGAGGCCCCGGGGCAGACCCAGGACATGCTGGAGGATTATATCTCTTGTTGGCCTTAGTATTCCCCCAAATAAGCTGGAGGAGATGGCTGGGGAGAGGGAGGTCTGGGCTTCTCTTCTTAGTGCTGCTGCCCCCGCGAAACGGCCCTTTGTAAGGGCCATCCATCCATCGGAAGATGATGGATGGATGGATGGAATCTGTTGGAGTAGCGTTCAGGTAGCTGGTGTGCTCTGCTTGGCAGTATATTGGCTTGTGTTCCAGGTCTGTCCAGTATCCTCCCCCGCCACCTGATCCAACTCACCACCAGGTGGTGATTGGTTGACACTGTAATTATGTTTAAAAATTAAAAAACTAACATGATATTGTTATAAACGCAGATCTTCCGGCGCCCCCCGTGTGCGGCAGTCTGTTACAGCAGCTCTGCTCATTCTGAGTTTCTTTCTTTCTTATCTTTTTTTTTTCTCGTAATTTTTATAACTAACGTATTAGTAATTAGACTCTGCAATCATGTTCTACTGTTTTGTGTTAGTCTTGGTCGTTTTTCTTAGTTTTTTTCCACTTTTTTCACCAGTGTCTGGGGACCCAGAGCAGGGATCCTTTGTTTACAGTAGGGATCAGCTGTTAGCACTACGTCCCGCAGCGGTACTGCCGGGGACAGACTCGATATTGCAGCGAGCTGAGGAAGAAAAGACGGGGTTGTCGTGCTGGGAAGGAGCGCCATCACCGAGAAGGAGACGTTATCGACCATCTCTTCCTTCTGTAATCATTGGAAACATAAGATCTTTGCCCAATAAGATGGATGAGCTCACGTTGCTAACCTGGTCACAGAGGGACTACCGGCAATGTTGCATCATGATGCTAACGGAGTCCTGGCTAACACCGCTAACTCCGACACGAGCGTGACACTACCGGGATTCCAGAGGAAAGGAGGGGGGACTGGCAGTGTTTGTGAATGACAGATGGTGTAACCCCGGGCACATCACTGTAAAAGCTGTTAGCCGTTAGCATGCGTCCGTACTACCTGCCCCGGGAATTCTCGCATGTTATCGCGATAACAGCGAATGTCCCTCCTTTGGCCAACGCAGATGCAGCCTGTGACTCTTTCCACTCTGTGGTCAGCAGACTGCAAACGCAATCTCCGAGAGCCCTTCTCATAATATCAGGGGACTTTAATCATGCCTCACTGGACTCCACACTGCCCACCTTCACCCAGTATGTGACCTGCCAAACGAGAGACAATAAAACACTTGACTTACTGTATGCCAATGCTGAAGAGGCATACAGTTAATCACCTCTCCCTCCCCTGGGCAGATATGACCACAATCTGGTGCACCTTGTCCCTGTGTATGAGCCCTTAGTGCGCAGGGAGCCACCAGCCACCCGCACAGTACAGAGATGGTCGGAGGAGAGCGAGGAGGCTCTTAAGGATTGTTTTGAGTCGACTGTGTGGGAGGTGATCTGTGATGACCACGGAGAGGACATCGACAGCCTTGTGACATGCATTACGGACTATATTAGTTTCTGTGTGGATAACACCGTACCTACCAGGACTGTGCGGTGTTTTTCTAACAACAAACCTTGGATTACCGCAGAAATTAAAGCTGTCCTCAAGCAGAAGAGGAGGGCCTTCAAATCCAAAGACAAAGAGGAGTTGAAAAGGGTGCAGAGAGAGCTGAGGGGACTGATAAGGAATGGGAAGGATAGCTACAGGCAAAAGATGGAGAACCAGCTTCAGCAAAACAACGTTGGTGAAGTCTGGAGAGGCCTCAGAACCATCTCAGGCCACAAACATCAGAACTCTCTGCCTGCGAGGGATGTGAGGTGGGCAAATGAACTGAATGATTTCTTCAACAGATTTGATTCAGCCATGAGGCAGTCTCCAACATCGACTGCAGACTCACCCACCCCCACTGTGCTGTTCCACCTCTGACACCTCAGACACTTCACACCTCCTCTATTCACCCTGCTCACTCCTCCCCACCCCCAACAACAGCATCCAATACACACTCAACACATGGCTCCAGCCTGTCTCTCTCAACCACCCAGGTTAGGAGGGAACTGAGGAGGATTAAAGCCAAGAAGGAAGCGGGCCCAGATGGCATCAGTTCAAGGGTCGTCAGGTCCTGCGCGGACCAACTGTGTGGGGTGATGGAGCACCTCTTCAACCTGAGCTTGAGGCTGGGTAGAGTCCCACAGCTCTGGAAAACCTCCTGTGTTGTTCCAGTGCCAAAGACTTCACGCCCCAAGGACCTCAACAGCTACAGGCCGGTGGCTCTGACATCCCACCTGATAAAGACCCTGGAGCGGCTGGTCCTGGCTCAGCTTCGGCACCTGGTGAGCTCATCATTGGACCCACTTCAGTTTGCCTACCAGCCTGGCATTGGAGCGGATTCACCTCCTACATCGTTCCCTCGCTCACCTGGAGACCGCTGGGAGCACTGTGAGAATCATGTTCTTTGATTTCTCCAGTGCCTTCAACACTATTCTTCCCTCGGTTCTGAAGGACAAGCTGGAGAACTCAGGAGTGGACCATCACCTCACTACCTGGATTTTGGACTACCTCACCAACTGACCACAGTATGTGAGACCGCAGGCACAAACATCCTCCACTGCAACCACTGAACATCCAAGGTATGGACATTGAGGCTGTGGACAGCTACAGGTACCTTGGTGTTCATCTGAACAACAAACTGGACTGGACTCATAATTCAGACTACCTCTACAAGAAAGGTCTGAGTAGGCTGTACCTGCTGTGGAGACTAAGGTTTTCTGGGGTGGAAGGCCCACTCCTGAAGACCTTTTATGACTCTGTGGTGGCCTCAGCCATCTTTTATGGTGTGGTCTGCTGGGGTGGCAACATATCTGCCGGGGATAGGAAGAGACTGAACAGGCTGATCCGAAGGGCCAGCTCTGCTCTAGGATGCCCTCTGGACCCAGTGGAGGTGGTGAGTGACAGGAGAATGGTGGCTAAGCTGTCATCCCTGTTGGACAACATCTCCCACCCCATGCAGGAAACTCTAACAGCACTGAGCAGCTCCTTCAGTAGCAGGCTGCGGCACCACGGTGGAGAGATTTTGCAGGTCTTTCCTCCCCACTTCTGTCAGACTCCACAACAAAGACTTCAACCGATTAAACACACACAAACCCACACATGTGCAATAAGACTAAGTGCAATACTCTTTTCTGACAAAGTTGTATTTTTACTCAGTTCTATAAAGCATTTGTATTCTATTTTATCCTATTGTATATTTTATTCTATTTTATTCTACTGTATATAGTATTTTATTTTATTCTATTCTGTACAGTTTTGTACAGTATTTTATTCTTATTGTATTCTAATTTTTGGTATATAACTTTTGCACTGTCCACTTCCTGCTGTGACAAAACAAATTTCCCACATGTGGACTAATAAAGGTTATCTTATCTTATCTTAAACATTGGAAATTCTACAATTCTGTTATTAATTTTAAAATTGTTTTTATCACAAAATGTTTGAATTTTATTTCTGATTGTACTTATGTTTTCCTCTTATAGAGCTGCTGACGTAGGTGTGACACCAAGATGGATGATGCAGACAAGATCGTGAATAAAATCTTCTCATGGATGGATCTACAAAAGGACAGTATAGACAAGTTGAACGAGCTAGCCACTCAGTTGGAGGAACAGCAGAAGACTATCAATGTCACTAAAGTTGTCGGGAGCTCAGTGTCTGTGGGTGGTGCAGCTGCCATGACAGTAGCAGGTGTAGTAAGTGTTTTAACAGGAGGACTGTCGATACCTTTGTTAGCTGGAACAGGAGTAGTGGCATCAGGTCTCGGTTTGGCTACTAGTGTGGGTTCTGATGTTGTTGGTGCTGTCTTATCAAGTAGGACTATGGAAGAGGCCACAAATATTTCAAAAAGCCTTGATGCTCTTACAGCAGAAATCACAGCACTCATGGAGTCCCTCTTAACAAAAACAACAGGCAGACAGCAACGGGGTAAAAATGTTTCTCCAGAAGAATATGTGAAGGAGGCGATCCTGAGAGCAATGGCCAAACGCAAGGGTTTGATATTAAATGAGAAGGACAGTTTAATCAAGCTGTTATCTCAGCTGCCACTTGAGAAGATCTTTAAGAACGACGTAGAATCAGACCTCCTCAAAAAGTCAACAACGGAGGTGCCACTGCTTTCAGACTTTGTTACAGGGTTGGTCTCAGAAAAACTCATGAAATATAGGGTCAGCAAAGCCAATTCCCTGGGTTTAAAGGCATCGACTACAGCAGTTGGAAAAGTGAGTATCAGACAGCCATTACAATGGGCGGGGTTAAGAAATACTCTAGAACCACTAATCACAGCACTAAACAACATACTCAGATTCGAACTAATATTTCAATATAAAATAATCTCAGTGCTGTAAATCCTGGAGCTCTTATTCTTAAATGCTCACTTTCAGATTGGCACAGGGGCAGTAGGGCTTCTGTTTTCGGTTCCAGAGCTCATCGAAAACTGTAAAAATCTGAACAGCCATGAGACAGAAGACAGTCGGTACCTGAGAGAGAAGGCTGGAGCAATACAAGAAGCTTACGGAGCCATGAAATCAGAGCTGGATGAAATTGAGTGAGTAAAATGAGAAAAATAAATTATTTCATAGAGGGTGAAAGGCTGTTCTGGAAATATTGTTAGAGGCAAATCAAGGTGCAAGATGGGATCTGAACTGCCCAGCACCGTAAATACACTGAAACAAAAACCATGCTAGTGCATCAGTAAATGTCAAATCCATTCAATTTTTTTATACAGCACTATATCACAGCAACAGTCACCTCAACGCACTTTATATTGTAAGGTAGACCCTACAATAATACATACAGAGAAAAACCCAACAATCATATGACCCCCTATGAGCAAGCACTTTGCTGACAGTGGGAAGGAAAAGCTCACTTTTAACAAAAAGAAACCTCCGGCAGAACCTGGCTCAGGGAGGGGCGGGGCCATCTGCTGCGACCGGTTGGGGTGAGAGAAGGAAGACAGGACAAAAGACATGCTGTGGAAGAGAGACAGAGATTAATAACAAGTATGATTCAATGCAGAGAGGTCTATTAACACTTAGTGAGAGAGAAAGGTGACTGAAGAAGAAACACAATGCATCATGGGAATCCCCCAGCAGCTTACGTGTATTGCAGCATAACTAAGGGAGGATTCAGGATCACCTGATCCAGCCCTTAACTATATACTTTGGCAAAAAGGAAAGTTTTAAGCCTAATCTTAAAAGTAGAGATAGTGTCTGTCTCCTGAATCCAAACTGGAAGCTGGTTCCATCGAAGAGGAGCCTGAAAACTGAAGGCTCTCCCTCCCATTCTACTTTTAAATACTCTAGGAACAACAAGTAAGATTGCAATGCGAGCGCAAAGTGCTCAAATGGGGTGATATGGTACTATTAGGTCATTAAGATAAGATGGGGCCTGCGCTGTCACTTGGTGTTTGCTCTCTCTACGGTAGAGTATCATTTCCTGTTTCTATTCCAACACATAGTGGTGTTTTTGTGTAGCTCATCTGTGTAGCAATTTAATTAAAAACATATAGATAGCTAGTGTAATCTTCAGGCTTTTCATCCGAACCACACTCACTGTGTACTCACTCCCTAACTTATAGCCAAAGTATTCACTCACTCTGTTTTTAGGGTTTTGCTAGCTTAGCTTACCTCGTAGCCAACTCACTAGCAGCATGGCCTCTTCACCTGTCCCTCCTGCACTTTCCTGCTCATTGTGTCAGATGTTTAGTTACTCCTCAGTCTCCTTTAGCAGTAATGACACTTGTAATAAATGGCTACTGTAGCTGGTGCAGCCAAAGGTAGGATAAGCTCTGCTAGCTGTCGCCCGGCAGACTGGTCCGGAGCAGCCAGGGAAACGGCCCAGCCAACACACACATGTGAGGCCAAAATGGGGAGTAACAGGGCTAATATTTCGGTCCTACTTTGGAAACCCAACTGGGGCCGAGCTAATTTTGTCCTCAGTTTCCATGGTGGCCCCAAATGTGTTTGCCTAGGTGGGTTTATGATGGGCCCCAAATCAGGCCCAGCCAACAAACAGGGGGCACAGATGAGTCAGAAGTGCCGTCCCCTTAGTCTTCCAGGGGGGTGTACAAGCTGTCTTGGAATTGGTTGTGAAATTACAGGTGAAGGAGTTCAGGGTGGTGGTGGCTGAACAAATGGAGGAGTGATTTTCAGGTGTGGGGAGTTTCACTTGAATGTCTATTCTACATTGCTGATGGTGGTGAGGTCTCTGGCTGTTCTGCAGTATTGTCCCAATCCTGATCAGAGCTCGACTGGATCAGTGGCCTTCAAATGAATCAAAAAAGTAATAAAAAAAAAAAAAACGAAAAACAACACATGATTTAGGTAGTGCTTAGTGCTACAAGCCAAAACATTAATGTAAAGGCCTGCATCAAAAAGACTCAAAAAAACAGATTTTCAAAAGTCAAAAAGTTACATAGTGCTTTTTTAAGATCATATCTGAATCTGGTGAGCAACAATGGTCTGGTAAACATACTGTCATTTTGTTTTTTGTTTCTTATAATTTCCATAATAAACTGTTAATATTTAGGTGTTTATAAGAAACATAATTACCTCCTTTTAAGCTTCCCTTTTCCCAATCTGCTTCCAGAATCAGACTCAGTCTGCAAATAAGATGTTGCTTCCGACCTCCGCAGTTTCACCCTGGTATATTCATAGGAAATGTTTGAAATACACACATGAACACATTGTTGTTAGTGGAATTACAGCTAAACTTCTCTTTCGGTTTTTAATGAGAGAATATTTGGTAGCAATATACAATTATGCCCTTTACCAGCTTTGCCCAAGATGTGAACTCTGTACTGTGGCCAGTTTGCATCTCGAGTAACTCCATCCTTTCAGTGGCGTGTCTAGAAAATTTTTGTTGGGGGGGCCAGGTAGGGGCACAGATTTGGAGAAGGGTGGCAGATGTAATTGGCAGATAATGTTAAAAAAATTCTACCAATAGTTAACCATCATTCAATAACCCTGTAAACCTAATAACTGAATTTGCTTTTGACTCTTATTAGAATGAGGTTTTAACCACTACGGTGCAAAGTTTTTAGATACTGCGTTGATGAAGTACAAGAGATACAATCAGTGCTTTGTCAGTGTTTACGCAGCGTTCAAGGACAGCAATATTTACATAGTATTTTTACTGACACATAGTGCACATATGTTTTGGGCAAAAACATTTTTGAATATTAAAATACAAACATTTTTAACATACAATTGGCAAATTAGCCAATGCAAAACTTTATCTGCCTATAAAAAAAAGAAGATAATCTTCTTACAAACTGGTGTTTGATTTTGAAACAGGAAAAAAGTGGGGAAACAACTGAAAAGACTAACATTTGAATGAAACCTGAAAGCAAGTAAATATTTTCTATGCTGCCTTATGGTAAACTTTGGTAATATTGATGTATAAAGAACAACACTGGCTGATGATGAAATACAGTCAGCTGGCATGGTGACACTGCCAGTATTAACCTGCAGGGCTGGACTGGGACAAAAAATTGGGCATTTTGACCAGAGACCGGCCCACCAGGTATTAAAGCCATAAAGCCTTTGAATGAAAACAAACGCTGTTGTGACAGTGATGTACACTGTCTTGTTGGTATATGTATGATTTCTATCAATTTTACGTCAGATAAAAACTTTGTTCGCAAGATTCAGATAATCATTTAATAAAAGCTAGATATTTTAAATGAGAATAAGTAAGAAAAGTATTTCTTTGTGCCCCCCTTTCCCTGTTAATGCCCTACCTGGCCCCCTGGCATAACTTTGCTAGATCCGCCCCTGCACAGTTACCAGCTGTCAGCTACTTAGAAAAGGATCCTGGTGTTATTTGTCTCTCAGAAACAGTTCATAACTTCCCTTCAACTCATTCATGTCACCTAAAAGGTAAACCTGTTTCTCCATCACCTGTTCAGCTCTGATGATTCAGTAAGGACATCTCCTGGTTTCATCTGCATGTTTCCCTCTCACCACATATCCAAACCGACATCATGACCAGCAGCTTTTACAGCTGTGGCTCCAGCAAACATCAGCTGATACTAGAAATTAATATTAAATAAATTCTAACAACAGCTGATCAAGCTTAAACGTGCTGCTGTTGTTTAGCGCGACATCCGCTGGTTTCCTCTTTCTGGTGCAAAGTGGGCGATAAACAAACGAGAGAAAAGCCGATCAGCTGATCATTGATCAGTTTTATGATTGAAGTAGCAACAGGAGAGGGAGGGGGAGAGAATGAGAGAAGAAGAGGCAGCTGACAGCGTAAACACAGAATAACTCCAGCTTTGTGTCTTTTTCATTCTAGCTTAAGTTCGGGACAAACTGCGTCTCTTCTCAACTCAATACGAAACCTGTAATATTTTCTCTGAATGAGGGACCATTCCATTTTTAAGGAGCCGTTGGCAACTCTACAAACTAACCTTATGAATAAAATAAAGTTCACCATCAGTAACATCATAGCACCCACCCAGCTGTATAGAAACTTTCGTCAGCACAACGAAAATAAACTCCACCTAAACTTGGTTTATATCTGACCCAGATAGACTGCAGGTCATAACTTCTTACCTGAAGTTCAGTTCACCTGACACTCGGACCAGCAGCCGCCTCGGGTCTCTCCTCCTCCTGCCTACCCTTCCCTCATCCACCTGCTAGCCGCCGTGGAAGCATTTTATTCCGCCATGCTCGATGGCCAGTCCAGCTATGTTAAACTGTTAATCTTTCGCCGAAAAACTGTTTTCTGTGGTGCTGTCTTTCGTGCTTGGCTCTCCTACCTTTGCTAACATGATGCTCATAGCGCAGAAGCCGATGCTGCATTCATGTACACTCGGAAGTCTGAGCTTCACTGTGAAAACATAATCGTACATTTGATATTTCATTCGATTTAATTGTTTTGGCTTCGGGGTGGCACCTGGGGTGGCCAGTCTGGTTGGGGGGGTGGCCTGTGCCCCAGGCCACCCCGCTGGACACGCCACAGCATCCTTTACAGCCTTATTGATATTGACTGTCCAAGAATCTTCCGCCAGTCCTGTAAACCACTTGCAAAGAATTATGGATACACCTCCACCATCCAGAAAATCAACAACTGTGAATCATAGCATGCTGGGGGTAAAGCAAAAAGAAGCCAACTAATACAGCAGCGCCAGTGCCATATATCCAGACTTCAGGGGCCAAATCACCATTTTCTGTTTTAATTCATGAACAAATACAACATGTATTTAAATAAATTTGAAACAAAGTAAATCCCAAGGCATGTTGAGTCCAATGGATAGCTGAAAAAGGCATTACATTTTTCAAAGACCCGACACAGTGTTTTGACAACTTGGCAATCCGGTAAAATGTATGTCACAAAAACAATTTTATCTCCCATGGAGCAAGAAACAAAACGTCTGTCCATCAGTGTATTTTTTGAACTGCTTACAAGTTCCAAGATCACTTGTTATTGGTCCAAAGATATGAGGCAGTTTAAGACGAGAGGGAACAGACATCTTCTCTTTTCTTTTTTTCCCAAACACTTTGCCTCTCATAGATACACTTGAGAATTGGTTCCACAGGTTTCTGAGGCCTTAGCACAATCTTTTTCAGTTTACCCATGAAGGTTTCAAATGTTTAAAGAATGTGTGTTACAGCCAAAAAGATGCCAACAAACAAGACCATAAATCAAACCAAAATCTTTCACAAACTGCTTCAGAACATCCTCTGCATAATCACAGTTATCAATACACAAAACAGGACTTAGAAGAATTCTCATAGATAGAGATAAAAGTTTAAAGTATCTATACATCTGGTTTGGTACATTATTAAGTAGAACAACTGCGCCTGTGTAAAGCAAAAACTGTGTCAATTCAGTTGCTTTCCACATGCTAATTTCAAGGAGAGACCTTGGTTTCTTTGCAAAACTTCCTGGCAAATATTGCCTGACAGAAAACATGAATGCTGAAATCACAGTTAGAATTTTCATAGACTGTCTGCATTTTCAGGGACTTTTTAACCAAAGATAAATAAGCTTGTGATTACCCAAGACAGACAAGTTTCAAGGTTCAGCACAAAACCTGAGACTAACGCCACACCCAGCTCATTCAAAGGTGATACCCCAACCTGGTGTTCTTTGTAGGCCAAACTGCACTTACTCCAGGCAGTACCAAATCAAAAAAAAAAAAAAAAAAACAGCAAACAACTCATGATTTGAGGAAACTGCAAACCCTCCTGGCCAATAATCACACAAGCTGTGGGGAGCAAAGGCCGACAAAGTAGCAGGCACAAAATTCAGAGAAATCCAAGACATAATAAAACTAATTAAATAAAAGTGTCAATGCACAAATCAGGCATCAGTGAACACTTAAAGAGCACAGATCTTTAGAACCACAGCCAAATAAAAATGTATTTTCTTTTTTAAAAGTAGATGTGTAGATTCTAGTTAAATGTATTTTACAAAAAAGAATTCTGACAAAATAACATTAACACAGGTTAAAAACAGAGGGCCACAGCAATCACGGTAAGAGCAGTTGGCACTGAGGCCCTGACAAGAGCATTCAGTTTCCCATAAATAATCTCTCTCCTTCATGTCGGGAGCTCGCACAGCAGTCAGAGGCGGATTTTACAGTCAGCACACTATTTCTGATGAAGTTTTCTGTAAAAAAAAAATGAATAAATAAAAAAGTTATCTGCAAAAAAACACTAAAGTCTGTAACAAAAACCAGACAAGAACAGGTATATTTTATTTGCTTTTCTGGGAGAATAACAACGATGAGAAGAAAAATGATGATGATCTTCTGTCTTCTTCAGAAATAGTGTGCCCACTGACCTTCCTCTCTGACTGCTGTGTGCGCTCCCAATCAAAATCAAATCAAATAACTCTTTTAGTGTCACGTTGCATTACTGATACATTCGTACAGCACATGTGGGTGAAATTCTTGTGTGCAAGCTTTCGAGCAATATTGTGTACAAATGTAAGAAGCATAAAAAATAAAATATAAAAAATAAGGAATATAAAAATAGAAATGTGTGTGTTGAATGTATATATATATATATATATATATATGTATATATATATATATATATATACATATATATACATATATATATATATATATATATATATACATATATACATATATATAACATATACAGAAGCTCCCGACACAGGTGGAAAAGAAGAACTATTTCTTGCTCGAGGCCGTTTTTATATACCCCTACCCTCACTGAGCTGTGAGATGGCATAAAAAAATAGGTTTCAACTCAAGAAGCTAACATGCAGCTATATTTCTCTTAAAAATTTAGAACCCGGTCAAAATTTGGACTAGCTTAGCATCGCTTTAGTTCAAGGAAAGTTCATCAGGACTTGACTAACAACATACATTACATTACAGCATCATAACTTTGTAAACATTTTATTCATACTTAGGGATTTTCAATTCAATTATATTTTAATTATACAGCGCCAAATCACAACAAGTCGCCTCAAGGCACTTGTTGAAAGGTAGACCCTACAATAATTTAGGATTGAAATTAAGTCAGAAAGTTAAAAAATCAGTGACAGCACTTTCAGAAAGACATCTATACATTTTGATAGAAGCCAATTGAGTCTAATAACAGATAAAATGCTGTGTTGAGGCTGTCATTTTTAGCATCTACGCGGATGTTAAAATCACCCACAATAATGATTTTAGGGATGGGAATTGATAAAAATGTAGTGATTCTGAATACATTATCAATATCACGTAACAATTTGATTCCTTGTTGATTCTCATTGGGTTCACACTAAGCAGCATATCGAAGACTTTACATTCATGCAAATTGCATGCTGAGTGGCCAAATGTGTGTGCATGTTGGACATAGTTCTCCATGTAGGACAGTGATCATTGTTGGGGGTTGTTACTCAAAAAAAGTAATCACACATAGTATTACACATATTACACAGAACACTTTAAAAAAAAAGTATTGCTGTACGTTACTTAATTACTCCCAGGAGAAGGTAATTTATTATACTACTCATTATGTTACTTTCGGGTTTTTCCGTAAAATGACCTGAAACACATTGTTGCATAGCTACCATTTATTAATATAAACCTATTGCACTCTCATCTTTTTGTGCAATGCAAAATATGTTATGTCTATATCCATGCTGTAGACTGTGCCACTATATGACATATTAGATGCACAGGATTCTTAAGGGTGTGGTCTTATTATGCTGTATCCTAACTTCCCCTTCATTTACTACTATTTAATACTATTTGTTAGCATTCAAACTGTGAAAAGTGAAACTGAGTATCAACACAATAAGATGTGACAAGTTATCAACAAACAAAACAAATCAATTAAATTCTTAATAAAACTGATGTCAATACAAATATACATAGCTTGAATTAGCTTGTATTACTAACATTTTCTTAATGTTTGAAGCTAATTTTAATCTTAGACAAAGGCAAAGCTCACTTCTTCTTTTTTTCTTTATCCTGAGCCCTACCACCTTCAGTTGCAGTGACTGTCAACATATTTATCTAGTTTTGTTCTGATTCTGGGATATACATTCTGATATGTATATCAATTTACTCTAAAGGACAGGGTCACAGAGGTAAGGTATTAACAGTTAATGTCAAACATTGCCTCACAGTGAATTTCATACCTTTATGTTTTTCTTTCAGGGCAACGTGTGCGAGGTTAGCTGACACGAAGTGGAAGAAGTACAGAAAGAGAAGCTGTTTGTGTTCATGTGCTTCTTCATCACCATGATATAACCAAGGAGGGATCACTGAATCATTTCTCATGTATGAAAATATGAATGAAAATATGAATAATATTAAGCATCTATGAGCAAGTGTTCTATAGCCAGTGTATTAAACATCTGTCTTTCTTTCATTTTGACCCCAATATAAATAAATCTTTAAAGAAAGTGCTGTGAATGATGAGCTGCCAAGTTAGTTAGAAATATATTGTAGTATAAGCTCAAGTTATTCACATCCAGATATTTACATATCACTACCTATGATCCATGACTTGCTCCTACATAATGTTTAATGTGTAATCAAAATAAATATCTAATTTTCTTAGCTGATGACACAATTAGACATTATCAGTATATTTAAATGGACTGATTCTTATACAGTGCTTCTCTACTCGCTCTCTCCCTATGCTTAAGTGCTTATTAATAGACATTCATACAGCTAGCCAGCCAGAATGAAGCTTCAACCTTTAGCTAGCACAATGTGTCACATAGTATCATGATGCAGTATGCGTTACTCTAAAGTTGTAAATGTTGCTGAAAAATTATGCTTATTTTCACAAAATAATGCTGGCATGGGGAACTTTTTTAGTGTGGATGATTTTTGCAGATACAGCAACAACTTATAATTGTTTAAGTAACAACTTAAATATATGTATAAGTGCTTAAAGTACATAGTAAACTTGTGATCAAAAAAGCCTGCAGTCTGCACTTGTTTTTGCTTCTTAAAGTACATTTAAAAAAAAGAAAACAAAATGAATATATATGAAATACACATATCCAAATATCTGGGCTCCACACAGTGTCGAAACTGAGCGTCCCATCCAAAAATAAAGGTGTATTTTTGTTCTTTAAATTCTTTGCCTGGAGTAAGTATTTTGGATCGATATATTCCACTTAAATTATGACCTCATGTGATGCACGAATTCACAATCTACTTTTGTAATTATATTTCAAGTATTTAAAAATAACAGGAAAATTCAGGAAAATTTCATAGGAGAAAAAATCTGTTTTACACTGTATCCAGAACCTGATCAAACAGGATACCACAATCTCCCCTTTAACTCTCTTCAAGATTTCATTACTCATTAACTGAAGGCACTGAAACACATTCCGGTTTGTTCTGTTAACACCTGCACTTAGTCACAAGTGAAAACGAGAGCTATTACTAGAATAATACAATCTGACTGTATTACAATCCAATATTTTCTATACAGTTTGTGTTTTTATTAACAAATCTGAAACAAACAAATTCCCTAAAATCTGTTATTTCTGTCACGGTCCTGAGTGGATGACCCAGTGTTTTTGCTTTTGTACCTTTTCTTTTGATTTTATTATGAAGTATGACTGTCTGTTTTGGTTTCTGTCCTAGTATTTCAGCTTTCTAGTTTGGCAGTACTTCCTGAGTTCTTGCTTTTAGGTTTTGTCATTTGGTCTTCCAGGGTTTATTCTGTGCTCCTTCTTTTCTGTGTTCCTTCTGTCTGTCCATGGTGTTATTTTTGTCTGCTCATGAGTCTGCGTAAGTTCTGTGTCTCGTCTGGATCTCTCTGTCGCGTACTTCCTGTTTTACTTTGTAGGTCCGTGCCTTATGTCTGTGCGTTCAGCTTTGTGCTCTCCCAGGCTGTGTCCCAATTCAGGGTATGCACGCTTGAAGTACGCGCACTACGCGTACTACGTACGGTGCGTACTACAAGTACGGGAAGTGCGGAAGTGAGAGGCTTGTGAAATGGGACGGTCTAGCCTTCGTCGTGCTGTTCAGGTTGCCTAGCAACTATGATACTAACAGCGAGAAATGTTTCATACAGCTTTGTGTGACAGAAATGAAGGAGAAAAAATGTTTTGTTGGTCATTCATTTTTGTCATGACATCACTTTGATTAGTTGAGACCACAGGACTGTAAAACATGATAGTTGGGCTTCATTTCTGTACTGAACAGTCATTTCAAGATTAGTTAGTAAATAATAATTAGCTAATGTTGTTCATGAGACTAAAGTCATCTCACTGTGGTAATGTTAATATAATATGGACAATATTATAGTATTGTCAGATTATATATATATATATGAGCTTGAACTCTGGGTCAAAGATGCAAGTTGCAGTTATTTATATTTCCTATCACCTTAAATCTTCACTCAAAGACAAGTATCTCTGACAGTGTATATACAGATGTATTATATATAAGAGACAAACATTGTTCTTTCAATATGTTGGCATTACTAAATTTGGCTCAATGCTTACATATATGTGTAAAAAGAAAATGTACGAGCTGTGATAACTGTTTCTGATAGAATGAAGATCAGACTGATATATGAAATATTCCTTTATTGGGTGAGAAAATCAGACCATGTCATAACTGCTTTAAGTCACACAGAATAGATATCAGAGCCTTAAACAGGCTGACTTCTGCTAAATGGGTCAAACTGGGCAGAAAGTCTACAAACACATAACATCCTTATAGAATATGATGTAACACTATAGATCAACTTACCTCAGAATATATAAAGCATATAAACAATTACAGCAATATGATGCAACAAACACAGCAGTGCTACTAATCCAAAATACTCAAAGCTTCATAGAACTGAAACAAACATTTATCTTTAGCTCCATTCTGCTGCTGATACATACTTTAGGTTTCTGAATATTAAACTTGTTGCTGCCTTTCATAGTGTGTAACTTGAAGGCCCTGAGTACTTTCTCCCACACTGAAAATACTGGGATGATCACATTATTTGAACATTACCCAATAAGACTGATTCAGGACAGACAATTAGTTATGTTAAACTTTCCTAGCAGTCCTTCACAAACAGGGAACAGTCTGTCTATTCTCTCCATCTGTCAGCTGCTGCTGGCTCTTCCTCCTCCTCTTCCTCACACACTGCTGAGTTTGTCCTGGTGGATCATCAGGGGTGCAAAGCCTCACAGATGATGTGCAGCAGTGGGTCCCTCAGTCTGTCCTCACTCTGGACAGAGAGAGAGAAAGAAACAGAGAGAGAGTGCAGGACAGACAGACAGGTGACAGTCTCAGGTGTACACACTGCTACAAAACAGCACAAGAGAAGGAGGATTTAGTGTTTGTGTTATTACGAGTGCTGAACAAGAAGAGTTCCAGATGGTCCAGTGGACACATGTGTGACTGCTGTGATTAAAGCATCTTTCTTTCAGCTTAACGAGTGAACCGTCAGCTCGTTCAAACACACGTTAAAGTCCGTTTGGCTCGACACCACCGAACAGAGGCAGCAATATAACATAGCTAACATTAACAGTGCAGTGAATCCTGCTTGTGCCGTCATATTCAGGACTGCAAACCGAGCAGCATCACTGACTTTCAGCTTGTTGTGTTTGTGGATATATGACTGACTTTAATTATCCATAAAATCATCACATTCTCTGTAAGATCAAGGTCAACTATATATATATATGTATATATATTTAGAAGTAGAGGCTTTAAAACCAAGTTACCGCTGAAAGTACAAACATCACTAATGTCACATAACTTTGCCGACATGTGGCCAACAGTAATGTTTTAATGTTCTTCGTTATTAAACATTAGCATAAATAAGTGACATAATATTCAGTACTTACTTTTGACAGTTCACTCTTCGGCCGCTCCCTTCTGCCGTATTTTGCGGCAAAATTATCCACACCCACCGCCGCGCTATGAATTGTGGGATATATGGGACCACGAAGCGTGCACCGGACCACGCTTGATATTTGGGGAAATCGACGGCGCATTTGGAGTATGCATTTCAAGTGCACTTTGAATTGGGACAGCCGTCGTCCTGTGGCGGTGACGTAATCGCACTTGAAATGCGTACTTCAAGCGTGCAGACCCTGAATTGGGACACAGCCCCTGTCTCAACAGTGTAATCAGCGTCAGCCATGTCTCCCAGCTGTTTCCTCTTAGCTCTGTTCACCTCTTGTATTTAGTGTCAGCATCTACCCCTGCTCGTTGTCGCGTCATACCCTCACCTCTACTGTGTGTTCTGTTTGCCAGCCTGCCAACCTGTTTAGTTTATTCTGTACTCCCAGTTTAGTTAGTTTTCTGTTCAGTTTCTTCCGAGCAATAAAGCTGTGTATTTTGAGTTACTTCTGTCTCCGTGAGTCCTGCATTTTGGGTCCTCTCTTCCTGTCTGCCTGCAGCACAGTCAGTGTTGGGGAGTAACGGAATACATGTACCGCCGTTACGTATTCAGAATACAAAATATGAGTAACTGTATTCCGTTACAGTTACCGTTTAAAAAGGTGGTATTCAGAATACAGTTACTTTGTTGAAATAAATGGAATACACGGCGGTACTTCCCTGTTTCATATTGTCGCGGGTCAGGACTGTTTGGGTTTGTTTGACAGCTACGTAATGTTGTTCCAGGCGGCAGCGTTACGGTTGCCATGGTTACAGGGTGACGCTCTCTCTCTGCGTGTTTCCTGGGTGAGAGAGCGCTTTTTTGTTGTTGTTGTTGTGCTAAGCTAAAAGGCAGAATGCTACAGGCATAGCTCTAAAGCGTGTAGCCTGATGGGCAGTGTAGTCCGTGCTGCAGCGAGAATGGACTGCCATACACGTTATGTGTCTGTGAGCGAGGGAGGGAGAGAAAGGAAAAGTCCGAGCTGTCACGGAGCAAAAACGGGAGCTGGAAGCATGTAAATATAATAATAACCACTGCAGCCAAGAAGAGTGCCTGAGGAGCCCGTTTGTAAGTAAGCTATTAAGACTCAACTGTACACTGTGTTCGTGTTTTCCTCCGGAAAAAATAAGTTCCGTTGGAGCAGCCTTTCAGCGCCTCTCTCTGTCTCCCGCAAGCAAAGTTGACCCAGACAACAAAGTAAAGCTAGTTTTCGGCTACCAGCCCAACACGAACCCGACGTATTAGCCAGAGGTCCCTTTACTACGTTTCGGAGCCGCGGACCTTCAGTAACAGTAATAAATCACAGCAATAGGACATTCATGTAGTTGTAAACAGCATGATAATATATTAAGTATTCCAAAGTATTCAGAATACGTTACTCTCATTGAGTAACGTAACGGAATACGTTACAGAATACATTTTGGGGCATGTATTCAGTATTCTGTAGTGGAATACATTTTAAAAGTAACCTTCCCAACACTGAGCACAGTACCTGTAATACCTACAGCATGTTCTAATCACTCTAATAGGATATTATGGTCAACAGTATCGGACGCAGCACTAAGGTCTAGCAGGACAAGCACAGAGATGAGTCCACTGTCAGAGGCCATAAGAAGATCATTTGTAACCTTCACTAAAGCTGTTTCTGTGCTGTGCTAAGCTCTGAAACCTGACTGAAACGCTTCAAATAAGCCATTCCTCTGCAGATGATCTGTTAGCTGTTTGACAACTACACTTTCAAGGATTTTTGATATGAAAGGAAGGTTGGAGATTGGCCTATAATTAGCTAAGACAGCTGGGTCTAGAGATGGCTTTTTAAGTAAAGGTTTAACTACAGCCAGCTTGAAGGCCTGTGGTACATAGCCGATTATTAGAGATAGGTTGATCATATTTAAGATTGAAGCATTAATTAATGGCAGGACTTCTTTGAGCAGTTTTGTAGGAATGGGGTCTAAAAGACATGTTGATGGTTTGGAGGAAGTAATTATTGAAGTTAACTCAGAAAGATCAATTGGAGAAAAAGAGTCTAAATGAATATCAATGGTACTAAAAGTAGCTGTAGATAATATTACATCTGTGAGATGATCATGAGTAATCTTTCCTCTAATGGTTAAAATTTTATTTGTGAAGAAGTTCATGAAGTCATTACTAGTTAACGTTAAAGGGATTGTTGGCTCAGTAGAGCTCTGACTTTTTGTCAGCCTGGCTACAGTGCTGAAGAGAAACCTGGGGTTGTTCTTATTTTCTTCAATCAGTGACAAATAGTAAGGTAAAGTCTACTCTCCACTGCTGTGTAATCAATTATTGTAAATGTAAATGTTATCAGGAAATGATCAGACAGCAGAGGGTTTTCAGGAAACACTGTTAAATGTTCAGTTTCTATGCCATATGTTAAAACAAGATCTAGAGTGTGATTAAAGTGGTGGTTGGGTTCTTTTACATTTTGAGAGAAGCCAATTGAGTCTAATAACAGATTACATGATGTGTTGACACTGTCATTTTTAACATCTACATGGATGTTAAAATCACCCACAATAATTATTTTATCTGAGCTGAGCACTAAATCAGATAAATGGGGTGTTGATTCATTTAAAGTAACATAATCATCCTGCTGCAACAGGTTTCTGTAAGGCAGAGTAAATCGATTTGTTGATCAATTATTAAGTAATGTACTAACAGAGACTTGGAAGAGAGAGACCTAATATTTGATAATCTACATTTCACTGTTTTACTCTTTGGTGCAGATCAGGATACTTTATTGTCAACACATTCTCACTCCCAAAGCTTTATAATTTACACTAGGTGACAAATCGTCAACACTTTACGGTTCTCATGAGGAAACATGAGAACCGTTTGGAATCAATCTACACATGTTCGTTCATTTTACTTAAATCACTTTGGAAAACACTATTTAACGTCATTAAAGTGATGGTTAAGGTTAGGGATAAGGTTATGGTTAGGGAAAGGAATTATATCGTGTTTTTGGAATATCTCCCATCGACTTTATTATTGAGTTTGGAAGAATTCTAAGGAAAGCATTCCCTTCCAATTTCATTCATTGGTGGGAATTCCAACCTAAAAACCTTTCAAAAAAGGACCACCAGGGGGCATAGCATGATAAGGAAAAGGTTAGGAAATGTGGAATCCTTCCAAATTCTTTCTCTGGGAGGGGCTTGGAATCCTTAGCTAATTAATGAAGTATAATTATAATTCCAAAATCCATATCCCAAAGCCAAAATCAAAATCCAAATTCCCATAACACAATCTATCATACCAAAACCTTTTTCTCAGTTTAAGACCACAATCCCAAATGCCAACAACTTTATCTCCAATCCACTAATAAACTCTTTAATACCAAGAATTATATCTCAGTTCTAAGAACTAAATTTCAGACACCAATAACTGTACCTTGGTTCCAAGAACACAATCTCTAATACCAAGAACTGTATCTGAGATCCAAGAAAGCAAACTGTAATACCTAGAGCTGTTATAAGCATGTATAATAGTATTACAAGCGGGCTTTATGTTTATCAGACCTTCACAGTGGGGCCAATGTATGTGGGTGAGAGACATCCAGGCGCCATGTCTAAGGGAGGTGACGGCTGGTTGTAATTCTCCTTAGGGGGGAAGGGTTCAAGGATGAGTTGAACTGGGACGTATAGAGTTACGTGATGTCCTGTGGAATTTTCTTTGTCTGTGAGTTTGGCCAGTTCATATATAAGACATGAGCAGCCAGCATCCATCTTTAAAGACCACTTTGGGGTTTGACTAGAGCGCTCTCTCTCAGGGATGGGTATCATTTAGGTTTTATCCGATACCGGTGCCAAACCGGTACTTTTGAAATGGTGTCGGTGCTTAAACGGTGCTCGAACCGGTGCTTAAAGGATGGAGAACACAAGCTTTGTCCAAAAACCTCTTGTGTTTTTATTTTTAGCAGTTTCTTTTATTTCTGCAAAATGATAACCAAGTTAGCCTTTTCTGTTGATACAACATACTTCGTTTGGTTGGAACCGGTGCTCCAACAATAGAAAACACAAACTTTGTCCTAAAACCTCTCATGTTTAGCTGGGGGTTTTTTGTAAAAAGATAACAATGTTAGCCTTCTCTGCAGCTATAGGGCATATATGGTATCACTCTATCAAACAAGAAGACAGTGTCAGCCTTGGGCATTTTTAATCTGTACCTCTGCTCTAAAAGAACGTACGTACCTGGGCCCGCCTACTATCCTTGCAAAGGTAAAATGATTGGCTAGAATCCAAAGTGTATGACATCTCAGGAAAAAAAAAAGCACTGAAATAAAGCATCGAAATGTGCACTGCTTTTTGGTCTGGTTACTACCGTTTATGTCAGAACGGCACCGGATACCGGTACCCATCCCTACTCTCTCCATGTTGGAACATGTGATTAAACCTCTTCAAAGATGATCCTCGGGTGTTTGCCATTTATTTTAAATTTCCACAACAGTTTTCAGCACCTCATACTGAGTGGTTGACAGAAGGATCATAAACATAAGCATGACAACAAACAGGCTGGAGCCCTGAAAACAAATATTTTTTTTCACATTGATGCAGCAGACAGCAGATTCCAGAGAGGGAACATTTCTTGCTTCCTACTGAAATATTAAAGCTCAGTTTTTTTTAAAAAAAAATCTGTTTTTAAACGAGGGAATGTGTTTGAAAAATATTCGAACACAACTCTTTCTGAGTGAAAGAGACAGACATGTACAGACTGAACTATTTGTTCAACAGTCATTGTTTCTCTACATTGAATCTCAACAGACTGAAAATTGAAAATGTTTCCAATGTTTCTGTTTCTCAGGCACATGGTGCTGCTCACATTTGTTTTTTCTGGTTTCTTTGCTGTGACCTTCAGTGTTGGGAAAGTTACTTTTAAAATGTATTCCACTACAGATTACAGAATACATGCCCCAAAATGTATTCTGTAACGTATTCCGTTACGTTACTCAATGAGAGTAACGTATTCTGAATACTTTGGATTACTTAATATATTATCATGCTTTTTACAACTACATGAATGTACTATTGCTGTGTGATTTATTACTATTACTGAAGGTTACTCACCATACCAAGTATATTTTTAAATCTTAATATAAAAAGAGTAGGGTGGACATTATGTAACTCCGAAATGACAACACAGGCACGGCTTCTTCTAGACGGGCGCTTTGCTGCATTTATTGAACGCAGTGAAAACTACAAACATAAAACAGAAAGACTTTAAGTACTTCAGTCTCTTAAAAGTAACACATGTGCTTTAACAAAAAAAATAATAATTACCTCGTGGCCGCCTGCCACTTCGGAGGTCCTAGAAGAAAAACTTCATAGCCTATTGCCTTCATATTGAATATTTTTTTAATAATATTTTTTAAAAATATTTCTACAAGTCCTTACGCAAGCTGCAAGTAGGGGTGACATGGGCCGTGAGATTGAGACACGGGCATTAGAGCCTCTTAATGCATGTTTTGTTTGGGTTTCCACCGGCGTGGAATTAACAAAAATAGAGAGGGGACAGCCTAACATATGAAACAGGGATACACCGCTGTGTAATCCATTTATTTCAACAAAGTAACTGTATTCTGAAAACCACCTTTTTAAACGGTAACTGTAATACAGTTACTCATATTTTGTATTTTAAATACGTAAAGCCGTTACATGTATTCCGTTACTCCCCAACACTGGTGACTTTACAGTAAAAGTGGTGAAGTAACAATTCGAAAACAATTCATTTAGCCTCAAAGTGGCATATTGGTCCAAATATTAGCTGCTCAGAGGCAGCCTAGAGACTAACTATAGTGTCAAAGGCCGCAGGGAGAGGAAAAGGACATGCATGCAAGCTAATCAAATGTAATTTAAGAACTGCTTAAGGGCGGTCATCTCAAGAGTAAACCTTGAGATGACCAGAATCAGAGACGTGTCTCTGATTCTGAAGAATGTAAAAACAAGCAGCGCTAAGTGTCATGTCTTCATGGAGGACACACACCTGTGGAAATCCATCAGCACCATCAGCCTGAGTGTTGTTGATCCTCCAGGTGAGTGAGTAGAGTGTGTGCGTGATCAGAGGTGAAGCTGGCTGTTGATGTTGTTTCCTAAAGATGATCTTATTTAGACTATGTAGAAATTAGCTGACACCTCACACCTGTTTCTCACCTGCATGTCCACCAGGAGCACTCGGAGAGGCTCGATCTGTTGGAAAACTCGTTGGTCTGTCCATTTCTGCTGTGTTGATTTTTGTGGCCTTTTTTATCCATAAAAATCGAAAAAACACAGAAAAACATCCCACTGATTCAGCCACAGACATCGCAGTGTTTCTGTAGAAATAAAGAAGTTAATGTAACATCATCATTTCTTTAATATATCCCATTTTGAGGGGAAAGGAATGACTTCATATGATATTTAAATATCATATGATTAAAGATTTCAGACTCTTTTGTGTCATTATGCAAGCATTAAAAAAATCAGATGTTGCATAGCAAAAAACCTAACATGCATTTACTGACATAAATATAAATACAAAAAACAATTTGTGAATACAATTAACATAGTAGCCAGTGCATGCATATACCTGAGTATTGTGAACACATGCTGCTGAGCAGTACCATAGGCCTTTACACGAGCTTTTACATATAAAATGTACAGAATGAAGTTTGTCCTGAAGGATAAGATGTAGATGTAGCTTTCTACTCGTATTTCCCAGTGTCTATATTACTCTAGGGTCTAAAATAAAGTGCATATCAAGGTTAGTGTCAGTAATGCACTCATGCACTTGACCCTGCAAATCCAGAGAACATGCTGCAAATCACTGCAAACACAGTCATAAATTAAACTACATTCAGTATCAGGAATCAGCTGAACAAAGTCCTGCATGTAGAACAAAGAAGCTGAGTGTCACTCTGGACATTAACTTTCTTTATCTACAGTTTATAACACGAAAACTCAAATTAAAGTTAAACTTTAACTTGCACAGCTCCTAACGAGCGCGTAAGTGTCCATGAAAAAAAGATGGATATATGATCCAGGGGAAGTGTGGGGATTTTTTTTCAATTTTTTAAAAAAGTCTAATGTTTCAGCAGCTAAAATAAATCATATGTTGTAAAAAAAAAAAAAATCCCCTGGTCGGAGGTGATCCCGTGAACACCAGCTCAGCGGAAGAGCAGATCGTTCCTATATCAAGTTTTGTTGAACACAATCCTGTTGGCAGCACATTCACCTCATCAAGTGTCCTGTTCACTGTTAAACTCACATTTAACTCAAACTAATGAGATCTACGATGAATCCTCTGATATCTGATTTTATACAGACCAGAATGGCTTGGGTTACCGAAATATATGGTTTGGTCAAGGCTTCGTTTAAACACAAGAAGAAGAAATGACAAGTGAAATAAATGCGTTTTCTCTTTAATGTCAACGAAAAAACATGAAAAAAAGGAATAGTTTTTATGTCAATTGTCACTATTATTGTTCCACAGATTTTTACTGCTTACAATAGAACATTTACTGTAATTAGTGACTTTTCACCTTTAGCCCTTTACTCTCATACTGCACAGTCAATCCTACTGTTAAAACAATAAAAAAAAAAAATATGTAAAACTCTAAATAAAAATGCAACACAGTGCACATTCATGAAGTACTGATTGTTAATAATTCTCAGGATTAATGACTTCAGGTGTGTGTCTGAGCCCAATATCATGCATGTGCGACAACATACTGAATGAACGACTTCATCTATAAAAGAATTTTAAAAAACACATTAAGTTTGCTATTTGCTCCACTGAAAAACCTCTGAACGAGAGTGTCAGGCAGTCCAAAAGATGGTGTTTTTCTTTTTTTCTTTTCTTTATTATTATTTAAAGAAAAGGGAAAATTCATTTATTAATAAATTTTTGATACTTGGAAAAAAACTGAAGATAATGCTTTTCTTGGACTTTTGCTGGGGTGGGTGGTTCTAAAGAGCCAGGGCCCACCTGCGGTAGGTGGAGTATCAGGTCACAGCTGTGTATAAATCCACAGACACACCGTGGAAATGCTGTTGGTGGTTCTGTGTGTATCCAGAAAGGTGTAGTTATACCTACTGCACTGTCACAGATTTTGGTTTCTGTAAAATCTGTAGCTGATTTACAGAAACAAAACAGGAGACATCGCTGGTAAAAACATTTGGATTGATTCAGAGAGTGCCTCCGTTGCACCTAATTTCTTAATAAAAGTGCGACTTTCTGTGTGCACACAGAAAATGCTGAACACCAAACACACAGTCTCTGTGGCTGTGCTGCTGAGCGTCATCACAGCATCTCAAGGTAATATTATTCACTTATTATTCACAACTAAACAGCTTCTATTTGTTCTCAGTGAGCAAACCGCAAACAGCCTGCTGCTGCTAGAAGCTGCAGAGTCTCTGTAACACAGTTGGCATACTTTGGTGTTTTCACTTAGCTGTGATTTAATTTTTAATGCTCTTTAAGATCAGTTAGATTCGAGAAATGATTAATGGACTTTGTAACGGATTTGGTTTAAAATGTTATTTTTATTATCTATTATTCTTAGTTTTTTAATGTAACCAAAAGGAAAAAAAGAGATGTTTGACATGTTTTGATGACACTTTACTGTATATTTCTGCAGTATTGAACTTTGGTTTTAGCAGGCTGCTCAGCAGCCCACTGCAGCTCAGAGTTTTGAACTGCTTCTTAATGTCTTTGGTTCCTTCCAACAGTGAGCCAATAAAGCAAGCAACAGAGCAGAGCACAGCAGTGTCTCTGTAGCTCACTTTGACTCTTTTTAACCTATCTACCTTTTGTTGTTTTCATTCTATCAGACCACAAAATCATCCCAGCTGAATCTGGACAGAACATCACTCTGACATGTCGAGCTTCAAACACCTCCATCGTAGCTGTAGAGTGGAGCAAATCCAACATGAAGACAGATTATGTCCTTTTAAGCCGTGATGGTCACTTTGACCTTCACAACCAGCATCCATCTTTTAAGGACCGGGTGGATCTGCAGGACAGACAGATGAAGGATGGAGACGTGTCTTTGATTCTGAACAATGTTACAGTTAATGACACTGGAACATACGAATGTCGTGTCTTCATGGAGGAAACACACTTGTGGAAATCCATCAGCACCATTAACCTGAGTGTTATTGTTCCTACAGGTGAGTGAGTAGAGCTGAGTGTGTGTGTGATCCAAAGTGAAGCTGCTTCTTAGTTTTTGATCTTGTTGATGAGACTGTAGTAAACAGCTGACACCTCACACCTGTGTCTCACCTGCAGGTTCACCAGGAGCACTCGTAGAGGGTCGATCTGTTGGAGGAATTATTGGTCTGTCAGTTTCAGCTGTGATGATTTTTGTGGCCTTTGTTATCTATAAAAATTTAGAAAAAATAAAAAAATATTCCTTGTTAATTCTTGTCATAAACGGACACAACACTGTCCATTTATTACAAGAATTAACAAGGGTCATGTAAGGTCGCCAGTGGTTTAATATCCCATCCCCTTTCCCCTACTTTCATCCCTCTCCTTGAATTGCCACCTTATCGTGGTGGAGGGGTTTGTGAGCTCAGACGATCCTGGGAGCTGAGTTGTCTGGAGCATTCAGCTCCTGGTAGGGTCTCCCATGACAAACAGGTCCCAGGTGATGAGCCAGACTAAGAGCAATTCATGTGCACTGCAGCATTTATCAGTATGTAAATGCTTCTTTTGTTATGTGGTTTTGTTTTTTGTTGTGAAAGAAATGTGCAGAAAGCAATTATTTTTTATTTTTTACTGTCTTTTAACAAAAAGATATTTTAAATAAAATGGTGAAAAAGTCTTACATGTGTTTGTTCTTTTGAACTCTTCGGTATAACACTAGAAATCATATCACCAATATTTCAGGATTCAGTATTTCAGACTCGTTATTGTGATTATGCAAGCACAACAAGATTAAAGCATAAAAACTTAAGTAACACATATAAAGCTAATAATATAACATAATATGAAGGTCAGTGCCATGTCAGTAATGCACTTATAAAGTACCAATTGACCATGCATATCCAGAGAGCTACACATAGTATCCGGTATCAGCTGGACAAAGTCCTGTTTGCAGAACATGTTTGTCAAAAAAAATAAATAAATAAATAACTATAAATATAAAATATAAAACTGCAAAAATTATGTACAAAGCCAGATACAATATGTTACCAGAAAATGTACAGAGGATGTTTTTTTGACAGAGAGGGGGACTATGAATTGAGGGGAAAATTAAATTTGAAGACTCTTAAAGCACGGACAAAGGTTATGTATTACCATTTGTGGGGTAAAACTGTGGAACAGTTTTCCTGTGGACTACAGCAATGTTCAAGCATTAGTCAGGTCATTAAGATGTTTCGAAAACTGCTTTTGGAAGAATATAAAACTGATAAAGTTGATGACCGATTGTATATATAACTATGCTAAATTGTATCTAAATTATATCTGTCACTGTAGCTATGTTTATACATGTCCTTCATTCCTTGTTTATTTTGTGGGGTAAGTGATGATGGTAGTTAGGGGTAACAATAAATAGTGTGCCTCAACAGAATGTTGAACATGGGGTAGGGATTAATAACTATGTATATAATTCTTCCTACTCCATTTCAGACTTAACGATCCAATAACAATATGTTTTAGCCACTTTGTTTTATGGCTAATAGGGTTTATACTTATTTATATTTTTCAATAGAAGTGAGTGTAATAGTCAATCAAGCCTATTTCTAGTATTCAGACACCACCAGGTGAACACTCCACTGCAGAGATTTTCTGGGTACCTCTGCTCTTTGATTATATTCACCCATATGGAAAAGAAATAGAAAAAACTTATAAAACACTTGCATAAGATGTGGCCTACTTTATACACTGAATCATATATGGGTTATATGATTTACTCATGAAAGTGGCCACTTTCTCATTACTTTCACATATTGTTTCAGTAAGTATCCAAAACATACAAGTTTCATTTATATAATTTTAAAGGGATCTTATATCTGTTTTCACTCTTGTATGCTTTTCATACAAGTTTCACACAAGACAGATACAAACTTTATAAGATTTATATATATCTTTTCCATATGGGCAGTAACAGTATCTAGATTATATATAGATATAATACTTAAAGCATGTACTAGATATAATCCATGATTAATGTTGTAACAGTATATAAACCATATCCCCATAATCAAGTGGATTCTAAAAGGAATTTACCTGCACAGTCATCTCCTGTTATTTATAGAATTAACAGCTAAAGTCTCAGTTCAGTTAAAAAAGAAGAAAGAAAAAAATTGTAATAATAATTACAGATAACATATTAACAGAGGGGCTGTGGGCAGCTGGTATGTTTCTTTCTTTTTTTTGGGTGGGTCGGTACCATCCAGTTCTTTAACCATCAGAATTGTTTTCTGAAGGCCAAGAAAGATGCCCAACGGATTTACTTTACCAAATGGATCATCACAGCCTAGCCGTATTACTCCATTTGATTGAACTTTGTAATTATTATTTATTGATTCATTTTATTTTATTTTCAGTTGTTACAGATGGGACAGACATGACTGGGGGATAAGAAAGAAAGAAAGAAAGAAAGAAAGAAAGAAAGAAAGAAAGAAAGAAAGAAAGAAAGAAAAACAGAGGGGAAGAGGGACAGGAAGGACACTTAAAAAATTGCCTGGATCTCCTGTTGGGAGAAGAAAAAAAGAGAAAACAAGCAGAAAAGAGAGCAGCATAATAAACACAACACCATCGCAGTAGTCTAGCTAAGTATAAATAACAGTAAATACTAAATATTGGATGTTATTGTGCAGCACGCAAGACTGACAGCGTACAATGTGCTTTGAGGTAGAAGCTAGAGGGTGTGGGGAGCCATAGCCTGAAAACTGCTGTTCACAAACGCTGTCCATCTAATCTGACTGAGCTGGAGCTGTTTTGCAAAGAAGAATGGGCAAGGATTTCAGTCTTTAGATGTGCAAAGCTGGTAGAGACATACCCTAAAAGACTGGCAGCTGTAATTGCAGCAAAAGGTGGTTCTACAAAGTATTGACTCAGGGGGCTGAATAATTACGCACACCCCACTTTTCAGTTATTTACTTGTAAAAAATGTTTGGAATCATGTATGATTTTCGTTCCACTTCTCACGTGTGCACCACTTTGTATTGGTCTTTCAAGCAGACCGCCCCTGGCTCCGCAGTAGCAGGGAGGGGCTGCATCCCATCTAGCATGTTTCTTCTACTGCTGTTTGTACAAACACATTTTTGTACACACTGTATCTTAACATATAATATAGTAATATCTTAATAATATGAGCACTTGAAATAAATCAGGAATAAATCAATATGTGAGAATTAAATATTTAGCAATATTTTTTTTAAAAAAGAAATCCCCTGGGTCACCTTACACTCTGTCCTGTGTTTCATGTTAAGCGGTTAGATTTGTTTATATAATTCGTTCTCCTGTTCCAGATGTTGCATCCACAGATTGGTCGCAAATCTAACCACATAGAAAAAAAAACAGCCTGAAACACTGGCCAGAGCATTTGAGGTGATTTGAGGGGGGAAAAAAACATTTCTATTGCAAAATATTTATTTATTTCACACAAACCTGTTTATTCCTGGTATATTATACTTATTATATATTAGGGCTGCCACAAACGATTATTTTGATAGTCGACTAGTCACCGATTATTTTTGCGATTAGTCGACTAATCAGATCATGCATCCATTGGACGTAAAACGTACAGCTTATTGCGCCAGCGTGCATCTGCTCTTATATAACTATCATTAGCTTACAGCTTTAAGTGTTTAAGATATGTGCTAACTAAAAATAAAGACAAGATGATAGTTTATTAAATTTTAATGAAATTTGCAGATTTTTTTGTTGAAGTTTAATAAACTCCTTGCTATCTAAAATATAACAGGACACCGGAGTATATTCTGGAGCATCTCACACTTCTGATAACCAGTTGTCTGCTTGACGTTTATTCAGCTGTGTAAAAACTATAACTTTAATCTCAGCCAAACCGATTTACTCAGGAACAAATTAAATACTAAAAAAGCCAAACAATAACATTTTTAAGTTATCTAAGTGACTTATGTATGTTAAACCTGAGTAGCGAAAGATGGCGGTGGGTTTGAAAACGATTTGCCGGGAGTCCGGTGTTCTCACGGGCTGTAGTGAGCCTTGCCCCCGGCTAGCTATTGAGCTAGTAGTTAACAGACGTCTCCGAAAATGTCGGAGCGCTTTTGAAAATATGTGGTGTCTGGATAAACTGACCAGATATTTGAGGTTTACACAGTTACATTCTCACCTGAAAATATGTTAAACGTTTATTTTGTGACCCAGAAAGAATAATAACAGTAATATTAAAACTAACTAGCTGCCGCCATTGTTGGAAACTGAGCTGGGCTGCGCTATGAATTCTGGGACAGAGCTACTTCTCCTTCTTCTTCTTCGGGGTTTAATGGCAGCTGGCATCCTTGTACATGCAGTGCTGCCATCTTCTGTTTCAGTCCGTTATTACACTCTTAAATCCTACTACTTATTCCTGCGTCTTTTGTGATCTTACAAAGCTTCAAACGACGCGTCGACTATTAAATCAGTCGTCGACGATTTTGATAGTCGACGTAATCGTGACTAGTCGACTAATCGTGGCAGCCCTATTATATATTAAACTAAGTTTTTATAATATTGAAATAGGTTAAACTAGTGTAGAAAAATATTTTTTATAAAAAAAACCAGTGTTTTTCTGACATTATGAATATCAGAATGATAAACGCGTGCCGTGTGGACAGTAGAGGGCAGCAAAGTGTTGCTACAGGACCACCTTTCTTCTGCTTGCTGTTTCTCTGGCTTTTGTAGAACTGTAATCTGTAATATTCTAATATAAAAAAGGTTTGTTTTTCAGAAACACTTTTGCACAGGAGGTAGTTTTTATAAGAATAAGTTGTGTGTGTGTCTTTAAAATAGTGTAATGTTGTTACTAATTCACTGTGTTCTAATTATTGTTGTAACAGCTGCCCTGCTGTGCACAGGACCATTCAGGAAGTTTCTTCTTGATTTTAAACAGAATCCTATCATAATGTCTATTAGTGTCAGCATGAAGACTGCGTGTGCTGTCTGCACCCTTTGATGTCAGGTCAAACATCTAGAGCCAAAATGATAAACTTGGTCAGAAATGTCACTTGTAGATTCAACTTATTAAAGCCAAATTTAAAAAAGAAAAAAATACACAAAAAAGATCCTCTGGAGAAAATCAAAGGTCTTTGAAACAGTTTCTAGAGCTTATATACTAAGAAAAAAAAAGAAAAATCAAGTAAACGAAACAGTGAAACAACCCCAAGGTGTAGAGCCTTAAACACATGCGCCAGCAGCAGATGAACAGATAAGGATCAAAGAAAGACAAACAGACAGAAACAAGGAGACAGCGGGATAGAGAGATATAACAAACACAGAAAAAAAAGAGAGACAGAAAAGAGACTGAGAGAGTAAAGAGAATGAGAGTCAGAGAGAGAGCTCCCCTTGGCCGTGACATATAATGCTGGGGCCACTGATCCCTCTATTTTGTTACTGAAAAAAAAATGTGTGCAAAGCAGTCATCCGAAACTGCAAGACCAGACTGACCAACCTGTGCACTGCCTGAATTGACTACAAGACAACTTATAACTCCTCACATGGATCCTGGAATGCCCAGAGCTGTACAAGATCAACAGGACCCTAAGAGCCTTCATCACGAGCTCATTGGGGATTTGACAGACAGCACTAGAAGCCAACTTCAAACCCATAGCACATGTCACCATCAGGTCTAGAATTTACCTCCATAGCACGTAAAAACTCCAAAGCACGTACAAAACACAACAGAAGTGCTCCAGGATGCTAGGCGCAGTGTTGAGCTTTTGTTACCTAGTGGCTACACAAGCCAGGAAGTACCAACGGCTGGATTTGGTGTGTGGTAGTAACAGGTAAATGAACATTTTTTTGAATTATTTGAATATATATGAGTGCTTGTGTATAAATACACAAACAATACACATATGCTTTCAATTGTGCAATTTAAGTGATCTAGGTAGCTCTGTTTTGGAAGTTCAGTTAACGCTAGAAATGTGTTTTGGAGTTTGTACGTGCTTTGTCTCTAGGGGCCACTGTATATATTTATATATAAACATATATAAATAAAACCACATTGTTTTTACATTAGTAATTCCTTTTGTGCATAATTTTATATAGTTGTTAATAATAAATTAATTAAAGCAACAAAACAACCTGAAGAGCCGGTTGGGAGCTGGTTGGGAGCCGAATGAGCCGGCTCTTTTAGTGCACCGAGCCGAAAGAGCCGGTTCTCTAAAACGAGCCGGAAATCCCATTACTAGAAACCACCTGCATGCTCCTATGCCCTAACCCAGTGGTTCCCAAACTTTTTTTGCTGGGCCCCCTTTGTTTTACAAGAAAAATGTTTGCCCCCCCCCCCGCACAAACACATCCTCCAACCACACACCCCCATATTTTGTTTTCAAACTCCATTGCGGTTTATTTCACATCTCAAACATTTAGTAAACTATTAAGCAAATACAAGTAAACTGCAATAAATTACAGGTAGTAATAAAATAATCTCCAAACTCTTTTTGGTCCACACTTAAACGGGTATTTTTGCAGCTGTTTCTGTGTGTTTGGACCGTTCTTCCACACGTAAACGGCGTTTCGAATCACCGAAAACTTTGATTTTTTTTTTAAAAACGCCGTTTTTTGCGTTTACGTGTGGACGAGGATTACAGAGTTCGTCACGCAACGTCAAAGGTATGTGCCTTTTTTCACGTCACGCTGTGCGCCACGTTATTGTTTACATGAGATGAATTGCAGAATGGGAGATAGAGACAAAATACTGTTACTGTTAACCTTACTATCTTCAGGTTTTACACGCTTACATATACACACAGTTACTGTCCCTCCATTTAGAAAGGCAGAGGCGTCACGGTGTGATTATTTTACGTGTAGTTGGTTTTTTTTTCCTGTGTAATAATATTCAACATTGCTATCAATACATTTCTCAAAAAATGCCTCTCTGTGCAAAATGGGTTCAAAAACACAAACAACTGTGGGATACTGTTTGTCCGTGATTTGAACAGGGGGAACAAATCGTGGCAGGATCAGCCTGATATTCATTCCACCTCATTTCATTTCTGTATTTTATGTATATAAGTTTAGTTCTGTATTTATGTGCATGAAAGCTAGTGCAACAACAGGACAATTATATACAGTCAACATATTTTTTACAGAGAAAAAATATGTTGACTCAGGGGGCTGAATAATTACGCACACCCCACTTTGCATTTATTTATTTGTAAAAAATGTTTGGAATCATGTATGATTTTCGTTCCACTTCTCACGTGTACACCACTTTGTATTGGTCTTTGTCAATGGAAAATTGTACGTAGTAGTCAGTATAATCATTTAATGATATAAGTTTCCATATATGCTTAGAGGTGTATAATCGATTGTGTAGTGATAGAGTGTGTGATCTTTAGTGGGCTGCAGGGGCTTTGTGTGCATTCCAGAGTGTTCTGGCATTCACACCCACATCCTCCAAGCATGGGAAAAGGGCATACCTTCTCTTATTGTTTTATGATAGGATAAACGTATCAATGTCTGTTTTTAGCTAAGTGCCTTTTGTTTAGATGAACTGTTGGACTTCCAGACCAGCAGGTTTAGGGAAGTCTTTATGGGGTCACACTCTGACCACACACACACACACACACACACACACATACACACACACACACACGCACCCACTGATGTATATAAATAAAGACCAGGGCAGTGGCACGGCGCGAGTCTCAGAGCCCTCACTTCCATGCGAGTGTTTCTGTCACCGCCCTTGCTGCAAGTAAAAAACTGTGTGTTTCTCCTCTCTGATTCGAAGCTGACTAAGTGTCTTAGAATACATCTCTTGACATTTGTTTTGGTCCTTCGAGCCGGATCAGAAACATCAGAACTGTTATCTGTGACTGTTATCTATTTTGGTTAGGAATCGCCGTAATGAACCGAATAACAAACAAAATAGAAAAATAAAATAGGTTAGGATTCGCCAAAATGAACCGAATTAGACTTAGGTTGTAGAGGTAGCCGTAATTACTTCGTAACAAATTGTAAAAGCGCGCAAATGTCTATGTGTGTATGTGTCTGGAAGTAAGTTGATTTTACAGCACAATACGCTGCTGAACTACTTCTATTTTATTAATAAACAAGCAAAATTAACACCTGATGAGGAATGGTTAGAAAAACAACAAACCGGAGCAGGTAAAATAAGTGCAAATAGGTGGAGAAATCCACGAAAAGCTAAAAACCACAGCTGGGAAGGGAAATGCAATCCCTCAGCTGTTACCCAGCTGAGAGCTGCCCTGATCAACAACAGCCTGTGCTCCAGACCATTAATTTAACCAGTTGTTAACAGTAATCTGCATTAAGCTTAGGGTTGCTCAAATCTAGTACAATGACATATGAGATGAAGTAAAATAGGCAAATATTTAAACTAATGACGTGCATAGCGGCACTTGACCTGTTTGAAAAACTGTCATCCTATTATGAGCCATGGTTGAGATATAGAGCACACCTATGAAAACAACTAATATGCTGAACCCTGTGTAAAACAGCTAAAACTACATGATGGAGAAGCTGAATTGAATATGAAAGTGCAAGTCTTTGCCATTGTGGGGCAAAGCACGCAACCACTGTGTGAGGTTGTGTTGCGGTCTCTTCTGAGCTGATGAGTAAGCTACACATCATTAGATCGAGAGCTGGCTGAGAACTCATCAAAGAGAGGGAAACAAAACTATGATAACTATGATAAATGGAGTGTGCAGCGTTTCCATGAGCAGTTTTCCTGTATCTTGACTCATGTGTGTAGAGTGTTCATAGCATCAGCATCATGTTTTTGTTTATTTGTTTTGTTGGGTTGAAAAATAACTTAATAAACTTGTGATCATACTTATGGATCACCATGGCACATGTCATCAGCCATATGATTTATTTAGGCAGATGAAAAAAGTGAGTGTGAATGTGCCTGACGTCGCAGTGTGTGTGTGCGCTGTGTAAAAGTAATTGTCTCCAATTGTGAGAACGGTGATTCTGCAGGTCACCAGTTAAAAAAAAAAGAGTAAAAAGAGACAAAATAAAAATTGTAGATGAAAACTAATCATAGGAAAAAGGTTTTGTGTTTATCAGCCAAGAACAACTACAATCTCATTTTCTGCCTTTAAGAAAGGAGAGTTCAAAAAAAGAGAGAGAGAGAGAGAGATGTGTGTTGGTTAAGCAGTAATAATAATAATGAAAATGTCTTAGTTTTGTCACTTTCAGGTGAAAAGCAGACCTGAATCAATTTTCCACATGCAGCAGTCGGAAGAAAGTTATAGTTTAACATCATTGGAAACGTTCAGGCCAAGTTTCTGGCTAACTTATTTACAGCGCCATGTGTCCCTCAACCTCACAAGCGAGCTCTCACTCCTCCCTGAAGACAAGGAATGCAGTTCCAAAGAGCAATAACATGGCAGATAAAGAGACAGCAGCAAAGTCCTGAGCAAAGAGTCCCAGCAAGCAGCAGCAGTGTGGACAAACAGCAGTGGAGAAGAAGAGCAAACCATCATCCTGATTGGATGAATGGCACTGTGTTTCCAGTAAGCTGCAAATTCACTGTGCATCTGAAAGGAACATTTGAGGAGAACTGAGGAGACTGTTGGAGTTTGACATTTGCCACTTTTGGAGTAAAATGGCAAGAAGAGACAGTGGAACACAGGACAAAGCTGAAGAAGAACTGCCGGCTATTGGACTGTTGAAGTGGGAGAGGACAACAGAGTGAGAGGAGGTAAGAACACAGAGAGTGCTGTTGTTTAATGTGGGAAATCAAAATTGGGTTAGCAAACCTGGAAAAAAGAAAACTGACTGCTTAAGTGAAGTTCACTGAACTGAAGAATGTGGTTTGATGGTGATTGACATGCTTTCCAAATAGAAGTTTTTCCTCCTAGCAAGGAAATACAGGTGCAGCAGTTAGAGTATTGCTGAAAGGAATCTCCTGAGAAATCTTCAGAGGCCCAGTGAGAAGCAAGAACCATTCCAGGCATAGCTGACAGCCAAGGCAGTGATTGAGGTCAAAGGTCGAGCTGTTTGGGGCCCATCATGAGATCAGATTCTGGAGCCACAGCAAGGACCATGAAGCTGCGTTGGAATGAGAGCTGTGCCACCGGGGGGTTTCCGGAGGCCAACAGAGGAGATTGTGGACGACAGACGGGCACCTGAAGGATGAGGGGAGCATGCCAAGCTCCATCGACAGCGCAGAGGGAGTTCGAGGATGACATCATGATTCTGTGAAAAGCACAGGAACCAGAAGCTATGGTGGTGATGACAGCAATTTCCTATGAACGTCACCTAATGCTGTGTTACTGTACTGTGCATATGATGACACACTGAAGACTGCTGGGATCATAACAGCAGTAAGATAACTGGATCCAGCACCCTTTCCACAGAGGGTTTTCCTGCAGAGAATGGGCAATGGAGGAGTCATAATTATGCCCCACAGGACAGAGGCCTGAAGTGAGGTGATGGGGGTTGGCAGAGGCCATAAAACTTGAGTACTGACGAGGCCTGCAAAATAGCAGAGAGACCCTCCTGGATACATCAGAGCCACTGCAAAAAGGTTGAGGACTCAGAGGATTCCACTTCCTCCACAGAAGTCTACTAGTAAAGGAAAGTTTCACCCTCACTTGGTTGCTTCAGTGGTGAGGGGGAAGTGCTGATTGAGCATTGCTCGCACTTCAATCTCCAGCTGATCAACTCTAGAGTAACCAAGCAGTGGGGTGTGACGGACCTATGTGCAACCATGGGAAGGTGGACCCTCCTGGGTACCTTGACTACGACGCTCACCCTTTCAAGACCCCACCTGATGCCAGAAACAGCTGAGCCATGAGGCAGACAGAAAAGATGGACGCACGACAACTCCCACCTAAGAGACATGACACAAGACCACATCCACCCTTGGATGAACAATGCCTGGTACCGCTATATCCACGACAGGACCAGGGAACCGGAAGAAACATGCTGAGGATTGAAACTCTGGACTACCGTTTTGGACTCTTCTTGAACGCTTTGTGCAAAATCAACAAACAGCAGAATCAGGAAATTGATGCATTACAGATTGCAGTGATGCAACATCGAGTAGCTCTGGACATGATAATAGCAGAGAAAGGGGGACTTTGTGTCCTCTTCAACAACACCTGCTGCACTTACATACCAGACAATGTACACTCATCAAACATGACTGACACCCTGAATGCCTTGAGAGAGATCCAGCAGGCCCAAAATCAGGACTATGTAAGTGATACAAGTGACTGGTTTTCTTGGCTTTACACTGGCTCCTGGCTACAGGTGCTAAAGAGACTACTCATCGGAGTTGGAGTATTTTTATTTTTATTTTGTGTCTTTGTAACATGTATACTGCCATGTCTAAAACTCATGATTAACTGCATAATATTTTCCACTGTTGCTGTATACATAGCCATGAAAAGTGATGATAATGACTCCGACCTGTTGGAACATGAAGACTTTGTGTGATTAATGACGATGTGACAGAAAATGTACAACAAGATGTTACATACTGATATCTCACTTAAAAGTTATACTGACAACAGGAGGGAATGTCAATGGAAAATTGTACGTAGTAGTCAGTATAATCATTTAATGATATAAGTTTCCATATATGCTTAGAGGTGTATAATCGATTGTGTAGTGATAGAGTGTGTGATCTTTAGTGGGCTGCAGGGGCTTTGTGTGCATTCCAGAGTGTTCTGGCATTCACACCCACATCCTCCAAGCATGGGAAAAGGGCATACCTTCTCTTATTGTTTTATGATAGGATAAACGTATCAATGTCTGTTTTTAGCTAAGTGCCTTTTGTTTAGATGAACTGTTGGACTTCCAGACCAGCAGGTTTAGGGAAGTCTTCATGGGGTCACACTCTGACCACACACACACACACAAACACACATGCACCCACTGATGTATATAAATAAAGACCAGGGCAGTGGCACGGCGCGAGTCTCAGAGCCCTCACTTCCGTGCGAGTGTTTCTGTCACCGCCCTTGCTGCAAGTAAAAAACTGTGTGTTTCTCCTCTCTGATTCGAAGCTGAAGAAGTGTCTTAGAATACATCTCTTGACAGTCTTTCACGTGGAATTCCAATAAAATTGATTCATGTTTGTGGCTGTAATGTGACAAAATGTGGAAAAGTTCAAGGGGGACGAATACTTTTGCAAGCCACTTTATATGTGTGTGTGATTTGAGATACAAATGGATCTCAAAGCTGTTATATTAGCACTTGTTGTATTAGTAACATAACCACATTAACATTATTGACACTCGCTGATTTTAATAGTTATTCTATAAATGCTGTCCGTTTAAATGGTCTTACCTGTAAACACTGCTGTATCCACCGGATTCCAGCCAGAGTGGATTCTGGAATCTTCCCATGCTCCTGTTAGTGATCCTCCATCTGGATGGATGATAAAAACCTTCTAAACAGTCTAGGAGGTAGAGAAGGTCCTTCCTGGCCCATATCTATGAGACTGATTTCTGCTAATAACGCCCATTGTATGGACCTCTTTACTCTTCACCACATTTGCACATTCCTCCTGTCAGTTAAGAATGTCATAAATCCATAAATAAATGTCTGTCCTGATTATAAGTACAGTCTCATAGAGTTTATACCTGACCTCCAGAGGGCCTCATAGCTTCAGCTGTTTCATTTCTATTGAGCTTAGCTGTTGCAACTTCATAACTTGTACAGTTTTTTCCTGTGTATTTAACAGAGTAAACCCTGCAGCAAAGCTTATGATATTCCATCTCAGTAAGGCACAATGAGTTATATGTCATTAACATGTTTTTGGGAATAAAATAATAAAAAAAAAAATGTTGGACACTGGGACATGGGGAGTGGGAGGACACAGGACCAGAGAGCACGGAGTTTTGGGTGAAGACAACAAAGGAGTCAAGGGAGCTCACAGGGGTTATACCCACGTTTAACTAAGTTGCCCTGTGTGTTTAACAAACTGCTGACTGTTTAAAACGTACCAGCATAGTATCAAGAGCTGCTGTAAGATGCATTATGACTACAGCATTCATTTAGATGATTATGTGACACTGATCAGTCATGCTGACTGTCTGATCTGAAGGTGAGATATTTTCTTATTGCCTCTCCTTTCATGACGCTCCGGTGTCTCCTCAGCTCCGATTATTGAACTTTTTTCTAGAATAAAATCCTGAGAAAAACTAAATATTTGATCTCGATTCTGTGTTGAATTTAAACCTCATGTGGTTGTGACTCTAAGCTAGGGGAAAACAGCAGACTTGCATGTGAGAGCAGCTGGGAACACTTCACCTTGCAAACAGACTCCATTGTTTGCCCAATGAACTCCAGTAAAAGCAGGCAAGGACCACATGACATGTTTTGTTTGCTAAATAACAGAATGACATGGGATAAAATTTCCACCCTAAGCTGTAAAAACAATATTTTACCAGCAAGTCTAGCCTCCTATGAGAGACAACCCACCTTTGACTTATGACGTTACACGCACTGTTGAGCTTCCACCTGGTCTGTTTCCAGCTGCTCCCTCTGTGGTCTGAGCCCCTCAGAGTCTGTGTTTAGGGTGGGAGCTCCAGTTTATCCTTCTGACAGATACAAACACACTCACATCCCACTAAGTAGCATCTTCTACTCTTTCTATTCAGTTTTTTCTAAAGTCAAATCACATACATACACAACAGTGACCTACTGAGGCTACCACAACTATGATGCAAAAACAAAGAAGGAATGCGTGTTTTCCTTGATTTTCCTATATTTTCCTTAAAGGATATCCCAAGTTTTAAAACACACAGGGAAGAATTGTCTTTTTACCACAAGTCAAACATGTTAGTTCTGTATAAGCCAAGGCAATAAAACATGCAGCATGGATTGTCAGATGTAAATCATTTTTGATGATTAAATTATCAGAATAAATTACAAAAGTTAAAAGTATTAACAGAAATCAAGTTAAATAATAAACAGCTCAAGATCTTTTTTTTCTCTCTCTCCCCGTAACACTGCCAGAGCAGTACTTTCAAACACATTACTGTCAGTTAAGGGAAAACATTTTTTGAAATTGTGGCAGGGGTGTGGTCACTGGCCTGCTGCAGTGGAGAGGTGGTGCAGGGAGCTCATGGGGCCATGTCAGCAGAGGGGGACAGGTGTTTATGTTACATTCAGTTTTATTTATACAGCGTTAAATCACAACTGTCGCCTCGAGGCTCTGTTGATCTTGATTTTATTGTAAGGTAGACCCTACAATAATACATACAGAGAAAACAACCAACAATCATATGACCCCATATTAGCAAGCACTTTGGCAACAGTGGGAAGGGAAAAATCCCTTTTAAATGGAAGAAACCTCCAGCAGAACCAGGCTCAGGGAGGGGCGGCCATCTACTGCGAGTGGTTGGGGTGAGAGAAGGAAGACAGGATAGAAGACATGCTGTGGAAGAGAGACAGAGATTAATAACAAGTATGATTCAATACAGAGAGGTCTATTAACACATAGTGAGTGAGGAAAGGTGACTGAAGAAGAAATACTTAATGCTTCATGGGAATCCCACAGCAGCCTACAACTATTGCAGCATAACTAAGTAACTACACATCACTCTGAGATGGGATATTTCTAATTTTAGAGATTGCACAAATGAAAGAAATCAGTCCTACATATTTGTTTAATATGTGCATTGAAGGACATAACCTTGTCAAAAATGACTCCAAGGTTCCTCACAGTGTTACTGGAGACATAAAAATACTGTAAAAATACTTCATATTGTAACATAAAAAAATGTTACAGTATGAACTGAACATGGATGCTGCAGAATGTAATATGTTGAACTGATTTTAAAGTGTAAAGTGGTGAGATTCTGTAGACCTTTACTCTGTTCGGGGATGAACACAGGTCATGACTTATAACACCACCTATCATTCACCGACAGTGCAGTCTTGAGATCCCTACCCGGGTGTTTCAACCTCCACTCACCCCTTTCCTCATGTGGCCTCAACAACTTAGTTGGGTGGGGCAATGTGTTACTAAGGCTTTACATCTTGGCCCCAGTGAATTTTTCCACACAGCAGTCCTCAGGACCACCTCCAAGAAGAAAACCTCCACTTTTTTTTTTAATCTTCTGGAATTCTCTACCAATTACTCTAAAATTGAAGAAGCCTCTTGGATATGGGTCTATGTTGTCATTAAAAACCCCAAACTGTTTTCTTCTTTTCGATCTTTAAGGATATATTAAAAACAAATGCCCCATTTTATTTCACAAACTAAGTCAGAGTTCTCTTACTTCTACGAAGATCTTTCTAGGAATCTTCAGTCTTGTTCATGTCTGGGTCCTGGGATGGCGAAGAACATTTAGGGACATTTGCAGAGTGGCCCTGGCAGAGTGACATGGCAGAATCAGCTCTGATTTCTTGTGGGAAAATGTTCCAAGCATCTTGCCCTGGATGATGATTTATCCAGTCAGGCTGAAGCGGTGGATTGTTCAAAGCCAATAAGCTGCTCAGCCAGCGGCACTTCGAGAGGAAATTATTCATGCTGTTGTCATGAGTTTCACCTTCCTGTCCGTGGAACCCCTGCCATTGAGAAATTATTCAAGTTTACATGACTACAAACAACATTCAGTCCAAAACACAGATGTTGTGTTTAAGTTACTGTTTCTTATTAAACACACAGGTTAACATTTTGCGATTGGTTGCCTGTCCCACAAATACACAGTGTTGTGTATTAACAATGTGTGTAATGTTGTGTCTGTGATTCCAACAAACCTGAGCAGTAGTGTTTTTAAAACTGTAGTAAACAGCAAGCTGAAGGTTCTGAATGGTTAACTTTGTGTATTCATGAACCTGAAACAAATAATGAAAACTGTCATTGATCTTTATCACAGAAGCTTCAGTGATCATGTTTAACACATCCAAAACACATCAGTACCTTCTGAGATGCTCGAGTGTGGTCCGCATTTAGGTTAAATGCTAACTCTATCAGTTTCTTCTTCTGCTCCATATCCCCTTCCCCACATAGAAAGCTGCGCTATAATCATCAGAAGCAATAAAAATATTTTTTTTATAAGAATAAAGTTCATACTACACTATAATCTCACCTCTTTGGAGTGTAAACTGTACCTGAATCCAGGCTTTGATTGTCTCTGTGTCTCTGTTAGCTGTCTGCAGAAAAGACTTGTTTTTAGTCCAGTCCTTCCTCAGCTCTTCATACATCTCTTTCAGTCTGGTTTCATTCACTGGGTTGTTCATGTTTTCAGAGTTCCCCGTCTTTAGTGAAAGATCAACCTCTCCTGCCACTCTGGTAATAGTAATAGATAATGTTGAAAGAAAAAAAAAACAGATGGCGGTGTCTGGAGCATCATACACAGCACTGTTAAATCAATGTTTGTTAAATCCATGTTTCTGTACAGTTTCTGTGCAGTACCTGTCTTTGAATGATCTCAATTCTTCTTCAGTTTCTTTATGTGCAGATCTGTGGAATAGTGTTTGGTACAAATATGTGATTTGTTTCTGTGCTCCACAGTTCACATGATTATAGATTTGGTATTTTTGGTTTTGCAGGTGGTTTCAATTTCCTTTATCATCTGAAAAATTATGACTTAACAATTTCTTATGACCTTTGGAGTCTTTAGTTGCCAAAGAAGCTATTTTGAATCTAAAACTTGGAATAAATCCACTAAACTAACTGTTTGGAATATCAGTGTTCACAAGCATACAGCCACACCAACAGAGGAGTTCCTTAAAGATGAAAACTGGGGAAAATCAAATTTAAAGACAGCAAGTAGTCATATATGTGAGATTTTAATAACAAGTTATGAACACGAATACCTTATTATCACTGCATCTGACACATTGTTGTGCTCTAACATTAAGGTATAAAATATTGCTGTAATTTCTGACAAAATGTAAACAGTGAATACCTAAAAAGTCTATTTTTTTTAATCCAGAGTACAAGGTAGAAAAGGGAAAAATGTATCTCTGTCCCAAATATTATGAAGGTCACTGTTATTGAGGAAACACATGCTTCTATTATTAAAATCATAAATAAAATAATAAAAGTTGGCTGTCACCACAGCCTGGATGTGAATTTGAAACATTTTTAAGTCTTTTATGTATTGAAATGTGTTTACCTTTCTTCTTGGAGTTTCTCTTTGTAAAACCCTTCCATCGCGGCCAAACTGTTAAAAAAAATGTTTTAAGTTCCAGTGCAGTAAAATAGCTGCGTGTAAAAATGGCTTGTGCCTTTTTGGAAGAAATCCAACAATTCATTCAACAAAGTGTATGAATAAGAATTAAATTCTAAAATGAACTAATATTAGGAACAGAATAACCTAAATATTCATGGACGTGTATGTTGAGAGACAGTGGATATAAATACTGTTTCACTGCAGAAATATAATTACCCTGCTTTTTTCAGGCTCACTTTGTAAAATGCTTCCATCTCTGTCAAACTATTTAAAAACATAAACAGATTCATCTGTTAAAACACATCAGATCACAAATTCATAATTAAACATGGATTTCATGTACAATATCAGATCAATAATTTTTAAAAATAACACCAAACATATAGAAACCAACACTAACAGTTTAAATTCTACATTTGTCTTTCTTAACAAACCAAATCTATTTTGTTTGTATCACTGTTATTAAACAATATTGCAAAGTTAGTGATCAATCATACCACTCTGCAAAATTTTCACGTTTCACCAGATTATGCCAACAGTACCTCTCTTTGACTGAATTCAGTTCCTCCTCTTGATGTATAATCACAGTCCTGTGAGAGAAATATACAGCATGTAAAACAAAAGTCTCATACTATCAGTGATTAAAAAAGATTAAAAAAAGGATGCAATAAAAAGAAGAAATGAGAAACTTGAGACACTTATGAAAGATGAGAAAAAAAAATGTTTACTTTGCCTCCTGAAGTTTTTTTTCCATCTCAGCCAAACTGTTTAAAAACATCATAGAGAGGTTATTCACAATACACAATATATTCACTCAGCCCCTTGGTTAGAAATAAATCTGTAGCTACAGTTATGTGTACAAGTCCACCACCTGATTCAGCAGCTTGTACAACATCCTTTAGCAGCGGTAACCTGCAGTGATGGATTCCTGTGTTTTCCTTGTGTTTTGTCCACCCCTAGCTTTGCAAACCTAAGCCATTTAGCTATGTTCTTTTAGATAGAAGAAGATTTCTCTTGCGACCTTTTCAAACAGCCATGCTTGTTCAGTCTTTTTATGATGTCATTAACGTTAATCTTTAACCTGCTGACCGAGGCCTGTAGAGTTTCTGGGTTTGTTGCACAACCTTGTGATGAATTTCCTTCACGTGTTTTCTAGCATATTGACATTATCTCTCCATATTCAATGATCCCCAACCCCCTTGGTTATGGCACCTGGATATTTCTTTAAAAAACTCCGGCTAGCCCAGCCGCGCCCAAAAAACATTTCATAAAACAGCTGTGCAGACGTAAAACCAGCGATCGTTCACCACTTGATTGCACGTTGTTCTTTGTGTGGTACCATATGTTGCGGCAGTGTTTTTCTGTTTACCTTTGTGTGTGGGAGCCTATCTCAGCAGCTTCCCAGGATCCTTTGCCCCCAGTCCAAAAAAAAGAAAAGAAAAGAAAAGCTAAGAAGCTGCAGTGACACTATTTGCTGGTGCCCTATCTCGTGCTCTCACATCCTGCAGTTCCTTCAGTCCCAGATGGAGGCAGTGAACCTACATGGCATGCTGGTGATCAGGGGATTAAGGCAGTTTGCGTTGGACGCTTAGCACATTGGACTCCACTTTAATCTCCCGGCAACTGAAGGGCACCCAGCAACTTAAAATTTGCATGTCAGGGCCCCTGGTTCCCCCTTTAGACCTGGACCTGTTCCTTGGCACGTATTAGTGAACATTAGTATTAGCATTAATGAAATCCATGCGCTGTTGGTCCACAGGGATTGTCGCAGGTAGTTTCTAGATGGGAAAAGTGTGGTCATCTGGCTTAATCCAGCGATCCTGCTGAAGGCTTTATCCAAATTTGACCTGTTCCAGTCCACTGAGCAGACAGCTTCCACTAAGAGCCTGGACCAGTAGGTGGGGGTGGGTTTGGCGGTGTGAGCAGCTCAGATGATCATGTTCCAACAGGTTTATTTTGTTGATAGCGAAAGTTAAGGAATTAAAAAAAAAAAAGATGTATAGTGAATTGTAATAAAGTATTGATTTTTTTTCATGTGTTTTTTAATGTAAACAAACTCATGTTTTGCAAAACAACTGTATGTGATGTGTCACGGGGTGGAAATGGACAAGTTACTGTGGGGTTTTTTGTGCATGTTTTGCTGTTTTTCTTTAATATTGTAGTGTTTTATTTTTATGAGTTTTGTTGCATGTTTACTGTATTTATCGGTGACTTGTCTGGAAAGACTCCGCCCCTCCCTGATTATGAACCATATACACCTGCGAGGTTCCCGGAGGCCAATAAGAGGGCCTACCAGACGACAAACAAGAGGCCTGAGAGAGAGAGAGTAGCAGTGATGGTGGTCTAGAAGTGGCAGCTGACGGCCGCAAGCGGCGGCGGCGCCGGAGTTGGCGTCAGTGCGAGACTGGTAGAGCTTGGCGTGAAAGGAGGGAAAGCCAGCGACGCAGGGCGAACGGTCCGACTGCTGCAGAAACGGGAGGGAGATACAGCGCCAGCGACCGAGGACGCGGAGCGAGCAGTCCGACGGCTGCAGCAACGGAAGCCCAGATTACGCGTCTTGCGAAGAATTAGAGGTGGCGAGGCAGGCCAGTGCCATTTACCGGTCACAAGGAAGCGGCGGGCAGAGTTGAGAGCTCTGCCCACCCGGGGTAAGTCTTTTTGACTTGTCCCCTTTTAATGAACGATAGCTCCCTAAAAGAGTAGTGACTACTGCTGCCTTTCCTTTTTTAGCGCATCGGGGCGCAGAACGCGGAGAGGAAGGCGAGGACGCCGCCGGGTTCCCTCCCTGTATCGCTTCACCGGATTTGTTATTAGTGACTTTTATACCGTGGCGGACGCCACTGGACTTTTAACGTTGTGTTTTATTGATTTATATTGTTGTCCCCTGGCCAGGGCTGTTTTAATCTATTTTATGTTTTTTTTTAACTGTTTAAATGTAATAAATTATATTTTATCCTTACAGTCTTTATTAGTGTGCTTTCCCTTGGCTGCCCCACTGCTCTGTCCGTTTTTAGGAGGGTCTCTCTCGTTAATAACATCCGTGCAGAAAAATCACCTTCCCTCCGTTACATAATTGGCGTTGTCGACAGAATACGGAGTTAAGAGCAGTTGGGTTAGTCAGGGGAATGGTAAAATTGATGATTTATGTGTATTCTGGTGCCCCAGTCTGGCTGTAATTTAAAAGGATAGACTGTTGGAGCCAAGGACTACTGAGCAGATGGGCATGGACAGTGTGCGCAGGTATGAGTGTTTGGCCACAATTAGAGTGAATAAGGAACGTCCAACGTAGGTTGTCATGGGAGGTCAACTGCAAGTTTGCGGGACGTGGGCAGCAGTGCTTGGGATTAAGCACGAAACCCAGGTTAGACCTGGAAGTATTCCCACAGTAGCAGCTAGGTGCAGTTTAGGACCTAATGACTCAAGGGTAGCTATGCTATGGGGACGTGAAAGGGATTGCTCGTTGTGGCATTTGCCTGTATGGCGCACTTTGTTATATTTTCGCTTGGCGGTAGGAGAAGGAACTAGACTCCAAGAAGGTCAGGGCTGGAAGCTGGGCCTTAGCAGGGACTGCTAATCTTTCAGTGTGGGGGGATGTCACGGGGTGGAAATGGACAAGTTACTGTGGGGGTTTTTGTGCATGTTTTACTTTAATATTGTAGTGTTTTATTTTTATGAGTTTTGTTGCATGTTTACTGTATTTATCGGTGACTTGTCCGGAAAGACTCCGCCCCTCCCTGATTATGAACCATATACACCTGCGAGGTTCCCGGAGGCCAATAAGAGGGCCTACCAGACGACAAACAAGAGGCCTGAGAGAGAGAGTAGCAGTGATGGTGGTCTAGAAGTGGCAGCTGACGGCCGCAAGCGGCGGCGGCGCCGGAGTTGGCGTCAGTGCGAGACTGGTAGAGCTTGGCGTGAAAGGAGGGAAAGCCGGCGACGTGGAGCGAGCGGTCCGACGGCTGCAGCAACGGAAGCCCAGATTACGCGTCTGCGAAGAATTAGAGGCGGCGAGGCAGGCCAGTGCCATTTACCGGTCACAAGGAAGCGGCGGGCAGAGTTGAGAGCGGGGTAAGTCTTTTTGACTTGTCCCCTTTTGATGAACGATAGCTCCCTAAAAGAGTAGTGACTGCTGCTGCCTTTCCTTTTTTAGCGCATCGGGGCGCAGAACGCGGAGAGGAAGGCGAGGACGCCGCCGGGTACCCTCCCTGTATCGCTTCACCGGATTTGTTATTAGTGACTTTTATACCGTGGCGGACGCCACTGGACTTTTAACGTTGTTTTATTGATTTTTATTGTTGTCCCCTGGCCAGGGCTATTTTCATCTATTTTATATTTTTTTTAACTGTTTAAATGTAATAAATTATATTTTATCCTTACAGTCTTTATTAGTGTGCTTTCCCTTGGCTGCCCCACTGCTCTGTCCGTTTTTAGGAGGGTTTCTCTCTTTCTTTTTTTTTTTTTTTTTTTTTTTTTTTTTAACATCTGTGCAAAGAAACACCTTCCCTCCGTTACAGATGGAGGGAAATGGCAATCATTTTTGTGATTAGCAGACCTGTGTAATTCAAGAATTTTTGAAGTGCATTTGATGAGCAGCACCTAGGTTTCACTCACTCACTTAACCTGTGAAAGCAGCAAGGCTCAGCTTAGTTTTTTACAAGACTGCATAGAGTTCAGTGAAAGCTCTTTTCCACACAACTGAGTGTCTTTTTGGAACCTATTCAGAATAAGATGATACATAGGTAGGGGAACTAGACAGGCTGAGGAACCATGCAGCATAGAAAATATGTACTAAAACTAAGTCTTACCTGCCAACAGTAATGCTATTTTTTTTTTTTTTTTTTTTTCTCACATGTTTTAACAGTATTTTGTGGAAATCTTCCCCTTTGCTGTCTCTCCTGGAAACTCCAGTAAGCTGGGTGAACCTCAAATTTTATTATAAATAATTCTAACATATGCACCTCTAGGTTCATATGTTAGAATTATTCTAACATATGAACCTTCTTACCAAATCATCTGCAAAGCACATGTACAGTCCTTTCACTCCATTCAGTTCAACCAATCTGTCACCACAACCTGGTAACCCACAGCCTGATTCAAGCAGGATTTATTTGCAGATCTTCAATCGACACAGGCAGCTATTGTTGTTACTTCAACACCAAAGTTCTACTTTTTGTGGACATTCAGTAAACATAAGCCTAAACACACCAGAAATAATGAGTGATATTCTAAACTACCAAAACATATTAAGTATGTGATTACATGTCTGTGTTGGCCTGTATGCTAAATGGCCGCTTCTGCTGTTTGCGTTACTATCTGGTGTATTAGGAAATTGTATTCAAACATTCTAAAGAAGTATTCATACCCAAAAATATCAATTTTAAATAAAACAATTAGAAGTATTAATTTCAGAGTAATGTTTATTCATTTTTTTAAATTTAAAATCTTATGACGATATAATATTATAGCAAAATAGTATAAAGTATAATAGTATAGAGTATAATTCACGCAGTCTATCTTGTGTCCAGCTGTGAAAACTATGTAAATGAAGCAATTTTAAACATTTCTGATCAGAAACATCAAATGATATTAAAAACTGTGAATCCTTACCTCAGCTCCTGTGGAGCTGTTGCTTGATTACAATCTCTATTTTGAAGGTAAAAAGGAAACACTGATATTACAGATATTTAGTCAGATGATAAATGTCCAGAGAGGAAAAATACTAAACCTTAGCTGTGCACAACATACTCTATCATATCATTTCAAACTAAGGAAAACTAATGAACAAAACTTTAAATTACATTCAGTCCTTTTTATTTTTAAATAGTTTTAACTAGTGTAAATGTTTACCTGCTGCTCTTTTGAATATTCATCGTGGTGTCTCCTGTCGTGTTTAATGAAAGTCTTTTTCCAGTCTGACACAAGTACATCTGTTACACTGAACTCCACAGACCAGTGGGTGGAGTTCAGTGAGGTCCACCCCCTGTTTTATTCATAAATACTCTGTAACTGCTGCTTTTCAGAACTGTTTTCACAATGGATAACTCATACATCATAGCGATAGACTTTGGCACTGCGTACAGTGGATATGCTTTCAGTCTGACAAAAAGAGAAGCAGAAACTGAACCTCGTTTAAAATATTGGGGTCAACAGGTTTCACTGAGGACCCCAAAGACTCCGACCTGCATCCTTTTTGATGAGCATGAAGCATTTCTCAACTTTGGTTATGAAGCCCAGTCAGTTTATTTTAGAACACGCGGTGATGAAGCCAGAGAGAAATTCTTCTTTGAATGCTTCAAGATGTCCCTCTATGGCAAAGTAAGTGTAACAATCTGATGATATCAATATTCTGATATTATGGTTTAACACTTTCTGCTTTGTGTTGAATGTTTTATAGGTACTAATAATTAAATACATTTAGCCTAGAATTTTGCTGATCTACCTTATTAATTGTAATATAAATTTGAACATAAACATAAGTACATTAATGTTAAACATAAGTATTATCTTTTGGCCAGATCATTTTTGAAGAGATTTTAAATGTCGGACTTTTAACAGTATAAATACAGGAGATATCTATATCTATATGTAGATATAGATATATAAATATAAAAGAGAGAGGGAGACAGAGACACAGAGAGAGAGAGAGAGAATTGAAACTGCAAATGGAAATGCAAACTGAAATGAATGAAACTGCAAATATGTTTATTACATTTCCAATATGACAGTCTTAGTCAAAATGACAGTACATATATATATAAGTAAACATATATACATATAATATGTAGACTCTCCTGTAGGAGAGTACAAACCTAATAACTAATAACAGTCTGCCATCATAGAAGCTTAATAGTGATGTGACAATTGAAGCTGCAAATGGAAGGTCAATGAAGGCACTGAAGGTGTTCACAGAAGCTCTGAGATATCTGAAGGAGGACGCTCTGAAATTCATCTCAGAAAATGCTGGTGGGAAGCAGTTCATAGCCTCTGACTTCACCTGGGTGGTGACTGTTCCTGCCATCTGGGATCCTTCAGCAAAACAGTTCATGAGAGAAGCTGCGACACAGGTAACAAAGACAATAAACAGATGTACTGTACAGCTGTTTTAAAGTGAAAAAAGGACTTATTTACCTTTGATTTATAGGCAGGAATTATTACCACAGGGAAGGAAAACAAACTGGTCATTGCACTGGAACCAGAAGCAGCCTCAGTCTGGTGTAAGAAGCTGCCAGCTGATGGTTTTAAAACAGAAAATAACAGTGAGGTCACATTCGAACAGGCTTCAGGAACACAATACATTGTGGTGGACTGTGGAGGTACTCTATGCTTTTATTTCAAAGTGCAATTTTTCTTACTTTTACATTTTACTAACACGATGATGTTTTGTGCCAAAGTTTACATGAGTTCAGAGAATATAAGTTTATCAATGTGTTATTAATAAAATGAAGATTATTTAGACAGAACACTTCTCCCACATAATTTCGTTTTATGAAAATGTATTAATTTTAGGCTGGGACAAATAAACTAAAACCATGCAGGACTCACATTTAAAACATTAAATCGACCAGTGTTAGTCAGAATTGATACCAGATAGCTAAATTTATATTGCTCCCAAAATTTAGAGAATCAAATACAGAGAATAAAAACTAATGAAACATGAGGCTGCATTCAGTTAAAAATGAGTTATAAAACCTTTAAAAATCTATTGTTATTCTGCTGTCTCCTCAACTCATATTGTTAGAAAGTAAAGAAATAAATGATCGAAGAGGGAGGCACAAAGGGCAAACTGCATGTTCAGTACTAAGCAGCAGCCAATGAGGGAAGGACCTCCAGCCTTTTGTAGCCACAGGTGGGCACGATCAGCCACTGATTACCTCTTGGAGCATCACGGGATCCCCGGGCAGCCAATCATCCGCGTGGTCTGGCACACTTCATTCTGCATAAAAGAGGGCTGGCACGGGTCTCCCAGTAACCAATCGCCCACGAGTCATAGGACACTTGGATTTGCATGAACACAAAAAGGCTGTCTCACTCCCTCCAAGGCCCAGGCCCGTAACAATATACACTTACTATGTTATTATGTATGTTAGTTTTTAGATACATTATTTGTCTATTGAAGCATGAAACCAGACTACAGTGAGTAAACAAAAGAGCTCTGAGTTTTAAGATTAATTTGTTACCACTGTTGTAACGTCTAGAACTTTTAAAATATATTTGTATCAACTCTTTATCATTGCATGGGGCAACTGCAGGAGTTTGGTGCCGGTGTTCTGACACTTGTGTATAGTTTTGTGTATTCACCAGTGAGTGATCAAGGCCCCAAAGTCTGCATTAGGAGGGTGGAGGAGAGAAAGATTTGTAAAGATGCTGTTACGCCCCAGTCTAGGGGTACAGGAACGCAACATAAGTTTGAAAAGATTGCCCCGCCCTGGTCCCCAAAACCATACACAGACGGAAAACCAATTTCTTAGTGAACGGTGGTTTATTTTTCTACACTGAAAAACGAAGCTCCTGGGTGAACAAAGGCCAAAATAACAAACAAAACAAGCTAAGTCAGGAGGAGGTGCTATCTAAAACCCTATGTGAAATCGAAAATCAAACAAAAGACAAGCGCTACACCTAACTCCCTAACTGAGATAAACAGGAGAAAACAGTGCAAGGGAAAACAATAAGGCAGCTCACCCCTTCTGTTCCAGTGCTATTTACAATGAAAACTAATGTACACACTATATACAGAACTCAGAAAGTCGCAAAAGTCACAGGTTTTGGAGGCCAGGGTCAGCTCTGCTGCTGCTGTCAGTGGCTGCCCCGGGACAACTGCTGGTGAGGGATTTTGAATGAGACCACATGATCAGGGGACCAATCAGCAGCCGTCAGCTCATCCAATCATTGACCTGCAAAGACTTAAAGACACAGACAAAGAAACAGCCACCAAAACAGATTATGGCTAGGGCCATAACAGATGCTATAGCTTGTCACTTTTATTTTTAATTACTTCCTGTGTGTTGCAGGTGGAACCATTGACATCACTGTTCATGAAGTCCTGGAGGGAGGAGCCCTGAAGGAGCTGCACAAGGCCTCAGGAAATGATTTTGGGGGACAAACTGTGGATAAAAAATTCAAAGAGTTCCTCCGAGAAATCTTCAGTGATAGTTTGTGGGATGCATATCAAAAAGAGCATCCAGGAGAGCTGCAGAAGATGATGTATGATATCTCAGTTTTAAAAGAGAATGATGACGATGTGGAGATCAGCTGCCCATATAACCTGGGTGAAATGGCAAAAGAAAAGCAGAAAATGGAAAAGTTTTTTGAATCAGTGAGAGGTGTTTCCTGGAATCAAGGAGCCATCAGAATCTCAAAAGAGAAAGTACGATCTTTCTTTGCTGAGAGTCTGAATGGCATCACCAAGAGTCTCAGAGAAATCCTGAAGAAAGGTTTCACCATTAAGTACATTCTGTTATTGGGGGGCTACGCTCAAAGCCTGATTCTGCGTCAGCATATTATCAATCAGTTTGGTGATCAGTGTAAAGTTCTGTGTCCTTCTCATCCTCAAGAAGCAATCATGAAGGGAGCTGTGATGTTTGGAAGAAACCCAGCATTGGTGGCATCTCGAATAAGTGCCTTTACTTACGGGGTTTCTTTGTCTGATAGGTTTGATGAGTCCAAGCATAGAGCAGACAAGAAATACACAAACAAAGAGGGCGAGTGGTGTGATGGTATTTTCTGTGTATTGGTGAAGGACAATGAGGAAGTGGGCTGGGATAAAACCAGTGAGCACAGCTTCACTCCAGTAGAAAGAGATCAGACAGCAGTTATCTTTGCATTTTATCGCACAGAGAGAAAAATCCAAGGTCTAATGTATGTGGATGAGTGGGGAGTAGAGAAAATTGGTTCAATTATTCTTGAGTCACCTGACACAGCACGCGGCATGAATCGTGAAATCAAACTACAAATCAAGTTTGGTGCCACAGAAATGACGGCCACAGCCATAGATGTAGATTCAGGTTCAACCGTTAAAACTGAGCTCGACTTCATGGCTAAATCAATGAGATCAATCAGAAACAATGTGTGGCAGAAGTGATTTCATGAAACATCAGACAAACATATAAATGCTTTGTTTTTAGAGCCACTGCGTTAAAAAAAAGGAAATTCAATGCTGATCACTGTCCTTAAGTTATAATAGGTACTCTAAACTCTATCACAGAAGCAGTGAAAACATCTTTCTTCTTATGAGATCTAATGAAACTCTATGTGCAGTTACATTGTGGCCATGTTGAAGAATTTTTGGTTTTGGTTTTACTACCATTAAAAATGTACAGATTACTGTGTGTGTGTGTGTGTGTGTGTGCGCGTGTTTGTGTTTATGTGCACGTGTATGTGTGTGCATGCTCACAGAAGGAAGGTCACGACAGGAGCTTTTTTGAATGCATGTCCCATCAGCTTTTTATAAGAATTGTAGTTCCTACATTGGAATACCTGATACCTGGCCCCTCGTTTACCGCGGGTGTTACGTTCTAAAAATAAACCCCGATAGGTGAAAACTGCGAAGTAGCGAACTTTATTTTTTACAATTATTATAGATGTTTTAAGGCTGTAAAACCCCTCACTACACGCTTTATGCACTTCTCTCAGACTGGCATTGACATTTTCACGTTTCTCTCTTGTTTAAACATTCTCAAAGTTCAAACCTTTGTAGAAAAATATTTCCAGTATTATAGAATGAAGCCAAAGATCAAACCCTGTTTTCAGGTCCAGAACATGGGAATAGAGCAGCTGCGAGAGAATTCAACATTAATGAATCAATGGTATGGAAGTAGAGGAAGCAAGAAGAATGAGTTGAGTAAAGTTTGACTTATGTCAGATAAGTCAAACTTTACTCAACTCATTCTTCTTGCTTGTTTTGTTTCACTTAATGCGCCTTATGATCCTTTGGCGTCAACACTGTTTTTGTTGTCTTCTGCTAGCGAAGATTTATGTAAATTTGACAAGCTGGACACATTCTGTACTGTACAGGAGACATGGCACGAGATTGATTGAAAATGGTCTACAGCCAATCAGGATGCAGAACAAAATGCACTGTAAAAAAAAAAAAAGAAGAAGAAGAAAAAAAAATGTGAAAAAAATATGAAACTAAAAAGATTTTGAGTTCATGCACATTGTGAAACAAGAATCAAAATCTTTGTGTCACAATGATTTCTATAAAAACATCTTGTTTATGGGGATAATCTGACAAATCTTTTGTGGTCCCCATCAATGATGAATGATAATTGAAGAGGAGATCTTAACAGATGTCTGAGCTGTCAGTCATAACAAGTGACAGCCCAGACATCTGTCTGGGCTGTTTTTTCATCATAAGGATTGTGATGTGAAGCATCAGCAGTATGTTAAAATGTCACTTCAGTAATACTGCTGGGAGAAAAAAAGTCTTGACTCATGTCATCATTTTAATAGATGACTTAAATCCTCTCTGTTCAGTGTTTTTGTATATAGTAAATACTATGATTGCTCCATTCCTTACTTTATTTCTATTTTTCTTTTTTTAGCTGCTTTGTTTTTATATTGTAAAAAGTGTGAATTGACCTGGAGAGCTCTGCACAAGAATTCCAGTGTGCATGGACTGTTGGTCCTGTGCGCAAATGGCAAATAAAAATCTTGAATCTTGAAACACTAAAGTCTAATGTCAGGGTTTTATTTTAAATTTAAAGAATATAACAACTGGTAAGATGATGATTTTTACTTCTCAGTGCCCATGTCATGTTGTAGTATCCATTTATCATGTATGCTGCTTTGCTCTGTGGACTGTAAAATGTTTAATTGTATTTATTAAATAAACCAGACTTTCACTGTCTCCATCTTTTACTGTTTTCTGCTTTCGTTCACCCCAAGTTTAACAAAACCCACAGACATCCAGAGTTAACTCACTAACATCGCAGAGCAGTCTCAGTGTATTTAGCTGCTTTTTCCCTAAACACAACCAACTGAGAGAAATGCCTGTAGTCATCCACTTGGGTCATTATGAATGCTGAAGGAGATTTGTTCCATAGACACCTTATACTAGTGTTTCCTACACTTAATCCAACACTACTGTGTTCTATTTAAATCCAGACTCCTTTTATAGTTTCCAGTAAAATTTCCCATACGGTAAAAAAATACATTTTTCCTGGCCAAAATATATTTCAAATATATGGTAAATATATTTTGTATTTGTGATGCTCCACAAAAATATATTTTTGAAATTGAAAATATATTTCCTTCAAACCAAAATACATTTCAAAACATATTTTAGGGTGAAGAAAATACATTTCCAACCTTACAGTAGAATGTATATCAAAGTATCCTTTATTTAAAATGTATTTAGTGCAATAATGATGATAATGATAATAATACTAAAAGTAACATGTTTTATGCACATCTGCAAAAAACAGTTGGATTCAAACAAAACAGAGTCAAAGGTCTAGCAAGAATTAGGTTGTTTATTCATTTGCTTACAGTATTTCACATTACACAATATTTCACTATAATGTAGCGTTCATTGACTTTGAAATTATCTGTCAGTGATACAGGAAACAAGATACAACAACTGCTATGTACACTTTAGTTTTTGACAATATATACAATATAGTACTTAAAGGAACACACTCCACTTTTTTTGGAAATAGGCTCATTCTCCATCTCCCTCAGAGTTAAAAATGCAGCGTCTTCTTTCTAGATCCGTACATTAATAGGACTCTGGAGCGTGATCTTACCGGATGGGGCGTAGCCAGGATTTTTGGTTGAGGCGCCATATTAGCAGGCCAAACAAATGCTTGCTGTGTGGCCGGTTGTAATGTTAGATTGCACTACTGGCAAAGGAATAAGCTTGAAAACAGGCTCTTTTCATTGTTTCCTCACCTGGAAGCATCATGAGGGAGCTTATGTGTTGGATGTTACCAAAAGAAGGCGTCTAGCCTGGATAGCAGCTGCGAGACGAGCTGATATTCAGTTCTCTACCATCCCCAGATATCTGTTGGTGTGCTTCAGTATTTTCATTCAGGTAAGTTCTAAATAAGTTCATATTATTCTTTATAGCCTGTTAGTTTTATTTTCAATGCGCTCTGAGATCATAGCACAAACTTAGAACAAACATGCAGAACTACCTTCTATTTACAGAGTTGCTAATTATTTGGCATTATTGCAGCAAACCAGCCTATGAAATGAATGAAACAAATCCTGACTGGGTTCCAACACTACACATGGGGCACTACGAAATCCCTGCTTCAAACTACATGCTACATACCACCATGCCAATCAGATTACTTCTTCCATGTGTAGGTAAAAAGGTGACCCTCCTGGATAAGATGGCAAAGGTTTGCTGCGTTTTGGTGAACATGTGCCCCAGTGTGGTAGTAAAACCAGGGGAAAATGCTCTTGTTAAATACTCTTAAGTCTTGTGCTGTTTATGTAGTGATAAGTTTTCAAAAGAGACAGTAAATTACAGAATGCTAGTAGTAGGTGATATTATTTAAATGCTGTCATGATTTTATGTGAACATTTTGTCATTTGTAAACTATACATAACATTGATTCTACATTGTAACTGATGTGATGTTCTACAAAGTGCTTTTAATTAAAAATAGGCAAACATTTGTTTGTTTCTTTATTCAACTTTTGAACAGTGGTACTTAGTAAGTACATATTCAGTAAATGCAAAGTATTTGCATGCCCCCTAAATTAAAACATTATGGGTTATTCAGAACAGAACTAGGCTTGGAAAAATATTGTCCCATCAGTTGAGACAACTCCTCCACAGTAGCAGGTGGGATTTTTCTTTTTTGAGGACGGCTTCTTTTACCTGTCACAACGAATGGTCTGTTTATGTTTTGATCAAGAACCTTTTTTTGGGCAGCTGAAGAGGAGAAGTCTATCTTATGGCCAACCTCTGGCTGTATCTTGGTCATATTACCCAGCAAAACCCAGTATGCAGGTTCATCTGTAACAGTCCTTGTACCACAGATCCGCACTGTTGCTTCTACTTTAAACAGAAGAGCAGCGACATGGCTGCAGGTCTCCACGACTCCGGCCATACAGGTGTAGTGGGCGGCTTCAACCTTCCCTGTGATGCTCACAATGACCTGTGGCTGCAATGCTGCAATTCAGTCTTTAAGAGTGCAGTACCTGAAACACACACAGACAAAGTTCATTTAAAGACAAGAACTTTAATAAGCCAAGGCCGACACAAATGTGTTTTATCTACTTTCAAATCCATTTATCATAAATGTAACAAATAAAGTGTTTTTATGTATCCATCAACAGAACGCTGCATGTTATATTCTAAATCTGCCTGTTTCTTTTTAGAAACCTAGCAGCAGAAAATGAACCTAAAGTATGTAATGCAAGGATGTAATCACTTTCAAGAGGGAGAAAACATAAAGTTCGACTTTACGTGACAATTATGGACACCTAATATGATAAGGAGATTCTGCATGTCATTAATCAATGTATAAAACTAAAACAGAATGTATCTTTAGTGACACAGGACACAAACAAGGAAGCAAGATGTGTAATTAGGATTATTTATAATAAATATGAATTAATTAGGGCAATTTCTCTAACCATAAAGAATAACTAAATCCTTCAGGACAATGTCACATCAATGCACTGAACTCACTATGTTATCCCCCTAACAGCCTCCACATGTTCTCACTGTAATTTCCCCCTCATGAATGAATTTATGCTGCACTAATCTGAATGTTCGGGGGGAATCAAACGCATTTTACTCGCAGTACTCAAGCTGACTTACCTTTGCTTGAATGACGGCGTACTCACAACGTGGAGGCTTAAAAATAGCCAAATCTTGTACCCAGTCCTTGGTGAATTGGATGTGCGCCTCCAGAGATTTATAATTGCGAAATTGGTGCGCCGTGTATGCGCTGACTCCACAGACAACCCGGTTGGTTCAGCTGAGAGAAAGTGTCACCATGCCCGGTTAAGCGAAGGTCAACAGTCTCCAGTGGACCCAGGTGGCCTTGAAGTAGGTACAAAGAATTCTGACAACAATCCTGTTATCATGGGGAGAATTTGTTGTTCTAGTCAGCTTCGACCTTGGCAGGCCTTGAGCTGATGCCAGTGGGATTGCCGCATGAGTGAAGATGGTGAATGTTTGGGTTTAATGCGAACAACTGCATCAAATTTTTACAGTTGGTCTAATGTCCATCACTGGTCACCAATTATCTCAATTCCCATTGTTCTTCTCCAAGATCTTATCCATATTGCGTTCAAAACACAGTCTGAGTACTCACAGCCCTGCCAATCGTCTATCATGTCGGCCAGCCTTATGGGATTTTGAACAGCTGTAGCCACTTCTTGTTCTTCGATAAGCCAGGTCCAAGCCAGCTCCAATCAGCCAGAACTCTGTTATCCTGGTTCCGAATTGGTAGATGTTGTTCAATGTCCTCCATCGAGAGTGTCGCCAGACACATGACGCAACCGACCATCAAGTATCCAGCAGCAAACGTCTCTGCAGTACAATCGGGCTCTCCCAAGCCTACCAGGGTGTCAATTCCGTTACAAATCCATAATTCTTTAGGTTTTAGAGAACAAGACTGAGAAACTCTTTGAGGGTTAGAGTTAGATGAGACTAGACAAACACATAGAAGCATCAGCAGGGAAGATAAGGGAGGGAGAGGGGGAAAGATGCGTCCGCCTCCTCCGAGAGCCAAAGAAGTCCTCTCAGTGACTCCATATATCAAGCAGCATATTTCATCATTGATGGGATACTTTAAAAAGTACTTCCATGAAAACAGTTCCCAGTATGACTGGGTGAGAGATCCTTTCAAAGCACCAGCTCCAACTGGTTTCAGCTTTGCAGAGGAGAACAAATTCATTGACATGTCTGACTCCACATTGAGACTGCAATTAACATCACAGACACTGAGTGAATTCTGTAGAGAGTGTAGAGAAGCAGTATCCACTCTTAGGGCAGAAGGCCAGGGGCATTCTTCTTCCTCTTGCAACGTCTTATCTTTGTGAGACTGGCTTCTCTGCTGTTGCTGAAGACCAAGTACAGGGCCCAGCTAAACATTGAGCAGGAGCTGAGAGTTGCAGTATCCTGCTTCAAACCCCGCTTTGAAAAGCTGTGCACTGCAAAATGTGCTCTTTGTAGCCATTAATCCTGACTTTGTTATTTTGATCAAAGAAAAAAATCATCATAAATTGTTTTATTCATTTTTGTTTTGTAGGTTAAAGTGTTTAATATATTTTGCTCCTGAGTTAATTTTGCTGATCAGTTTCAATTTATTATTATTATTTCTTGAGTATATTTAATTTTAATTTTCAGTATCAAATGGTTCAAGTCAGTCAAAAAATGTTTATGGTTTAAGTAAGGATTTAATTTCTTTTTCCAACCATCCATCCATTCGCTTCCGCTTATCCTTTTCAGGGTCGCAGGGGGCGCTGGAGCCTATCCCAGCTGTCATAGGGCGAGAGGCGGGGTACACCCTGGACAGCTCGCCAGTCTGTCGCAGGGCTAAGTGTTGATCCTCCAGGTGAGTGAGTAGAGTTGAGTGTGTGTGTGATCAGAGGTGAAGCTGCTTCCTGGTTGTTGATGCTATTGGTGAGACTAGAAGTTGATATGTTGGACTAAACGTTGGTCCGTCAGTTTCAGCTGTGATGCTTTCTGTGGCCTTTGTTATCTATAAAAAAGTGGTTTAATATTAGATCCCCTATCCCTACTTTTACCCCCCTACTTGAATTGCCACCTTATCGTGGTGGAGGGGTTTGTGAGCTCAGACGATCCTGGGAGCTGAGTTGTCTGGAGTGTTCAGCTCCTGGTAGGGTCTCTCATGACAAACAGGTCCCAGGTGATGAGCCAGACTAAGAGCAATTCATGTGCACTGCAGCATTAAATGCTTCATTTGTTATGTGGGGGTTTTTTGAGAAAGAAATTTGGAGAATGCAACTATTATTATTTTTTTACTGTCTTTTAATAAAAAGATATTTTAAATAAAACATTAGGAAGTCTTGCATGTGTTTTTTTTTCCTTTGGAACTCTCCGTTATAACACTAGATGGGAGGGGCAAGAGCTGTAGCCTCTATTACATCCCCCAATGCTGCTGAGGACCCTAAACCAGCTGGCCTGTCTTAGTCTATTTCAAGAGAAACAGGATTAAATGGAGGAAACCTCAGAATAAATCTCACTGTGTTCTGTTTGTCCAGCACAGATAAATCTTAAATTTACGTCCTATATGATGCCGTCTGTTATGATGTATTTATTTCTTCTTTATTATTTCTTGAAGCCGAACCTCAAGTGTAAAAATGTTTTTCATGGTCGGATGGTCTTGACAGAACAGCTCAGTTCCTATTACAGAATGAATGTGATCAGTGTTTGAAGCAGGTGATCATACTCGTGTAGCTCTGACCACAAAGACGATATCAGGTAAAAACGTCACAGAGAGAACCTGCAGCACTGAGGGGTGAAAAACAACCAATCAGCTGACCTTAACTCAGACATTAACTGATGTAAACACAGCGATAAATGAAGCTACATACAGTATCCAGTATCAGCTGGACAAAGTCCTGTTTGCAGATCATGTTTGTCAAAAAAAAAAAAGCTGAGAGTAACTCTGAATATTTACCTTCTTTATCTTCTTCTTTACAGTTTATTACAATGAAACTCAAATAAAATTTAAACTTTAACTCACGCTGACGAGCACTTACGTGTTAGAGCGGGTGTGGGACCTAATCAGCCAGGGTTTCGGGTGAGCTCATTGTCAAACCTGGCCCCACCTTGTTATGTGAATTCCTGAGGTCAGATGGCCCAGGGTGTGAGTGGGCGTTAAGGCGTCTGGGGAGGGAACTCAAAACTGGATTATAGATGGCAGACAGTTGGTGTCGTAAACCACCGCCTCTGTTCAAAGATGGTCGCTCACAGTGGACATAGATGGCCTCTTTCACTCCTCTTTCAAACCATCTGTCCTCTCTTTGAGTGCTTCCTTTACGTGTGTGTGGAACACACACACGTAAAGGAAGCACTCAAAACATGTGGTTATCCTAACTGGGTGTTCATAAAGTCAGCAAAGAGGCACAGAAAAGAAGATCAGACACCAGAGAGGGAGGATAAGAAAGACAGACGCAACAACATTGTCATCCCCTATGTTGCCGGTGTATCAGAAAAACTCAGGAGAGTTTTCTCCAAGCACGACATCCCAGTGTACTTCAGACCCAGCAACACACTCAGACAGAAACTGGTTCACCCGAAAGACAAAACTCCAAAACACAGACTGAACAACGTGGTGTATGCTGTACAGTGCAGTGAGGAATGCCCAGACCTCTACATCGGAGAGACCAAACAGCCACTTCACAAGCGCATGGCACAACATAGAAGAGCCACCTCCACAGGACAAGACTCAGCAGTCCACCTGCATCTTAAGGATAAAGGTCACTCTTTCAAGGATGCCAATGTTCACATATTGGACAGAGAGGACAGATGGTTTGAAAGAGGAGTGAAAGAGGCCATCTATGTCCACTGTGAGCGACCATCTTTGAACAGAGGCGGTGGTTTACGACACCAACTGTCTGCCATCTATAATCCAGTTTTGAGTTCCCTCCCCAGACGCCTTAACGCCCACTCACATCCTGGGCCATCTGACCTCAGGAAATCACATAACAAGGTGGGGCCAGGTTTGACAATGAGCTCACCCGAAACCCTGGCTGATTAGGTCCCACACCCGCTTTCACACCTTGGCTCATGTGATTAGAGGATCACCAGGGGGTCCTTTGTCCCTCCTTGGGGGGATACTCCCACTGGGTTTAAATCTGGGACTCTCGGCCATTTGACCTTAGAACTGAAGAAGCTTCTCGGATGAGAGGTGAAACGTCTTCAAGCAACTTAAAGAAGTCCAGACGCTTTTCTTTCCAAATTCCTTTGACCACACATTTTACTACTCCCCAAGTGCAGAGTTTGTATATTGAAATATGATCAGATCAGCAAACTTGGTTCTCTGAAGTAAAGTCATCAAGGGATCAGAGTAAACATCACTTATGGTTTTAACTGAAATGTGCTGAAAGGAAAAAAAATGTCTCACTTATCTGGACTACAGGGAGTTTATTTTGGACTTGTTTGACTTCAGACGGTAACTCAGAAACCTGTTTAAAATTTGATAGGTTGAGTCAAAGGTCAAGGGTCAGAGTCTGTCAGATTAAAGTATTCTTGTTACTAATCAGCTTCACAGTCTGTGTGTGTATGCTGTTTCCCCATGAGACTAACTGTGAGAAAGCAGTCTGAGTGTTCAGGTTTTTCACCTTATTGCCGATTAGGCTCATTTCATTATTCTGTAAACTATTGCTTCATGGCTGCAAGTTCAGACAGTTATTCATGCCTTTGTTAGCACTTTGATAGGGGTCATTGCTTCATACATTACTCATCTACAGAGGGTGCAAAATGCTGCAACTCATCCTTTAACTGGCACTCAAAAGTTTGAGTGCATTCCCATTAGTTTAGCTTCACTTCGCTGGCTGCCCATTTCTTTTAGGATTATTTGGGATTATTAGAAATTATTTTATTTGCTTTTAAAGCCCTCCATGGCCTTGCCCCATCTGATCTCTCTGAGCTACCGCCTTACATGCCCACCCGCTCTCTCAGGTCAGCTGATCAGCTGTTCCTAAAGGTACCGAAGACTGAATGTAAACTTTAGAGATTAGACAGGGCTCTTCTCTGCCTGTTTTTAAATCACTTCTGAAAACCCATCTCTTTACCCTGGCCTTTGACACCATGTGAGATGTTGGTTTTAGTATATTTTTCTTTTAGTTGTTTGAGTTGATGTTATGCTGTTTCATCTTGTTTTTAATATAGGGCTCACATTAGAAAAAGCATAAGGCACACCACAAAAATATCCCAAAAGGCAAACACTGGATAACAGATTATGTCACTGTAGTTTGGAGTACAGCATGACTGCTCTACTAAAAATGACACCTCCTTCCAGCTGTTATTTTACAAACTTTATTTTGATATTTATCCCTTTGGGATTATAAACAACAGCTTGTACAGAATTTCAGTAAATCTTACAGAGTTTGCATTATTTATTGCATTATTTTTATGAATTACAGGTGCAGTGAAAAATCTTTGGCATCATTAAATCTCAAACATTTTTTTTCAAGATAAAAAAAGATATACAGTTTATCTAGAGTGTCTGAGAGATACATCATACATGAAAACACAGTATGTTCATGTTCAGAGATCAACAGAGTACAGCTAAATGCAGCTAAATAAATATATACAGAGAATGCTTGCTGTTGTTGTGCAGCAGATAATTTAAATACTGTTTTTTCTTTCGAATTAAGTCTGAACAAGAAGTGCACCTAATTTTAAAGTGTCCATGTCCATGACCATCAAAGTGTTATAACTAATATCTAATAATTACTTTTAGTATTATATCCATATAAAATCTACATATAATACTGTAACTAAATATAATGAAAGAGCAGAGGTAACAAGGAAGTCTCTGCAGCAGAGCCTTAATAACGGCATGAAATACTGACCTCTTCTGTTCACTGAGGAGTATTTCTGTATCTTATAAATATAACATACAGAAATAAGAAAAGATAAACCAATGGAGAGAGTGGAGAGCATAGCTGGACTGGCTTTTTTTCCCCCCGTTTTTTCCATAACGGTATAACCACTAAAAGGTGGTGGATTGGCCAGATGCTGGGAGATGTGTAAAAATAACTCAATTGTTTGGTGGTGGCTATTGCAGAGCTTCCACAGATTAAGTAACATTAGCAAGTGGTGGAGGCCAGCAGATGCAACATGCTGGCAGGTGGATGACGCAAAGGCAGGAGGAGGAGAGACCCGAGGCAGTGAACTGAACTTCAGGTAAGAAGTTATGACCTGCAGTCTATCTGGGTCAGATATAAACCAAGTTTAGGTGGAGTTTATTTTCATCATGCTGACTTTTTACAGTCAGTTACAATAACTCGTACTGCGTACTAGCTAGCATGACGGAGTTTATATACTGCTGGGCGGGTGCTATGATGTTATTGATGTTGAACTTGTTTTATCTTATTTTATTTATAAGGTTAGTTATTAGAGTTTCCAACCCTCCAGTAAAAAACGGAATGGTCTCGTATTCAGAGAAAATATTGCGCGTTTCGTATTGAGGTGAAAAGGAACACAGTTTGCCCCAGACTTCAGCTACAATGAGAAAGACACAAAGCTGGAGTTATTCTGTGTCTTTGCTGCACAGCTGTCTCTTCTTCTCTCATTCTCCCCCTCCCTCTCCTGTTTCTTCTTCAACCATGAAACTGATCAGTGATCAGCTGATCGGCTTTTCTTTTTTGTTTGTTTATCGCCCACTTTGCGCCAGAAAGAGGAAACCAGCGGATGTCGCGCTAAACAACAGCAGCACGTTTAAGCTTGATCAGCTGTTGTTACAATTTATTTAATATTAATTTCTAGTATCAGCTGATGTTTGCTGGAGCCACAGCTGTAAAAGCTGCTGGTCATGATATCGGTTTGGTTATCTGGTGAGAGGGAAACATGCAGATGAAACCAGGAGAGGTCCTTACTGAATCATCAGAGCTGAACAGGTGATGGAGAAACAGGTTTACCTTTTAGGTGACATGGATGATTTGAAGGGAAGTTATGAACTGTTTCTGAGAGACAAATAACACCAGGATCATTTTTTTATGTAGCTGACAGCTGGTAACTGTGCAGGGGCGGGTCTAGCAAAGTTTTGCAAGGGGGGGCAGGTAGGGCATTAACAGGGAAAGGGGGGCACAAAGAAATACTTTTCTTTCTTATTCTCATTTAACCCTTTAAAGCCGGTCGGAGCGGACACAGTATGGAACGCCAGGACTGCCATAATGAATTAATTAAATACACCATTAAATAATTAATTAAAATTGGAATTAATTAATTAAATAAATAGTTATGACACATGTAATTAATTAATTATTGACACATTTAATTAATTATTTATGTATTTCACATTTTAATTAATTATTGACACATTTAATTAATTAATTATTGACACATTTAAATAATTATTTATGTATTTCACATTTTAAATAATTATTGACACAATAAATTAATTAATTATTGACACATTTAATTAATTATTTAATGGTGTATTTAATTAATTCATTATGGCAGTCCTGGCGTTCCATAGAACACGCTCCATTTTGCGTAACTATTTTAAAATCCCGGTAGCACTGCAACCACGTAAGCTAGCGCACTTGAATCTTATGCCATCAGCTTGTCACGGTTTTCTTCCACATAAAGCTTTGCAAAATCTGCATAAAAAGCGCTTGCAGCAACAAAAACATAATATTCCAGAAACACACTTTGCCGATCTGATCAGCTGTTCATAACACTTCCTACGTCCATCAGCGTGAACTGATGAATGAATAGCTGTGTCCCAAAACGTCGGCTGCATCCTTCCGAGGACCCGGCCTTCGCGGTCTACGTGGGCCGGGTCCTTCGGAGATCGAGAAGGCCGGAAGTGCGAGGCTGTGAAATTGGACGGTCTAGCCTTCAGATTTGCGTCACCGCTGTGTCTGTGGAGTTTAATAAACTCGGCCGTCTGCTCCTTGCTATCTAAAATATAACAGGACACTGGCGTAAATTCTCGACCGTCTCACACTTCTGTTTAATCAGTTTTCTGTTTGACGTTTATTCAGCTGTGTGAAAATCCCGGAGGAACCCACCCGATGGATTAATAAAGTTTTATTTAATCTAATAATCTAATAATTTTTATCTCAGCCAACCCGATTTACTCCGGAACAAATAAAACACCGAAAAAAGGCAAACAATTACATTTTCAAGTTATCCGAGTGACTTATATATCATGTTTAACCTGAGTAGCGAAAGAGCGGGGGTCTGAAAACGATGAAGCCGGGAGTACGCTGCTCTCGCCGGCTGGAGTGACCATTGAACCCCCCGGCTTGCTATCAAGCGGGTGGGTAACAGACGTCTTCGAAAACGTCGGCACACTTTTGCAAATATGCGATGTCTTGATAAACCAAGCAGATATTTGAAGTTTACACAGCTACTTTCTTGCCTGAAAATATGTTAAAAGTTTATTTTGTGACCCAGAAAGAGTAATAAGAGTAATTTTAAAACTTAGTAGCGGCCGCCATTGTTGGCAGCTGAAATTTGGCATGGCCGCGCTTTGAATTGTGGGATATGGTGGGCCACGAAGGACACACCCGACCCATCCTTCAAATTCGGGGAAATGAAGGACGCATTTGTCGGCCGCATTTGAAGGAGTCGACGAATTGGGACAGCCTTCGTCGCCGGGCTGTGACGTAATCGGCCTTCAAATGCGGTCTCCGGAGGATGCAGCCCACGTTTTGGGACACAGCTAATGTCTGCACGTGAATGTCCGCCATGAGCTGGCCGAAACCGGAAGTGACGTCATTTTGCGGAAATGTAGTTTTTTACCATCGGCGCCTCATGAGCCTATACTGGTGTTTTTAAAAGTTATGTTTGACTTTATGACTTTCATATTGTACTGCTGGAAATAGTTTATTTTGATGCATATGCTGTTATTTTGCAAATTTGCATTAGAATATTTATTTTCGTTTTTCCTGCAGTATATGAAAATTGGTGTATTTCAAAAATAAAACTATGAAGACACTTAAAATAAATTTCCTGTGGTGGGAAACTATTTTGTGCAACTTTTTTGTATTTACAGTTTTGAGGAATAAGCCTCTTAAATTTCTCTAACTAGAAATATATGTTAAAAAAACAAAAACGATTTTCAATTTTTTTGTAGTTTATTGCACTTTTTTGCAATTTATGTACTTACTATGCACTTAATGCATACATATTATTATAATTTGGGCTATAATGGTTGTATTGATGTATATCAACTTGAAATGCTCCCAAAAATGGCACTACAGCATGTAAAAATATAATATAAGGTCTGGCGGACTTGGTTCTATGGTAGGTCTTAAAGGGTTAAAATGTCTCGCTTTTAACAAATAATTATCTGAATCTTACAACAAACGTTTTCATCTGATGTAAAATGTATAGAAATCCATTATTGTACATAGTAATTTTTTTGAGGGTCCCATCATAATTTCTTCAGAAGTAGCTAAGTACTGTTTATGATGCCAGTATTGTCCCACATTTTCTAGATACTGTACCAGTACTGTGTGTAAAATGCCATTAAAAAGTCAATTAAGTTTTTCTTTCTCACCTGTCTTTCTATCCCCTTTCACTTTTTAAAGGTTGCCATGTTAGAAAAAATATTTTGCCCTGTCATGCTGTTTATTGATGTGGCAAATGAATGGTTTATGAAAATATATCTAAATCTGTCATCAGTAATCAGTAATGATCATGTCTCACCTCTAGTCTTCTCTGTCTTAATTTCAGGTTTTCACCATGTGTTGTAGATAGTTCAGGAGGTTAACTCGACCAAGCGGTCTACTTTCGGGTACTGTTTAGAAGACCAGAATAGGGAGGATGGTGAAGGTTTAAGTTTATTAGACTGATACATATATACCAACAAGACAGTATACATCACTGTGACAACAGCGTTTGTTTTCATTCAAAGGCTTTATGGTTTTTCGGGCCGATTTTTTGTCCCAGTCCAGCCCTGGTGGAGAGGCTTCAAGCGTAATATAGAGACATATATATAACCATATCTCCACAATCAAGTGGATTTTAAAATGCATTTAACTGCAAAACCATCTTATTATTCATGACATGCACAGCAAAAACCTCGGTTTAATTAAAAAAAGAAAAAAATGCCGTAAGAATTGCAGATAACAGATTAGAGCTGTGGGCTGCTTGCATGTTTCTACTGCTGTTTGCACAAAAATGTTTTTGTACACACTATATTTTAACATATAATATAGTAATATATTAATAAGATGATCACTTAAAAATAAATCAAGAACAAATCGATATGTGGCATTTAAATATTTTGCAATAATAAAAGAAAAACTCCCCTGAGTTACCTCATATGCTCTATCCGATGTTTTGGGTTAAGTGGTTAGATTTGCTTACAAAATCCACTCTCCTGTTCCAGATGTTGCATCTTCAGTTTCGTCATTTTCTGGTCACCTCTGTCTGCCAATGTGTCACATGGTCTGATCAGATTAATTGACCTCGAAAAGGACCAAATAAAATATTCTAAATATTGTTATTATGTCTGGAACAGGAAGGATGGACTATGTAAACAAATCTAACCACATAAAAAAAAAAACAGCCTGAAACACCGACCAGAGCATTTGGGGTGAGTCAACCTGTTTTTATATTATTAAAATGTGTTAAAATATAGTGTATAAAAATATTTTATATATTTAAAAAAAAAATCAATTTTATGCACAAACAGCTTTTCTCTCATGCCATTAATGTCAGAACGTCAAACTAAATGTGAACTGACCGTGCGAACAGTAGAGGGCAGCAAAGTTTTGCCACAGGACCGCCTTTCCTCTGCTCGCTGTTTTTCCAGTGTTTTGGGACTGTAATCTGTGATATTCTAATATAATATCTAGTAACCATCTCTCCCCCACTGCTGTTCTGCATAGGCCTGAATCCGAGATCATTGAGAAGACTGGCTATGGATACCGACTGTGCAATGGAGCAGTTGTCAGCCACCGTCTGTACATGGATGGCATCAGGCTGTATGCCAAGAGTGAATGAGACATCAATTCACTGATCCACACCACCAGGATATACAGCAATGATATCAGAATGTCGAATGATGACAAAGAGAGGGAAGGTAGTCAGAACTGAGGGGATCAAACTACCAGAAAGCAACATTGCAGACCCTGAGGACAGCTACAAGTCCCTGGGCATCTTACAGCTAAAGTATTCTGATTCTGATTGCTTATGGTAGAAGAAAGATTCTGTAAATAGTTTCATGACAGTGTATATGGAAAGGCATGCAGGTTTGCAATGCAACCCATAAGATCAATGCTTAGTGGCTAAAATGGTTGGAAAAGGGTGGAATGTCCGGGCTGGGTCCAGGATGAGTTGCTGCCCCAAATAGAGTTTAAATATCATTGGGTGTGAGGTGAGGGGAGAGAGGAGATTGAGATTGACAAGTTGAATGGGGAGGGGTCCGCAGCGATGAAGATGCAGATCTGGGCATAAAAGCAAAGTTGTTGATTTGCTGGTCAATCTTTGTTCCTAACCCCATATATGGTCACAAGCCTTGGGTAGTGACTGTCTTACTGGGAGGAGCTCTCCTAGGCCAGACCCAGGACTTGCTGGAGAAATTATATGTTTCAGTTGGCTTGAGAACATCTTGAGGCCCCCGTGAATGAGCTGAAGGAGGTGGTTAGGTTAAGAGGAGTCTGGGCTTCTTTAAATAGACAAACTACAGGAACAGAAAAGTGTCAATCTGACAACACGTCACTGAAAAAGATATAATCCGATCACATTTTTAACATTCAGAGAATTCATTCAGGCTGTTATTAGATTCTTAAAGATTTGGATTATGGCCTTGCTTTAAGTTAGAAGAAAAATTCTGTAAATAGTTTCATGGCAGAATGAATGATATTTGTTCTCAGTGCAAAAACCCCCACTTCCTCTGAAAATGTGGGGAGATGAAACTGAACTTCAGATCAGAGCCTAAGTAGCTTGGAAAGAAAAGCGTCTGGACTTCTTTAAGTTGCTTGAAGATGTTTCACCTTTCATCCAAGAAGCTTCTTCAGTTGAAGAAGAGAAAATGGTGGAGAGTCCCAGATTTTAAGCCCTATGGGAGGCAGCGTTGGTGGTTCTCAAATGAAATTTATTGAGTATTTTGCAGCAGCCAAGTGGGAGGTAGAAGTGGAGCTTTCAGAGAAAAAAAGCTTCTAAATGTTAGTGGGTTAAATCACCAAGACTTAGTTAATTAATTTAAGTTATTTTAACAAAATTTGACTGGACATTCTGTACATTTGGTTTTTGTGTCCTATAGACCACTAAAAAAAAAAAAAAAAATAGTATGCAGACGCATTTCAGGATTCATGCTAAGTAAAAGGACATGTTTCCCATGCAGCAGGAGACATCAGTTTAAAGTAAGGTAATGATGTTTTTTCGTATCACTTGCCACATTCAATCTTTATACTGCTGGTTAAGGGTTGCAAAGCGGCCATGAAAGCAGACACATCAGCAGCAAGTCAGCTGATCACAGCCTGAAGACAAAGAAAACAAATCTAATGGAGCACACAATACTGATTATTATGGGACTCATTTTTAAGAAACTCTTTTCCTCACACTGCACAGCTATAGCTATAGCAGTTTCTAATCTGCCAAATCCAACTTTAACCAAACATAATGTGTGAGAGAAAGCAACCCTCTCATTATAAGACACTGTGAGTCTCTGCATGCTGCAGGCAAAGGTTAAAATATCAATACTACAGTCTAAATATTAGGAGAGCAAATCAATATGCTTTCAGTATACAGCTGTTTGTATACACTGAACAAAAAGCTTTGTAGCTGTATACTGACTCCTGAAACTACAACACATGACACTGACACATACATATTGTGGCGAGCTCAGGAAACGGAGGAGACAGAGGTTTCGTTTGGTCTTGCTACCCGCCGTGTTAGCCCGGGAGCACAGCCGTTTATTAAGCTTTTGTGGGGAGGAACACTGGCGCGAGCCCTCTGCTCAGCGCGGCAATGACACAACAACAACACAAAATGGCGCTCTCTCACCGGAAAACACACACGGAGCGAGCGTCACCCGTCACCATGACAACAAACAGAACTGTAAACAGAAGATAAATGTCCATAACATCCCCGAACAGCCCTGGGCCGCTACAATATTTATGCTGACCATATCTGGCTGCAACTGTGTGATGTGACCACTGCAGAGGGTATATTGGCAGCTGTGGCGTGCACAGACATTTTGGGGGGCAAGTGCTCCAGGGGGGAAAAAGGGCACTTTTTGCATATGTGGAAAACCTTTTCTTTTTATAATAAAAAAATCGCACAGGTTAAATGCAATTTGACTTTTATTTCAAAACATTCTCTAAAAATCAAAAATCACACCACAAAAAGATAAAATCTGTATCCAACTCTAAACTATATACATACATATTCTCAAGTGTCCATTAAATGGAGTGTACTGCTCTAAAGAAGCATCCTTCTTGGTGCCATGTCTTTGTAGATGTTGATGACCTCGTTGTAATTGATCTCCACATCTTTCTCAATGGCCAACAAGAGGAGATCAGACAACCTTTCTTCTCCACACAAACTTCTTAGTTTATTTTTGATTATTTTTAGCTTTGAAAAGGATCTTTCAACTGTCGCAGTTGTCACTGGTAGTGTTGCGTAGATCTGAATCATTTTGACAAAGGCAGGAAAGATCAGCTGGCCATTGTTTTCCCTCAGTATCAGAAATATTTCTCGGAGGTCTTTTGAACTAAAGCTGGAGTGGAAGACCTTTAATTCTGTTTTGAGCTGGTCCTCATCTTCTCCATAGAATTCACAGAGGATGTGGACAGCTTCAATGGCTTCTGGGTTTGGTGGGCCTACCCAGTTAGCATGCACAGTTAAGGGCTGGAAGGACTGAATGATTCTGGCCGTTGGGCTTCCAGTATTGTCCCCTTTGAACCTCCTGTTCAGTTCCCCAGTCATGATGTCCAGAAAGGTGAAATATACACCACTCCTGAAATATGCCTCCACTGACTCAAACTGAGCACCTACTTGAGACACTGTGGTGCTGTGTTGGAAACGCACTGGAACTTTCCGCTTTCTCTCCTGACCAGGCACCACGGTAGGTACTGGAATGTTGAAACTCTCTGCCTTCTCTGATGCACATCTAAATATCTCTCCAAATTTCTCCTCAGACCTCATGGTTTGCAATGTGTGAAGCACACCATCAATTACCTTGTAGGCAGTGGAATGGTCCAACCCTTCTTCCTGCAGAGAATCTGATGCCAAAGCAGTGACTTCGAATACTGGTGTGGTGATTTCCATGCAGAGAATGAACATAAAATTAATGGCATTTCTGTACATCTGAGCATCACCTTGGGCCAGGTTAGGTGGGTCACTGTCACTGATGTCATCAAGGAGCATCAAAATGGCTTTCAAATTTCTCTGAAGTGCCTTCAGTGCTTTTTCCCTGCAAGCCCATCGAGTATCTGACAGCTGCTGGAGCTCCATAACACGTTGTCCAGGAAAGAGAGACTCCTGAAATTTGACCAAGGCAGCATGACGCTTTGGGGAGCCTGAGCAAAAGGCATACAATTTCTCCACCAAGTTGAAAAATGTCACAAAATGCTTGCTGGACTTTGATGCCTCCACTAGTACCAAATTGAGGCAATGGGCTTTGCAGTGCACATAGAGGGCCTTCTCATTGTGTGCACGGATTCTAGCTTGGAGACCTTTATACATGCCACTCATGTTGGCTGCTCCATCATAGCCTTGACCATACATGTTCTTCATCTCTAGGCCATTCTTTTGCAGAAGCAAGAACACTGTATTCTCCAGCTCCTGGCCTGTAGTTGTATCAACATTGCACACTTCGATGAATCTCTCCTTTATTTGCATATGATGAAAATATCGCACAACAAATGACACTTGCTCTTTGTGTGAAACATCAGAGGTTTCATCAAGTAGAATGGAATACATTTCAGCCTCTTTTATTTCACGTTGTATCTCCTTCCTGATGTAAGTTCCTAGTGCTGCAATGATGTCATTTTGACTTCTGTTGGAAAGCAGTGACACCTGGGGCCTTGTCTTGGTGGCTTTAACTGTGGCAATTTTTTCCAAATGCATTTTCAGCACACTATCGTAGCAGGAAAATACATTGACTAATTCACGAAAATTGCCACGGTTATCACTGGACTCACTCTCATCATGACCTCGGAATGCTTGTCCCTGACGTGCAAGATACACTGTTAGGTCAATTAATCTTGTCAGGATTTCTTTGTTTGTCTGCCTCTCTCGCTCTCTAACTTCCACCCCTTTTACGTCTGAAACATCAAATGCAGACTGAAGGGCCTTTTTCTGGAAATTGATCCATCTAACCATGCTTGTCATGTGCATCTCTGCGCTGGAGTGTTGTTTGATTTTTTCAAGAGCAGTACTCCACTTTCTGATGCCATCAGTTGTCCAGGCTGTTCTGCTTTTATATTTTTCATCCGAGAGGAAAAGCCGACAACTAAAACAATGCATTGAATTAGCAGTGGGTGAGTATTCCAGCCACACATTAGCAGAAAACCACTGTTTCTGGAATGATCTACCCTCAGTTTTTGGGTAAGGTATATCAGGCTGACATGGGCCCACATTGCAGCACATTGAAACGTATCTGTCATTGCGCTTTATTTTAAATGTATGGATGTGTGTTGGATCTGTTGGGTATTGTAAAGCTGCTAACTTTGACATTATGTGATCGATCTGTTCTTCCTCATTGTGGTCTTCAGAGAGCACTACATCAGTGTCTGTAGGCCTAACTGAACCTGTTGCTGCATTGGTCGCGGCTTCATCTGTTTCTATATCTCCCTCTTCTGCTATGCTGGTAGATGGCATAGAGCTGCTTCCCTGCTGTGACTGACTACAATGGAACAATAATAATAATAATAGTATTATTATTTATCATAATAATAAGCTTAAACAGATAGTTTTAATAATAACCCATACTGCAAGTCTTGTAACATAGAAATAACTTTCGTAGGTACAAAATAATAGTTAGCTCAATGCCTGCTGATTAAGTTCATTAAAAACTAAGTGTGAACAGCTTTTAAGATTTTTCAATAGAATTAACTGCAAGGAGCAGGTTACATTAAAACATTAAAATAGAACCTGACTCTGCCCTTGACTCTGACCTTTCATCTTCATTTTCCTTTGCTTTCATCCAGGAGAGCAGAGAACTGCTTCCCTGGGCTGCCTGTTGTAGATCCCTTTCTTTCTCCTTTCTCAGCCTCTCTTTCCTAGGCATTATGCTTGCTGAAATTAGTAAATAAATAGACCAAAATGTATGAGAACGAATAAGACTGACTGTGGTCATTACAAGAACAGGGCAGAATGGTCGTTTTCACAGGCAATTGGGAACTGCCTATTTTTCCTTTAGCAAATTAATGTGTTAATGTTGCCAATATGTTACACCAAAAAAAATTAACATGTCTAACCAGTGCTTCTCAAAACTTTTAACATGCACCACCCCCAACACCGTACCCTTCAAACTACCAATAACAACGTCACTGTTCTGTCACAATCAGGTCACAACACAGTGCGTAAATGTCTGCGAGCATCGCTGAGTCAGTAACAACCAGTTAGGCTAAAGACTGCATCTTTAGACAGTTGGACGGTGTTCTAACTTTCTCACAGGAGACACCTACTAAAGACAGTCAAAGACATTAATTTCAATCTTACCAAAGTAGGACAGTAGTTGACGTTAGTTATGGAAAGGCTAATCCACAAAAACGGAGAAACGTCCATAATTCTATTATTCATAATCATGTCAAGGTTTTAGGTTTTTCTGCAGTTCCATCTCTAAAAAGTGTGATGTCTTCCCGTCACTGACTTCAGTTTGAAAACTTTGTATTTATTCACAGATTTCCGTGAGATCATCCTAAAATTTGTAACGAAAAATGGGCTCAAAAGAGCCCTCTGCCTAACGGCATGTAGCCTATAGCATAACGTGATATTTTCAATAGTGTATGCAAAAAGGTCGGAATTGATGGAGAGTGGGGTTGCCTAAATGGTTTAGGTTACATTTTAAATGTGTCGTTTTTTTGTTTATCCATATGGATGGATGGAGGGGGCAAGCTGGCAAAGTTTGTCATGTGCAGTTTCTGACAGGCTACTTCACAACAAAACAATTGCAGGTTGGTCTTAGAGGGCAAACAGAATAATTTCACTCGATTCATGGGTTACCTGACTGGTTGGGAAGGGAAAGAGCTGCCGTGTTGTCCGCCGTGGCTCCCAGTCGCTATAGTTAGCCTACTATGCCTACTCCAAGTAGTCCTATGTCATGCCGCTGCTACACGCCTCACAACAAATGAACTGCAAGCGTGTTCACGTGACACGGTGACAGTGAAAAAGCGACAGGGTTCGGGTGTCTTTGAAGAAGGGGCACAAATCAAGCCATTATTTTCACACCTTTTTAAATCGCGCAGCTTTAAAAAAAAAAAAAAAATCACGTCTTTCAAAAGGGCACTTTTTTGGACTGAGGGCAAAAGGGCAAGTGCTTCAGCACCACCTCGTCTCTATCTGTGCACGCCAGTGCTGGAGAGGGTCCGTTTCAACCTGAGATGCAGACAAAGCAGAGTTGTTCCCAAGAGCCTGCGCCTTGGATCCACTGTCAGGGGACACAGAGCGGACTTGATTCTACAGAGAGCACAAAATCAGCTTCTAAGTGAAAGGATAAGACAGGTCCATTTCACTATAGATGCCCTCCAGAGCAAGATTAGCCAGACGCTGCAGGAACTGGAAACCCTTCTACCCTCTCCTATTCTAGAAGAGGTTTACAAGTTTGTGGACAACGCTCAGCGGGCCCAACACTCTAAAGGAAAAGAAAGACAACGCAGGAAATTTCACACCTTACTTTTGAAAACCCACACCCCTCAGTCTGAATCTACACAACTCAGCGAAGAACACACACCTGAGGACAGTCAGGAAAAATGGGTGAAGAACTTTTCAGACCGGAATCTCACTGAACCTGAAAAGAGGGTTTTAGCCAAAGGACTCAATTTTGCCATTTCTCCGCAACAGTTGCCCATAGTGGACCTCATCACAGCCACAGAAACTGCCATACGGATTAACAAATTATCACAGACAGAAGCAGAACAGATCAGGATGAAAGTCTCAGCCACCCTCTCCAGTGCCAAAGTCCCTCCGTCTAACCTCACATTACAAGAAAAGAAGGCCGTCGCTTCCCTGAGTAAAGACCACAACATCACTATATTACCAGCAGATAAGGGAAGGTGCACCGTGGTCCTAAACACAACAAATTACCACACAAAGATCACTACTCTCCTCAGTGACAACAATACCTATGAAGCCTTAAAGCGAGACCCCACAAGCAGCTACAAAAAGAAAGTTATAGCTTGCCTTCAAGACCTTGAAAGGGACAAAGTCATTGACCGCCTCACATATCACCGCCTTTACCCAGGGGATGCCATACCCTGCATTTACGGACTTCCTAAGATCCACAAGGAAGGTGTCCCACTCAGACCCATTGTCAGTAGCATAAACTCAGCCACTTACAACATCTCTAAACACCTTGCAACCGTCCTAGGACCTCTTGTGGGGAACACCCCACATCACATCAAGAACTCCAACGACTTCACAGACAAGGTCCAGAAACTTACCCTGGATCCAGATGAAACCATGGTGTCCTTTGATGTAGTCTCACTCTTCACTTGCATACCCACTATGGAGGCAGTGGAGATTGTCAGAAAACGACTACAAGAAGACAGATCCTTGGAAGACAGGACCAACTTCACACCCCATCAGATTTGCACACTGTTAGACCTCTGCCTCACCACTACATATTTCAAACACAACGAGGGTTTCTACAGACAAAAACATGGCTGCGCCATGGCCTCCCCCGTGTCACCTATTGTAGCCAACCTTTACATGGAGGAAGTGGAAAGAAAGGCTCTTGGCTCTTTTAAAGGGAGAGTACCCAGCCACTGGTACAGATATGTAGACGACACCTGGGTCAAAATCAAAAGACAAGAAGTGGAATCCTTCACTGCGCACATTAACGCCGTGGATAAAAACATCAAGTTCACCAGGGAAGACACAAAGGACAACTGTTTGCCTTTTCTGGACTGCGCCATGCACATTGAAGAGAATGGCAACCTCACCATTGAAGTTTACCGGAAGCCCACACACACGGACCAGTACCTCCTCTTTGACTCCCATCACCCTCTGGAACACAAACTTGGAGTAATCAGGACCCTACACCACCGGGCAGAACTTGTTCCCTCTAAGCCTGAAGGGAAAAAGAAGGAACGCACACATGTAAACATACACATGTATGCAGCAACAGTGGAAAATATTATGCGGTTAGTCATGAGTTTTAGACATGGCAGTATACATGTTACAAAAACACAAAATAAAAGTAAGCAATAGCCCAACTCTAATAAGTAGTCTTTTTAGCACCTGGCTTCAACCTTAAGTATTGTGTTTTTGGCAGGTCATAGATGTTCTCACATATTCTTTTGCTAAAAAAATTTAAAGTGTAAAATTGTTGATTTATTATAGAGATCATCTCCCCTCCTGTTGAGACATGGCTTAACTCATGGCTCACTAGAGCGGCTGTTTTGTGTAATGGTTTGGGAAGAATGGGAATTCCTGCTATTTTATTATGTCATCAGTGTCTAATACTGCTCCGTGTTTTAGCCATTGCGTTTCTTCTTTTGACGGTGCTGCTTTCTGTTCATCCTGCAGTACAGACAGTGGGATAGTGTGATTTTCATGGGTTGTTAATAAGACTGTGGGTGCTATGGCTGCTGCTTTTGCAGCTTTATCAGCAAAATTGTTTCTTGTTGTAACTTCAGAGTCATCCTTCTGATGTGTGGTCCGCCACATATTTCTGCAGAGCAGTTAAGTTCTGCAGTGCCTCATAGATGTGTCTTCCAGTTGTTTCCATCACTGTCCATAGGACCAGAGTCCAAATGTATGTAGAATAGACATTCAAACATACCAGTTGAGTTTGTTGTTTGTCAACATGGGTCTCAGCTATCTTGAAAGCTGCAGACCTCTTCAGCACTCTAGTTTTATGGCCTCTACCAACCCCCATCACCTCACTTCAGGCCTCTGTCCTGTGGGGGATATTTATGACTCCTCCATTGTCCATCCTCTGCAGGAAAAATCCTCTATGGAAAAGATGTTGGATCCAGTTATCTTACTGCTGTTATGATTCCAGCAGTCTTCAGAGTGCCATCATGTGCACAGTACAGTGACACAGCATTAGGTGATGTTCATAGGAAACTGCTGTCATCACCACCATAGCTTCCGGTTCCTGTGCTTTTCACAGAATCATGATGCCATCCTTGAACTCCCCCTGCGCTGTCGGTGGAGCTTGGCACGCTCCCCTCATCCTGCAGGTGCCCGTCTGTCGTCCACAATCTCCTCTGTTGGCCTCTGGAAAGCCCCCTTGGCACAGCTCTCATTCCAACGCAGCTTCGTGGTCCTTGCTGTGGCTGTGGAATCTGATCTCCCAATGGGCCCCAAACAGCTCGACCTCTGACCTCAACCACTGCCTGGGCTGTCAGCTATGCCTGGAATGGGTTGCTTCTCACTGGGCCTCAGAAGATTTCTCAGGAGATTCCTTTCAGCAATACTCTGACTGCTGCACCTGTATTTCCTTGCTAGGAGGAAAAACTCCTACTTGGAAAGCATGTCAATCATCATCAAACCACATTCTTTAGTTCAGTGAGCTTCATTTATGGACCATCAAAGCCTCATCTGAACACAGATGCACCACTTTGCATAGGTTTAATACCCGTTGACTAACTGTTAATCACACAAAAATCATAAAAACATAGTTTAGAAAACATAGTTTCATGTAACTCTGTAATTCTGGACCCCTCCTCTTGACGCATGGACACTCCCATGAGTCAACTCATCAAACCTAGATTCCTGTCTGAAAGAAAAAGGTTAGCTAGATCATGTCCCAGGCAACATCAGGGCGTCTTCTCTGGAGTAGCTCTGTAACCCTGCAATAAAAGATGTTAGTGTGTTTTGCATAATAAGTTTGCTTCACATCTGGCTCCGCCTGGAGTCATCATACACACCATCATGGCCTGGAAAACAAGATCTGGAAGTAAAATCAAACTCCACACTTATAAACAATTGTATTATAAGAGTAATAAAGCATCAACAGGACAAGTATCATGTGCAGGTTTTCTCAAATCAGTAAACTACAATTATTGGCATAATTTGGCTCAGACATGGATCATCCCATGTACTCAGTTAACATTAATGTAATCGGTGACTTCCCTTAAGCAAAGTCACTCCATGTATTTAACACTAGGAGCTCAGTAGTGGCCAGCTAATGAGCCCCATATTAAACTATTCCACAAACACTGCATCTCTTAGTTGCTTTCTCGTGTTACTTGTCCGTCTCTGCTGCATCCTCTACATGCACTCTTAGAAAAACAAACATTAACAACACACATGGACAATCCTGGTGGTCAGGTACAAATTGACAGGTTCCAGAGGTGCTATAAAAAGACCATAAAGTTAGCCATCCATAGCTGTGGAAAGAAGTGACACTAGTTTCAACACAGGAAATGTCTCGCATGTTATTCACATCGTCAAAGTAACCTTCACATTTCCCCAACAACACAGTGTAACAGCATCACCAACTCATAACCTGTAAACACAGTTTTCTTCACACATGAACCCAGAAATCCTGTAGTAGAAAACATCAACCAGCTATCCTGGTATAAATCACATGATCAAATCACATGAAGAACTGTAATGCTGTAGAAATGTTAGCGCTGCGCAGGTGTATACACACTTTCTCACAGTTACCTCTGTGAGCAACACAAGGTAGTGAATAACACCCCTGGTAGATGCACAGACACAGAAAGTGGCATTTAAAAGGTTAAATCGGTATGGCCAAAGCTCACGCAACCTCGAATGTTGTTGTCCTCTTTCTGCTCCAAAAAAGAGAAACACACATAGATTCATCTGCACCTTTGTCAGGTGGGGGTTAACTTCGCACAGTGATGTCAGTCAGTCTGTCAGCTTCTGTCCGCTTTTACCAGTCAGTCAGTTTTATTTTCTCTCACTCATTCATTCATGCATTCATTCATTCTTTCTTTGCTGACGGTGGAAATTATTGTCGCATTTTCATTTCCACTTCTCAGCAAAATGACGTCATTTCAAAAAGAAAAGAAGAACTTTATATTGGATTCTCTCACTTAATCCTTTTTTGGGTAGGGACCTATTCTCTAATTGTCCCAGATAAGTGGCTTTCTCCAGAGCCCATTGTAATCTTTTGGAGAAACTCACTTGCAACAATTTTCTCGATGACGCGTCGTATAGCGCTTCTGTTGTAATCGTGCAGATCTGCTCAAACAGAGATTATCAAACAAAACTTTCAGTGCACTGTGAAAGTATCAAAATAAAAAGGCCTCGTTAAGTCATGACACATGCTCCTCATCTCAGGAGGGTAAATCATACCATTAGCATGGTTTATCATACCATCATACTAATTGGCAGGCTCAACTTCACAACAAAAGAAAAATCATCAGCTAGATAAACTCCAGCCCAACCATCAGCCACACAACATACAACATAAGCCTCATGTCTTATTAGCTATGAATCTCATCTGCACTTTTTACTCATTTAGGCCACAGATTTTATTTAGTTTTCCTTTTTCCCCGTCATCATAAAATATGTGACATGTTGTCATACATTTCGCAAAAGAAGTTTGTTCTTATGTATTCAGAGTTGTGTATCTGGGTACAGGATTCACTCGCACATCACAACAGGAAACTCAGTGTTTTAGAGTCTCCACTCTAACAAACTCCAACACATCCCATTCACTCGTGCTAGAATTCAATCACCTTTCATTAATCTAAGAACCATCAACCAATTTGCATATCAGCTATTAACCCACTAAGTTGACAGGACAACAGAAATGCATGTTCAAAATATTATCACAAAAATAGAATTTCCCTCATACAGTAAATTACTTGTGCTGCATCAATCAAGCAGAAAGCATCTCCCAATTTACTATATTAACAACTAAATTTATTGTCCGATCACTGGTTGGTCAAACCAGAATCCTTTTTTTCCCACAAAAGTTAAACTGTTGTCCTGCAACATAGTTAGTTAACTGTCAGCATTGGATAAATTCAGCATTTGATAACAAGCGTCTGTTAAATTTACACTATTTTAACACTGATGAGAGATAACAAGCTGATCTTCATTGCATGTGTGTGTGTGTTATTAGGCAGGTTTAATCAATGTGTCTGGAGCTGCATCTCCAGCAGGGCATGTTCTTAAAGCTGCCTTTCCTACACACTTCTCTGCCATTCATTGATCATCATTTTCAACTAATGTGCTATGAGTCCACTGATCTTTGCATCACTTCTCATCACACTAAGTGACTTGGACAAGATGATGAACAGACTCACATGCTTAAGATGTTGTCTACTCTTCATGAGCTCTCTTGTGTTTGTGTTAGTAGGGTTAATGCATGTTCTGCTTGTGTGTGTGATTTTGTATATGTTTCTTTTTGCAGTGTTTCAGATTCCTTCACAATTGTCCACTTAAGCAGTCAGTTTTCTTTTCCCCAGGTTGGCTAACCCAAATTTTGATTTCCCACATTAAACAACAGCATTCCTCTGTGTTCTTACCTCCTGCTCTCACTCTGTTGTCCTCTCCCACTTCAACAGTCCAATAGCCGGCAGTTCTTCTTCAGCTTTGTCCTGTGTTCCACTGTCTCTTCTTGCCATCTTGCTCCGAAAGTGGCAAATGTCAAACTCCAACAGTCTCCTCAGTTCTCCTCAAAAGTCCTTTTCACAAGCACAGTGACTTTGCAGCTTGTTGGAAACACAGTGTCATTCATCCAATCAGTCAGGATGATGGGTTTGCTTTTTCTCTTCTTCTGTGATGCTGTTTGTCCACACTGCTGCTGCTTGCTGGGTCTCTTTGCTCAGGACTTTGCTGCTGTCTCTTTATCTGCCATGTTATTGCTCTTTGGAACTGCATTCCTTGTCTTCAGGGAGGAGTGAGAGCTCACTTGTGAGGTCGAGGGACACATGGTGCTGTAAATAAGTTAGCCAGAAATTGCAGAAATTGGCCTGAATGTTTCCAATGATGTCAAACTATAACTTTATTCCGACTGCTGCATGTGAAAAACTGATCCAGGTCTGCTTTTCATCTGAAAGTGACAAAACTAAGACATTTTTCATTATCATCATCACTGCTTAACCAACACACAGAACTCTCTCTCTGGTTTTTTTTTTTTTTTTTTTGGAACTCTCCTGTCTTGTTCTTGGCTGATAAACACAAAACCTTTTTCCTATGATTATTTTTTTTCATCTACAATGTAAATTTTTTCTCTTCTTTACTCTACACTTTTTTCTTTTTTTTTTTTTGCATATTGACCTGCAGAATCACCGTTCTCACAATTGGAGGCTTAAAAGTTACTTTTACACAGCGCACACACACACTGCAACGTCCGACACATTCACACTCATTTTTTCATCTGCATAAATAAATCATATGGCTGATGATATGTGCCATGGTGATCCATAAGTATGATCACAAGTTTATCTAGTTAGTTTTCAACCCAACAAAACAAATAAACAGAAACATGATGCTGATGCTATAAACACTCTACACACATAAGTCAAGAGACAGGAAAACTGCTGCGCATCTGAAAGAACTCACGGAAATGCTGCACACTCCAGTTATCATAATTATCATAGTTCTCTTCCCCTTTCTTTAATGAGTTCTCAGCCAGCTCCCAATCTGATAATGTGTAGCTTGCTCATCAGCTCAGAAGAGACAGAAACTCAACCTCACACAGTGGTTGTGTGCTTTGCCCACAGTGGCAAAGACTTGCACTTTCATATTCAATTCAGCTTCTCCATCATGTAGTTTTCAACTGCTTCATATAGGGTTCAGCATATTAGTTGTTTTCATATCTGTGCACTATATCTCAACAATAGCTCATAATGGGATGACAGTTTTCAAACAGGTCAAGTGCCTCTATGCACGTCATTAATTAAAATAGTTACCTATTTACTTCAGCTCATATGTCATTGTACTGTATTTGTCACGGTCCCCGTGCCTCACCGGCTGATTCCGCGTTAGGCAACATGTCTTTGTTTTTGTTCTCTCTCTCTCTCCCTCTCCCTCTTTCCCCTGCCGCGGCGGTGCTCACTGCGGGCTCCGCCCCTGGCCCACGCACCTGTGCTCTTCATCACACCTGTCGCTGTTTACTGCAATCAGAAGGGCCTTTTAAGATGGCAGACCTACACTACTCGTCGCTGGAACGTTGAGCCACCCGTGTTAGTGCTTCAGCAATCTGCCTAAGTCTGTGAGTTTCTCTACGAGTTAGAGCTAATCGGATTTTTCTCTGTGTGTGTGTGTGCGCGCGTAGATTCCCCCCGGACCCGTCCCTGTACCCCCGAGTGAGCGAGAGGAGCGACTGGAGGAAAAGGAGTGGGATTGTTGGCTGAGAGAGCGGAGTGTGGTTTTGGACCCTTTCCCTTCCCCTCGCACCCTGGAGCCCCGGACCCCTTTCCCAAGCACCTTGTATATATATTCACCCGGTGACACCACTGTAAATAAACGCACTATCAGTTTCTGCAAGAGTCTCCTGGTCTGCGCCTGAGTCCGTTTACGAAACCCTGTCAGTATTTGAGCAACCTTACGCTTAATGCAGATTACTGTTAACAACTGGTTAAATTAATGGTCAGGAGCACAGGCTGTTGTTGATCAGGGCAATCTAAAGAATCATCTAAATATTTTGTGTCAGCAAGGGGTGAGGGAAAGCCATTCACCAGAGCATAGCTTAAATGCTGCTGATGCGGGCTGGCCTTCTCCACACGCTCTTCGAGGCTGCTGTTTTCCTGAAACCGTCAAACATTTGAATCTCTTCCATTTAGAAGCCTGCGATTAACCGCACGGCTCAGGCCCGCGTGAAACCCGCGCGACCGTGCTCGCGTGAACCCGCGCAGCTAAGGAGCCATCGCTCTCTTTTTTATAAATACTTTGCGCTGCCAGCAGTGAAGTCCAGTCTGTCAAACTCTGACGCACTCTTGGTTGCTTCGGAACCCATGATAACAACAACAACCGTGTCACAGACCGCGCCTGCTCCGCAGTCATTCACACAAACACAACAACACTTTTACACACATAGACATTTGCGCGCTAATTTGTCACGAAGTAATTACGGCTACCTCTCAAACCTAAGTCTAATTCGGTTCCTTTCGGCGAACCTTAACCTATTTTAATTTGTTACGAAGTAATTACGGCTACCTCTCAAACCTAAGTCTAATTTGGTTCCTTTCGGCGAACCTTAACCTATTTTAATTTGTTTCACGAAGTAATTACGGCTACAACAAACCTATTTGCGCATTTCTTAAAACCTTCTCTGCGGTTTTATATATCAAAATAGTGTTTCTCACCCTCAGGCGACTCACTGGTGGTTCGGATCGTCAGACTGAATCCCACCGCCGTGGACCAGACTATAAACACCGACCCGGACCCGAATTCTAAGAGGGCTGTGCACAGACTTCGGTGCAGGTGTTCTGGGAATTTCTCCTACCCCGCAAACCGTCCTACCCGTACATAAAGTGAAGCAAAGCGCATCCGGCTGTGATTTAATGCTACCCCGTTGTCATATTTGCAGGAAAATAGGTAAGTAGTAAGTATTAGTACTTTTTATTGACGTTGATACTTGAGTTTTTTAAGCCTTTGTGATTGTTTGTCAATATTAAAGTAAAGTCGCTATCTGCTTTCTGCACAAAACTGTCGAATTTGCAGCTTCGGTGAAGTCTGCTGTCAAGTTACTGGACACGTGGTATTTGCACAACACTTCTGAATCCGCAGCTTCGGTGTTTTAAGGCTGTTTCGGTAATGTCGTTATTTAATAAGTTAAATTATTTGCATTGTTAACTGCACATATTGAAGCTCAGAAGAAAATGTTTACTTACATTCGTAGATATGGAGAAGAAGTGGGAAGAGATTTACGCGTTTATTTCTGCGGGCTCCAACCCTTCAGGATATGACAAGGCTCAGAGGCAAAACCTCAGAAGATATGCCTCAAAATTCCAACAAAAGGGTCAGTAATTTATTGTTAATACTAACAACTCATATATGTGGTTAAATTAATTTATAAATATATATTGTTCTACTGCAGATGGAGAACTCTTTGTTGGAACCAGAAGAGTAGTAAAAACCATGGATGATGCCAGGAAGCTATTTCATGAGTTTCATTCATCTCCAATTGGAGGACACACTGGCACACACAAAACGCTAAATGCAGTGTGTTCCAGATTTTACTGGTTTGGTATGATAGTTGACATTAAAACATGGGTATGTATTAACTGTTTGCATTGTTGTTAAATGCCGTTTAAAATAAGAATTTTTTTTTTATATCAGTTAAAAGAGAAACTGTACACTTGCAAAATATAAATAAATATGATTAATTAGTGATATTACAGTAATAACCTGTAGGCCTGGCAGAGATTTGAAGACACACACAAAGTTTTGCTGCTAAATTGTTTGTTCGTTAGAGAATATATCATTAATGATGGTTTTTTTTTTTTTTTTTTTTATAAATGAGAATGTTGAACATTTACGTGAACTCCATAAATATTTTTACCTTAAAGATTCTGGAATGTGACCAGTGTCAAAAAGTTGGGAAACCACTGACTGCTGTGCAACCGTTGCAGTGTATTCAGGTAAATATTATGCCCCTTTTACCCATCAAACTATGCTTCTAGCTCATATTCATGAAGGCAGGAGGGTTTGCCAACTAATTTTAACCATCGATGTTAATGTGTACATTATACAAATTGTTATTCAAATTATTAATTTGTCCTTGATAGGTGTCTGAAGTGTGGGAACTTATTGGTATAGATCTTACTGGACCTCTTCCTAAAACGTCAAGCGGCTTCCAGTATATACTTACTGCAACTGACTACTTTTCAAAATGGGTTGAAGCTTTCCCATTAAAAACGAAATCTGCATCTGAGGTAGCCAATGAGATGAAAAGACCAATGACAACATAAAAAGGTATGCCTAATTTTTATCTATCAGTTTTTAATAACATTACTTATGTTATTCAAACTTAATTGTTACTTAATAATTTATTAATTTCTTTACTTCTAATTAAACTTTCATTACTGTCTTTACATATTTCGATGCCTGCATTTAGAGCCCTCCGAAAACTGGTGAATGACCAGCAGAATAACTGGGATCTGTATCTAGATCCCACCCTGTTTTCACTGCGGTCAAAAGTACACACCACAACAAAATACTCACCTTTTTTTCTGATGTATGGAAGAGAGGCAGTATTTCCATCAGAAGTGCCTGCTCAAGTGCCGGTGAGTGTTTGTCAAATTCTTTCTATGTTAGAACTAAGAATTGAAACCATTTAAGTAAAAAACCCAGTAATGTCTTTATGAATATGATATCATCTTGTTTTAATTGCTAATATCTACAAAATTTTAGATTTCCAACATCATTCTGCCAGATGACAAAAGGTACAGTGACTATGTACAGTCTGAAAGTGAAGCACAACATGCAGTTAAAGAAACTGCGCAAGAAAACATTGCGAAGTCACAAGACAAGCAAAAGGTTGCATACGCCAAGCGGGTCCTGAAAAAGTACAAAAATGTTGTGTACAATGTAGGGGATCAAATTCTGCTTCTAAATATGAGGAAACGTGGGCGAAAAGGAGGAAGACTTGAACCGGATTTTTCAGGTCCCTACACAATTGATGACATCAGTGGAAAATGTGTTAGACTGAAAAACGCTGAGGGAAATACTTTAAAAAGTCTATACAGTATTGACCACATTAAACCTTATAGAACAAGCCACCCTGTCCAAGTCTCAACTCCAACTGAACCTGTTGAGAGTAGCCCATCTTCTGAGATGCAGCCTTGCAGTCCTCAGCATCATCCTGAAGCGCTGCAAAATAACAGACCCTCTGTCATACAGTTTGCACCAAAAATAGCTCAGGTAAAATCAGTCCAAGCACCAGAAGAGCTTGTACCAGTGACCCCCCAGAAACCCAGCACGCAAGAAAAAGGTGGCATAGCTAAAAATCTCATTCTGACCGGTTGGTCAATTGTTGCCAGTTTGGCTAGTCGAATGGATAGAATTTTTTTTTTTCTCCCCTCTTGCTAATTTTGACCTGTTGGTCCAATTTTGGCTAATTTCTCCCCTCTGGCATGGTTATTTTGTTGGCCCGTTGGCCCTTGTCTGTTTGTGGCCCGTTGGCCATTGACCGTGATTTTCAAATGGCAACTGTTATTACTAAAGAAACTTATCATATTTTGTTTTTTAGTGAAGTGGCTTTGGGCTGCAAAAGACACCGGGCGTGTGGAGGCAGTCGTTGGGCCATACAAATTGTATGACTCTTCTTTTCGCACACTGGAGGACAGTGGGTGGCTTTCTGATGAGGTAAGTGAAGTAATCATTTTTGGTCCTAGTGGTGGTCTGTAAAAATAATCTTCTTTTAATCCAAACAGGTCATTGATGGATACCTGCACTGCCTCATTAGGAAACAAAAGGCAAGTAAGAACGTATGCCGGTTATTTCACAAAAGCATTTTATACAATTATGTAATCTTTTAAAAAACCTCTTGCATTTTTCAGGAACCCGTGTATCAGTTGTCTTGCGTTGTTGCAACCTCTCTGTTTTCTGGGAAGTTTAAATGTGTCACCAAGGTAATGTAGATGTTATATAGGTCATATAGTGCATGTTATGTAAATGAATCTAAACCTTTATAAACTTAAAAATATTCCACAGATGTTGTTTCCGGCTGAGGACATTTGGTTGTGCCCACTGAACTTCGGTGCACACTGGATCCTTGTGGTACATTGTTCTTTTTAGCAGCATATTCTTATTTTGAAAATGCTTACAACTGATTATGTTTACTTAAGTTAGTGTACTACACATATTCTACTAAATACCATTTTTATTTTAGGTTGTCAAAATCTCCTCACGATCTGTACTGCTGTTAGACCCTCTTGGAAATGAAGGTTGTTATGAAAGGAAAATTATGCATAACTGGAGGTATTCATCATTCATTAATTATCTGTTTTGGGTTGTTTGGTTTGTGGGGGGTTTTTTATATTTAGAGCAAAATGCTGGCTACATTTTAAAAAATTGTTTTATTTTTATTAGGAATTTTCTGAAGATGAAAGGAAAGGAAGAGTCCCGAGTGGATTGGAAAATGGAGACTCTGCCACACAACAAGCAGATGGACTCCAGCAGTTGTGGAGTTTTAGTGTTGAAGGTATTTAATAAGCCATTGTATTTAATTGTATTTATTGTATTTAACTAGAATTAAGTTAATCAATTGCAATTACTGTAACATATTTTACAGTTTGCCGAACACTACCTTATGAGTGGAGAGGTTACTAGGGTGCTGTCCACTCCAGAAGCCATTGGGCTGCAACGCACAGAAATTGCTTGCGAACTGCTAGAACATCAAAGTAAGTTGAGTCATGTGCTTTTGTATTGGAATAGCACTTTCAGTTTTGTTTAAAAACTGTTATGTTGAACGCCGGTGTGTTTCTAGGTAATGCTGATGACTACTGTGTGGTTTGTTCCATGCTGGAAGCCGATCCTGAGTCCAGTATGATTGAAATGGTAAAACAAATAAACCACAAATGCAATATACAGTTGCTTGCAACATTATTCGGCCCCCTTGAACTTTTCCACATTTTGTCATATTACAGCCACAAACACGAATCAATTTTAATTGTAATTCCACGTGAAAGACCAATACAAAGTGGTGTATACGTGAGGAGTGGAACGACAGTCGTACATGATTCCAAACAATTTTTACAAATAAATAACTGAAAAGTGGGGTGTGCGTAATTATTCAGCCCCCTGAGTCAATACTTTGTAGAACCACCTTTATCTGCAATTACAGCTGCCAGACCTTTAGGGTATGCCTCTACCAGGTAGAGACGTTGTTCTTTCACGTGGAATTCCAATAAAATTGATTCATGTTTGTGAATGCAATCTGACAAAATGTGGAAAAGTTCAAGGGGGCCGAATACTTTTGCAAGCCACTGTAGTAATTATTTTCTCATGAAATTCGTAATGTTGGTTAACACACTTACACCCCCCCCCTTCTCCCTCTTCAGGTGCAGTGTGAGTTTTGTCTCAGATGGGCACATTTTGGATGTGCTCAATATGAGAGCAGCCTGGTCAAGTACTTGTGCGACAAATGTGCATAATTGTTATGAATACTGTTTCTTTTCCACTTCTTTCTCCCTGTGTTCTGTTGGATCTGTAAATATCAAATATATATATCTGTATATATCTGTAAATATATGCTGTCAGTCACAGTAAAGTACAAAGAGCAGCCTGGTCAAGTACTTGTGTAAAAAAAAAATGTGCATAATTTGTTATGAATACTGTTTCTTTTCCACTTCTTTCTCCCTGTGTTCTGTTGGATCTGTAAATATCAAATATATATGCTGTCAGTCACAGTAAAGTACAAAGAGCAGCCTGGTCAAGTACTTGTGCGACAAATGTGCATAATTTGTTATGAATACTGTTTCTTTTCCACTTCTTTCTCCCTGTGTTCTGTTGGATCTGCAAATATCAAATATATATATATCTGTAAATATATTCAGTAAATATATACTGTAACTATAATGGAGTGAGTTCATTGTCAAAGTTTATATAGTCAGGTGTTCCAATCACTTCAATGGTGACAGCTGTATAACTTAAGCACCTTGGCATGCAGACTGCTTCTACAAACAAGTGCCAAACCATGCTACCTTTGTTATTATAAAGTAGAAGCATACTCTGACGGGAAGAATTACGTGCCAAAACATGCTACCTTTGTTATTATAAAGTAGAAGCATACTCTGACGGGAAGAATTACGTGCCAAAACATGCTACCTTTGTTATTATAAAGTAGAAGCATACTCTGACGGGAAGAATTACGTGCCAAAACATGCTACCGTTGTTATTATAAAGTAGAAGCATACTCTGACGGGAAGAATTACGTGCCAAAACATGCTACCGTTGTTATTATAAAGTAGAAGCATACTCTGACGGGAATAATTACGTGCCAAAACATGCTACCGTTGTTATTATAAAGTAGAAGCATACTCTGACGGGAAGAATTACGTGCCAAAACATGCTACCTTTGTTATTATAAAGTAGAAGCATACTCTGACGGGAAGAATTACGTGCCAAAACATGCTACCGTTGTTATTATAAACTAGAAGCATACTCTGACGGGAAGAATTACGTGCCAAAACATGCTACCGTTGTTATTATAAACTAGAAGCATACTCTGACGGGAAGAATTACGTGCCAAAACATGCTACCGTTGTTATTGTAAACTAGAAGCATACTCTGACGGGAAGAATTACGTGCCAAAACATGCTACCGTTGTTATTATAAACTAGAAGCATACTCTGACGGGAAGAATTACGTGCCAAAACATGCTACCGTTGTTATTATAAACTAGAAGCATACTCTGACGGGAAGAATTACGTGCCAAAACATGCTACCTTTGTTATTATAAACTAGAAGCATACTCTGACGGGAAGAATTACGTGCCAAAACATGCTACCTTTGTTAATAAGAGCAAGAAGCATAATTCTGACGGGAAGAATTACGTGCCAAACCATGCTACCTTTGTGAATGTGACCTACAAGCACACTTTAATGGGTAAAAAGAAGTGTCAAACCGTACTGGCTTTATGAATATCAGCTACAAACATACTCTGATGGGCAAAGTTAAGTGGCAAACCGTCATACCTACTTAAATTTGTACTGGAATTATTGTGTGGCAGCAGAAATGTGCATAAATTACGTACAGTAGGACATTTTGCCAAAGTAGGGCAGTTTGTCATAAGGCAGCGTAAAATTATCCTACTGGTAGGACGGTTTGCCAAAGTAGGACGTTTTGTCAGAGGACACCGTAAAATTTTCCTACAGGTAGGACGGTTTGCCAAAGTAGGACGTTTTGTCAGAGGACACCGTAAAATTTTCCTACAGGTAGGACGTTTTGCCAAAGTAGGACGTTTTGTCAGAACACTGGCTCCACGGCGTCAGGAAACAGTGTGCCAGATCCTGGAACAGAGTCACAGATAACAGTTCTGATGTTTCTGCTCCAGCTACGAAGGACCAAAACAAATGTCAGGAGATTTATTCTAAAACACTTCTTCAGTTGAGAATCAGAGAGGAGAAACACACACTGCAGTTAATTACTTGCAAGCAAGGGCAGCCACAGAACTCGCACAGAAGTGCGGGCTCTGAGACTCGTGCCGTGCCACTGCCCTGTTCTTTATTTATACATCAGTGGGTGTTTGTTCTTTACATTGGAATGTGGATGTTTAGGTGTGTGTATGTGTGTGTATGTGAACCCATAAAATGACTTCCTAAACCTGCTGGCCTGGAAGTCCAGCAGTTCATCTAAACAAAATGCACTTAGAGTAAAACAGATATAGATACGTTTATCCTATCATAAAACAATAAAAGAAGGTACGACCTCTCCCATGCTCCTAGGATGTGGGTGTGAAAACCAGAACACTCTGGAACCACACAAGCTTCCTAGGATGAGACATTCTTTCAGGATACTATCAACTACATACTTCTAAACACAAATGATTACATGCAGCATTCTATCATAAGTAAACCTATATAATTAAAAGATAATACTGACATTATATTTGACATTCTATTAACATTAAGTATAGCAAAAATTGCCTGTTACTCTTCTCTGTCAGCTGTTAGAGTAAGTAAAAAAAACTAAAGAAAAAACAAAAACAAACAGGAATGAAAGAAGAGAGTCTGTATTTAACTCAACAAAAAAGAGCAATTACCCAAGTTTTTGGTTATTATGTGTCATTACTATTTCAACAACATTAATGCATTTAATTTTGAATATCCACAATGTTAGTAGCGACAGCTTTAAAGCTGAAATTTGACCACTGTTATAAACTGTTACAAAAAGTTACAGTTCAGAAACACTGAGGTTTCTCGGCTCAAAAACTCACCATAATCTGGTATACCAGGAACACGAGGCCAGACACATCTAGATTTCTAAATAGATACTGAACTCAAACTTTATAATTAAGCATTGAACAGAAGCTATATGTTGGTGACAGACACCAAACTGATCAGATCACCATTGTAACTTCTGCTGAATACATCAGGAGCAGGTTATACACTACGAGTCAAATTTACTTTTATTATTTGACATTTACTGGTGATGTAGAAAATACAAAAATATTTTGACATTTGATTCTGATCTTCTGCTGAATCTCCTTTACTCTGCTTAAACTGCAGCTACAAACTACACAGTACACAAGTATAAAAGTAAAAACTTTGAAGGACATTTCTATCAGCTATGCTTGTGCAATACTAACAGAACCATGCTGTTTATTTATAGAATAGTAAAATAATATTAGTTGTTGACAATACAAATCTCATGTCAATTTAAACTGAAATTAAAATAAATACTAAATGTATGGACTCAGATAAATATACATAAATGTACTCAGTTTTAAAATCATAGAAATTGCACAAAAAGAGGAAGAGATTTTTTTTCATTGCTCTATTGTCTTTTCTTTCCATTTTAAAGAACAACTTTGCCTCCACACCTTAACAGAAGAATGAGTACAGTCAGGAATTAATGTTACATTCAGCAGGTATGGGAGATCAGTTGTAGTCGCTCAGTGTAAGCTTCAGGTTTTCTTAGTGTAAAGGCTGTTGGTGTAAAGCTTAAATCCAGAGAATGAATCTAAGCATGATCAGCTTAAATTCAAATTAATCTTTGCAACACTTTATATAAGTCTGGGAAATACAGTAGCTGTACCTTTAGCTATCAGACCCACGGCTTGATATTTAAGATTTGTTGAGCTGTTTTTGATATTACCTGCCACTTAATATATTATTCTCTCTATAAATGTTCATTTACACTTGTCTAACACATGAAATGAATCTGTAACACTTTTAAGGCCAATTTCTCTCCATGCACCTTCAGCAGCATGCGTTATGGTCCCAGTGTCTCTCTGGCTGGCTCATGATAGCTACAGGTTTTATTTATGTGTTGCTCTTTCTCCCTCTCTTCTACCTGTCTGGGCGGAGCTTATTATAGTCTCTCACTCTTGGCCCTTGCACTTGTGATGATTATCACCACCTGTTGCTGATCTGCCTAGGGCTTCCTGTAACTATTTAACTCTGCGTCACAGAGCAGGTTATTGCTGGAGCGTTTTAACTCTGGCATTTGTACTCTCAGCTCTTTCTTAGAAATCTGTCTCTGTGTACTCACCAGTTGGATTTACCTGTGCTCTCTGTTTATAGATTTCCCCGGACCCGCTTTGGACCCTTCCCTGTGATTCCTGTGTGTGGATTCCCTTCCCTCTTCCCCCTGGAGCACTGGAACCCTGCCCAACTCACGGTGCATATATATAGCACTGTTGTTCTGAAGGCAATCACACAGACACTAGTGTACATTTTACTTGCAAGGGGAGCGATGGAGAGCATTGCTGTGACTCGCCTGTCCAAGCAACTCCGATTCCTTCGCACTCTTTTATTGACAACAAGCAATCATTCATGAATATGCAATTACAAATACACGTGACATTCTTAAGCAGGCATATCTGAACAACATCAGTGTCTGTATTCTGTGTGTGTGTATGTGTGTGTGTGTGTGTGTTTCCAGCTATACCATACATAGACATACAACCTTTCAATGAACTTAAACTGTATGGAGAAAAGCAGAAGTAAGCGTCTTGCTAATCTATAAAAACATGAACTTGGAATAGGACATGTCTCAAATACACATTTAAAGGTGTGAGCTCTCGAACGTTTAAGAAAACGTCTGGTTTCAAAAGCTATAATGGAATTATAACGTCGAGACTGCTTCCTCTCATCTCATGGTACACAAGTGCACACTGAATCTTATCAGACCTAATAAGGATATGATTTTTATCAGCATACAAATGATTATGTTTCTAAGCATAAATGACAATCTTAAATTATTAATTCTGACACTATGTACTGTAAATAGTCTGGTTTAGCAGAGACTAGTGATTTCTCTCTGATTAGTTGTACTCTGACATATATAACCTTTGCTTTCGCTATTTTCCTTCTTTAGAACAGGAACACATCACAGCTGAGTCCAGAATGAATGCTACTCTGCCATGTACAGCTACAAAATAACAACAAGAACCTAATTATAGAAAACAGCTGATCTGGGAGATGAATATATCTTTTTGCATCAAGATGGACATTTTGAGCCATTCAAACAACATCCATCTTTTAAGATCTGTGTAGATCTGCAGGACAGACAGATGGACAGACAAGAAGGGGCGGTTTCTCCAGTGGCGTGTCTAGAAAATTTTTGTTGGGGGGGGGCAGGTAGGGGCACAGATTTGGAGAAGGGTGGCAGATGTAATTGGCAGATAATGTTAAAAAAAAAAATTCTACCAACCATTAACCATAATTCAATAACCCTGTAAACCTAATAACCAAATGTGCTTTTGACTCTTATTAGAATGAGGTTTTAACAACTACGGTGCAAAGTTTTTAGATACTGCGTTGATGAAGTACAAGAGATGCAATCAGTGCTTTGTCAGTGTTTACTCAGCATTCAAGGACAGCAATATTTGCACAGTATTTTTACTGACATATAGTGCAAATATGTTTTGGGCAAAAACATTTTTGAATATTAAAATACAAACATTTTTAACATACAATTGGCAAATTAGCCAATGCAAAATTTTATCTGCCTATTAAAAAAAGAAGATAATCTTCTCACAAACTGGTGTTTGATTTTGAAACAGGAAAAAAGTGGGGAAACAAATGAAAAGACTAACATTTGAATGAAACCTGAAAGCAAGTAAATACTTTCTATGCTGCCTTATGATAAATTTTGGTAATATTGATGTATAAAGAACAACACTGGCTGATGATGAAATACAGTCAGCTGGCATGGTGACACTGCCAGTATTAACCTGCAGGGCTGGACTGGGACAAAAAATTGGGCATTTTGACCAGAGACCGGCCCACCAGGTATTAAAGCCATAAAGCCTTTGAATGAAAACAAACGCTGTTGTGACAGTGATGTACACTGTCTTGTTGGTATATGTATGATTTCTATAAATTTTACGTCAGATAAAAACTTTGTTCGGAAGATTCAGATAATTATTTAATAAAAGCGAGATATTTTAAATGAGAATAAGAAAGAAAAGTATTTCTTTGTGACCCCCCTTTCCCTGTTAATGCCCTACCTGGCCCCCTGGCATAACTTTGCTAGATCCGCCCCTGCACAGTTACCAGCTGTCAGCTACATAGAAAAGGATCCTGGTGTTATTTGTCTCTCAGAAACAGTTCATAACTTCCCTTCAGCTCATTCATGTCACCTAAAAGGTAAACCTGTTTCTCCATCACCTGTTCAGCTCTGATGATTCAGTAAGGACATCTCCTGGTTTCATCTGCATGTTTCCCTCTCACCAGATATACAAACCGACATCATGACCAGCAGCTTTACAGCTGTGGCTCCAGCAAACATCAGCTGATACTAGAAAGTAATATTAAATAAATTCTAACAACAGCTGATCAAGCTTAAACGCGCTGCTGTTGTTTAGCGCAACATCCGCTGGTTTCCTCTTTCTGGCGCAAAGTGGGCAACAAATAAACACGAGAGAAAAGCCGATCAGCTGATCATTGATCAGTTTAATGATTGAAGTAGCAGCAGGAGAGGGAGGGGGAGAGAATGAGAGGAGAAGAGGCAGCTGTGCAGCAAAGACACAGAATAACTCCAGCTTTGTGTCTTTTTCATTCTAGCTAAGTCCGGGACAAACTGTGTCTCTTCTCAGCTCAATACAAAACCTGTAATATTTTCTCTGAATGAGGGACCATTCCATTTTTAAGGAGCCGTTGGCAACTCTACAAACTAACCTTATGAATAAAATAAAGTTCACCATCAGTAACATCACAGCACCCACCCAGCTGTATAGAAACTCCATCATGCTAGCTAGTACGCAGTAAGAGTTATTGTAACTGACTGTAAAAAGTCAGCACAACGAAAATAAACTCCACCTAAACTTGGTTTATATCTGACCCAGATAGACTGCAGGTCATAACTTCTTACCTGAAGTTCAGTTCACCTGACACTCGGACTGGCGGCTGCCTCGGGTCTCTCCTCCTCCTGCCTACCCTTCCCTCATCCACCTGCTAGCCGCCGTGGAAGCTCCGCCATGCTCGATGGCCAGTCCAGCTATGTTAAACTGCTAATCTTTCGCCGAAAAACTGTTTTCTGTGATGCTGTCTTTCGTGCTTGGGTCTCCTACCTTTGCTAACATGATGCTCATAGCGCAGAAGCCGATGCTGCATTCGCTTACACTCGGATATGTGAGCTTCACTGTGAAAACATAATCTGATATTTCATTGGATTTTATTGTTTTGGCTTCGGGGTGGCACCTGGGGTGGCCAGTCTGGTTGGGGCTGATTCTGAAGGATGTGACGATTAATGACACTCATGGAAAGCCATCAGTATCAACAACCTGAGTGTTGACGCTCCAAGTGACAGACCAGGTGGACTGGTCACTGGTCTCTCACTTAGCTGTGATCATTTCTGTGGGCTCTGTTATCTATTACTCTAAAAATCCAGAAAAAAAGAGGAAAAAAATCCCTTTCAGTTTGCCTTATGACCGTCTCAACAGGTATGACGATGTTTATGCAAAGGCTCAACCCATATGGAAAAGAAATAGTAAAAACTTATATGATTTACTCATGAAAGTGGCCACTTTCTCATTACTTTCATATATTGTTTTAGTAAGTATCCAAAACATACACGTTTCATTTATATATTTGATCTCAGTTTGTCCGTTTATTCGGTAACACAGGCAAATGGGCCATTAACTCCAGGGAGAGTGCTCCGGTACAACCACTCTCTTCAGGCCCGGACAGTCACAACAACAACAAGGACCCCCCTCCCCTTCCTGCACACAGAAATAACTACAGTGTGCAGAGATAGCCAACCTGTCACTGTAAAATAACCTTTAACCATCGTTTCAATATAAACATTTAATTCTTATTGTTTTAATGCTTCTCTCCCCTGAAGAGCAGGCAAGTCATTTCCACCATCCTGTGATGAACAGAGCTCCTGTGCTGTCACCTGCTGGATGATTGATAACACAGCAGTGACTGTGACCGAACATTTAACTCAATATTAGAGCTGCAGAGTGGATGCAGTGGTTCATTTGTGATGCTGCAGGAGAGGAGGGAGGAGGTTTTAAGGCGAGAAGAGTCACCATATGATGGAGTTATTTAACTTTTGAGATTTTAGAGATGGAAGCAAAAAGAATGAGTTGAGTAAAGGTTGATCTGACTGTTTTGTCTCGCTTAATGCGCCTTATGCTTGAAAAATACGGTAACTTCTACCTTCCCTTAGCATGTCCAGAAGTCCAACTTTTTGTGCAATGGCCAGCATCTTCCTCTGCCTTTTATGTTCTACCGCGGGTGCCTGACGGTGCAAAACGTTTTGTCGATATTGTTGTAGTCTTACAAACATACAGTACAGCACTTCAGAGTCACACTGCTAGCGATCCAAGATTTATCTAAATTTGACAAGCTGAACGCATTCTATACTTGACAGGAGACACAGCACAGAGGAGAATGATTCACAAGGGTCTACAGCCAATCAAGACGCAGAGCACAACTCGCTGTTAAAAAAAAACAAAACAAAAAAACAAAAAACAAAGCATGTTGCACACAAAAAAACAGTGAAACAGCAGCCATAGCGAGGGACCAATGTACATACAAATTTCAGTTTCCACTTCTAATTAAAAAATACCACTGATAAAAACAAACAAAGAGAACAAAGGGGCTTTTTAAATTTCTTTAAATATATCTGAATTTCACTGACATGCGCTCTGGGAGGCTTAAAAGACAGTCCACCCTAAACTTTAATATTCATCTTTTAACATTTAATCTATTTATGTATTGACGTTTTTTACTTTATTAACTTCTCTACAGAATAAATTAATCTATATGTGAGGCGATACCATGGAAGCGCATACAGGCGAAAGAGAAATAGTTCCCTTATCAGCTGTTTCCGAGACTGCATCCTTTTGATTGTCAGTTTACCTTCTTCTGTGTCCTTTAGCGATAATCAAATACACATTTCCTTCAAAGCAGTGGGGTTACGCACAGATTTTCCTTTTTCTATCGTAAACAACGAGGACACACTACAGATTGAATTTTTTAGTATCAGTCCGCAGGCATGTATAAATACGTAGGTGCGTAGATATTTTTTTTCCCCTTTTACTATTAGATTTAACATGTGTAATAGAGCAGTCGTAATCTTCGCGGCCGTGCTATGGACCCTTGCCTTAGTTTCTGGAGGTAAGTTAAAACCAAAACAGTTGAACAGTTTCTGTTTGTTCTGACTGAACTTTCTGTAAACATTCTTCCGTTGTTTTAGTTGCTACAGTGTCTCTTAAACACAGTTGTTATAACCAGTTTAAGTTGTTAGATACCAAAAGAGAGCAGACAAGTTAGAAATGCTTTGTTGGCACCACACTGTGTGAACTGAATATTTTTTGCAGTATCTCCCTTTGGTTTTATAAATTGTGACACAGCTGGATGTACAGAAACGTACTGTTTGCAAAGAGGCAAGAAGACAGCTTGTTCGGTAGTTTAATAGTTTGGTTGGACATTGTCTTCAAAAAGGGAGTATAAAAAGTTGTTTCTATTATTTCTATTATTTGTCTTATAAGATTTTGATTTGGGAAACCCCATGAATATGTTTCTGTTTAGACAGATAGGGCTGGTCTCATTTGTTTATTTCCTGGTTTCTTTGTTGTGACTTTGCATTAAAAGTGGTAAAGAGACAGGTTAGATAACAGCTAATTTATTCAGTCTTCAACTGGTCAGTGTGTACAGAGATCACCTGCACACACAGGACTTGAATTGTGTTGTATATATTTGTACTGACAGTTATGTTGACACTTTATGTGGTGGATTCTTTTAACCTCTCTGCTATTTATTGTTTCGTCTTTCAGACCAGAAAATAATCACAGCTGAGTCTGGACAGAAGAACGTCACTCTGACATGTCGAGTTTCAAACAACAACAACATCTTAGCTGTAAATTGGAGCAGAGTTGACCTGAGAGAGGAATATGTCCTTTTGTACCAGAACGGGCACTTTATTCCAGATGACCAGCATCCATCTTTTAACAACCGAGTGGATCTGCAGGACACACAGATGAAGGATGGAAACGTGTCTTTAATTCTGAAAGATGTAACAACTGCAGATGCTGGAATATATAAGTGTCGTGTTGCCCAGAAATCAGGACAACCTATGAGCCTCATCACCACCATAAACCTGAGAGTTGATCCTCCAGGTGAGTGAGTAGAGTTGAATGTGTGTGTGATCAGAGGTGAAGCTGCTTCCTGGTTGTTGATGTTTGTTTCTAAAGATGTTGTTGATGAGACTTTGTAGAAAGCAGCTGGTCTGAGTGATGTGATCAGAGTGCAGTAGATAATGTCTGACAGCAGTTTGAAGAGGAAATGGATTCTGTTCTGTTCTTCACTCATCACCTACCTGACAGCTGACCCCTCACACCTGTTTCTCACCTGCAGGTCAGCCAGGAGAACGAGCGAAGAATGGATTTGCTGGACTGAAAGTTAGTCTGCCAGCAGCTTTTGTGAATATTTTTCTTGTTTTTTTTGTGATCTGTTGAAACTGACAAAAAATGTGTGGTCTTTAAAAAATGCTTGAGAAATTAATACATGTTAACCACTCAAATGTTTATTTATTTATGTATTTATAACTTAATATATAAATGTATAGGTATAAGGGTTCATGTATATATGTAAATGTAAAGGTATAAGGGTTTGTGTATATATATAAATGTATAGGTATAAGGGTTCATGTATATATGTAAATGTAAAGGTATAAGTGTTCATGTATATATGTAAATATGTATATATCAATCCATTCCCCCTTCTTGAATTGCCACCTTATCGTGGTGGAGGGGTTTGTGAGCTTAGACGATCCTGGGAGCTGAGTTGTCTGGAGCGTTCAGCTCCTGGTAGGGTCTCCCATGACAAACAGGTCCCAGGTGATGAGCCAGACTGAGAGCAATTCATGTGCACTGCAGCATTTATCAGTATTTACACTGTAAATGCTTTGTTTGCTTGTCCTCATTCACAGAAATGTGCAGAATGTAATCATTTTGCTTGTGGATAATTTGGATAATTGTTGTGAAAAATCTCCAATGTGTTTGTTTGGGTTTTTTTTCATTTGAGCTGTTAGATATTAAATTATTAAATTGTCATTTTTTCCCATTTTTGTTTATTTATTTAACCAGTTTGCAACAGAAATAAACATAAAAATAAAATATTTGAATACATTTTATCGTTGCACTTAAATTTGTTTATTGTATAGTTTAAGGTCAGTACCATGTCAGTAATTCATTTAGCATTAGATGTGAACATGTGTTACAAATTGAATGCTTTCCACCTTCAGCTGTGTTAAAGTATGAAAGTCTGTGAACCTCAGAAAAGAAACATATTCATCCTCATATACAGTCATCTTCCTACTGCTGACTTTTGTATTTTTTTAAATTAATTAGAAATTAATTGGCTGAATTGAAATTAACTGCTATTCTTATGGTGGGGCTCTTGAGATGTGTGTTTAAATTAAATGTGTGAATGCTTTCATTTTACCTTTAAAATATATAATATTTTGTTTTAATATTTTCCTTTGTAGAATGGTGTGAGTTCGTTATTCCTTGTAAAAACTTTAGAGAGAGTGGCATTAACAGCAGTCTGTCTGTCAGGTGGAAAGCTTCCAACATTTATTCACTGATTTTAACCCTTTTGATGACATGCAGATCACTAAGCTCTACTGTTTCTTTTATCTGTAAATATACAAGAACACAAAAGGTCTCAATGTGAAAGTACAGGACCGAAAGGATTCATCCACTCTGTGACATGCATGCAAATTTGCCTTTGTTTGACTGGAATGCAGTCAAGCAACTGTTGGGTGAGCCAGTTTCACTGAGCCACCGGAGGTAAAGCAAGTTGTTCTTTGTTGGGACTGATAAGGTTCACATTCATCGTCCTTTTTATTTCTGATCTCTTCATTAATTAATTCCAACATTAGGAGGATCTGTCGTGGGACTGATCATTGGTTTGTTAGTTTACATTGCCCTTGTTGTTGCTGCTTTTGCTGGGTTTGCACAAGATCCATAGAGGGTGAGGCCTATCATAACCAGGCAAGACCCAGGTGCAGGCTGTGTAAAGATGTTATTAATAACTAATGACTGACAGGAGGAATGTCGGGATGGGGTGTGTATTTATAGGAAATCTAAAGGGAAACATCTCTGACACACACACACATCCAGTAAACAACCCCTGTTTGACTGGAATGCAGTTCAATCACTTTCGGGTGAGAGTTTCACAGAAACACCTGTAGGAGATATCACATATTTTAAAATATACACTACATTACTGGCCGGTAGATTCAAACTCAGACAGTGCTAACCACGGACTTAAAGTAACCACTACACGACCATGGCAGACAGATCTCCACACACACATTTTAAAAAAGTAAAGTTAAAAGTTACTGCTTCTCTGTCACTTACTCACTTTTCTGAGTAATGACGTGTACAGCAGTTTTGTTGCACTTCATGCCACTGAAAAACATCCCTGCTATTTATAATCATTTTTTGTTTCTTTGTTTTCAGCACTTATAGGCACTTAGCCACAAGTAAAATGGAGCAAGTCAAATTTTCATTTGAAGCCTTGGTGAAACCACAAAACTTTTGTGATCTCAAAAACCTAAATACAATATAAATTACAGTGAAGTTACAGTTAAAATTAATGCATCCTGTTGACATCAGTGTGGGACTTCAACAGACTGCCGGGTGAGCTACGCTCACTTATATCTTAAGAGAGAGAGAGAGAGAGAGAGAGTATATTCATTAACTTATCTCAACAGAAATGGCATCAGTGGAAAATATTGTTATCATGAGGTTTTCTACTGGCAATAGAACACGACACAGTGTTCCTGTTAGCAAAAAATACATTTAAAAAAATTTAGGGAAACTTAAATAAAAAAATTGATCCATTATTTACAAGAGATCTATACCAATAATGTGTTTTTTTGTAAATCTCAGGACATTTCTTTGTCAACTGAGACTACAGCTGTAAATCTCATAAATGAAAGGAGAAGACTGTGCAGGTTCAAACTGAGTCACATGGCATACACATGACACAGACCAGGTTTCCACAGCAGGATAAAGTGAAAAAAGGAGGAAAAGGTCAAGCAAAGTTTCTTTTTGCACCACAGAATTGATCGGTTGTGGAATAGCCTCTAAGGATTGGCTGAAATGCTGTGTTTTATTTAGATATATTTATATTTTGATAATCAATAGAAAAACTCTCTTGATGCATGCTCAATCATCCAGGTAAGGAAATCCTAGAAAACAGATTATGTTCTTCTGGAGGTAGCCTTCTGGGAAAACCAAGAAAAACATTAGACAGGCAGACAAGATTATGGCCCAGCTGTGGAAGTGGGTGGCCCACCCACATATGAGTGTCGTGTCTTCGTGAGAGAAACACACTCATGGAAATCCATCAGTATCATCTACCTGAGTGCTGTCAACACGTTCTCACTCCCAACTCGTCAAATGTGTGACGCATGGTCAGGCTCCCTCTGCTTCACTTATTGACCCGCAGGGTACCCCCCTCGCGTAGAGAACTGACGTGCAGGGTCCTATACTATAGAGTCTTATACTATACTATATAGGTCCTATACTATAGAGCTCCTTAAACGTTGTTTATTGACGACAAGAGATTGCCGCAGAAGAGCCTGTTGTCCGTATGTTTATATATTTCCAAAATCACATGGTACTGACGTATACAGAACACAATATATTATATAATGTAAACAACTACCTGAGAAACAGCAGATACAGCAGATAAATTAATTATAGGCCATTACTTTTGTATCGTTTATTGCATTTATGGAGGGAGTGGTGTATGCTGGGTAATGGCACAGCTAGCGACTGGGTGACTTTATTCACCCGCTTCAAATGTTATCAGTCCATCAGGCGTTCTCAGCAGACATCAGTCCCATAGATGTGGGCCATCTCCACCTGCTAGATTGTTCAGAAGGTTGTTATCATCCATCCAGATGGAGGATCACTAACAGGAGCGTGGAAGACTCCAGAATCCACTCTGGCTGGAATCCGGTGGATATAGTGTATACATATATATATATCTGTATATATATATATATATATATATATACAGAAAAAAACACCCAGCACGCCCCTGCGGGTGGTTTATCCTTCAAGCTCGGGTCCTCTACCAGAGGCCTGGGAGCTTGAGGGTCCTGCGCAGTATCTTAGCTGTTCCCAGGACTGCGCTCTTCTGGACAAAGATCTCCGATGTTGTTCCCGGGATCTGCTGGAGCCACTCGCCTAGCTTGGGAGTCACCGCACCTAGTGCTCCAATTACCACGGGGACCACCGTTACCTTCACCCTCCACATCCTCTCGAGCTCTTCTCTGAGCCCTTGGTATTTCTCCAGCTTCTCGTGTTCCTTCTTCCTGATATTGCTGTCATTCGGAACCGCTACATCGATCACTACAGCCGTCTTCTTCTGTTTGTCTACCACCACTATGTCCGGTTGGTTAGCCACCACCATTTTGTCCGTCTGCATCTGGAAGTCCCACAGGATCTTAGCTCGGTCATTCTCCATCACCCTTGGGGGCATCTCCCATTTTGACCTCGGGACTTCCAGGTTATACTCGGCACAGATGTTCCTGTACACTATGCCGGCCACTTGGTTATGGCGTTCCATGTATGCCTTGCCTGCTAGCATCTTGCACCCTGCTGTTATGTGCTGGATTGTCTCTGGGGCATCTTTACACAGCCTGCACCTGGGGTCTTGCCTGGTGTGATAGACCCCAGCCTCTATGGATCTTGTACTCAGAGCTTGTTCTTGTGCTGCCATGATTAGTGCCTCTGTGCTGTCTTTCAGTCCAGCTTTGTCCAGCCACTGGTAGGATTTCTGCATATCAGCCACCTCCTCTATCTGCCGGTGGTACATACCGTGCAGGGGCCTGTCCTTCCATGATGGTTCCTCGCCTTCCTCCTCTTTCTTGGGTTTCTGCTGCCTGAGGTATTCACTGAGCACGCTGTCAGTTGGGGCCATCTTCGTGATGTATTCGTGGATGTTTCTTGTCTCATCCTGGACTGTGGTGCTGACACTCACCAGTCCCCGGCCCCCTTCCTTCCGCTTAGCGTACAACCTCAGGGTGCTGGACTTGGGGTGAAACCCTCCATGCATGGTCAGGAGCTTTCTTGTCTTTATGTCAGTGGCTTCTATCTCCTCCTTTGGCCAGCCTATTACCCCAGCAGGGTACCTGATCACGGGCAGGGCGTAGGTGTTGATGGCCCGGATCTTGTTCTTACCGTTCAGCTGACTCCTCAGGACTTGCCTGACCCTCTGCAGGTACTTGGTGGTTGCAGCTTTCCTAGCGGCCTCTTCATGGTTCCCATTCGCCTGTGGGATCCCCAGGTACTTGTAACTGTCCTCTATGTCTGCAATGTTGCCTTCTGGTAGTTCAATCCCCTCAGTTCTGACTACCTTCCCTCTCTTTGTTACCATCCGACTACACTTCTCCAGCCCGAATGACATTCCAATGTCATTGCTGTATAGCCTGGTAGTGTGTATCAGTGAATCGATGTCTCGTTCACTCTTGGCATACAGCTTGATGTCATCCATGTACAGGAGGTGGCTGACAACCGCTCCGTTTCGTAGTCGGTATCCGTAGCCAGTCTTGTTAATGATCTCACTGAGGGGGTTCAGGCCTATGCAGAACAGCAGTGGGGACAGAGCATCTCCTTGGTAGATCCCGCACTTGATGGTGACTTGTGCTATGGGCTTGGAGTTGGCCTCTAGTGTTGTACGCCACATCCCCATTGAGTTCCTGATGAAGGCTCTTAGGGTCCTGTTGATCTTGTACAATTCTAGGCATTCCAGTATCCAGCTGTGGGGCATTGAGTCATAGGCCTTCTTGTAATCAATCCAGGCTGTGCACAGGTTGGTCAGTCTGGTCTTGTAGTCTCGGCTGACTGTTCTGTCTACCAGTAGCTGGTGTTTTGCGCCCCTGGTATTCTTGCCAATCCCTTTCTGTGCCCCGCTCGTGTATTGACCCATGTGCCTGTTCATCTTAGCCGATATGATGCCTGACAGGAGCTTCCATGTAGTACTGAGGCAGGTTATTGGTCGGTAGTTGGATGGGACCGGTCCCTTCTTGGGGTCCTTGGGGATCAGGACCGTCCGACCTTCGGTTAGCCATTCCGGGTGTCTCTCGTTAACTAGCAGCTGGTTCATTTGTGCTGCCAGACGCTCGTGGAGTGCAGTCAGCTTCTTCAGCCAGTAGGCGTGAACCATGTCGGGCCCTGGTGCTGTCCAACTCTTCATACTGGAGACCCTTTCTTGGATGTCTGCCACTGTGATGGTTACTGGACCCTGTTCAGGGAGGTCGCTATGGTCTGCCCTCAGATCCACTAGCCACTGAGCATTGCCGTTATGGGTTGCGTCCTTCTCCCATATGCTCTTCCAGTATTGCTCCGTCTCCAGCCTTGGTGGTGCTGTTCTGTTATTGTTCCCTTGCCACTGAGAGTACACCTTTGCTGGTTCTGTGGAGAACAGCTGGTTTATTCTCCTGCCTTCGATCTCTCTGGTGTACCTCCTCAAGCGGCTGGCCAAGGCTGTGAGTCTTTGCTTGGCAGTTTCCAAGGCCTCAGGTATGGACAGCTTGCTGTATTTCTTATGCACCTTCTTTGTCACGCCTTTCTGCAACTCCGTTAGTTGGCTAACCTCCCTCCGTGCTACTTTGATCTTGCCCTCTAGCCTCCTTCTCCATGGAGGGTACTGCCCCTTGTGGCTGTTCAACTTGTAGCCAAGCATCTCACTGATTACTGCTGCCGTAGTGTAGATCAGCTTGTTAGTGTCGGTAATCGTGGTTGTAGGTATCATCCGTAGTGCTGCATTAACATCATCTAGCAGACCTTCTGAGGGTACTTCACGTAATCTTGGTAACCGGCTAGGGGGGGTCCAGGTTTCAAGCTTGGCCATGATCCTATCTTTCAGGTCAGTTCCTCTCGCACTCAACATACAGATATATATATATATATATATATATATATATATATACAGATATATATGTATATATATATATATGTATATATATCTGTATATGTATATATGTATATATATATATATATATATCTGTATATATATATATATATATATATATCTGTATATATATATATATATACAGATATATACATATATATATATATACAGATATATATGTATATATATATATGTATATATATCTGTATATGTATATATATATATATAGATATATAGATATATACATATACAGATATATATATATATATATATATATACATAAACGGAACGCAGCCTTCCTACGGCGGACAGCTAACAACAGGAATCGGACGCGCGGTCCACCGTAGTCCACAGCAACTATCATAGCAACAGCCTAGCACGACCTTAAAAACATATTCTGTTTTCATAACTATCAAAAACGAAATGATTTGCAAAGCGTGAAAGTGTTACAGAGAGCTTCCAAAGCGGTATCTTTGGAAGCTGTTTACATAGCTAATAATATACAATGTAACCATGGAGACAGTCAGTCACGTGAGCTAGCGGTGCATGTTTACTACAGTGAATACAGTGACACAGGTGATTGTGTGCACAGCCTCCAGACGCTGCAGAGGGTAAAGAAATTACTTCAATATTGTTTTATATTTATATATATTTGTCTTGTGTTGACCATCACCTCAGGCTCACCATTACAGTTTCAGCATACAAATGTCTAAATATGAACACATTAAAAAAAATCATGTCTCAGAAATAACCACAGCTGTTCATGTTTTTCATTATAGTTTTATTTGTAAGAAAATTGTGAACTTCATATTGTGTATCTAATCAAAGAACATTTGACAAGTCTGAGTCATTCCTTTGCCCTATGAGAGCTGGAATAAATATATATCCTGACAGTTACAGTTGAAACAGTAGAGACAGGTAGAAATGGGATCAGACTAATCTTTGCTTAGTCAGATACCTCCTGTGTTCAGTCCATCATATTAAAAAACAACAATAGCACGATCCGTGTGATTTTGCATCCATTTCCAAATTGTAGTCAAGCAGCCCAGTCTCATACATAGGTAACAGAAATGTCTCTAATGTAGACGTGTACAGTGTAGTATAAGCATTAAAAGATCATAAAGGAAACACTAACATTTATGTGAAACTAATTGTAATAAAAAAATGAACAGGTGCTTTATAGATTTAAAAGAAAGAATCTGAAAACAACACTTTTTTGGTCTAAGTGGTCAAAGTAGAAAACAGAACTGATGTTCAAGAACAAACTGTAGCTGCACTAATATTACACATCTCCATTGTTGTGGTGAACAGACATGTTGCTTTTAAAACCACATGCAGTGTATGACCATGACTGTCCACTGAGACCATGAACGCCACTTCGCTGAAGCATTCTTCGTCTTCTTCTTGCCATCAGAATGGAAGCAGACAGAGCACGAGCTGCTTTGATCTACTGAAAGGAAAAAGCAGAACATCTGAGCTGAAACCATTAAGACAGAAACAATAATTCAATGCAGTGTCTCAGGTAGCTTAGCCTGTTACAACTGTTGATACAAGCTAAATATAGTTAAAACACAGTGTCAGGGAACTCCAGTGTGGGAACTAGCGGCTTTAGGTTTCATTTAATTCAGGAGGAAGAAATGTCAGGTGGGTGCAGGCTGGTTACATGCATTTGGTCCCATGCTGTCTCTAACTAAATGACTTGGTTCACTTTATGTCTGGGCTGTATGTGGGGTTATATCATGTTATTTGGGCAGGAGTACCTGTCCCCTGTTAGGCTTAGAAAGTTTCTCCATAAGCAGAGCTTCTAACTCTTATAGCTTTTAGCACATCTGTAGCTGTGCAGGCTGACAGGTTTTTAGTGGCTCTTTTTACCCCACACTGGTTGTGAGTGTGTAAATAGCCCCACTAGTTCTTTTGGGTTGTAGTTAACTTGGGAGGAAGGGGTGGGTCTGCCAGGACTAGATGAATAAAAATGATCTGGGATACATAAATTTCATAATGCATGCATATATCTCTATAAACCTGACCTGAGGGCTGCCATTTTTACATTCAGTTATTTCTCTTAGAAATGTTGGATCTAAATAATGAATGTGTTACAGTCAAACTGACACTGGTCAGTGTAAATGGCTCATTGGGACACAGAAACCTTTAAATTAAATACCATCACCTGATATCGAGTGTCAAATAATATCAAAGCTGTAAAAGCTGTTTACAGTCAGAATTTATAAAAACTATGATTGTAAATAAATTCAAACTAGTGAGCTTTTCTCTTTGTGCTGAATATCAACACTGTGACTTCTTAGACTGTAAGCTTTACTTCAGCACAGTTGTAGAAGCCGTCACTCCAAATGTCTTTTGATAACAAGAAAAAAATACCTTGTCAGTCCACGGCCTGAAGTTCTTCTCCAAACATCTTCTGCCATCGGCTTTGTCTGCTGGTTTAAAGACAATAGACCACAAAAAAGATGATTTAGTCACTTTGTCTGCATCATGCAGCTCGAATGTGTCGTGTAACAATGTTGAATAACCGTCGTTATCCCTCTGCTGTGTCAGTAGGATTGTACTGTACAGCATCTCAGTCATATGTGAGGAATGCTAATGTAACACGATAACAGACGTCTGGTCTTACATCATTAAAATATAAGGAGCAGGAGATATTTTTATATTTTTATATTTACATTACATTTTATAGCTGACAGATATTACTAAATAGATAGAATTTACTAAATGGTTGATGAACATGAAAAATATGTCCATAATCACAAACGACCACGAGAGCCAGTAGAATTAATTCAACTAGACACTCAAAAAACGTCCTTAAATGCTCTTTAAGTGGCAGAACAAATGAACAAACAGTTAATCGCTTACTTGAGGTGAAATCTGCTCAGCTACTTTGAAAACAGCTTCTAACTGGTTCCTCCTTTAACAGGATGACTGCTCAGGGGTAAGGCCACGATGCAGTCCAGCAACCTTTATGGTTCTGCTTTGATTCACCAGGAACTATTAGGGAAACCTTCCAGCGCCTCCTGTGAAAGACACAGGCATAAACACACAAACATTTATTAACATGTTCCACAGTCTCCCAGTTTGATTTTCTCATCCTGTGGACAACAACGTACAGAGATGCAGGTTTATGTTAACTTTTGTAAGGTTTCTTTACTGAACACATCCAGCTGCAGCTCCACTGTGATCCTGAACTGGATAAGCACTTAAGAAAATGTGTCAATAAATGGACAAACATCAACTTACTATATTTATCCAAACAGACGGGACCAATAATGCTTCACTGAGTTAGAGACTTTAACAGTCTCTTCTATGTAAGAATGTCTCGTGATAGACCTGCAAACTTGACAACAAAGATTTTCAGACTACATGTAGCTGTCCTCTATGTCAGCTCACACATTTACATTCATGTCACACTTATTTCTGCTTTCCCATTTTATAATTATTACTTACATTTTGATTGGATACCTTGAGTTTGTAAATGATCAGATTACATAATTGGAATACAATTCAATATAATTCATGTATCCAATTCAAGGTCGCGGGAGGATGAAGCCTATCCCAGCTGATACAGGACAAAGACAGGCTGCCAGTTATCGCAGGGCTAAGACAATACGTGTAACAGAAAATCCACGTAAATGTTTGATATTTCTAATAATAATCATAATTATGACTATTATTTGAAATATTATTTAAAGGTTTCTTTATAAATACGTTTCGATTTTTTTATAACCCCTAGAATATAAACCTGAGCTGTTTCAGATTCTGACCTCTGACCTCAGTGACCAGGCTGTGTCCTCACTGCAGCTCCCTCTTGGACGTACGTCTGCTTCTTGTCTTCCCCCGGTGATGACCGCCTGCCCTTAATATCACGTACTGTACCTGAGGAACAAAACAGGACAAACACTTGCCTTCATTTAAGAAGTACATTCATACAGAGGTAATCTATGGAAACACCCTTTGGGAGGAATCAGTTCCTGTGAAACATTTCTGTAAATCAACATCGTGGAGAATGAAATGAGTTCTTCAGGTGACTCAGCAGATCCACACTGACAAATGAAACTTCTGTGGTAGTGTTAACCTGAGTCACTGATCATTTACAGTATTACAGAGTCTGTCAGTCTTTGCATGATGTCCACGTCACTGTAAGTTTCTAGCTGACTCTCAGGTGTGACAGGTGTGCCAGCAGGAAAGAGTAATAATAACCTGCATCCTGAGGTTTGTCATGCAGGATTAAAGGAGCCAGGATTTGTTCACACAGCTAGGATTGTATTTTACACTGACCCTGGGTCAGTATAAGTATCATACAGTTTAAACGAAGCACTGAAACGTGCACATATTTATTACAGATGCATTGAAGCTAATCGAGATATTTACCGTCAATCTGTGGCTGCGATTAATCACTTTACTGCAAACTTTATTAACTAGTAACTTCATCAGTCATGACAGAAGCTAATATTTCTGTCCTAACATCGTTTAAACAGTAACAGCTTTACTACAATATAAGCTAACGTTTACACCGTAACTTTAAGCTAGCAGCATAAAGACGGTAAAACACGTAATAATATCTACAAATGCATCTTAAAGCTGTTATATCAGCACTCGGTGTATTACTAACATAACCACATTAACATTACTAACACTCGCTGACTTTTAATAGTCATTCTATAAATGCTGTCCGTTTAAATGGTCTTACCTGTACACGCTGCTGTATCCACCGGATTCCAGCCAGAGTGGATTCTGGAGTCTTCCCACTAGTGATGGGTCCTGCAACACTGACGCACCGACTCATGTATCAAGCTCACAGAGCGAAGCCTGTATCGGTGCGTGCGTCGCTTTAAGAAAAAGTCACGTGATCGATACAGCTGCTGTATCGCTCATTGCCAACGCGCCAAACTGTGTTTAAAAGGTACCGCATCCGCATCTGTCAACGGAATGAGTCGCCACCAAAAAAACACAAAATTACTGTCGCAAAGATTAAAAAAAAAAAAAAATACACATCTCTCCATAACAAAATGGAGCCCGAAAGAAAAAGAAATGTTTCTGCTGTGTGGGATCATTTTGATCTTTTAACTGCAAATAAGGTAATAGTTTGTCTGTCTCTGTTTCAGTGTAATCTATCAGAATAGGAAAAACAGCAATGTGAGTTGAAGTGTAAATTATTTATTTCATTTTATGCAGGTTAAATGTCGCATCTATTCTGCATTTCTTACACAAACAAAAGCACCTCCTCAGTGTTTAGGCATTACAGAGTCAAACATGAAAATGAGGAGACAAACACACCGAGAATGAACACAGGTCGGCCTATATTGACACTGAACAGCTTTATCATCTTTTTTTTTTTTTTTATTAATATGTGTTTTATTATTTTGAAATCAAGCATCTAGGAAGACTGTTCTGGACCAGGCAGTCCTGAAGTTTATTATAAGGGACTGCCAACCCCTTAGTATTGTGGAGAGTGTCGGAGAGAAACATTCCAAGATCAGAGGATCCTTTAACGTATGGGAATAGGAAGACATCTTATCAGAACTTTTTCCACCTGGCTTTACAGTTTTTGTGTACCCCAGCTTCATCTGTGCCTGTGAGTTTTCCAAAGCTGGGGAAATGGGGTCAAAAAAAACGCAATAGACTGAATGCAAAAACATTGGATAAACTTATTTTTCTGAATAGAATTTTATAATAAACTCTGAGTCAAATGGGTAATATTACATTCACAACATTTGCATTTTAATTTTCACTTAGTGTCATTCACAATATATTTTATAGATGTCTACAATATTTGAAATGTAAAAGATATAAAATGATTCCATGGAAAGTACAATACCTTACAGTGTATAAGTATGACTAGGTCATTGAATCAGTGTCTGTTGTGAGTCTCAAGTAAGTTGCCTGCAATGATATTTAAGGTCCAGCAGGTGTCATTATGGAGCAAAACAGCAACACTGTGTCGACACAGTATCGATACAGTTTGGAGAATGTGCTGAAACGCTTCACGAGGCCTCATCTACCCATCACTACTTCCCACGCTCCTGTTAGTGATCCTCCATCTGGATGGATGAGAACAACCTTCTGAACAATCTAGCAGGAGATGGCCCACATCTATGGGACTGATTTCTGCTAATAATGCCCATTGTATGGACTGATAACAGCCGAAGCGGGTGAATAAAATCACCCAGTCGCTAGCTGTGCCATTACCCAGCATACACCTCTCCCTCCATAAATGCAATAAACGATACAAAAGTAATGGCCTATAATTAATGTATCTGCTGTATCTGCTGTTTCTCAGGTAGTTGTTTACATTATATAATATATTGTGTTCAGTATATGTGAAATGTGATTTCGGAAATATATAAATATAAGGAACAACATGCAGGCTCTTCTGCGGCAAAAAGTCGATAAGTGAAGCAGAGGGAGCCTGACCATGCGTCACACATTTGACGAGTTGGGAGTGAGAACGTGTTGGCCTGAAGGCAGATTCTGAATGTTAAACATGTGGATAACGTTGATTTTAATTCACAATTTATTTATTTACTTATTTACTTACTTACTTACTTTTATTGATTTTTATTTGCTTTTTATTGATTGATGGATTGATTTTTGTTTATTAGCCCTTTCTCTTCGTTCTCTAGTTTCACTCTTTGAGACTGATGATAAAATCATCATGTGATCAAAGTAAACCTGCTGAATAATGACTTTAAAAATGTCCTAAAACAAAGAACAGAAGTCACTCAGCTTGATTAGAGGAAGCCAAAGCTGGACCTTAAAGAGCCTGTTTGCAATTTAATAAGAATGTTTCAGATTTCAAGAGTGGAGGCCAAGCAGTGAACCAGACTGAGTCACATTTAAATATTTTTGTTTATTTTAGTGGATCACAGCCTCTGTATGTAAACTGTTTCCTCAGGAGATCCTCTGAAATCTGTCTGAGTGACATCAGAAAAGTTTTTTATGTTTCAGGTGGATTAACAGAAATGATGTTGCAGGTTTTCTATGTTATAGTTGGATGAAAAAAACATTTGTTGCGATTAAAGGCTGAACAAAATGAAAGTGCTCGAGCTTTGGGCACTCTTCAGGTGGGATTTTAACCCTGTGAGGTTCCTCTGATCAATAACATGAACTTTTACTTACATTATTTTTTTTTATTATTAATTTTGTTTAAAAAATCCAGAGAGTTGACTGACAGGAGGAATCTCTGAATGTGTAAACATGCATTACCTCTGACACACGCACACGGAACTTAAAATATGCTTTATTTGACTAGAATGCAGTTCAGCAGGTTTTGGCTAAGCTAGTTTCTCGGAGGCCCCTGAGCTTTCATCACCCGATTAGCATCGCTGTCGTCATCCTCCTTACAACTAAAGATTTCCTCCTTGCATTGTTTCCCTCATCTCTCTGTACAAACTGCAGTAACAGTAAACTTCAAATCACAGTTGTTCACAGACGTTGTTGTGTTGAAACAGAATTAACTGTATGTTAAATGTATTAAAAAAATGATAACAATAAATAACACACAAACTCTCTCTTTGCCTTGTATCCTGTGTGTTCATGCATGTTTACACATTACAATGAATCACCTGTTTCTTATTTTCTAAATAAACTATAATGACATTTGTCGCACGTGCACAGCACTCTATCATGAATGAAACATGCAAATTAAGTCTGTTAGGTCTGTGTTCACTTCACTAACTTAACTGGGATGTTTGTTTGGAGAAGTGCGACATAACTAAGTTCAGTACTCACAAACAAACACACACTGACTCTTTATCCCAGATATTTTGATCAAGGCCCCACATATTTCTGCCCGTCTCAGGCACTTAATGAAGCCAGCATCAGACCTTGAAATTTTAAAATGACGTACTAAACCACAGGTTAAAAGACACATAAATAAAATCTAGATGTGAAGTGATTGCCTCCATGGTTCTGCATGCTCTCGCACGCACACACACAGAGGAATGTCAGTGTATTTACGTGAAATGTAAAGAGAAGCGCTGAAACATTCCTCTTCTCTGACACACACACAGTAAAAATGTCTTTGTTCCACTGGCATGCAGTTCAACAGTTTATGGCGAATTTGTTTCTCACACACACCTGAAGATGAAGTCAAATGCAGTAATGAGTGCAGCACCCTGAAATCCCAAAAGCTGTAAAAAATGAGCCACATTTGGCCCAGAGAGCACTGCTCTGACTTCGTGTTAAACCTCCCCTATCATCTACTGAGATGAAGATGAGACAGAAGACTTTATTATCTGTTTATTTGAACATTTGGTCATGGCCTCAGTCAGAACTGTGTACTGTAAGCAAACCTGAGTTCCAACTCCACTACATGCATCATTTGTGGGCTACAGCATTTAAACAATGAGCCAGCTGATGTGTGTCATATTGTGTAATGTGGTGGTACTGGTGGAAAACTTCAGTGAAGAGTAGATGACATCTGGCTCCGATGAGAAAAAGAAACAGAAAATTTTGATTTGAAATCCATTCATCTCTGAGGTGTTCTTGCTTGAATAAATGATGGTCAATAGTTTCCTCGATTTCCCTTAAAACTTGTCTGAGAACCTTTGTAAGTTTTTACTCCTGCACCATCGAGAGCATCCTGACGGGAAACATCTGCACCTGGTTTGGGAACAGCACCAAGCAGGACAGACGAGATCTGCAAAGAGTGGTGCGCTCGGCCGAACGCATCATTCAATCAGAGCTCCCTGACCTGCTGTCCATCTACACCAAGCGGTGCAAGTCCAAAGCTAGGAAGATTATGATGGACCTCTCCCATCCCAACAATGGACTCTTCTCACTGTTGAGGTCTGGGAAGCGCTTCCGCTCCCTTAAGGCCAAAACAGAGAGAATGAGGAGGAGCTTCTTCCCCCAGGCTATTCGGGCCCTGAACCAGGTGTAGGACTGGACTCTCCCACACACATCACATCACCACACGCACCACCACACATTTCCTATAATTTATAATCTTTATAATCTCTTTCTGCTATTTGCACATTTTTTACTGTACATTTCTAAGTTAATTTGTAAATTTTGTAGTAACCTGTAAATTGTAAATACTGTAAAACTTTTTTCTGTCATTTAATGGTCGGGCATTGTACAGCTACAAGCATTTCACCCCTATGTCATACTGTGTATGGTTGTGTGTGTGTGACAAATAAAATTTGAATTTGAATTTGAATTTGAAGTTTGGAAAGTAATTGTAAGAAGACAGGCCTAAAGTCACAGTCTGGCTTTGCTGCTGGGCAGAGGAAATACATAAGAATTTCAACCAGAGTGACCATGGGTATTTCTCTATAAAGATTATAAAGATAATTAGTTTATGTCCTTGTTGGTAAGATTTTTAATGATAAACCTGTGTGCAAAACAAATAAAGGAACATTAACAGTTTAACTAGTTATCTCCTGTCTTAAACAGGACAGACATTTATTTATGTGTTTTGTTCTCCTCTTTAAATGTGGTTAATAAACCCAAAGAGCTGACTGACAGGAGGAATGTCAGGACGGGTGTGTACTGATGGAAAATGTAAAGAGGAACGCGGAAACATTCATCATCTCTGAAACAGTAGAAATATCTGTTTGACTGGCATGCAGTTCAACAGCTTATTAGTGAGTTTGTTTCTCAGAAGCATCTCAGGGTGACGTCACATGATTTGGATTTCATCAGTCAACACTACCTATCAACCTATCCCAACTTTGATGTGTGAAAAGCAGGATACATCCTGGACAGGTCATAGCTCTGTTACAGGGTCAGCACACATACACAGATATGCAGCCACTTTAGGAGTTACTAAATGTAACATGTGTGTGTTTGGACTGTAGGAGGAAGCTGGAGTGTCCAGAGAGAATCCACACAGGGAGAACATGTAAACTCCACACTGAGTGTTAAATATAATGTCCTGCAATATAATGTCCAAGCCTAAATTCAGTGTTTAAATGTGAATGTGACTCTTAGTTTTAAAAAAATCATATTTTTAGTTTGTAATTACATTTTCTATATTATACATATACATATATAGATACATATATATGTATCTATATTCTACATTTTATAATCTGATAACTTTTGTGATGGGAGTAGGAGGAACTCACAGGGATCCTGTTTTTATGTGAACAAGCACAGAGAGACATGGTTGGAGAAGATGGATACAGCTGAAGATGGATCACGGTGGTGAGACCAGCTGTTTCCATCTGGGGTTTTAGGTTATCAGCTAATGCAGGCAAAGCTCTGCTGTGTTCAGCTTGGTTCACCTCTCTCCTCGGTTGGGTGTATATGACAATAAACTTCTTGAATTTTGAATCTAATTTTTCTATTTGTACACATGCCAGTGATCTGATGTTGGGCTGTTGACATGATTTCAAATAACAAAATTGTATTCATATAGGAATCAAATCACAACACCGGTTGACTCAAGGCGCTTTAAATGGTAAATGGCCTGCATTTGTATAACGCTTTACTCAGTCCCTAAGGACCCCAAAGCGCTTTACACTACATTCAGTCATTCACCCATTCACACACTGGCAATGGCAAGCTACAATGTAGCCACAGCTGCCCTGGGGCGCACTGACTGAGGCGAGTAATATTCTTTTCTTTATATTATATATAATTTGTATATAATATTTACAGTGGCTTGTAAAAGTATTCGACCCCCTTGAACTTTCCCAAAGTGGTGTACACCCTTTTTTATTGGTCTTTCACGTAGAATTCCAATAAAATTGATTCATGTTTGTGGCTGTAATGTGACAAAATGTGGGAAAGTTCGAATACTTTTGCAAGCCACATATATATATATAATATATTATATAACCGTGGCACATTCCACTTCACTTTAAAATGTCTTCAGTTGTATTTAGATTTTATTCCAACATACTGAGTAAATCTAAATGGATGTGAATAATGCTATTATTGAGGAAATGTTATAGGGTTCTAAATTATGGAACGCCAGGACTGCCATAATGAATTACTTAAATACACCATTAAATAATTAATTAAATGTGGCAATAATTAATTAAAATTGGAATTAATTAATTAAATAAATAGTTATGACACATGTAATTAATTAATTATTGACACATTTAATTAATTATTTATGTATTTCACATTTTAATTAATTATTGACACATTTAATTAATTAATTATTGACACATTTAATTAATTATTTATGTATTTCACATTTTAATTAATTATTGACACATTTAATTAATTATTTATGTATTTCACATTTTAATTAATTATTGACACATTTAATTAATTATTTAATGATATATTTATTTATTTCATTTTGGCAGCCCTGGTGCCTGGCTCTCACCATGAATTAATTTTATCTGTCAGCTTCACCCATCAAACTCAGAGGGTGGGGTTAACGCTGATCGACTCAAAACCATTGCTTTGGCCTGGTGGCCATTGTTTATAGCCCACAACAACCGGCAGAACTGAACTTTGAAAAACCCTGTTTGTGTGTCACCAAATACAGTTTTAATATTTTTTTAGCCGAGAATGTAGTGGTTTAATCTTCATATGTCTGGTCGGTTTGTCAAGATACAGCCTCTTTGCAAAAGTGCTTCGATGATTTCGGAGATGTCTGCCCAGTCTCACGGCAAAGCGTGGGATAGACCCGCTTGCCTCGCAAGCAATCGAGCTGTTGTTACCGCCGACAAAGCGCAGGCCCCGGTACACAGCTGTAATAACCCCCGCTGACACTGACTTATTTTACTGAGGTTATATTTATCGGGGTGTTATTTCCCGATGTTCGTATGTGTCCTACATGTTTCAGTCGCCAATTCTGAATTATAACTAACATTAAAAACATGTTTAAGGAGGAGAGAGAGCAAATAAATTCGATTAACAACTGATCTTTGGGTTTTTGTTCAGTAATCAGCGTGACCTGTGTATAAACGTATAAAAGAGAAAACGTTGGTGTTTCCGTCATGTAGTAACTGCTGGCTTTAACTGTACAAAGGTTGTTCGACACTATGAAACACATACAGACTTCATGATGTTCGCCTAATATTTTTATCGTGAATATTAATCATGAGGGTAAACGGCCCTGTACACCACGGAGCGAGGTCAGCATCTCCACGATATCTTCAGCTCTCTGAGTTAACCCAGAGTTTCACAGCTGACTATCAAACTGTCATCTACGAATATGTCACGGGTCATATCAATATGATTTTACAGAAAAGCATACTTAATACTGCCAACTATTCCAGAGACGTGGAAATCTACAGCATAAAGAACACAAAAATATAGCAGTCTAACGCAACACTGTAACAGAGATGAACCGTCAGTTTGTCGCAGATCAAAGTGGAAAGAAAGTGATTGGTTGAACAGGTGTTCATGATCTGTGTTATCTGCATTTTCATCAGTGTAAGAGACTCAGCAGCAGATTAGAATAACAGTTATACATTTAATAAATTACCAAATGAATCCACGATCGAACCTGTTCCGACAATTTGAGTTTGTATTCCCTCAGCTGCAGACTCGCTGCTGTTTAAATGTTTGAGAGGAAGATGAGATATAAAGCAAACGTCAAACATAGACTCAGTCTGCGTTCACATTTGATATGAGGCCAGGACGGATAGTGGCTGTGTCCTGTTTTAAGATCATACATGTAAAATTGTTGTCTGACCTCCGTCGATCCAGAGTCCGTGGTTACCATGGTTACTGCATAAGCAGCTATAATGTAAACATTACGCAGCATAGGTGTTTATGTTTTTCATTGCAAAAGAACTGTCTGAATGGTTAACTGAAGTTAACTTGGATAAATTATAGTTAAGGAGTATCACAGATAACGCCCATGTGAGCTGTGTGACTGTTCACCACTGCACTGAAATCAGTAGGCTATTACTGAAATACACATGCTATATCATACACTATGATATAAATAGGGAGGTCCTATTAACATGTTTAGTTTTAAAGGACACCTCCCTGCCTTTAGTCTCATTCATGAGCAGTATTAGTTTTCTTCTAACATCCAGAAGTCTGCACGATGTGTTTCATAGTTTGTAACAAACCTTTTACAGTTAAACATAACATGACCGAAAAAGAAAAGAGAGAGAGAGAGAGAGAGAGAGAGAAAAATCACACAAATGATATGTTAACCTCATTTATTTTTAGTTAAGTAAACTCTAAAAATTCTAACAGATAGCTGGTGCTTAGAATACAGTTGAATAACTATTAAAAACAGATGATATAATATTTCTGTCCAGGTTGCAGTCTGCATTATGAACATGCTGTTGCAAACTCTGCTCCTCTCGGTGGAAATGCGCCTTCTCTTTCCTCTTTGTATAAAAACATTTTAAAAGTCAGTTTAATCTCAAAATTCACTGTTAAATCCAAAACACACCAGATAAAGAAAAGCGAATAGTTCAGTCTAACACATGTGTCAGTGAACCATTAAAGGTCTGCAAAACTATGCAGTTATGAAACGTAACTTTAACCTCAGCCAAACCGATTTGCTCAGTTGTAAATAAAACAGCGAAGTAAACGTGACCCGACAGACAAAACCTGAGTGAATTAAGTCCAGCGTTTAACCACTGAGAGCTAAAACTCAGGTGAGGTTTCAAAGCTGTGTGCGGTGATTGGACATCAGCCGCCGATAAAGTGGGTTTGCCTATAAATAGCCTATAGCTCCAGCAGCTCTGTGCTCGGGAAAATACTATACTTTACTTATCTTGTGCAGAAAAATGCGCTGCCATTGCGTTATATCGAGCACCGACTGCCCAGTTAAACTGTGACGATCACCAGGTAACGTGGGCGTGTTTCTTGAATTAGCAGCAGGTGTTAAACAGCTGACAGGTGAGGAGGACGCATGCAGGTAAACTGAGGGCCTGCTGAGCTGATCGCTGGTTTCGTGAGAAAAATGTCAGCTCGTTCTTTATGTTACAGAAGCACAGAGCCACAAGACCAGGTGGAAAGAGACGATCGTTCGGTGAAAATGATAATATGCGAATGCAACATGTGGAACACGGAAAGTGGAATATGTAAACAAACCGGTTGACGTAACCCCCTCGGTGCACTCTGCATGCTGACTGTTAGCAGAGCAGTGAAATCTCTGAAAACATCTGAGCACTTTTGCAAACATGTTCTATGTTGACAACCTGACCAGACGTGAAGATTACGGCGCGACATTCGCGGCTAAAACTGTTAAAAGTGCAGTTGGTGACAGAAAAACGGGGTATTTTAAAACTACATCACCACCATTGCTGCCTGTGATTTGAAATGCATTCTGGGACACCTGACTGCCTCAAGTCTACAGAAGCAATCGATTATCTAGGATCGACCTGTTTTGACTTACTTTGCACGGCAACCAATCAAATGTTAGAGAAGCTGCATGGGCAGCGTTAACCCCGCCCCCTGGGTTTGATGGGTGAGGCTGACAGATAAAATTAATTCATGATGAGAGCCAGGCGCCAGGACTGCCAAAATGAAATAAATAAATATATCATTAAATAATTAATTAAATGTGTCAATAATTAATTAAAATGTGAAATACATAAATAATTAATTAAATGTGTCAATAATTAATTAATTACATGTGTCATAACTATTTATTTAATTAATTAATTCCAATTTTAATTAATTATTGCCACATTTAATTAATTATTTAATGGTGTATTTAAGTAATTCATTATGGCAGTCCTGGCGTTCCATACTAAATAAGGTCATAGAAGAAAGTATTAAAATGCTATTATGATAAAATATAAAAATGTATTTCGTCACATCGTTTGTGACGTCAGCACAAGCCAGATTTTGGCTGGTGTGATGGGAAGAGCTCTTCTTATTAGGATAATCAGAGTATTAATTTTAACATTTAATTATCTTATTTTTTTCTTAATGCTTATCAATGCCATGTTGTGTAGGCGTTCGACTCTGTCTGTAGATCTTATCATGAATAAGAATGTTTGTGTTTTTTTGTTTTTTCTTTCTCATGAGGATATATGTTTGGTTTCTTTTCTGTAAAAATGTGATAAAGGTTTGCTGCATTACCCATGATCACAGTAAATTCACTGGAATCTTGCTCTTCCAGTTCCGCAGAGATTAATAAACCAGTCGAGCTCAGCTCCAGATCTCAGATAGAAGCTGCAGCACTAAAGGCTTAAAAAAATCAGTTTTATATGATATTTAGTTATTAGAAATCTATACAAGAAACATCTCATAAATGCACTGGTACACATTTTCAGTGATCTATCCTGGGGTCATCAGGTGTTTCTGGTCTCGCAACATTATACACCCACACTCAGGCGAGTGTGGGTGTATAACATGGCTCCGACTTGTGTACCAGTAGCTACCCATGGATCAGCCCTCTTAATCCACAGCCACCTTGTGACTTTCTCTGCCACTTCGCTCACAAACTGAACTACTTGGCTGCCCCAGCCACACCCAGCCGGCCTAGGATTTTGCAGAGTGATTGTCCTGCAAAGCCCCTACAACCCAATTCTACGGGCTCATAGAAAGTCTTCCACCCCCTTCCCCTGCACTCCTGCACTAGTTCCTGGTACTTTGCACATTTCATTTCATTGCCGTCCTCAATCCGCTCTTCCCAGGGCACTGGGTCAAATACATACAAATCAAATACAGAGCACACATTTCTATCCTGTTTCTTTATATCCGAACTAAAAATGACCTTAAATTGGATTTTATGCCAGTTACCAGTTCAATAAAGTTCTGCCTGCAGATTAAAACTTTGTCCAAAAACTGGTGATATTAAATCTGAATACTGATTTTCTGTATTTATAGCACTGGTCTGAATTCGTGTTAGACCCTCCGCATCACTCACTGAGATGAAGCAGAGACAGAAGACTTTATGATCTGTTTATTTGTGCATTTGATCATGGCCTCAGTTGTAACTGTGTACTTATGCAGAATTGTGACTGTAGCTGATGTTAGAAAAGCTTTAGAAAAGCATTCCAACTCCACTACATACTACACGCAGTAATGACTGCAGCAGCCTGGTGTCCTGAAAGGTGTGTAAATGTGTCACTAAAGGTAAAAGCTTCTATGTCACTCTTCCAGAAAGGGTTCTATTTTAACATATAAACATTTTATTCCATGATCACACTGGATTGCTGCTCATCCAGTTCCAGAGAGATGAAAAAACAGCCGAGCTCAGCTCCAGATCTCAGAGAGAAGCTGCAGCACTAAAGGCTTAAAAATGTCCAACAGTTGTATCTCACAGCTGATCTTTAGTTATTAGAAATCAAATACCAAGCACACATTTCTGACATGTTTCTTTTTATCTGAAATAAAAATTTGTCAAAATCTGCTGACATTAAATCTGAATACAGACTTTCTGTATCTACACAATGTATTTAAATGAAACCTGCACAGCTGCACGGGTACTCTGGCTTCCTCCCACAGTCCACAAACATGCAGTTAGTTTAGGAAGACAGGTCTATAGTCAGTCTGGCATTACTGCTTGAAAAAGAAATGCATACGAGTTTAAAATGATAACTTATGAAGTATTAGACCAAAGTGACTGTTGGTATTTCTCTATAAAGTTAATCAGAAAAAGATTTACAAAGAAGGCAAAAGCCGAGAAAATTAATAAATAAATCGGGAATTCAGTGAGACATGACAGACTCTAGGGGGCAGTGTATTAGAAAAGTTGAATAATATTCATATTTTATTGTTTAAATACCTACTGTAATGGCATTTTTTACAAGTCCTTAGCAGCCGAAGCAAATAAATATTGATTTTTATTTTTCATTTATTTATTTTTTTAAAATATTCCGAATGAGAGCCTCGGCTGTGGAGTGATCTCTGGGACACACACCTCAGCGGAAGGACAAATAGTTCCCATATCAAATATTGCTAAGACTTGATGCTTTGGTTGTGTTACTTTCTTCTGTTTTCTGTCTTGGTAATAAAAGAAAGATTTACTTCAAATCAGTGAGGGTACACAACGATCTTCTTATATCCTGATCAGTAGGTGAAACATATCGATCGTGTGTTTCTGTATCAATCCGCAGCCGACTATAAATACAGTTGCTCGTACACAGCCGTCAGTTATCATGAATAACTTATATACTTATATAATATTTACCATTATTTTACGTGTCGTTGTGATGGGATCCCCTATATCACCTTATAAAGGTAAGCTGAAAGCAATTGTTATTATCAGCTTCTGTTTGTTCTCAGTGAACTTTTATCATTAAAAAAACAAACAAAAAAAACCAAAACAAACAAACAAAACAGACGCACAGTAGCTCCAGAGCCTCTTAAACGCAATTAGTATTAGTATTTTTTTTATTTTTTTTTTTTTTTACCAGTTATAGTTAGCGTTTGCATGGTTTCTTAAGACTTCAGTAACTTGTATTCTGTTTACTTTTATTTTCTCCTGACATTTAAGTTCTTTGTGTGTATGAAGGTGTATGCTTGTGCCTTAAAATGCCTATTTAAAAATTTCATTTCCTTTTTTTATGCACAGCACAAAATTGACTAGAGGCAAATTCCTTGTCTGTGTGTACAAACTTGAGATGATTCTGATTCTATTTTTGCTGTATGGCCCTTTGCTTTTAACAGGCGGTCCATCTTAGAGGACAGCTCGTTTTTGATGAGTTTGGAATATGGACTAAAATGACTGGGGAAAAAAATAATGAAGCTAATTAACTTGTGAAATTCTCACTTGGGAACCTGAACAACATGAAAATGTGTCCTATTTCACTGAAGTCAGACACATGCTCACATTGTTTTTTGTTTTCTCTGTTTTCTTTGCTGTAACTTTACAGTGAAAGTGGTGATGCAAAAACTTGCATCACCACTTTGTTCAGCCTCAAAGTGGTATGTTGATCCAAAGATTAGCTGCACACACCTGTTTCAGGCTGTGTATTGCCAGGCTGTATTGATATTTGGATTAAAGTGAGTTTAAACTGGATGCAGCTCAATTTGACTGTAGTTTAGTTGGAATTTGTTTTCTAAAGTGATTGAGGGGATTTTTTTTTTCAAAATATCTAATTTTATTGTGTGGATATTAAAGTCTAGCTTGTTGCTGATATTTGGCAGTGATAGAGGTAAAATAACACCCAACATTATAAGTCTGTTCACGCTCTACCTTAATGTGTGTGTGTACATGCTTCAATGAAAGAAAACAGAAGTAAAGACCGATTAAATCTCATTTAAAAACTGCCTAAAGATGCTCCTCCAAGTAAGACAAGAAAAACGTACACTTACCTACTTACCCACCTAAACATATTATTGATTGAGACTTCATAGGTTTCAAAATAAATGGAAAGAAGAAAGTATAAAAATGTCATTATGATCAAATGTAAATATATATTTCATCACATGGTTCGTGTCCCGAAATTATGACAAGCCAAATTTTGGCTGGTGTGATGAAAAGAGCTCTCCTGAGGAAAATCAGAGTATTAATTTTAGCACTCAATTTAATTTAAAAAATGCTTTCCTTAACATATATGTTTTGAATATGATTGGCTCTCTCTGTAGATATGATCATAAATAAGTATGCCTGTGTTTCTTTTTTTTTTCTTAAAAAAAATCACTTTTGCTTTTTTGCTTTTTAATATTTTGAATGAAATATTCGGCTGTGGGGAGTGAGGACACACACCTCAGTGGAGGAACAAATAGTTCCCCTATCAAATATTGCTTAGAATTGATCCCTTTGTCTGTGTTACTTTCTTCTGTTTTATTTCTTGGTAATGAAAGATCAATTTAGTTCAACTCAGTGATGTTACACACCGATCTTCTGAGAGCCACCGATCTTCCTGCTGCTCTCTGGCAGGTAGCTCCATGCCCTCCTGGGTTTTAAATGCACCTTAGAACACACATATATCAACACTACATATGAGCGGGCGGAGGGAGGGAGGGGGTCTGGAATGTGGGGCCTCCCTGCTGCTGCGGAGACGGGGCGGTCTGCATCTCCCCACCGCAGGGAAAAGGGTAACACCACCTGGGTCTGGGCGCAGTTTCCCCCTCCAGGGGCAAGGGTACCTAGACCTGGGGTATAGAGTATGCCCCCAGTGTCTATTTATGTCTGTCTCCACGTTGGGTGAGTGCTGAGTAATTGCATATGAGAGCATGAGGGTGGGAATGGATGTTTGTATCTGTGTGTGCCTGTTTTTTCTGTGTCTATATGTCAGGTTGGGTATCAGACGCCACCTCTGTATGGAGGCCTATCTCCCCCCACCACTCCCCTGCCAGTGGCAGACGCCCTCAGACATCAGTGCATTGATGGTTCTTTGTGTCAAAAAAAAAAAAAAAAGATTGTTTGGACTTTGTGGACTAAAATGATTGGATGAATAAATATTTCCATCATTTAGTTTATGAGGTTCTGACTTGGAAATCTTGAATGAAAATATTTCCAATGTTTCTGAAGTCAAACTGTTTCTCAGACACATGGCACAGTTCACATTTGTTTTTTGGTTTTTTTTTTTCTGGTTTCTTTGCTGTGACGTTACAGTAAAAGTGCTGCTGCAACAACTTGGATGGCCACTAATTTGTTTAGCCTCAAAGTGGCATGTTGTGTCCAACTAGTAGCTGCACACATCTGCCTAAGGCTGTGTATTGCCCAGTTGTACTAGTATTTGGATTGAAATAAGTTGAAACTGACTATAGTGTCAAGGCTGCAGGGAGAGGAATCCCAGCTAATCAAATCTGATTTAAAAACTGCTTAAGGATGATCATCTCATGAGTAAACCAAGAAAAACAAAAACACTCGCCTACATGTTTACTGAGCTGTAATATAATTGGTTTGTATGTTTCCTGCTTCTGTTTGTTTTTTTCTTTTCTTTTTTAAAGAGGGGTGGCAAAATTGCCATTTCTGCTATTACTGAATTCTTGCACTGTTTTCAATTGAAGACCTGAGTCTCTCTCTGATAACAAAGACCAACATGTGACTGATTTCACTGTCAATATCTGCTCTACCAGTAGTTTACCAGTGTTGAGAGGGCTTTCTGTGTATCTGAGAAGTTGCACTGTGCTCTTTTAACCTCTCTGATTTGGGTGCATTGTTTCAGACCACACAAACATCACAGCTGAATCTGGAAAGAACATCACACTTACATGTCACTGACATTGGTAAAGCGCTTTGAGTGCTCAGAAGAGTAGAAAAGCACTATATAAGATCCAGTCCATTTACCATTTATATGTCAAGTTTCAGACACCTCCTTACTAAATTTAGAGTAAAGAAGGTCTGTCGTGATGCCAGAATATATCTTTTTTCAGACAATATGGGCATGTTGACCAGTATGATCAGCAGCCATATCTAAATCTATCTGTCCAATATTGTACCTCCCCTACTTGATTCATTTATGGCTCATCAAGATCATCTCTGCTGTAGAAGTGAACAGTAATCCTTTGATAACTTTAACCTCTGAACTGTTTCATTTCTTTTTTTCAGACCACATCATAGCAGAGCCTGGACAGAATACCGGTCTATTATGTCAAACACCAAATAACACGTTCATAACTGTAAACTGGACCAGAGATGACTACGGAGAGAAATATGTCCTTTTATACCGGGATGTGCAAGTTGATACCAACAGTCAATTAAACTGGGACGGAAAGTTTGATCCAACCAACCAGCATCCATCTTTTAACAACCGGGTATTGCTGCAGGACATACAGATCAATTATCAAAACATCTCTTTTATTCTGACCAATGTGACCATTAATGACACTGGAACATATAAATGTCATGTCTTCATGGAAGAAACACGCTCATGGGAACACATCTGCAGCATCACCCTGAGTGTTGTTGTTCCTCCAGGTGAGTGAGTAGAGTTGAGTGTGTGTGTGATCAGAGGTGAAGCTGCTTCCTGGTTGTTGATGTTTGTTTCTAAAGATGTTGTTGATGAGACTTTGTAGAAAGCAGCTGGTCTGAGTGATGTGATCAGAGTGCAGTAGATAATGTCTGACAGCAGTTTGAAGAGGAAATGGATTCTGTTCTGTTCTTCACTCATCACCTACCTGACAGCTGACACCTCACACCTGTTTCTCACCTGCAGGTCAGACAGGAGGACACACAGAGGATGGAGGGAAGGAGGCTGGAGGGAAGGAGGCTGGAGGGAAGGAGGATGGAGGGAAGGAGGCTGGAGGGAAGGAGGCAGGAGTTGATCGAGAACATCCAGGAATATCAGCTTTTCTCATAATTTGTGGTGCTTTTGTGGTGGTGGCTATTTTTAAGAATATTCACAACTTTAAAATTAGAGAATCATGTAAAAATTTGATTGGCAGTTTTAAATGGAAGCAGTCTTCTGTAACACCACCCAATTCTGTATAATTAATATAATATACAATTATAATATGAAAAATGTGTTACTATATTGCATGATACTACTTAATGTTTATTGAATGAGCTGAATTCATTACACATAAAGTCTGCCACGGATTATTAAAACAAAGAGATTAAGACCTTGTGTACATCTTTGACTTCAGGATTTATTCTGCTTCCTTAACAATGAAATACAAACTATTAATAAACTATAACTAATACTCATTATAACCACCAACTCCTTATAAGGTATGGTGTTAGGTTTGGGGGAGATAGAATCTAGTTTTTAACCGATTGAATAATTAGAAACCTGCAAACATATCAGTATAAAAGAATGTGACATGATAACGTGCCTGATATTGGTCCTCTTAGCTCAGTTCCTGCAAAACAAGCAGCTTCTCCCCACCACTTCCTCCCACACTGTGGCTTCCTGATCAAGGAGGGGCCATGTACATGTTCATTTTTTTTGGTCATTCAATGCTCTAATAAATAAAGTCTTTTGGCTGGTGATTCCTCAAGGTGGATAAACAAACACAAACAAATTGGTGACCGCGACGTGATCCACAGAGGATAATTCCGACCAGGCCAGGATTTCCAGCGGAGCCAGAACCAAATCGTTAACACCCATGAGATGTCTCAAATTTAACTAGGTAAGCTGAAGCCTGTTGTTTATGAACTGAAATTATACACACTGGAGATTACCAAATTATGTGGGTTAAAAAATTTAGAGAGCCGCCACACTGGATGTTTGTGTTTGTTGGATGATTAAAATGTCTTAACTACTACTGACTCCAGGTTAAGGTAGTTGACGACCTTTAAATACCATCAAGGAAGTTAGGCTGAGCTAGGGGACGACCTCTAAAGATCATCCAGGAAAAGGGATATATATACATTATGCTAAAAAACTTAAGTTTTTTAAATTTTATTGTGAGTGGAAACAGGTAAGTGATGACTTGTGCAAATATCATTGGTAAAATTAAAAATTAGAGTCAGTAAATATTTTAATGTAGAGATCATGGATGATGATGATCCATGCAATTTCTAGAGTGTGTGTGTGTGTGTGTGAGAGAGAGAGAGAGATCATGTATTATATCAAGTGAAGCCTGGACTATGATGTTGTGTCGGGATTTAAAGTGGCTGGTAGTTATTAACAGTGTCTCAGCGAAGGCAACAGAGGAACAGCAGGAACCTCACCGTGTCAACAAACTGTTTGGCTGTGGAAACCTTACAGTGACAACTGAAGTAGTACCTAGCTGATTGGACCAGTTGTTTAATAATAATAATAATAATAATGATAACGGTGGCACGGTGGTTAGCACTGCTGCCACGGAGCAAGAAGGTCCTGAGTTCAATTCCACCATCAGGCCGGGGTCTTTCTGTGTGGAGTTTACATGTTCTCCCCGTGTTTGCGTGGGTTCCCTCCGGGTACTCCAGCTTCCTCCCACCATCCAAAGACATGCAGTTTGTGGGGATAGGTTAATTGAAAAATTTAAATTGCCCATAGGTGTGGATGTGAGTGCGAGTGGTTGTCTGTTTCTGTGTGTTGGCCCTGCGACAGACTGGCGACCTGTCCTGGGTGTACCCCGCCTCTCGCCCTATGACAGCTGGGATAGGCTCCAGCATCTCCCGCGACCCTAAAAAGGATAAGCGGAAGCGAATGGATGGATAATAATAATAATATTTTTTTATTTATAAAGCACCTTTCAAGACACCCAAAGATACTTTACAATAGGATAAAACACATAATAGAACAATGACACAATAAAGAACAATAAATCAAAACCACAAGATAAAATTAATAAACAGTGGGTTCACAGTGAATATGCAGATTTGAACAGATGGGTTTTGAGTTGAGATTTAAACTGGGGGAGAGAATCAATGTTTCTTATATCTAGGGGTAGAGAGTTCTACAGCCTGGGAGCAGAGCAGCTAAGAGCTCTGCTTCCCATGGTGGTGAGATGGAAAGAAGGCACAGCAAGCTGGATAGAAGAAGATTGAAGTGAGCAGGCAGAAAAGGTATTGCTTAGCAGGTCAGAAAGGTAAGAAGGTGCGAGGTTATGAATGGCCTTGAAGGTGAGCAGAAGAAGTTTGTATATTATCAGGAATTTCACAGGGAGCCAGTGAAGTTCCTGAAGAACAGGAGTGATGTGCTGGTAGCAGGGGGTTCTGGTGATAATGCGAGCAGCACAGTTCTGAACCAGTTGAAGCTTATGGAGGGATTTTGGGTGTTATGCCATACAAATCAAATCAAATCAAATCAAATCAAATCAAATCACCTTTATTGTCACGTCACATGTGCAGGTACACTGGTACAGTACATGCGAGTGAAATTCTTGTGTGCGAGCTTCACAAGCAACAGAGTTGTGCAAAATACAATAACGTGCAACAAGCAAAATATAAAAATGGTTAATCTAAAAAGTAATAAATATATGTACCATATATAAAGGTATATACATTACTGAATATGTGTACTAAATATGTTTTTCTACGTGTGTGTGTGTGTGTGTGTGTGTGTGTGTGTGTGTGAGTGTGTATATACATGTTTTACAAATGAAATAGAGTAAACAATAAAATAAGATATATAAAATATAAAATATACAGAGGTTGGTATGTGCAAAACAGTGGCATTAATGTACAGTATGGAGTGCATAATGTTGAAGTTCCAGTAGTGAGGGTGAGGCGTCTATGAAGTGTTCAGCAGTCTGATGGCCTGGTGGAAAAAGCTGTCTCTCAGTCTGCTGGTTCGGGACCGGATGCTGCAGAACCTCCTTCCTGATGGAAGTAGTCTGAACAGTTTGTGGCTGGGGTGACTGGAGTCCTTGATGATCCTCCCCGCTTTCCTCAGGCACCGCTTCCTGTAGATGTCTTGGAGGGAGGGAAGCTCACCTCCAATTATCCGTTCAGCACACCGCACTACTCTCTGGAGAGCTTTGCGGTTGTAAGCGGTGCTGTTGCCATACCAGGTGGTGATGCATCCAGTGAGGATGCTTTCAATGGCACAGAGATAGAAGGTCCTGAGGATGCGGGGGCTCATGCCGAATCTTTTCAGTCTCCTGAGAAAGAAGAGGCGCTGCTGCGCCTTCTTCACTGTTTTGTCTATGTGTACTGACCATGTGAGATCCTCAGCCAGATGTACACCAAGGAAGCGGAAGCTGCTCACTCTCTCCACAGCGGCGCCGTTGATGGTGATGGGGGTGTGTACTCCTCTGCACCTCCGGAAGTCCACTATCAGCTCCTTTGTCTTTGCGACGTTGAGGGTGAGATGGTTGTCTTGACACCAGTGGGTCAGGGCGCTGACCTCCTCCCTGTAGGCCGTCTCATCACCGTTGGTGATAAGACCCACCACTGTAGTGTCGTCCGCAAACTTCACAATGATGTTGGAGTTGTTACAAACTGATGTATACAGTTGTATACAAACTGACTAGCTGTTAAGGGGAGACTGATTGTTGCAATAAACTGTGTGAGAGCAGGATTGTGAGTGTCCTGAGGCAAACTGTGTGATGAGTGATTAAAGTGTGACTTGAGAAAGGACTTATTTGCTTTGACAAGCGTGCAGATAGTGAATTGTCAAACTGGAGCGCAGAGGGTGATACTACAATTCACCAGCTGCCCCAGGGGACACATAATTAAATCAAATAAAACAAAATGAATCAATAATAATAACAATAATAATAGTAATAATAATAATAATAATAATATTAAAAGGGGGGATTGTGTTTCTGAGCCTATAAAAAACAAAGTTTCAGTTTCTACTTTTAGAAAAAAAATCTAACAAAAAACTTACTAATTATAGATGAATAATAATAAGAAAGGTATTAAGAATAAATAAGTAACAATATAATAAACTGAATGCATTGTATCAATTACAGACATTCTTACAAAAAAGGTGGGAAAGAAGATGAGGAGGATTGGGGGGGGGTAGTTTAATGCTGCCTGAAATTTTTTTTTTCCTTTTTTTTTGCAAAAAAACATTGAGAAGGAAAATGTTAATAATCAGGACTTTAAATTCCATCCATCCATCCATTCACTTCCGCTTACCCTTTCCAGGGTCGCGGGGGGCGCTGGAGCCTATCCCAGCTGTCATAGGGCGAGAGGCAGGGTACACCCTGGACAGGTCGCCAGTCTGTCGCAGGGCTAACACACAGGGACAGACAACCATTCACACTCACATTTACTCGCACATTCACACCTAGTGACAATTTGGATTATCCAATTAACCTATCCCCACAAACTGCATGTCTTTGGACGGTGGGAGGAAGCCGGAGTACCCGGAGGGAACCCACGCAAACACGGGGAGAACATGCAAACTCCACACAGAAAGACCCCGGCGACGTTTTCCCTTCTAGTAAAAAAATGCAGGTGCAGTAGCCAAAGCAAGAAATCCTCCGAAAGTGGAAACTCCAGATTGAGCCTGCGTGCTGATCAGAGATCTTCAGAGAACCAGGTCAAGGCAGAGACCATTCCAAGTACAGCTGACAACCCAGACAGCCATTAAGGTCGAAAGTCATCCTACTTGGATTCATGCTGGCCATCACAAGAAGATTCCAGAATCACAACAATAACCCAAAGGGTTGAAAGATTTCTGCGTTGATGTTGAGAAAGACAACAAGGGTGTACGGCGTGCTCTCACTGAAAAGAGTGAGTAGTGAAAGAGCGCCCTCCTCCAACAAGAGTGTGCCAAACTCCAACTCCGTGGTGTGCAGAGCAAGACTGTGTCACTCCATCAGGGATTAGCGATGAAATGCAGAAATCTGATTAAACAGTCAGGCGAGTTTGGCCTGAGAGGTTCAGTGTGCTTTTAGATGAGATGGTTGTCTGTGTGACACTTCTAATCATTTTACAAATAAGAAAGATCCAAGTGACTCTCCAAGCATCACAAACACAGGAAAGATGTACATGAATTGCTGAATGTCAAACTCTTCTCTAGTCCTGATTTTATTAAAAGTAACTACAGTAGTCCCCCCTCCCCCCCACCCATTGTCATGTTAAACTCTGTGGAATGCTAGAAAAGGTTACTCTCTTTTGGGAAGGTGGCCACAGCTGATTGCGGCTTCCTGAACAAAAGGAGGATCTATGTACATATTAATTTATTTGATCCAATGATTTAATAAATAATTATAATAAATAAAGTTTTTTGGCTGGTGATTCCTCAAGGTGGAAGAATAAACCCACTAGCAATGGCATGGCAGATGTCAATACATTCTCAGGAAATGCATGAATAACCTTAGTGTATCATTACATGACAACAGAGGCACGATAAAAGTAAAATCTCATGTCCAATGGTAACATTATAGTCAAGAATGGAAAATTGATTTGCTGTATGTCTACGCAAAAGGAACACATACAAAAAAAAGAACAGCCCAAGTTTTATTAGTAGCATCAACAAAGTGCAATGTGTCCATTGTTGTCCAATGTTCTTCAGTTGTACTTTTAACTACACAGTGACCATTGTAACAGTATCTGAAGATTTGTTCACGTTAACCATAATAAAGCAGTCTCTATTCAGGTTACACAAACGTATCACTTGCATCACCAAATACAATCTACTGTAACTCACATCAAGCAATTATGTAACTACCGGTCATATAGAGCTCAGTAGTGAACGTATACATTGGTTATGGCATTTACATCTCCTGTTACCTTAACGCATTTCAAAAACAATTTACAAACTTAAAGGACTCATACATTGATAAACTAACTGTCACAAATACCATTTGTGCTTCATTAGCATCACTACTCTACTTGAAGCTCACATTACCTGCTAGCAACAAGCCTGTTAGCCTAGCATGACCCCGTTAAAGTTACAATCTCATTTTAAGCGCAGTACTTCTACATTACTCTGGAGCTCAGAGTTAAACCTTGTGAGGATCCTCTGACAAACAGGTTGGACATTTACTTATGTGTTTCTGATTTTTTATTGTGTTTAACAAACCAGAAGTGATTGACAGGAGGAATCTTTAAATGTGGAAACATTCGTCAATCCTGACACATGAACACAGATTAACTCACTAAAAACCTGTCGATCCAGTTCCAGACAAAGCAGCAGTAACCACCTGAATTGAGCTCCAGGCAACAGCAGATGAAAAACACAGATACAGACTGCAGCACTGAGGGGTGAAAAACACTTGATCACTTTTATCCTCAAGCTGATCCTTAAACATGAACAAATCTGATATAAAAAGAGACACAAATAAAGTTTTACATCAGTTATCTTGTCTGTAGGACACGTGATGTTTATATCCATTAAAAAGTGATCTTACTCACTTTCACCTCCACAAATGTCCTTCTTTTCAGAGCTGCTGTTTTTCCACAGGGAACAGAAACAGATAGTATCTGCAGAATCTTTTTCTACTCAAATCAAACTCATGATTCAAGAATCTAAAGAACGCCTGAAGGCACATTCTGAACATAAAAAATGTAGATAAGATTGTTTTATTCATGTATTTATTTATTCACTTATTTACTTTTTTTGTGACAACCTTTCCAGGGTGTACCCTGCCTCTCATCCTAAGACAGCTGCAATAGGCTCCATCACCCCCGTGATCCTGAAAAGGATAAGCGAATAGATTGATGGTTGATTGATTATTTTATTGATTATTTTTTAGTGGCCTTTTCTCTTCTTTTTCTCTAATTTGACTCTGAGACAGATAGTAAAATCATCATGTGATTTTAATAAGCCAGCTGAATAATGACTTTAAAAATGTCCTAAAAACACAGAACAAAAGTCACTTGGATGGAGTAGAGAAAGATAAAGCTTACATTTACAGAATGAGAGGAGATGCTGTGAAGGTCAAAGGTCAGATGAAAACCATCATGTGTTGGGCAAACTGAAGCTCCTCTGCTGCCACCTACTGGCTCTTATTGTTCTGTGACTGATGTCTTTATACGAGGGAGAAGGAAAATGGTGGTGAGGTCTACAACTTTTGATGAGTGCAGATAATACTGAGAGGCTGAGAGTGTGTTGGTAAAGTGTAAACTGGACAGAAAACAAATCGCCATCATAACATCAAATCAAATCAAATCACTTTTATTGTCACGTCACATGTGCAGGTACACTGGTACAGCACATGCAAGTGAAATTCTTGTGTGCGAGCTTTACAAGCAACAGAGTTGTGCAAAAATACAATAACATAAAACAAGAAAAATATAAGAATGGCTAAATCTGAATGTAATAAATATATGTACAATATAATGAACTCTGTGTAAAAATCTACAAAAAGAGCACGCTAACACCAAGTTAACCAGAAAGAAAATTCTTACAGTTTGATTTCCTTGAATTAAAACTCTTCAAACAAACACACTTTGTTCTTTTTAGCCATGAATGATGTTCGTGCTCTTTTTAGTCTGTGGTCGAGGTTAAGCTGTTTGTCTGTTCTTTGTTATCTCCTGAGTAGAGGTGTGAATCAGTTAGAGACAAATTTTCCATCAGCGCTTTTTCTAAAACCCACAGAACCACACGACAGGAACGACATGTGAGGGCAAAGTTTATTGATGCTGCAGAGGAAGCAGGTCACTGCTGTAGAAGCGACAGCATGGTGCCACGCTTATAGATGAAATCAACAAAATGCAAAGTTACAGAGGACATTTAAAGTAATGCATTACATTTATATTTTTTATTACTTTTAGTTAAACTATATACAGACAGACTTATACAACCACCGAGAGTCTACATTATAATGAGAAGACACTACACAGTATAAACAAATAAATATTACAAGTCAAATTCCTCATGTCTGATGGGCTGTGTGGACCAGTTAGAGACCAGCAGCTGGGCGTCAGTGGTTGGACTGGTGGACTACTTCAGTGAAGAGTAGACGACGTCTGACTTTGGTTTAAAGTCTGAACACAAACACACACAGTGGTCAGTAGGGTGGTGGCCCTCTGACCACCACCCTACTGGTGGTGGTCAGAGGGCCCGGTGGCATCAGTGTCCGGCAGCCTCGCCTCTGTCAGTGCGCCGCAGGGCAGCTGTGGCTACAATGTAGCTGCCATCACCAGTGTGTGAGTGTGTGTGAATGGGTGGATGACTGGGTGTGTAAAGTGCTTTGGGGTCCTTAGAGACTAGTAAAGCGCTATACAAATACAGACCATTAGAAGAATAAGCAGCTCTTAAACTCTGTTATGTTTATGTGAAGTAAACAGACAGAATGGGAAGAGGATTTAGGCAGACATTGTTTCTGAAGGATCAAACTGGTTACAGGAGAAACAAACTCAAGATAAAACTTAATTTATGTGAGTTCAATTTAAATTAAGCTGAAACTTTTGGGGAATTTGAAGAAGTTTCAGTATTAATTATTATGAAAATGTTTTTTTTTTTTGTACACAGTAAACATGAAGCCTTATTGCCAAAATCTTTAAATCAATAAAACATTGCAGTAGTAACAGTTATAATTAAGAATATAATATCAATGATATGACATTTTTAAGGGATCATCTTGTTCACCTTGGAATTCTTTAAAGGTGCAATTCTAGTTTTGTTTTCAGTTCTCAGGGCTGAGTGGACATCAGCTGAATGACTGTCTGTACAATAAAACAAACAGAGAGGACATCACTGCAAATACTACAAGTTATAAAAGTGGTACTATTAAATTGATTTGTGTTAAAAAAAAAAAGAAAACAAAAAACAACTTAATACTGCTTCTTATGTATGAAAATATTTCCAAAATAGTTCCCTTTTTAATTTTATTTTTATGTATTTTATATATTTATTTATTTGTTTGTTTTTTGTTTTGGTTTTTTGTTTTACTTGATAAAAAGTAGAATAAAGAGTTCTGTTTTTATGTTTTATACAGATGTTCATCATCCAGTGATGACAAATTTACTGCATTGAGGTTGGTTCACGGTGCAGCTGCTGTTTTAACCACTTCATGACGTCTGTCCTGCATAAATACATCCTGATCACAGGCATAACAACTCTATGTGAGATACTGTAGCCGATCATAAACTCTCATGATCTTCTTCAGCTGAGCTATCACAGGTATAAAACAGATTTACTCATAAATACAAATATAATGTTTGTACGTGTAAAACAAAGATCAGCCCATTAACCAGGGATCCTCAGACTGACTGGGCCAGGATAGTATGCAAACTATAAAATGATTCAAACCACACCAGTGAAATACAAAACTGTGACATATATGTGAGGAGAACTGATCTAAGTGTGATTCTGTTTGCACACTAACAGTCCTGCAGTACAACCTGAGCAGCTGAAGTATTTTTATCTGACAGAGGAAACATGACGACCACAGAGCTGTTAGTTTCTGTTAATGGACTAACCACAGGCTGAAAAACACATGCAAAGAACAGCATTCATTATCATCACCTACAAACTCAGAACATACAACTCTGTTCTGTCGGCCAAAAGTGGCCTGAGCATAACGCGGCTCTTCTCTCTCCTGTATCACATCCTTTACTTTCTCAGGCTCTCTGCTCTCTGTTAGTCTCTTCTTCTCTCCTGGCTTTAGGTGGACCAAAAACCCTGGTGAGAACAAGTTCTAGAAGACATGACTACCAGGTCATCTTTTACTAGGTTTAAACATATTTCAGACTTTAATGGTGAAATGAAAACCGATAAAAAATCTGTCCAGTTACAGAAGGAGAGTGACTTTTATGAACAATCACTGAATGTGAACTGGGAAAACGTTTTGAATGTTATTTTGTGAAAGACAGAAAAAGTGCTGCTAGTACAGCTACTTATTATACTGCACCACTGAGAAACCTGCAAAGTACAAAATGCATCAATTTTGTTGAAGTTGCCAAATTCCAGACTGTCAGAGATTATCAGTAGATGCAGCTAATCTATCAGTATGAGAAGCCTATATGATATTCTTCCTGAGATAAAAACATTTTCAGACAGCATTACATCTGAATCTGAGGTCAAGGTCACCAATGTTTGAACTTGTATGAGATTTTTTGTACATATCGAAATATTGTATTCCTAAAGTTGTGTAACACCTGCACAGCAGGGTAACAAGAATACACCCAACAAGAGGTAAAAACTAAAAATAAATAACCAACATCACTTTAAAATCAAGAGGAAGAAATTGAGGATGTAAAAACTAAAAACTAAAAAAAAAAAAAAAATCCACGGTGGAAAAAAGTAAAAAAAACACCAGTGTAGCCAACAGGAAGTAATATGATCTGCATGTGTGTAATTTTTATGATAAGAGGCTGATAAATTTGAAACTTGGCATTTCATTCATGTTACTCCCTGGCTCTTTAAATTTGATTCATCTATTTATATTTAGATTCAGAGAGTCATAGTAATAACAGTAATAATGTGTTTATGTATTCATTTATTTTCTTATTAAAAGTCAACTATGGAAGAAAGATTTTTGAGCTGAAGCTAAACTGACTCAAAAAGTTATTCCTCAAACTTTAACACATGTAAAGTGGACAATACATATTTTACAATGAATATTTAAGGAGCTTTAATTGTGTTTAACACATTAGTTTAAGCTCAGTGAGTTCACAGAGTTCCTTTAACCAACTTTTATATTTCCTCTGAATATTAACATGAACCCTCAACACACACCATGTTAAAAACTACCTCTGCTTCCTCTGATTGGCTGTTGTTGATGACTTGAGATTTTCTGTGACTGTGAGTCAGGTCACTTCTAACGTCTCCCCCATCAGCTGAAATGAGCCAGAATGAAAAGCGAAATAATTTTTTGTTTCATACTGTGAGAAACATATTAGTGAATATTACATCAAAATAATTTACTGTGAAAAACAAAGTCTGAGTCTCACCTTCAGGTTTCCTGTGAACACATGGTCTCCCTAACAGGACCAGTAACACCAGTAAGAACCCACAGATCGATTTAAGAAATGACAACACAGAGAGAGCAGTGGAGGACAGTGATGGAGGAGAGGTGGATGAGTTGTTGATGTAGTTGGAGGTGTGGATGTAGGTGGAGGTGTGGTGGTGGGTTTGTCTAAAATAAAGCAAACACAGTCATTAAGTTGTCGTCACATTGTGAATGTTGAAAGCTGCAGAAACACAGACAGGTGAGTGTGTCACCTGTGACAGTGATCCAGCTGGATGGAGACTCTCCATGACCGCTGATGTCACACTTGTAGAGGCCTTCATCAGACCTGGAAACATGCTGGATGGTCATGTGACCTGTAGGCTGCTTCCTGATGAGGGAGCCATCTTTATAGAAAGCAGCTGGGAGGTTGGAGGGAGTGGTCTTTGTTTTACAGAGCAGAGTGACGTCATCTCCCTCCATCACAGGGAGGACAGGACTCTGCAGGATCACTGATCCACCTCAACACAGAGACAAACTACAGCATTTCATCCATTTACACACAGCTTCATCAACACTAACTCCACACACTCAGCTTACCAGTGACTGTCAGGTTAACCATGTTACTGATGGGACCCTCTCTGGACTCACACCAGTAAACTCCACTGTCTCTTTCAACGAGGTAACTCATGTCACAGGAAGAGTTAAATGATATTCCCCACCCATCTCCACACTGACTCCTCTGTCATTTACTTGTGAGTCCATCCAGCAGAGCTGTCGTCCTCCTCACAGCTCAGAGACACAAAGTCTCCTTTAAAGATCTGAGAGCTGCTGGGACTCACAGTCAGACGAGCTGTGAGGGTTAAATTAAAAAAACTGATTATTCTTTTTATCATTATCAAAACCAACATGATTACAAACCCATATATTAAAAAAAAAACCTAAACCTGTAACTAATTCTGTGATTGTTTTTCTGACAGCTAGATTAAAGTTGAAAAAACGTCAACAGATGAACAGCAGGTCCTTCAAGGAATGTGTGAGGAACAATGTCTGAAACCAAAGATGTGACAAAGATGTGGAAATGGGACAAATTTTGCCGAAAACTGTTGTCAGCGAACTTTGTTCATGATGGCAATTTAATGTATTCAACGACATTATCTGGTGTCATCTTGTCAACCATTAATGCAATTAATTGCTTGCTTTTGTTGTTGTTGTCTTCAAAGCTTCAGTCCTGATGGGAAACATCACTAAACATTTAAAGGATGTAAACAGAAAGAAGAAGGTCTTTTACTTACTGAGCAAAAAGCGCAGAGAAGTTTCTTTCATTGTTCCTCTCAGTGATGCGATGTGTTTTTCACTGACAGTCTGAAGACATGAGAAAAATAATCAAATAATCCCCTCCCTCTTGCTCTGTGTGCCCCTCAGTAAATGTCGAAGAAATATGGAAATATGGATCTTCTCAGAAGTCTGTTTTTTTGGTATCACCTTCCTACATACAAAAATATACTGGAAGCTGCTCAGAGACAGCTTTGAATGCACAACAGCTCCTGCAAAATTTACAGTGACTCTAGACCAGAGAGTAACTGGAAGGTTGGTTCACATATTTTCAGATTAGGTCCTCTCATGTTCAGTGCTGCATCCCAGTAATTGTCAGTGAATTTGTCTTTTACAGATATATATCCATGAGTAATATTTCATATGTACGAAAGGCATGTAAAGAGATTTTATGTGTTTAAGTTTCTTATTCACCTTTCCACAGGAACATTTACTCAAATCAAAGGTAATTTTAATGACCGCTTTAGAATTCCAGTGCTGATTCACACACATTATATTGAGTCTGTTTCTTGATCAGGTGGAGAGGTGAGAACCAAAACATCAGCTTTCGCCTTCAGTAAGGAGATGGAAGAGCTTTTTCTCTTGCCTTGCCATCGCAACCAGATTCATATCAAGATCAGGTTACGGTGACTTTGCCTGTGACACTGATATCTGTATTTGTAATTGTTAAGTTATGCAAATGTGTAATTTTCACATGTTCAGACTTGTGAAAATCTAAAACAAAGAGTGAAGGAGAATCTTATAATCCTTCATCAGATCTGTGGCAGCACACAGACACAGCACATGTTCAGAGCTGGGCTCAGAGATGCTCATTTTGTGCCCATGTGGTCTGTGTTTAACACGCTTTAAGGATCAAGAAGTCAGGAATTACTGCTGGTTTTCCAGACAAGAAAGAATAAATTTGTGTGTTGTACTCTTTCTTTGTGTAGTGTTCCCAGTGTGTAGAGGTCAGGGTCTGTCAAAAGTGGTCCAAGAAGCAACAGTGATGAATCAGCAACAGGGTCATCAAGGCTCACTGATGCATGTGGTGAGCGAAGGCTGGCCTGTGTAGTCTGATCCAACACATGAGCTGCTGCAGCTCAGATTGCAAAATAATAATTTTCCAATCTGAGCTCATGTACTGAACCATGTGTCTGTTCATCTCAGCCACTATGATGCCTGACATCGTAGCTTCCAGGTTATTAGCCAGTTGTTGGATTGGACCGTTCCCTTCTAGCAATCTGTGGGGATTTGGACTGTCTGGCCTTCAGTTAGCCAATTTAGACGTGCCCCATTTATTAGCTGCTGGTTCATTTGTGCTGAAATGTTGGAACACTGAATTACTAGTTTTTTCACCATTAGTCTACATGTTGAGCATCAAAGATTCCATAGATCCTCACATTCTTCATGTAACACCTTCCTTTGGGATTATCTGTGTAGTAGCATTCCACAAGTGCCCTATTCTCATCCCTTACCCACTTGTGCCTTCTTGTTCCAGTAACCTACTTCTCATCAGTGCTTCCTTGTACCTCAACGCGGGTGACTCCAAAGATTCAGTGGCTTCAGTTATAAGTCTCTCACTAACTGAGGTAGGCTTGTTTTGCGTGGGATACCTATCTTGGGGATACAGACTGGATATTTATATTTTATTGTTTTCATCTAATATCTCAGCAGCTAAAATAAATAAATATGGCATAACTGGAATAAAAACTTGTGAAACTCACCGGGATCTCATCGCCTGCCTCCACCTCACACCTCTCAGACCTCAAGGCCTCAGTATACTCGCTGTAATGGTCTCTCACTGCAGCAAACTTGTTTCACAGACACTTGTCGTTATGGCGGAGGAAGCTGTATTCTCCTAAACAATGGATGTTGCCATTAAGACAATATCGCCACCTTAGCATAGCTTTAGGAGAAGATGTTTTCTTCCCATTTTCAAACTTTTCCAACATCTCCCTCTGTATGTCTGCATGTCTCTGACCCCCTGTAGTGGAATATCATAAAAATTATGGTAAAAACTGACATGATCGCACACTTGTGAGTTAAACACAGCTGTGGCGACCGTGGCTCAACATGCCAAGTTATAACAATCCAGAAGTGACAACCAGCCAATGTGCCACAAAGATTGTGTTACACGACGCAGGGTGTGACATCAAAATTGGCTTGCGACATCCACGACACAAGCGACTCGTCCAGCATAATGGCACTGTCAGCACGCAGCCATGTTTAAAGAACAATGTCATGCAAAGCAACTTTCCACTAGTGGGCACTTTAGCACAAACAGGTGTGACTCACAGAGTGAGGAGACAGTTTCAGCAATTTTACACATGAGAAAATCCCTCAGACTGTTCATGAAGGCAGCTCACTGATTGAAATTTAATCTAGTGTTGAGGTTTTGATTTGATTAACATTCATTAGAAACCCCAAATAGAAAAGCTGTGAACAGGAAAAGTGCCTGTTTAGAATTAAAACTGATTCAACATTAGTCTTGGTGAAGTAAAATCTTACCAATTTGATTGACTTTACACAAATTGTTACACAACTGTTCAGACAAACACTTTGTTCTGAATAATTTCAGGCACTGAAAGATGTTCCTGCTGTTTTTAATCTGTGGATGAGGTTAAGTTGTTTGTCTGTTCTTTCTTATCTCCTCTGAATAGAGGTGTGTATCAGTTAGAAACACAATTCATCAGCAATACTTCTGAAACCCACAGAACCACACGACAAGAACAACATGTGACAGCAAAGTTTATTGATGCTGCAGAGAAGGCAGGACACTGCTGTACAGATGACATTTATGTTTTAGTTATACTATATACACTCATACAAACACTGAGAGTGTATATTATAATGAGAAGGCACTAGAGAATATATGCAAATCAACATTGTGTGGCTGTGTGGACCAGTTAGAGACCAGCAGCTGGACGTCAGTGGTTGGACTGGTGGACTACTTCAGTGAGGAGTAGACGACGTCTGGCTCTGTTTTAAAGTCTGAACACAAACACACAAAGTTCAACATGAGAAGAATAAACAGCTCTGCAAACTCATGTTTATGTAAAGTAAATGAAGACAACAGGAGAATGTTAGTGAAAGTATCAGAGCATCACAGTTAAAGTCTGAAAAAGAATAAAATAATTCCTCATGTAGCTCAATGAAAAGATGATGTGACCATCATCTTTTTTCTGTTTTGGAAAATCACCCTCTCGTTATATTTGGTAACTGGTGTTAATGCTAGGAGAAGAAAAACACATATTTTACCACAAGGTACAAAACAGACCCACACTTTCTAACACACTCTCTGTGATGAGAGATCCCAGATTAACTTCATATGTCAGCTCTGTGGAAACAACAGGAAGAATTACCTGATGCCGGTGAGGTTGCAGAGTTTTAAACTCTTCATGTAAAACTGATTTTACATACAGTTTTTTGGGCCTTATGTTCAGAAAAGTCAGTGACAGCACTGCTCAAATCCAAAGTCCTGATGTATCCTGCACTCTCCTTCCTCTTTTCTTTTTTTCTTTTCAGAAAAGGTTTTCATATTTTTTATATCATAATAATTCTACAGCAAGAAAATATTTCCATAACTAACTGGCTTGAACAAAACTATATATTTGACAACTTTATTCTATTTAAATCATAAAACTTCTTATCCATTTATCCCTTGATATAATGTCAAGATCAATTTGCGTTTACCGCCTTATAATCCACAAAACCTTAAGGTCAAGTTTAACCCACCAACAGTCCATATGGCCAGAAGAAGACACTACTGCTGTGCAAAGATGCAGACCGAGCTGAGAGAGGAGGCTATATTTGAACTGACTAAGCACAGAGCTGCTCACATCAAAACCTGCTGAAGCCACCCCATATGGAAAAGAAATAACTCACTTCAATCATACTCACTGCAGTGTATATCCCCCCCTCCGACGCTAATGCTAGGTTGGCCATGAAAGAACTTTCTGCAGCCATTAACAAACACCAGAATAAACACCCCGAGGCTGCTTTTATTGTTGCTGGCGACTTCAACCACACCAACTTAAAGACAGTCCTCCCCAGATTCCACCAACATGTCTCCTGCCACACCAGAGGAGACAAGACTTTAGACCATGTTTATTCCAACTTGGCTGGAGCCTACAAAGCAACACCCCTCCCCCACACTGGACAATCAGACCATCTCTCCCTGTTCCTCACACCTAGGTATTCACCACTCATCCAACGTGTGAAACCTGCTGTGAGGACAATTAAAGTGTGGCCAGAGGGGACAGACGCAGTGCTCCAGGACAGATTTAAAAACACAGACTGGAATATGTTCACCCACACAGACCTGGACCAGTACGCCTCATCTGTACTGGATTACATCTCCGAAACCACAGACAGTGTCACCACCCAGAAACGGATCACCATGTACCCCAACCAGAAGCCTTGGATGAACTGGGATGTTCGTCTCCTCCTGAAGGCCCGCAACACCACCTTTAGGTCAAGAGATGCACACGCCTACAGTACAGCCAGGGCTAATCTAAAGAAGGGCATCAAAAAAGCCAAACACCATTACAAAAAGAAGGTAGAAGAACACTTCTCCAACTCCAATCCCTGACACATGTGGCAAGGACTCCAGACCACTACAGACTACAGGACCATCAAACCCTCCCCCGCATCCTCTGATGTCTCCTTCCTCAACGAGCTCAACAACTTTTATGCTCGTTTTGAGCGAGGGAACCCCACAACCACAACCAAAGCAGATGTGACGCCAGACCACCAACCTCTGACTCTCTCCCCCACCGATGTAGGAGCGGTGCTGAGCAGGATCAATGTCCACAAGGCTGCAGGTCCTGATGGCATCCCCGGGCGTGTTCTCAGAGCGTGTTCTGGGGAGCTTGCAGGAGTCCTGACAGACATATTCAATCTGTCCTTGGCCCACGCTGTGGTACCGGCCTGCTTCAAATCCACCTCCATCATCCCAATACCCAAAAACTCCAACCCATCTAGCCTCAATGACTACCGCCCAGTAGCACTCACCCCCATCATCACTAAGTGCTTAGAGCAGCTGGTCCTAGCACACTTCAAATCCTGTCTCCCCCCCACCCTGTACCCCCACCAATTCGCATACCGCCAGAACAGGAGCACAGAGGATGCAGTCTCCATCGCACTGCACTCTGTCCTCTCACACCTGGACAACAACAACACCTACGCCAGAATGCTGTTTATAGACTTCAGTTCAGCGTTCAATACAATCCACCCCTCACAACTCATCAGGAAACTGACAGACCTGGGCATCAGTTCCCTCATCTGCAAATGGTTACTGGACTTCCTGACCAGCCGCCCCCAACATGTCCGGCTGGATAACCGCTGCTCATCTACAATCACAATGAACACCGGTGTACCACAGGGCTGTGTGATGAGCCCTTTCCTCTACTCCCTCTTCACCCATGACTGCAGACCTGCTGATGGTTCCAACACCATCATTAAGTTTGCAGATGACACCACGGTGATTGGCCTCATCAGTGACAACGATGAGACCGCCTACAGGTAGGAGGTGGATCGTCTGGCTGAGTGGTGCAACAGAAACAACCTGCTGCTTAACACTGAGAAGACCAAGGAGCTCATCGTGGACTACAGGAGGAATGCTGACCCACATCCACCCATCTACATTAAAGGGACGGCTGTGGAGCGTGTGAGCAGCTTCAAGTTCCTGGGAGTCCACATCTCCGAGGATCTCATCTGGACGACAAACTGCTCCAAGCTGGTCAAGAAGGCTCACCAGCGCCTCTTCTTCTTGAGGACTCTGAGGAAGAACCACCTGTCCTCAGACATCCTGGTGAACTTCTACCGCTGCACCATCGAGAGCATCCTGACCAACTGTATAACAGTCTGGTACGGGAACTGCTCTGCCTTGGACCGGAAGGCGTTGCAGAGGGTCGTGAAAACTGCCCAGCGCATCGCCGGAGCACCACTTCCTGCCATAAAGGACATCTACAGGAAGCGGTGTCTGAAAAGGGCTGGGAAAATCATCAAAGACCCCAGTCACCCATCACATGGACTCTTCACCCTCCTGCCCTCTGGGAGGCGCTACAGGAGCCTCCGGACTAAGACCACCAGGTACCGGAACAGCTTCTTCCCCACAGCTGTCAGACTCCTGAACTCTGCCTCCTGACATCTGACCCACGTTAAACTCATGGACTGAACATACACACACTCACAACCACCTACACACACACACAATGGACAACCGTACCCTCAAACACACAATAATAACATGGACTGAACCACCACTCACAACCACTAGCACTTTATATAGCCTCTGTAGAAATTATCCACATATCTCACTTATCTTAACTGCACTACTGTATAGTTCTGTGTAAATAATCATTCTGTACATACGATAATTTTTAATCCTACAACTGTTTATAACTTGCATAGTTCACATTTCTGTATAGCTGTATATCTCATATTTCTGTATAGTTTTTTTTATTTCATATTTATATCCTGTTCATAGCCTGTACATAGCTTGTACTCACTACAGCCTGTACATACTTATAGTTATAGAATATTCATAACATACTTCATACCGTGTACATTATAACATACCATAATAGACCCATTTGTGTAACATACTTACACATCTATATTATTGCTAATATATATTGTAATATATCTATATCACGGCTAAAGCACTTCTGGATGGATGCAAACTGCATTTCGTTGCCCTGTACCTGTGACATGTGCAGTGACAATAAAGTTGAATTCTATTCTATTCTATTCTATTCTATTCTAAATAGTAAAAACTTATATGATTTACTCATGAAAGTGGCCACTTTCTCATTACTTTCATATATTGTTTTAGTAAGTATCCAAAACATACAAGTTTCATTTATATAATTTTTCAAGGGATCTTATATCTGTTTTCACTCTTGTATGCTTTTCATACAAGTTTCACAGAAGACAGATTCAAACTTTATAAGATTTATATATATCTTTTCCATATGGGACTGGATGAACGCATGAGCTGGTCAACATGTCAGGATGTCATGCAAACTATAAAATGATTCAAATCATACCAGTGAAATATAAAACTGTGACATATATGAGGGCAGAACTTATCTTAGTTTGATTCTGTTTGTGCAGTAACAGTCCTGCAGTACAACCTAAGCAGTTGAAGTATTTTTATCCAACAGAGGAAACATGACATCCACACAGGTGTTAGTTTCTGTTAACGGACTAACCACAGGCTGAAAAACACACAGCCCAACATGCAGAGAACAGCGTTCATTAACGAACGGTTGCCTACAAACTCAGAACATACAACTTTGTTCTGTTGGCCAAAAGCAGCCTGAGCATAATACAGCTCTTCTCTCTCCTGTCTCACAACACAAGTTTCTGTTCACAGACTAACCACAGGCTGAAAAACACACAGCTCAACATGCAAAGAACAGCACTCATTAACATCACCTACAAACTCAAAATATCTACAGTGAGTTCAATTATAGTCTTTAAATAAGTTCTGTAAAAATGTGTAATTGAAACAAATCCAGGGTTCATGAAACATCCATTTTCTGAATCACTGATCCATCTTTTGGAATCGAGAAGTCAGGGGACACAGCAGACAGATTATCAGTCCATCACAGGACTAACAAAGCGACTAAACGCTCATCCACACCCAGCAGCCAGAACACCCAGAGGAAACTCCACACAGGAAGACACCAGGAGGTTCAAACCTGGGACTTTTCTTGCTTTGAGGGAACCATGAAAACAAATGCAGGGCTCCATGTATTTATATCAGCTTATATAAGCAGAGATAGGAAGTAACAAAGTAAAATTACTTCATTGCTGTACTTAAATATATGTATCTGAACTTTACTTGAGTATTTATTTGTTCTGACAAGTTTTTACTTTAATCCGCACACTTTTAAACAAATATCTGTTCTTTCTGCTCCTTACATTTTTAAGTCAGGCTAATTACTTCTATTCATCTATAGTGTTTATACTCCAGGAATGAGGTGTGACAGAAGGAGTGCAGGTGTCCAAAGTGGTTGCTATTTCAGCATCTGGCTAGTGCTACTGAAGAGGTCAGAGTAGCATTTTTTTTTAGGACAAGTACTTTCAAATGCAGCATTTCTATCCTCTCAACAAACATTAGTTGTGCAGTTTTCACACAGTGTGTTGCAGTAAAAAGTCCAGCTTCTGTATTTCAAAGGGAGAGAAACAAACGAGAACTAACTTCACTCAGAACGACAGGACAGGGGAGGAGGAAGACAGGTCATATTTAAAGGTAAGCACTGCTCAGTGACACTTGATACAGTGCAGATTTAAATATCACATATGTTAATTTATAATCAGTATATTGGATGCATGTAAATCCTGGTTTGTGCAGGATAAACAGGTTACTTTTCCACACTGTGGTGAATTTACAGTAAAGCTCTGTGCTGGACTGATACTTAGTGACTGACTGTGGTGCTCGTGGTCAGTGTTTGGTTACACGAACTGCAGCAGATTAATTTGCATTCAAACTGATGATGTTAGATTCGTTCACTGGATTCCACCAACTGTATACGGTATAGTATAAAGGCACTACACAATATACTGTTAGTGTAGGGTTTAACATAGGCCAAGAAAGTACGTGAAACATCTGCTTACATCTTGTTGACTTCAGTTGTGTATACACAGAAAGATCAGCAGGTCAGCTGACTGGGCTGCTAATAAAATCTACTAAAGCTCAGATTAGAAATTAGTGCGATTCTTTTCCAAACACAGACACTACACAGACCTCAGGTCTCCCACACCACTGATTCTCACTGTAACCCTGACTATGATCATTTCTAGACTTAAACAAAAGTTATCATGAACACTGTCCTACTCACATCTCAAATAATAAAACACAGAAGTTGGCTGTAATAAAACTAAAAAATACTGGCGACCTTCAGTGCTACCCCTCGGCTTCCTGGCAATGGACTCTTTAAGTGTCACAAAACCCTGGACACAGAAGTACCAGGACAGCTTTTACCAAGTTACAAGATATTTTAGACTCTAATGTTTAATGCTGAAGGAAAAATCGATAAAAATATATCCAGTCCCAGCAGCAGGACTATTATCATTATGGAAATTAACTGAAACTGTGGTTAAAACTAAAATAAACAACTGATATGACTTTAAAATCAGGTTCTGAAGTGAGTTTGTCTGAATTTGTTCAAGTCTAACATCTCAGCTTATCTCTCTTTGTGTTTCTTCTTTACCTTCTCTGCTTTATCTCTGGTGGGAAGAACTAAGACACAAGGAAAGGAGGCATTGAGGATGGACAAACTTATAGAATTATTTCTCAATCTTTAATAAATGTGAAAGTGGACAATACATATTATGCAAGGAATATTTAAGGAATTTATTTGTGTTTAAGACAGTAGTTTAAGTTTTATAATTCCTTCGAATATCAACATTAACCCTCAACACACAGCACATGAAAGTATACTTCTGGTTCCTCTGATTGGCTGTTGTTGATGACTTGAGCCTTTGCGGTCACTGCACGTGATGTCATCATCTCCAACTTCTCCCCTCTGAGATAAAAACAACCAGAATCAACAGCAAACTAATTCAGTGTTCACAGTGGGAAACTGTTTAAATGATTTGAGAATATCACATTAAAATAATTTACATAATTTTACTCTAAGAAACAAAACGTGAAAGAGATATATCTCAGACTCACCTTCAGGTTTCCTTCGAAAATGTCGACTCACCAGCAGAACCAATAACACCAGTAGAACCACAACACAGACTGATTTAAGAAATGACACAGTGAGAACAAGAGAGAAGAGTGATGGAGGGACACAGATGGAATCAGGAGGAGAGAGTAAAGGTGGAGGTGTGGAAGTAGGTGGAGGTGTGGATGTAGGTGGAGGTGTGGATGTAGGTGGAGGTGTGGATGTAGGTGGAGGTGTGGTGGTGTCTTCCCCTAAAATAAAGCAAACACAGTCATTAAGTTGTCGTCACATTGTGAATGTTGAAACCTGCAGAAACACAGACAGGTGAGTGTGTCACCTGTGACAGTGATCCAGCTGGATGGAGACTCTCCATGACCGCTGATGTCACACTTGTAGAGGCCTTCATCAGACCTGGAAACATGCTGGATGGTCATGTGACCTGTAGGCTGCTTCCTGATGAGGGAGCCATCTTTATAGAAAGCAGCTGGGAGGTTGGAGGGAGTGGTCTTTGTTTTACAGAGCAGAGTGACGCCATCTCCCTCCATCACAGGGAGGACAGGACTCTGCAGGATCACTGATCCACCTCAACACAGAGACAAACTACAGCATTTCATCCATTTACACACAGCTTCATCAACACTAACTCCACACACTCAGCTTACCAGTGACTGTCAGGTTAACCATGTTACTGATGGGACCCTCTCTGGACTCACACCAGTAAACTCCACTGTCCCATGGGAGGATAGCAATGATGTCACAGGAAGAACCAGTTAGTTGTCCCCATTCCTCACACTCAGTCCTGGTGTCTCTGCTTGTGTTTCTCCTCAGAGTCCATCCAGCAGAGCTGTCGTCTTCCTCACAGTTCAGAAACACAAAGTCTCCTTTAAAGAACTGAGAGCTGCTGGGACTCACAGTCAGACGAGCTGTGAAGGTTAAAATGAACAAGTGATAATTCTTTTTATTGTTATCAAAACTAACATAATTACAAACCCTTAGATTAAAAGACACCTTTTAAAAGACTAAACCTGTAACTAATTCTGTTGTTGTTTTACTGACAGATTAAAGTTGACAAAATTTCAACAGATGAAGAGCAGGTCCTTCAATCTGTGAGGAATAATATTTCAAAATATTATTATTAGTACAGTGGAACCACGGCTTACGAAGACCCCGTTTAACGAAAAATTCAAGTTACGAAGGCAATATTTTTGTCCGTGGTACGGCAAAATGCCCGCGTAACGAAATCCCACAAGATGTATTGTTGTTGCAGTGCCCTATTTCGTGTGCTTTTCGTTTGCAATTAGCCTATCGTTCATTCATAATGGGGCCGAAAAAACTTTCTGAAAGTGATTTGAGTGAAAAGAAGATTAAAAGCGATGGAAAAATCGCTTACGAAAATTTTGACTTACGAAAGACCCTCTGGAATGAATTAATTTTGTAAGTTGGGGTTCCACTGTATTTTTCACGGTCCTGGTTCGGTGACCCAGTGTTTTCGGTTTTGTATTATTAATTTCTTGATGTGTCTTTGTGGTTCTGTTTTCCCACTGTTCTGTGTTAGTATTGTGCCTCTGAGTTCAGTGTGTGGATTTCCTGTAATTTGAAGGTCTTGTCTCATGTTAGTGTATTCTGTTTTTACTTCCTAACTCACTGGGCAAAACTTCCTTGTCTTGCCCAGTTAGTTATTTGTGTCAAGCCAGCCTCCAATTCGAGACTTGCAGTCAAGCCAGCCTCCAGTTTGTTTTCTGCTCCCTGTGCATTTGAAGTATTACGGGAAGGGATGTGGAAACCAGATTTCAAAATAAAAGCCAACTTCAAGTGAATTAACAGACATGTTAAGACCATAATAACATAATTTAAGCTTGTTTACAAACTCTAATGTTAGATCTACATGACACAACCTTGTACCCTAATAGCACCCTGTCAAGGCCATCTTATTTTGAATTTCAAAGTAAAAGCCCTGTGAATTTTCATTTTTGAACTACTCTTTCAATGACTTCATAATGCTCTTAAAAGCAAAAGTAATATTTCCAAAGACTAGTTGCACTTAATATCAACACTATCCAACCACAGTGTTTTTCACAGTAATACCATGTCAATATCAAGTCAGTCTGATTTTGCCTTTCAAAGTAATGGCCCTTTGAAATTGCCCATATTTGACTTACTCTTTTAACGATTTCAAAATGCTCTTAAATTGAAATTTGCTGTTTCCACAGGATGAATCCATGTTAGATCAATAGTATCCAACCCCACAGTGATACCATATCAATATTGAGTCAGGCTGATTTTGCTTTCCAGTATAAAAGACTTTTCAAATTGACCATAAAAGATGTACTCTTAACGATTTCAAAATGCTCTTAAATTGAAATATGCTGTTTCCACAGGATAATTCCACTTTAGATCAACAGTGTCCAACCCCACAGTAAAACCATGTAAATTTCAAGTTGCTCTGATTTTGCTTTTCAAATTTATGGCCTGTCGAATTTGCCCATATGTGATATACTCTTTCAATTACTTCAGAATGTTTTAAAAATGAAAATTGCTGTTTCCACAGGATAATTGCACTCTAAATCGACAGTGTACACTATCACGGTGATACCAAGTCAATTTCAAGTCATTCTGATTTTGCCTTTCAAAGTAATGGCCCATTGAAACTGCCCATATATGACCCACTCTTTCAGTGAGTTGTCTGTCTCTGTGTGTTAGCCCTGTGACAGACTGGCGACTTGTCCAGGGTGTACCCTGCCTCTCCCTGGGATGTGCTCCAGCACCCCCCACGACCCTGGATAGGATAAGTGGAAGTGAATGGATGGATGAAGCTAACGGATTCTACAGTATTTATGAAAGTCTTCAGTTAGGGAAAGAGAAGCTCCTATAAACAAAGTCAAAGGGGTTTTGCTCTGAAATGCAATATGAAATTGATTTGAGATTGAGATGTTACCACTGTAGAGGTTGTCTATGGTTTGCATGAACTCCAATTACTTAGTGGAAACAGTAATTGTCCTGTTAACAGCATCCGTGTTTAATTATAAAAAGTACCTCACAAACAATTATAATCAAGACATTGATGTGATAAAACTGTGTGGTTGTATACTGTCAATGTAGAGTGAAATGATCTTGTGGAAACAGCAACTTTGCTTTTAAGGGTTTAAGGGATTCTGAAGTCACTGAAAGAGTGGGTCTTATATGGGCAGTTACATTGGGCCATTACTTTGAAAGGCAAAATCAGAATGACTTGAAATTGACATGCTAACATTGCGTGGCTGGATACTGTTGATCTAAAGTGGAATTATCCTGTGGAAACAGCAATTTTCCTTTTTAGAGCATTTTGAAATCACTGAGAGTTAGGTCTTATATGGGCAATTTCAACAGGCCATTAATGTGAAAGGCAAAATCAGACTGACTTGATATTGACATGGTATCTCTGTGGGGTTGCATACTGTTGATCTAAAGTGGAATTATCCTGTGAAAACAGCAATTTTCCTTTTTAGAGCATTTTGAAATCATAACAAAAGTAAGTCAGATATGGGCAATTTGAAAAGGCTTTTATTTTGGAAGGCGAAATCAGACTGACTTGATATTGACATGGTATCTCTGTGGGGTTGGATACTGTTGATCTAAAGTGGAATTCCCCTGTGGAAACAGGAATTGTCCATTTTAGAGCATTTCGAAATCGTTCCCAGAGTAAGTCAGATATGGGCAATTTGAAAAGGCTTTTATTTTGGAAAGCAAAATCAGACTGACTTCATATTGATATGGTATCACTGTGGGGTTGCATTCTGTTGATCTAAAGTGAAATTATATCGTGGAAACAGGATTTTTTCTATTTAGAGCATTTTGAAATTGTTACAAAAGTAAGTCATATATGGGCAATTTCAATGGGTCATTACTTTGGAAAGTAAAATCAGACTGACTTGATATTGACATGGTATAACTGTGGGGCTGTGCACTGTAAATACAGAGTGAAATTATCCTGTGGAAACAGGAATTTTCCATTTTAGAGCATTACGAAATCGTTCCAAAAGTAAGTCAGGTATGGGCAATTTGAAAAGGCTTTTATTTTGGAAGGCAAAATCAGCCTGATTTGATATTGATATGGTAACATTTCGAGTTGGATACTGTTGATCTAAAGTGGATTTATCCTGTGGAAACAGCAATTTTCCTTGTTAGAGCATTTTGAAATCGTTACAAAAGTAAGTCATATATGGGTAATCTGAAAAGGCTTTTATTTTGGAAGGCAAAATCAGACTGACTTGATATTGATATGGTATCACTGTGGGGTTGTATACTGTTGATCTAAAGTGGAATTACCCTGTGGAAATAGAAATTCTTCTTTTTAGAGCATTTTGAAATCATTCTAGGAGTAAGTCAGATATGGGCAATTTGAAAAGGCTTTTATTTTGGAAGGCAAAATATGACTGACTTGATATTGATATGGTATCACCGTGAATTTTACATTCTGAATTAATTGAAAGAGTAGTTCAAAAATAAACATTCAGAGGGCTTTTACATTGAAATCCAAAAGGAGATGGCTTTAATATTGACATGTTGCTACTAGAATACTTGGGTATGCCATTTGTATCCAACAATAGAGTGCAAGTAAGACTAACTGATATTTGTGAATGTGCTCTTAATTTACTGAAAGTTGGCCTTTATTTTGAAATCATGCTTCAGAAGCTTTTATTTTGAAATCAGGTTTCCACGTCTTTTGCCACAATACTCAGAATACACAGGGAACGTTGCCACCTGTTTTTCGTTCCCTCAGACAGCAGTTTGATAAAGTACAAAAAGAAACGAAAAGATTAGATTCTATAAGTTTCAAAGGAATGACTGGCAATAATTCAGTCACTGAAATTATCCATGGAACTAGCCAAGTTATTCCTAAATGCGTGCAGATTACAGAAAATTATTTTACCTAAATGTGATGTCTCTGATGAGCCTAAGCTACCAAACGATGAAAAGGTTTTTCTAGCTCCTTGAGAATTAAAAATGTACAACAAAACAGAGCGACATTTCTGGGTCCATTTTAAAGCTTTCACGCTGTGGCGCTAGCGACCGGAAAACCGTGGAAGTAAGGGCGGACTTGAATGAAGGGTAGAAGGCTGTAACAGCCAGTAACTCCTGCCTACCCGGCCGTGGTAGGTAGGATCCTTCGGAGCATCCTTCCCCTCAATTTGGACACAGCCCTAGTGTGTTTGCCTCTGCTCGTCGTCGCTCCGTCTGCGGAAGATGGTGTTTGCTACGTCTCTCTGCTTCTCATTTTGTGTTTCATGGTGTCCTCAGCTCCATGTTTCTCCCTATATATTTTGGTTCCAGGTTTGTTTACTATTTTCCCAGTTTAGGTTATGTCTTAGTCCTCATTTTTGTTCAGTATCACTGACACCTAATAATGCTCGCTCGCATCACAGCAAGTGCCTGCATTTTGGGTCCTTTTCTAACAACACCACACGGCTTGCCCTGCAAACCGTGACATTATTATTATTATTATTGTAGCGGGCCAGGGCTGTTCAGGGTTTGTTCTGTTATTACAATTATGTGTTTGTTGTCATGTTGTTATTGTGACAAGTGACGCGCTCTCTTGGCGACTGTGTTTCCGGTGAGAGAGCGCCTTTTTTTTTTTGTTGTGGTTTGGTTGCCGCGCTGAGGAGGGAGGTAGCGGCAGTGTTCTGGGCCGGTTGCAAATAAACGGGTGCTCCCAAAGAAACCTCTGTCTTTTCCATGTCTGAGCTCGCCACATTGGTGTCAGTAGTGGGATTGCTCACCCTCGCCATAATGGAGAGAGACATTCGGAGGCTGGAGCAAGCTGTCGAGGAGAGCATCCGCTGCTTGGGAAGCTGGCGATCGAGGAGAGAGGAAGCGAGCGGCCATGTAAGTCCCCCGACGGCGCGAGCGCACTGCGGTGGCGGCCCGTCGCGACAGACGCTAGGGCAATGCTTCATGGGCTGCCTCTGTCGACCGACACACCGAGCCCCCGACAGCGAGCAGTGACGCCTGCAACGCCAGCTAAGGTACCGAAATACAACGGGCTAACCCCGCTAGAGCCCTACCTCTCACAAGTACGGCTAGCCGCGAGGCATAATGGCTGGAGCGACGAAGAGGCTGCTACACACTTAGCGCTAGCATTGGAGGGAGATGCACTGCAGGTACTCCTTGACCTAGCCCCGTCAGAGCAGCATGAGCTCCAGACGCTCACCATAGCACTCGAGAGGCGATTCGGGCAGCGGCACTCCACTGATCAGAGCAGAGAGCAGCTGACCAACCGGAGCCGTCGGCCGGGGGAGAGCCTGGGCACCTTTGCAGCGGACGTGTTGCTGCATGCTCGTCGTGGCTACCCGGAGTTCCCAGCAGCAGCCCGTGAGGAGCTTAGCCTGCATGCTTTTCTGCGAGGACTTTTTCCAGAGCGACTACGTCAACACGTCCACCTGGCCATGCCTCAAACTCTCCGTGAGGCGCTCCTTGAGGCTGAGAGGGCCGAGCTGGTGTTCACCTCGCAACCTAACCAGCAGGTGCCCCCCCAAACTGCCCCCAAATCAGAGTCGCAGACTGCGACGGGGAGGGGGAGGTCGCCGAGATATGCCAGCTGCAACCCTCGGTGCCCCGGAGGCGTCCCCGTCGACCGACCGACCGACCGCTGCTACCGGTGCGATGAGCCTGGCCACGTGGTGCATGACTGCCCAGCACCTGCCCCGAAGACCAGGACTACGCAGCCTCAGGGAAATGGGGTGGGAGCGGTGTAGTGAGGGGACCACCGCTCCAGCTTCCTGCCCCCCTCCAAGGACGATGCACGGTGGTGGGCCGAGTTTGGCACCTCAAGGGACTCTACCTGAGCTGCTGTGTTGAGGACCTGCCATGCCAGGCCCTGGTGGACACGGGGTCCACCATTTCCCTGATACGACCTGGCGTGCTCCCTGGAATGTCCGGGCCATTGGTGAAGGGTTGGTCACCCACCGACACCCAGCTGATGACGGTGACGGGTGAGAGGGCTGATATGCGGGGGACGAAACCGTTGCGGGTCCGAGTGAAGGATCTGGAGCTGGTGCACGACTTCTGGCTTGCTGACATTCAAGACCAGTGCATCATCGGCCTTGATCTGCTGACCCGCTGGGGGGCCTGCGTCGACACCGCAAAGCGGGCTATCACTCTTGGCACAGAGACTCTTGCCCTCCAGTGCGGTCAAAAGCAGGGAGCGGAGGGAACCCGAGCCAGACGAGACAGGCGTCGGGCGGCTGCCGCTCAGCAGATTTCGGGTGCCGGTGGCTCCGGGTCATCTCTACTCACCTCAGCCCCGGCCTCTCAGCCCGACAAATCTCCCTCGACCGAGACAACCGAGGCTGTTGGTGACCTGTGGCAGCGCAGCAGCGTAGGTCTCAACGTTGACCAGCGCCAGCAGTTGAGGTGCCTCCTGGACGAGAATGTGGACATCTTTGCCGCCAGTGACGAAGACTGCAGGCAGACGGGGCTGGTCCAGTACACCATCGACACCGGCTCTGCTCAACCCATCCGTCTGCGCCCACACCGGCTGCCCCTCTCCAAACGGCAGGTGGCAGAGGAAAAGATCCGTGAGATGGCTGCGGCTGGGGTGATCGAGCCGTCCAACAGCCCATGGGCGGCACCCGTGGTCCTGGTGGGGAAGAAGGATGGCAGCCCGAGGTTCTGCGTGGATTTTCGCCGTCTCAATGCAGTCACCAAGAAGGACTCGTACCCGCTTCCATGGATCGACGAGGCCCTGGATTACGTTACCGGCTCCAGCTGGTTCAGCTCCCTCGACCTACGCAGCGGCTACTGGCAGGTGGAACTAGCCCCCGAAGCAAGGCCTAAGACTGCATTCACCATTGGACAGGGGCTGTGGCAGTTCAGGGTCATGCCATTTGGGCTCTGCAATGCGCCAGCGACGTTTGAGAGGCTGATGGAGAGGGTGCTCGTGAACATCCCTCGTAGCCGCTGTGTTGTGTACCTGGATGACCTGTTGGTGCACGGTGGCGACTTCGACAGTGCACTGTCTCACCTGAGCGAGGTCTTCAGCGCCATCCGTCGAGCTGGGCTGCGGCTCAACCCTGCGAAGTGCCAGCTGTTGGCGAGAGAGACTACGTTCTTGGGCCATGTGATCAGCGCTCAAGGTATCGCCACCGATTCCGCAAAGGTGGCTGCGGTCCAGGACTGGCCGACTCCCTCGAATGTCAAAGAACTGCGGAGCTTCCTGGGCCTAGCCTCCTACTACCGTCGGTTCATCAAGGGGTTCGCGACGATAGCCAGCCCCCTCCACCGCCTGACTGACAAGGGCCAGCCGTTTGGCTGGGGTGATGCCTGTGCTGCGGCTTTTGCACAGCTGAAGGAGGCCCTCACCAGAGCCCCAGTTCTGGCCTACCCCGACGCCCGGCAACCTTTCATTGTGGACACTAACGCTAGCAATGTAGGAGTCGGGGCGGTCCTTTCCCAGCAGGGCGAGGCCGGAGAACGAGTGGTGGCATACTTCAGCCGTGCTCTGGGGCGAGCCGAGAGGAACTACTGCGTGATCCGGCGGGAGCTGCTGGCCGTAGTGCTAGCGGTGCGGCACTTCCGGCCATACCTGCACGGTTGCCGGTTCCTCCTGCGCACTGACCATGCATCTCTGACCTGGCTCCTGAACTTCAAACACCCAGAAGGTCAGGTGGCCCGCTGGCTGGAGGTCCTTCAGGACTATGAATTTGAGATCCAGCATCGGGCAGGTCGGCAGCATGGCAACGCTGATACCCTCTCCAGACGGCCCTGCATGGCCGTCGAGTGCCGCTACTGTCTGCGACAGGAGGAGCGGGCTCAGGAGGCGCTGGGGGTGGCTACTGCTCAGGCCACAGCCAGCGGAGGGGGGTGGCTCCCACTGACAACGCAGCAGCTGAAGCGGGAGCAGGAGGCCGACACGACATTGGGTCAGGTGGGGGCCTGGCTGGAGGCGGCGCAACGCCCAGACTGGACGGGGGTGTCGGGTCAGGAGCCCGAGGTGAAGGCCTACTACTCCCAGCACAACAACCTGGAGACCCACGATAGCCTCCTGTACCGGAGATGGCGGGCCCCCGGTCAGGGCAGAGATCTCCTGCAGCTGTTGGTGCCTCGGTCGCTGCGGTTGCAGGTGCTTGAGCTTGTCCACGGCTCGGTGGGGGCAGGCCACTATGGGACCGCCAAAACTCTCCGCCGCCTCAGGGGACGGTTCTACTGGCCTGGCTGTCGACGGGATGTGGAACTTCACGTGCACTGCTGTGACACCTGCACGGTGCAGAAGGGCCCCACTCAACGCTCCACTGCCCCCCTTCAGCAGTACTTGGTGGGGGCCACGATGGAGCGAGTGGGAGTGGACGTCCTAGGGCCTTTCCCCGTTACGGAGTCAGGGAACCGGTACGTGCTGGTGGCGATGGACTATTTCACAAAGTGGCCGGAGGCCTACGCGGTGCCGGACCAGAGTGCGACGACAACGGCAGAGAGGCTGGTGGAGGAGATGTTCGCCCGATTTGGGGTCCCGGCTGAGCTCCACAGTGACCAGGGGCGCAACTTCGAATCGAAGGTCTTCGGGGAGAAGACAAGAACCACACCGCTCCACCCGCAAAGCGACGGCTTGGTTGAGCATTTTAACCACACACTGGCTACTCAGCTCGCCATTCTCACCAGCCGCCACCAGCGGGATTGGGACCGACATCTGCCCCTGGTCCTTTGGTCGTATCGGACTGCAGTTCAGGAGTCCAGCCAGTGTACGCCTGCCGCTTTGATGTTTGGGCGGGAGCTCCGGACACCTGTGGATCTGGTGTTTGGGTCCCCCCCGAGCCGGAGATTGACGGTGGGCCAGAGATGGACTACTACAGGAGGCTGAGGGAGCGGCTGTAGGTGGTTCATGACTACACCCGCCAGGCCCAGGCCAGCGCCGGAGTACGACAGAAAAGAGCCTACGACACCAAGTGCCGGGGGGAGGCTTTTGTGCCTGGCGACAAGGTTTGGGTGTACTGCCCGGTTCGCAAGAGAGGAGTGTCCCCCAAACTGTGCAGTCACTGGCAAGGGCCGGCGGAGGTCGTGGAGCAGCTAACGGAAGTGGTGTACCGTATCCGCATGCCGGGCCCGAGGCGCATGGTGGTGTTGCACCGGGACAGGCTTTCACCGTATCGACCGCTCGCTCCGGCAGACGCCGGGGCAGGAGATGCTGGTGACACCCCAGGTTCTGATCCGAGTGACTTTTCCCCCGCCGGTCGAGACCAGCCGGTGCACCAGAAGAAGGCACCCAGACACTTACAGGACTTTGTGTGGGGTAATGGGGCTGTCGGGGACGACTGACCCCTTAGGTGGGGGCTATGTAGCGGGTCAGGGCTGTTCTGGGGTTTTCGTTATTATAGTTCTGTTTACTGTTGTCATGGTGATGAGTGACGCACTCTCTCGGCAACTGTTTTTCCGGTGAGAGAGCGCCTTTTTTTGTTGTTTATGTTGTTGCTGCGCTGAGGAGGGAGGTAGCGGCAGTGTTCTGGGCCGGTTATAAAATAAACGGGTGCTCCCAAAGAAACCTTTGTCTCCTCCGTGACTGAGCTCACCACATTATTTTTATTATTATTATTATTATTATTATTATTATTATTATTATTATTATTATTGTTAAAGTTTAAAGTGGTTTGCACTTTTGCATCACAGCAGGAATTCCTGGACTTGGATCCACCATTGGCTGTTCTGTGTGGAGTTTACAGAAGAAGGTTACTGACCTTTGTTTGTTGTGCAGCTCAGCAGTGAGATCAGAACTAAAGAGAAAAGGTTGGTTTGAGTTTTTACAAAAACATCAATTCTTCTACAATGTGATTTGTAAAATGTGATGACTGCAGTCAGACATGAATCACATCCACAGACCTAAACACAAAACACTGACAGAAATAAACTACATAAAACATGTTTATTTTCAAGATCAGACAAAGTCTTTAACTTCAATTATTTTTTATAACATTGTGTCAGATATCAGTGATTGTAGTCTTACATTTACTGTAGTGTAGAAAAAAATAGAGTGACATACAGCCAGTGTTGGGGAGTAACTGAATACATGTACCGGTGTTACGTATTTAAAATGCAAAATATGAGTAACTGCAAAAAGTGCAGCCTTGTCCAATGTCCACCCTACTGTTACTCATTTTATATTAAGAATTTAAAATCCAGTTGGTATTGGTATGGCAAGTAGCTTTCAGTAATAGTAATAAATCACACAGCAATAGCACATTCATGTAGTTTAAAAAGCAAGATAATATATTAAGTAATCCAAAGTATTCAGAATATGTTACTGTCATTGAGTAACGTAACGGAATACGTCACAAAATACATTTTGGGGCATGTATTCTGTAGTTGAATACATTTTAAAAACCTTCCCAACACTGAATACAGCTTGGTACAGATTATTTATTTATTTATTTGTTTATTTATTATTAATGAATGCTGGTGGTGTTGCATGCAGACATTTTAATTTGCCTTTCTAAGTTTTTCACAGCTTGTTTGTTTGTGTTAAGATGGCCAAACTTCCAACTCGTCAAGTGTCCACTTTGTGTTTTAAACTTAAATTCTGTTTCACTTGTCAAAACTTTATCTGTCATTAATCAGGAACTAAGAAAAATGTAAAAAGGGTCTTCAGGTAATTTAAAGAGGTCTATTACTTACTGAGCAGACATTGCAGAGATGTTTCCTTCATCCTTCCTCGCACTGATGTGATGGGGGTTTTTTTGTTGTTGTTGTTTTTTCCATTTAAACTCTGAGGACACGAGAAAAGTAAGCCCCGCCCTCTGGCTCTGTGCATGTTTTTTTTTCTTAACTATTCTGATATAGGTGGGTAGGGAAAAAACGGTTTTCTTCTAATCATTTAACAGGAAATTGAAAATAAGTTATAAGACTGTCCTCTTCAAAAGAAAAAAAGAAGAAAAAGTATCTCTAAACCAGCTGTTCCACCACGTTTCCATGTTCAATCTTAGGTTTTGAATTTAAGTGACCTCTAGCGGTCATGCACGAAAGGACAGGTCAATAACATGTTCAGCTGTCTTATGGATATTTCGAAGAATTAGGAAATGTGGAAAAAACCTGGCAGACGTTCACAGGAAAATGGGAGCTGTACAATCTCCTGTTAGTTTTCAGAGAGTATAACCAGGACACAGCAGATAAGACTGGCAATGGAGACCTTTTTTTTTCTTCTGGAAAACGATGTGCCTACATCGCTATTATTGTCATTTTTATCACGACAATTTTGTTTAGCAGGAACTTTGAAAGCACTTGCAAATCAAAAGTGCTTGATTGTAGCATTTACATGTTTTTGCCGTGTATAATAATATTTGACTTAATGCTGTGGACCAACAGTTTGTGGTGGCAGATTTTTTTTCTCATATATTAATCACATATTTAATTATATCACATTAATTATAGTAATATCACTTTCTCACTTTACCATAGTAAGAGCACTCCTGTCACTAGTTTACATGCATGTGGAATGTTAACACAGTGAGGCCATTGTAATGGGAGACATTAAACAGATAGTGAGACTCCTTCTGCTTATCAGGGATGTAAATCCTCAGGCGAGGCCAAACAGAAAACAAGGTCATAATTCTCTCTGTGCGGGAGAAGGTATAGCCCCCCCCCGTGAGAGGGGCCAACATGTAAGAGTTTGAGGAATGTTCTTTGTCTGTGTCTCTGTATATGTCACACAGTGGAAATTTGTATTTATCTTGTATATTGTTTTCATTCTGATTTTTAGTGTTTATTTATGAGTGTCGTTTTATTTGCATGGTTTTATTCTGTTTCTATTGCATGGTTTTTAGTGTTTTATTGTGACATAGGCTGTATCCCAATTCAGGGTCTGCAGTCTTAAAGTACGCAGCCTCAACGGTCCTCAAGGGCCACGTACTCAAAGACCGCTAAGGCCGGAAGTGCGAGGCTTGTGAAATGGGACGGTCTACCCTCCGTCACGCTGCCCAGGTTGCCTAGCAACCATGATAGCTGGAAACGTGTGGTTGACAGAAATGAAGGAGAACATATTTTGTTCATTTGTTTGTTTCTACACGAGCTTTGTGTGATTTAATAAGTATCTGAGGCTGAGACCACAGGACTGTAAAACATGATTGTTGGGCTTCATATCTGTACTGAACAGTCATATAAGATTAGCTAGTAAATAACAATTAGTTAATGTTGTCCATGAGACTGAAGTCAGTGTAAATATGATATGGCCAATATTATAGTTATTATATTAATCATTATAAGTTATTACAGCAGTGAGTTTGAACTCTCAAATCAAATCACTTTTATTGTCACATCACATGTGCAGGTACACTGGTGCAGCACATGTGAGTGAAATTCATGTGAGTGAACTCTGTGTAATACTGAGCTTCAGTAAAGATTCAAGTTGCAGTGTTTTATATTTCCCATCACCTTAAATCTTCACTCAAAGATACTCGAGTATCTTTGACAGTGTATATACAGATGTATTATATATAAGAGACAAATGTTGTTCCTTCAGTATGTTGGCATTATTACATTTGGCTCAATGCTTAGTTACATATATGTGTAAAAAGAAAATGTACGAGCTGTGATAACTGTTTCTGATAGAATGAAGAGTAGACTGATGTATTAAATATTCCTTTATTGGGTGAGAAAATCAGACCATGTCATAACTGCTTTAAGTCATACAGAATAGATATCAGAGCCTTAAACAGGCTGACTTCTGCTAAATGGGTCAAACTGGGCAGAAAGTAAACAAACACATAACATCCTTATAGAATATGATGTAACACTATAGATCAACTTACCTCAGAATATATAAAGCATATAAACAATTACAGCAATATGATGCAACAAACACAGCAGTGCTACTAATCCAAAATACTCAAAGCTTCATAGAACTGAAACAAACATTTATTTTTAGCTCCATTCTGCTGCTGATACATACTTTAGGTTTCTGAATATTAAACTTGTTGCTGCCTTTCATAGTGTGTAACTTGAAGGCCCTGAGTACTTTCTCCCACACTGAAAACACTGGAATGATAACATTATTTGAACATTACCTAATAAGACTGATTCAGGACAGATAATTAGTTATTTTAAACTTTCCTAGCAGTCCTTCACAAACAGGGAACAGTCTGTCTATTCTCTCCATCTGTCAGCTGCTGCTGGCTCTTCCTCCTCCTCTTCCTCACACACTGCTGAGTTTGTCCTGGTGGATCATCAGGGGTGCAAAGCCTCACAGATGATGTGCAGCAGTGGGTCCCTCAGTCTGTCCTCACTCTGGACACTTGCAGTTGTCACACATGGAAATCAAATGTGTGATAAGCTACAGGATTCAAACACAAGTGTAACTTATAAATACATGTTCATACTTTTATTCCACAATCAGAGAGAAAGAAACAGAGAGAGAGTGCAGGACAGACAGACAGGTGACAGTCTCAGGTGTACACACTGCTACAAAACAGCACAAGAGAAGGAGGATTTAGTGTTTGTGTTATTACGAGTGCTAAACAAGAAGAGTTCCCAGATGGTACAGTGGACACATGTGTGACTCCTGTGATTAAAGCATCTTTCTTTCAGCTTAACGAGTGAACCGTCAGCTCGTTCAAACACACGTTAAAGTCCGTTTGGCTCGACACCACCGAACAGAGGCAGCAATATAACATAGCTAACATTAACAGTGCAGTGAATCCTGCTTGTGCCGTCATATTCAGGACAGCAAACCGAGCAGCATCACTGACTTTCAGCTTGTTGTGTTTGTGGATATATGACTGACTTTAATTATCCATAAAATCATCACATTCTCTGTAAGATTAAGGTCAACTATATATATATTTAGAAGTAGAGGCTTTAAAACCAAGTTACAGCTGAAAGTACAAACATCACTAATGTCACATAACTTTCCCGACATGTGGCCAACAGTAATGTTTTAATGTTCTTAAACATTCGCACATAAATAAGTGACATCATATTCAGTACTTACTTTTCACAGTTTACTCTTCGGCCACTCCGCTTCTGCCGTCTGCGGCAAAATTATCCACACCGACTGCCGCGCTATGAATTCTGGGATATGTTGGGCCACGAAGTCTACACTGCCACAGCCTTAAAATTCAGGGAAATGAAGGACGCATTTGAGGGCCGCATTTCGAGCAGCCTTTGAATTGGGACAGCCTTCGGCGCGCCACTGTGACGTAATCGGCCTTAAAATGCAGCCTTTAAGGCTGCAGACCCTGAATTGGGATACAGCCACTGTTTTTAATCCACTGTGGACTGGCTACACATGGGACAAATTAGCTGATAGGGATCACCTGCTGAGGCATGGGTGTGTCTAGAGGTGGCCTATCAGCTGTGTAAAGACCTTTTAAAAGCAGGCTAGCTGAGCACTGAAACAGAGAGAGGCCCCAGACTGGAAGGTGAATGCTAGATGGCCAGCATGACATGGTGACCCAGTGACCCAGTGACCCAGTCCTGACCTCATGGAACGGCAACAGTAGGAGACAACGTGTGTGATTGGCAGCAGGGCAGAGGTTTACCTGCATTCGTGAGTAGGGTCTCTACTAGTGATGGGTAGATGAGGCCTCGTGAAGCGTTTCAGCACATTCCCCAAACTGTATCAATACTGTGTCGACACAGTGTTGCTGTTTTGCTCCATACTGACACCTGCTGGACCTTAAATATCATTGCAGGCAACTTACTTGAGACTCACAACAGACACTGATTCAATGACCTAGTCATACTTATACACTGTAAGGTATTGTACTTTCCATGGAATCATTTTATATCTTTTACATTTCAAATATTGTAGACATCTATAAAATACATTGTGAATGACACTAAGTGAAAATTAAAATGAAAGTATTGTGAATGTAATATTACCCATTTGACTCAGAGTTTATTATAAAATTCTATTCAGAAAAATAAGTTTATCCAATGTTTTTGCATTCAGTCTATTGCATTTTTTTGACACCATTTCCCCAGCTTTGGAAAACTCACAGGCACAGATGAAGCTGGGGTACACAAAAACTGTAAAACCAGGTGGAAAAGGTTCTGATAAGATGTCTTCCTATTCCCCCAGTACGTTAAAGGATCCTCTGATCTTGGAATGTTTCTCTTTGACACTCTCCACAATACTAAGGGGTTGGCAGTCCCTTATAATAAAATTCAGGACTGCCTGGTCCAGAACAGTCTTCCTAGATGCTTGATTTCAAAATAATAAAACACATATTAATAAAAACAAAATGATGATAAAGCTGTTCAGTGTCTATATAGGCCGACCGGTGTTCATTCTCGGTGTGTTTGTCTCCTCATTTTCATGTTTGGCTCTGTAATGCCTAAACATTGAGGAGGTGCTTTTGTTTGTGTAAGAAAGCTCCGCAGAACAGATGCAACATTTAACCTGCATAAAATGAAATAAATAATTTACACTGCAGGTCACATTGCTGTTTTTCCTATTCTGATAGATTACACTGAAACAAAGACAGACAAACTATTACCTTATTTACAGTTAAAAGATCAAAATGATCCCACACAGCAGAAACATTTCTTTTTCTTTCGGGGTCCATTTTGTTATGGAGAGATGTGTATTTTTTTTTTTTTTAATCTTTGCGACAGTAATTTTGTGTTTTTTTTTGGTGGTGACTCATTTTGTTGACAGATGCGGATGCGGTACTTTTTAAACACAGTTTGGCGCGTTGGCAATGAGCGATACAGCGGCTGTATCGATCACGTGACTTTTTCTTAAAGCGACGCACGCACCGATACAGGCATCGCTAGGTGAGCTTGATACAAGCGTCGGTGCGTCAGTGTTGCAGGACCCATCACTAGTCTCTACTGTTGTTTACTGGGTACAGCTGGGTTGGGAGAGGGTCGCCATGGCCATGAGCCAGGGCCGCTTCTGGGACCATTGTTCTGGCCCCTATTTGTTATTTTACAGGAGACCGACGCAAGGGGAGCTGTGGCGGTGGTCGCATGATGGATTCGGGTGCAGAACGCAAGCCGGGCTGGGAAGTGATGGGCCAGTGGAAGGACAAGAAGATGGGAGGCTCTTCCTTGTCTGCCGAAGACGGGGCTGGCGTGGACTCTGCTCTAAAGAAGGAATTCCTGGCCTGCTGGTGGACCCATAATGAACATGTGGCATAATTATAGCAGGGGGTTTTTAGTGAATGTAGAAAATGGTAGTTTTACGGGTTTTAGAATTGTTTTATTTAGTTTTAGTAGATTGACAATGTTTTACTACGTGTATATATTAAGGGTGTTTTTATTTGTGCTCCCTGGCCTAGTAATAAACTGTTTCTGACCAGACCTGCTTCATCTCTGTGCCCGTGGTATCTGACACGCTTGCTCCCCCTTGTATTTTAAAGAATCTTTCTTTTTAGCACGACATTCTGGCGCGACCGCTTTAGTGTCCCCGCGTGTTACATATATAAGATGTAAGGACGGTGGCCACAATTCAGAGATGGTCCTGGTGTTTCACTGGGATGCTCTCTCCACATTGCAATGTGTTTATTAAACCCACTTCAAATCAAGCTCACTGGGTGTGTTGCAGGTTATTGTTAAAATTTCCATGACAAGTTCCTTTTGGAGAATCTGTAGATACACATGTGATCATGAATGTCAAAAATTATGTAAATGGCCTAAATTTTGCATTTCTTTCATCTGTCAGTTTTTAAAAGCAGTTTTAGTTAGTTCGCTGTGGGCTGAATATCTGTTTTTCAGTGGAGACTCATATATGTCTGCTGTCTGAGCAATCACTCTAACAAAACCAAAGAGGCACTGTTACCTTGCAAAAAGTGGAAGCTCACTTATGAGGAGCGATTACGCATCACTGAACTGAACAGCGAGTCCAAGGTAAGTGGTTTTCTTTCTTTTTATATATCGTGTGTTTTAACCTGTGATAATAATATGTCAGAAAAATATTTTGTGTTTTTTTTTTTCTTTTTTGGGGGGGGGGGGGGGGGTTTTTTTTTGGTTTTTTGTTTCAGCGCACTGGCTACAATTTCCCCTTGCTTGTCATTGTTGGAACATCTTTCATGTCTTATTTTAGATCTGGGAAATGCTATAAAAAAACAAAACAAAACAACAAAAAACATTAAATTGCTTGGACAGTAAAAAGACATTTTACAAACTGATTCTGGGAGAGGAGGAAACTGTGTGGAAAGAGCTTCTAAGGACAAAAGCAAAAGAAAACCTGACTGTTTTAATGAACGAAAAGATAGATGAGGAACGATGGGAAGAGTTTTTCAATGCTGCAGAAGAACTAATTAATAGAGAGGCCAATTCACCACCGGATAAAGTGGAAGATTCTGGTGCAGCACGATTACTGTATTAAAGTGTTTACCTGTAAACTGTTTATTGGGACTCTTTACGGGGGGCGATCGTGGCTCAAGAGTTGGCAGTTCGTCTTGTAATCGAACGGTTGCCGGTTCGAGCCCCGGCTCCGACAGTCTCGGTTGTTGTGTCCTTGGGCAAGACACTTCACCCATTGCGTACTGGTGGTGGCCAGAGGGCCCGGTGGCAGTGCGCCCCAGGGCAGCTGTGGCTCCAATGTAGCTTGCCATCAGTGGTTGAATGACTGAATGTAGTGCAAAGTGCTTTGGGGTCCTTAGGGACTAAGTAAAGCGCTATGCAAATACCGGCCGTTTACCATTTATTACATAAAGTGCCTTGAGTTGACTGCTGTTTTACCTGGTATTTATAAAGCAAACTGAATTAAATGTTTGTCTGTTATATTTCTGTCTGTTCATCAGTTTGTTTGTAAGATTGAAAAACTTGTAATCTGTGTAGCAGTCGCAGAGATTCTCATTCAATGCGTGACATACCGACGATTTGTTGGTATGTTATGGTCAGATGAAAATCATCACATGTTGGGCAAACTTAAGCTTCTCTACTGCCACCTACTGGCTTTTATTGTTCTGTGACTGATGCCTTTATACACCATGCAAACACCAGCTGGTCGCTGTATTAGGAACACCTCATTGGCACTGGGTTGCACCTACCTCAGCACCTGTGCAGCTCAGCAGAGAGATCGGAATGATCAGAACCAGAGGATTTCTAAAAGACACATAAACAAAACCTAGTTAAACTTTGTTCATCAAAGTTGCTGAGCTAAATCAACACCATCAGCAAAGCCTCAGTAATGATGAAAGCACTAAAGAGCAGCTGAAAGATAAACCATCTGCAGCTGGCACAGTACTGCAACCTTATAAATGAGAGAGAGCAGGTCTGCTCCCCAGTGTTATTAAATGAATAACTGACAAGAATAGAATAGCCCTTTATTGTCAGTGCACATGTCACAGGAGGGATATATACAAAAATAAGTGAAAGGCAAACAACGAAATAGTTGCAAACTGCTTGGAAGTAGTGCAAAGAAAAGACTTGATATGAATAGTCTGTGTGTGGTCTGAGCAATGGGGGTTACTCAGGCCATGGCTCAGATTGGTGAGGTAAGTGGGTGGGTAGGGTGGGGTGTGGGGGGATAGTGTTTGTCAACAGTCCAAATGGCTCAGAAGAAGAAGCTGTGGGAGATGTGTTCACCATTTATTATAAGAGCAGAGTGGATCTGTTTGTGTCTCCTGAAGTCCATTATGAGTTCTTTTGTTTTAAGGACGTTCAGCTTCAGGTTATTTTGTGAGCACCACCAGGTCAAATTCCCTATCTCCACCCTGTACACTTTCTCATCTTCATCAAAGATGAGCCCAACCATGGAGGTTTCAGCTACATACTTGATGATGGGGCAAAAGGACAGTGAAGGAAATATGTTGTTTGATTCATTAAAATAGACTGCAAATACAACCTATTCAGTGTGTGGAAAACTATGGAGGACAGATTGATTTTTAAATGATTTTTTTTTTTTTTTTTAAGATCTCCACAGCAACCTGAGCATCCATCCCTAATCTGCCTAGTTTCACATGTTGTGCAGGCTGGGCTTTCTTAGAAACTGGGTGGTAGACTGGGAACATTAGATGTCTACAAACATATAATATATAGTAATTTTGTGACAATTATGTGTAGGGATGGGTATCGTTTAGGTTTTATCCGATACCAGTACCAAACTGGTGCTTTTGAAACAGTGCCGGTGCTTAAACGGTGCTCGAACCGGTGCTTAAAGAATGGAGAACACACAATTTGTCCAAAAACCTCTCATGTTTAGCTGTTTTTTTGTGAAAAGATAACAATGTTAGCCTTTTCTGCAGCTATAGGGCATATATGGTATCACTCTTGGCTGGAAGCAGTGCTTAAACAATGGAAAAAACACAAACTTTTTCCAGAAACCTCTCATGTTTAACTGTTTCATGTTTAGCTGTTTTCTACTTTTTCTTTGGTCATTTTAGCCTTTTTGGCCAGGGTGAAGGGAGTATCTGCCATCAAACAAGAAGACAGCCGCATGTAACTACGACGGTGATTGCTAGTTCACCTTACATGCATTAATGTAATAATGTGGTTAGCCTACTCAACGTAAATTACACACGAACAACATTAAGCTACTCACGCAGAGGAGAACGGCTGCTGCTGCCATCATCATCCGTCATCATTTCTGCTACACTGACAGGGCTAGGGGCCAGGACTCTACTCTTCGGGTTTTTGGGGGATGTTGCTAACTCCAGGTCCGATAACAGGCACCACACCCGCAGTAGATGTGCTCGGTGTGAGGTCTCGCAGCAAGCTATCAAATACGGTGCATTTCTCGGCTTTTAACAAAATGCTATACGTCGCCAGGTGTTTCATCAGATTCGAGGTGTTACCTCCTTTGCACAGTATCACAGGCTTGTTGCAGGCTGCTGAGTTTGCATATTTTGCTGTGAAGAACAGCCAGACTTTTGACCGCTTTGCCTTGGGCATTTTTAATCTGTAGCTTTGCTCTAAAAGAATGTACGTACCTGTACGTAACCGCCTACTACGCTGGTAAAGGTAAAATGATTGGCTAGAATTCAAAGTGTATGACATCTCAGGGAAAAAAGCACCGAAAGAAAGCACCGAAATGTGCGCTGTTTTTCGGTCTGGTTACTGCCGTTTATGTCAGAACCGGTGCCATCATAGCACCGGATACCTGTACCCATCCCTACTTATGTGTCAGTATCAAGTTTCTTCCATATCAGATATAAAACAGCTGCTTGACAGTGCTGGATGCACTTCAATGTCAGTAGGTGGCAGCACCAGACCATGGTTTCATGGGGCCCCCGCTCTTTCTGGCCTGCAAGGGGGTGACTTTCCCCATCTTCTCCAGATCACACACAAAAAATAAGAGAAGAGAGAAAACCATGGCAACTATGTTAATCTCTTAATCCAAAAGATTTCACAGCAGAACACAGGGAATACTGTCTGGACATCACAGGTTCTGTACAGCATGAGGGTTAATAAAACCGTACTCATATAAATATGATCTGTACCTTGATTTGGTCTTGTACCTTCATACCACAGTGGCTGAATTCTTCACCACAGTGAAGAACTGATCATTTTCTCCTCTCATTTTAATAAACTGAGGATCCTCCACCAAGCAGGTTGGTTCTTACAGTTGTACAAAGACATTCTGAGGATATTTTTTGCCACTTTACAGTGAAATAAGGGTAACACCTGTTGAGCAACAGTGTTTATTGTCATTACCATCCAGGAAAATATTTGTATTTGATGGTGATCCTCTTTAGTCCGTCACTTTCTTCAGAGCATTTGAACAAGTTGTAGAAGTTAAAAGCCAACATGAGTGACTGCTTGTATTATATGGAGCAGTTTACAACAGGACAGCCAAGAGAGCTGCTAGGCAGTTTTGAAATGTTATGCAAGAACTGGACATGCCAATGAACATGAAAATCATTTTATGCAAATTTTTCAAATACAAAATGAAAGAGAAATGGAGAGCCTTTGCATATGACATACTGGAAACTTCTAAAAGAGACCTTGGTTTCAACATTCGGTTGCATTTATTGAAAGGCAAGTAAAAATTCATTTAGATCCTTTATTTCGTGACATTCAGAATGCAACATTAGCAATCCCTGTCTGTCCGACAACAGATTAAAGCCACAGCCAATCAAACATGTTAAAGGGAACAGCTTTGCTGCTACAGTCACACCCATGAACACGGAAAAAACTTACAAGATGGGAAAGTCGATCGTCAGAACAAACCATGACTCTGCAGTAAAGTCATCTGGTGTCTGTGTACTCAACAACACACACTGGAGGAGTGTCAGCAGTTTAAGCAGATGAAGCATAGAGACGAAATGGTAAATGGCCTGTATTTGTATAGCACTTTCTACTCCCTAAGGACCCCAAAGCGCTTTACATATCCAGTCATCCACCCATTCACACACTGGTGATGGCAGCTACGTTGTAGCCACAGCCACCCTGGGCCGCACTGACAGAGGCGAGGCTGCCGGACACTGGCGCCACCGGGCCCTCTGACCACCACCAGTAGGCAACGGGTGAAGTGTCTTGCCCAAGGACACAACGACCGAGAATGTCCGAGCCGGGGCTCGAATCTGCAACCTTCCGATTACAAGGCGAACTCCCAACTCTTGAGCCACGATCGCCCCTTTGGCTGTTTATGTGCTGGCCACAAAAGCAAGGGCTGTGCTAAGCGTTTGGCCTGTAGAACATGTGGTCATTCATCTGTCCTCCATTTTCATAACAGAGACACAAATGGTTTAAGTCAGTGGTTCCCAAACTTTTTTTGCCAGGCCCCCCTTTTTCACAAGAAAAATGTTCGCAAGAGCAGAGCAGGACGAGAGTGGCTGAAGAGGAGAGCAAGTGTGGATTCCCTTCCCTCTTTTCCCTGGACCCCCTGCCCAACTCACTGTACATATATGTACCACTGTGGTTAAGCCCTTTTGTAAAAAGTCGCCTTTATATTTATTAGAACACAGTCTGCATGTGAGTCCCTCTGTTAGCCTGACAAAAACTGAACATGAACAGAACACACGAACAAGTATAAGGGACGACGTGACAACAAACAGGAACACATGCAGACACTAAATACGGAAGGGAAAAAGGGCAAAGAGCAAACACCTGGGAGACACAGCTGACGCTGATTACGAAGATGAAATTGGGAGGAAGCAAAACATAGTACAGTGGACTTCAGAGTAAAACAGGAAAAAGACTGGGGACAGGACTAAACTTCAAAAATAAAAGGGCACCGGAACAAAGCTTAACAATTAGAATACAAAAACAGAAATCAGAGGACTAGAGGTCATAAACAACAAAGAAATCCTAGAATAACAATAATAATAATACACAAAACACTCGGTCACCAATCCAGGACCTTGACATCTCTAATCATTGACTAACTGATGAATCACTGCAGCTCCAATATATTTATATATATTTTCGCATTTGACGACCCACTACAGCAAATACAGAATAAAACATCTAACCAGACTGACGAAAGATTTTAAACATGCTGAATATGAAGAGTAGTATAATTTAAACTCGCATGATTATCAGCCATAAGAACAAATGCAGATTTATAATGATGTACGGTCTATAAATGTAAGTACAGTTTGAATCAATGGAACACTGAACTTCTCAGCTTCTAAAATGTAAAGCCTCATTTAGAAACTACACAAGTACATATAACGATCAGGGATCAACATGGACCTATCTTCTCTGTCTATCTGACTTTAATCAACTCTGCACTGTCTCCAACTTCAGAAAGATAAAGTCCAGCATGGAGCGGCTGAGTGAATGTGGTCTGGACTCTGTGGAGGAGAGTCATGGTTTCAGAGACGCTGTAGAAAGACAGAATACCTGCTCTGTGATCCAGGTACACTCCTACTCTGGAGGACAGAGGACCTGAGAGGTCAGTGTGGACATTGTTGTGCCAAAATTGAAAACTATTTGTGTAATAACATAATGCCCAAGATTTGTCATTCCATCCAAATACACATTCATCTAAGCTCTCTTCTCTGCATATATTCTTGTATGCGACTGCTACAAATACTCCTCCCCCTCTCCACTCCACCTCCCAGTAACAACGTCCAGTCAGGCTCTGTCTACTCAGGACCTGAGAACATTCAGTGAATCTGTCTGGATGATCAGAATAAGACTGTTGTTGTTCCATAAATGTTGCTTTTTTGTTCCCCTCAGATAATAACAGATGTGTGTTTGCTGTGTTTGGATCCAGTGTGATTTCATGTGAATATTTTAAGAATCCAGCTCTGGTCTTTGGCTCTGGTGGTGACAGTAAAACATCCACTTCAGTGACTGTCAGTGAGATGTTTGTCCATTCCTCTCTCAGAATGTCCTGTAGTTTATCTCTGGTCTCTGACACAGCTGCTGTCACATCCTCAAAGTAGCTCAGAGGACGAATATTGATGCTGGATGAGTGTGTAGACTCACTGAGTGCTGACAGTGAGGGGTAGTTGTGTAGAAACTGGTTGTGATCCTCTGTGTGTGAGAGCTGCTCCAGCTCGCCGTCTTTCCTCTTCAGCTCAGCGATCTCCTGCTCCAGCTTCTCCTGAAGCTCTTTGACTCGACTCACTTCAGTTTCCTGCTGGGATCTGACCTGCTGCTTCACATCAGATCTTCTTCTCATGATGACATGGATCAGCTCAGTGAACATCTTCTCACTGTCCTCCACTGCTTTATCAGCAGAGCCATTGATGGCCTCCACCTCCTGTTGAAGCAGCTTCACATCTTTCTCTCGCTCCTGGATTCTCTGCTGGATGTTTAGTCGTCTCACCTCGAGCTCCTTCTGCTTCTCAGTCCTTTCTGCTGCAGCTGGGACTGTTTCATGGCCTTTATGTTCATCCATTGTGCAGAGATAACAGATACTCTGCTGATCAGTACGACAGAAAATCTTCATCACCTCATCATGACGAGAGCAGATGATCTCCTGGAGCTTCTTGGAGGGGGCCACCAGCTTGTGTTTTTCAAAGGCAGGAGACTCCAGATGAAGCTGAATATGTTTCTCACAATAAGAGATCACACAGACTAAACAAGACTTGATAGCTTTCAGTTTCCTCCCAGTGCAGACATCACAGGCCACATCTTCAGGTCCAGCATAGCAGTGATCAGCTGGAGCAGTCTGGAGTCCAGTCTTCTTCAGCTGCTCCGCTAAAGCTGCTAAAATGATGTTTTTCTCCAGGACAGGTTTCGGTGTGAAAGTCTTCCTGCACTGAGGGCAGCTGTGGATTCCCTTCATGTCCTCTTCATCCCAGAAACTTTTAATACAGTTCTTGCAGTAGCTGTGTCCACAGGGAATAGTCACTGGATCCTTCAATAGATCCAAACTAATGGAACAAGAGAAGGTTTCTCGGTCCAGCTGAACTCCTTTCTGTGCCATTTCTCCTCTCAGTGTCAGTAAATGTGTATAATTGAAACTTGTCTGAGCTCTGATCTCAACAACATGTCTTTCTGCAGTAAATGGAGCCTGACAGCTCTTACATGTCACCACATGTTGGTTACACCCATCTTCAAATTGCGGATTTGAAGGGGAGGGAACGAGGAAACACGTGGACAGAGAGGAGGTGCTGTGTTTAAGAGCAGGAATAAGAGGGAGGGTTATCAGGCTGTGCTTCACTCCAGGAAGAGGAGCGGTTTGAGAGCGATACCCTTTTTAAAATTCTATTTCTTCTATAGAAATAAACTTCACTTTACAAATGAACAAACAGTTCTTCATTTGTAGTTTTAGATAAATCCAACATGACATGTCTGAGTTTAGTTATTTTTTCATTGACATAATGTATTAACACAACTGATCTGAAATCACACAAAAAACATAAAATCCTAGTAGGAAAAAAGTAAATGTAAAGAACCACAAACTTGCTTAGTGAATTATTTCCATAACTTGAAATTCTTTTTTTTTTTTTTTTTTTTTTTTTTTAAACATACACTCCCACCTCATAATTATAGGAGTACCAGTGGGTATACAAAATGAAAAAAGAAAGGGTCCAGTCTAATAATACGAATAGTAAACCCTGGAGTACAAGATAACAGTTCCTGAGTGTACAGAGAGATGTGGAGAGTTTCAGAGCCCACACCCTCACACAGACACTAAAAAAAGATGGAACATTTACATATGTCATTTGAATGGAGATGGGCACAAAAAAACAAAACAAACAACAACAAAAAAAACAAAAAAAACAAAAAACAAAACAAAACAAAAAACAAAAACAAAACAAAACAAACAAACAAAAAAAACATAGTGAGTGGTCAGCTTAGTTGTAAAGATAGGTCAAATCTGTAAGAGAAAAGAAATATGTATAAAGTAGGTAAGTAGATACCATCATAAGGCGCAGGCACAATAGAGTCCATATACTTAAACATAAGATGAAATAAAATAGAGTAAAGTCTGAGCTGGCTAATTGGGAGCGTTGCGAGACCGCAAAGTCTGAACATGGTCAAAAAAGGGTTGCCAGATCTTAAAAAATTTGGCCATAGACCCACGCAGGGTGAATTTAATCTTTTCGAGTTTGCTAAAATGCAAAGCGTCTCTGATCCAGATTTCCCAGGATGGGGGAGAAGGGGATTTCCAACATAACAATAATCTGCGTCTTGCCAATAAGGTGAGAAATGCTACCAAATCCGCTTGGGGCGTCGGCAAGACAACTGTATCAGGAAGAACCCCAAACAAAGCAGTTAAGGGCACAGGTTGGAGGGTTAGCTGGATGATCTTTGATAAAGTCAGAAAAATATTAATCCAGTATTGTTTGAGGGATGGACATGACCAAAACATATGTATTAGAGAGGCAGGTGTTTGATGACAACGGTCGCAATCAGGGCTAAGGTTGGGGTATATTTGAGCTAATCTGGCTTTAGTCCAGTGTACGCGGTGCAAAATCTTACATTGAATCAACCCGTGTTTGGCACATAGTGAGGAGCCATGGACCCGGTAAAGAATTTTATCCCAAGAGTCATCCTGAATCACACACCCCAAATCCTGCTCCCATGCCTTTTTAATAGCTGAGGTTGAGAAGTTGCCAAAGGAACATATTCTCCCATACAGACAGGAAATCAGGCCCTGTGATGTTATCAAAGTCATGACAAGGAGATCTAGATGGGAACTGAGAGGATTTCTCTTTAACAAAACTCCGGATTTGTATGTAGCGAAAAAAGTGACTTTTTGGAAGGCCAAATTTCAATGAAAGTTGTTCAAAGGAGGCAAATGTATTCTGAATATACAGATCAGAAAAAGACCTGATACCCAAAGAGGCCCACAAATAAAAAGCACCATCAACTAATGAAGGCTGAAAAGAGGGATTTTTCAAAATAGGTGACTGAAGGGAAAAAAGGGTCAACTTAAAATAACGACGAAATTGATACCATATTTTCAAGGTAACTTTGACAATAGAGTTATTATAAAAACCTGCACTCGGAGGCTGCTTTTGGGCATAAATCAGGGCTGGTAAAGAGGATAAGGCACAAGAGGAAATCTCCAAGCTCAGCCACGCCGGGGCATTATTCATGCCTTCCCCCTGTAGCCAGTACCTGAGAATACGAATATTACATGCCCAATAATAGAACATAAGGTTTGGTAAAGCCATCCCTCCCATCTTTTTCGGTCTTTGAAGATATGTCTTGCGTATTCTAGGGTTTTTTTTGTTCCAAATGAACCCAGAGAGAATCTTGTCTAATTTAACAAAAAAGGAAATTGGGATAAATACAGGGACACACTGAAAAAGAAAAGAAAATCTTGGGAGGATGTTCATTTTAATTGTATTTATGCGCCCTGCTACAGACAGATGGAGTAGAGACCATCTGTCCAAATCCTGCCTAACTTTCTTCACAAGTGGGTCAAAATTAAGCTTGAAAAGAGCATGAAATTGATTTGTAATTTTAACCCCTAAGTTCACTCTTGGTGAGATTCAGCTTATAGCCAGAAATAAGGCTAAACTGTTCAAATATTGAGAGCACCATAGGAAATGAGGATGCTGGTTCTGAGATATAAAGAAGCAAATCATCCGCGTATAAGGAGACCCTTTGTTCTATACCATATCTAGTAACCCCGGTGATATCTGGGTTTGATCTCAGCGATATGGCCAGGGGCTCAATTGCAAGTGCAAAGAGCAACGGCGACATGGGACAGCCCTGCCTAGTCCCCCTAAACAGGGGAAAAAAGTCAGAACATGTGCCATTTGTTTTGACAGCGGCAAGCGGGGAAGTATAAAGAAGTTTCAACCAGGAGATGATTATTTTACCAAAGCCGAATTTCTCCAAAACATAAAAAAGGTATCCCCACTCGACCCTGTCAAAAGCCTTCTCAGCATCTAGACTGATCCCAAACTCAGGGCTGTTGGAGTCTGAGGGATTGTAAAGAACATTAAACAAACGTCTAAGGTTAGAAAAGGCATATCTCCCTTTAATAAAGCCTGTTTGATCCGGGTTAATTACAGATGGCAAGACTGCTTCCACACGCATCGCTACATAACTTGAAATTCAAACGTAACATAGTGTAAATAAGGTTCAAGTTAAATGGGGACATTGGCGCCACCTACTGTTGCAAATGTCACCCTGCAATAACTACGAAGGGCAAGGAATTCTGGGTATTCCTCAGAGAGTAATGGAGGATTCCAGTAGAGGTAAGGAAGGTGCAGTTATTTTTGGTTAAACATTATTTGCTGTGGGTTATTTCTCCCATCCTTATGTATGGAATATGATTGCTGTTGCTACAAAATCGACTTGACCCCATTCGTTCATTTAAAGGCCCGAGAAGACACAATACAGAGGTTAAACAAATATAAATTATACATTTGAAAAACTAATGCATAATTTTTGTAAACAATAAAGTTATATACAACTATTTACTTAAAAATGCAGCTAATGTTGGCAGGGTTACACCACCGGTTGTTAACTAAAACAGCAAACCGACCTCCTTTCCGCTTACTGCTAGCGATGCTGTCCCTGTGCGCCCGAACAGTGTGGAAGCCTTCCATGGAAGCATTCACGTCGGGAATGTCCTGGTGCATCCATGATTCAGTGAAACACATCAGGCTACACTCTCGGTATTCCCACTGACTCCGTACCAGTGCTGAGAGCTTGTTGATTTCATTCGATAACGATCGCACATTTCCCATTACGATAGACACGGTTTATACCTCCTCCTCACTTCGAGCGCTGTCTCACCGTCTCCTTCTTTCTTCTCTTCTGTCCTTGACCTCTGCATCCCCGATGTGTTTTTCTCCAAATTTCAGCTGGTACTTCTGCGGCTCTGGCCAGCAAGCCGGCCGGTATCAGGGCGATCAGCTGATCTCTGGAGTAAACAGTCCGTGCGTGTAGGAGATGTGCCACGGTCCCGTTCCTTGATAAAAGTAATAGTTGCACGGCCACCAGAAGAACAAAAACTCTCTCAATCCACATGATTGAGTGGAAGATAATAAATGGATGAAAATACAAGTCAGAAAAAAAAGAATAAGTAAGAAAACAGAGCTAAACTAAGAGAAAAAGCAGGAGCGACTGTAACAGGCTGCACGCTGGTTGGCGCATGCGCACTAAATTAACGAAAAATAATTTCCCCTAGGGATCAATAAAGTATTCTGATTATGATAATGCAGGGGAAAAGGTAACATCTCATGGGTCTAGGGGCAGATTGTACCTCTAGGGACGATGGTACCTGGACCTGGGGTATAGAGTATGTTTGGGCACTCTGAGTGTGTGTACAGTGTCCATTTTTGTTTGTCTTCACGTTGGGCGAGTGCCGATTAGTCGTTTGTGTTCATGAGGGTGGGAATTCTTGCTTAACCCTCAACCCTGCGCTTAGCTTGCTTGCTACTAATGAAAACGTGATGGCAACAGCAACATACGTGAGTATTTATGCTGCCACCGCTAATATTTAGCCACCATCTTCAATCCTTACTCTGAGACCTCAGTAGCTTTAAGGTCTGCCACTCTGAAGTTTACGTGTAATCAAAGTAAAATAAAACAAACCACTAATTTATGCCTTCTAAATATCGTTTGTATTAAGCCTTTTGGTTCTTAGTCAACACACAAGGCTAAGTTGTTAAAGCAGTGGTTCTTAACCTGGGTTCGATCGAACCCTAGGGGTTCGGTGAGTCCGTCTCAGGGGTTCGGCAGAGCCTCCACCGCGGAGGTCGCAGAGGTCCAGACACACCCGTATTATCGTGTAAATTTGTGATGACACGCCCCCTTCTGGCCATCACTGGCTGCAGATGATCATGCTACACTGCTTGGCCAATCAGGGCTGCGGGGAATGTAGCGCGCGCAGTAGTCAACATGTGAATGTCGTGGTAAACATTTTAATCCATACTAACTATGTCGAGCAAAAGAAGAAAGTGGTCGGACGAATATGTACAATATGGATTCACGTGTATCATGGAATGTGATGGGAGTGAGCGTCCTATCTGCATGATTTGCAATGCCAAGTTGAGCAACTCTAGTCTCGCACCGGCAAAACTAAAGGAACACTTCTTGAAGCTGCATGGAGACGGGGAATACAAGAACACAACACTTGCTGAATTCAAGGTGAAGAGAGCCAGATTCGATGAAAGGCCCACTCTGCCTGCTCTTGGATTTGAACCCGTTAACAAACCGATCCTCACAGCATCGTACGAAGTTGCTTACCTGATCGCAAAGCAGGGCAAGCCACACACCATTGGTGAAACACTCGTGAAACCAGGCGCGTTAAAGATGGCAAATCTGATACTCGGAACAGCAGCCGAAGGTAAATTATCACAAATTCCTCTTTCAAATGACACCATCAGCGACAGAATAGAAGACATGAGTAAAGACATCTTGGCTCAAGTAGTCCCCGATCTGATTTCAAGCCCGGCAAAATTCAGCCTTCAGCTCGATGAGAGCACAGACGTTGCTAATCTAAGCCAGCTTACTGTTTTTGTGCGCTATGTGAAAGATGACATGATAAAAGAAGATTTTTTATTTTGTAAGCCTCTTACAACAACAACTAAGGCAGCCGATGTGAAGAAGCTTGTGGATGACTTCTTCAGAGACAACAATCTTTCATGGGACATGGTTTCTGCAGTTTGTACGGACGGAGCTCCAGTCATGCTGGGAAGAAACTCTGGTTTTGGTGCGCTAGTAAAAGCCGATGCACCACACATCATTGTGACTCATTGTATTTTGCACAGGCATGCATTGGCAACAAAAACCTTGCCTCCAAAAATGGCAGAAGTATTAAAAACTGTGGTGGAATGTGTGAACTATGTGCGAAATAGTGCTCTGAGGCACCGCATCTTCAGTGAGCTGTGTAAAGAAATGGGCTCTGAATTTGAAGTACTTCTGTACCATTCTAATGTTCAGTGGTTATCCCGGGGACAGGTGCTGAATCGTGTTTTTGCCATGCGTGTGGAATTAGCCCTGTTTTTGCAAGAGCACCAACACTGTCATGCAGATTGCTTCAAAAATCCTGAGTTCATTCTCATTTTAGCGTAAATGGCTGATACAGGGCTCTAGAGTGCAACAAATTTGGTCGCAAATGCGACCAAATTTTTTAATGGTGCGACTAAAAAAAAATATTTGGTCGCACCAGTGCGACCAACTGTTCGGGTAACAAAAAAACAAAATCTCTGCAACTCTCCGTGTGGTCAACAACAGACACACATTATGTCCTTATCGTAGACTAAACCAATCAGAGATAGTCAGGGGCGGGACCTCTCTGATTGGCCATGGTCCAGTTGAAAGTGCAGGTGGAAGAGAGAGGTGAGTAGCTTGAATAAAGCGATATCGATTCATTAAATCCTGAATGGACTTTTAAATATAACTGTGTTTTGCCAGAAACGCCAGTTTCTCAGATTAAAGCTCACAAAACTATTTCAACAACCACCAAACAGCAAATGAGAGCAGGTACATGGATTCCACACAAAGACGTAAACACAGAGCGGACCAACGCATCAGAATCAGCTTTGTCTTTCTCGGCTTTCTCACCCGACGGCCCGAACACGGACACGCTGTCGGAGCTTAGCGATTCTGATGCGTCGGGTCCGCGCTGTGTTTACGTCTTTTTGCGCTGATTCTGAGCTGCAGGTTTTGTCTCTCTCCAACCAAAATTCACCGAGCCAGCAGCAAAAGAAGCAGCAAACTACGCTTCACATTTGATCAATGTCGTCATGAATTCCCTCTGACTTTTGCTGTTTTGCTTCCATCACGATAAAATCACACTTCATGCACAGCTCTCTCTCTCTCTCTCTCTCTCTGTACTTCAAGAACAGTTTCCCGTCTCAAATCTCTGTTTTCTGCATTATTTATTCGCTTATTACCCACCAGTCTACCGTTGTTTACAGCGCTGTCGGCCGCTGTCTTTTTCTTTTCTTTTTCTTTTTTTCACTTAAATGACCTCGGACAAGAAAGCCTATTTTCTGCTGTTCAATACTGAAGAAATGTAAACTTTTTAAAATTGTGCAAAATTACAGAATATTGCAGAATATTTTTAAGATTATCTGCTATAAAACGCCAGACCAGGAAAATCTCCTTCATGTTTTTCTGTGTTTTATTCTCAGTTACTTTGACACAAAGGCATCTGCTGTGATGTTCACAATTCTGATGAAGTCTCATGTGTATCAGTACTGACAAATGATCAGAATTATAATATTTCTGAGTGTCTGAGGCTAAATTGAATCGAATCAGGACTTTGAGAACCGGAATCGAATGGATTATAGAAATCAGTGATGATACCCAGCCCTAGTGAGCAGCCTAGGCCCGACAGAAGTGGATGTAGCTGTGGGTAATAAGAAAAGATGAAGAGAACTATTGATAACTTTTTTGTTAAGTTAAGGCCTGATCCGTCTGAAATTCATAGCTAGTGCTTTGACACGGTGCCATCAATCTTTGAATGCTGAAAAAGCACAGTGTATCCAGAAAACACATTATATGCTGCAATAAATGCACTGCCCAAGTGTCCCCTCTCCCCACTGCCTTTCAGCACCATGCAACAGCAAACAGGTCGTCAGAGGAGGCCAAGATGATGATTAAGTTTTCTACAATAACATTTTCTACAATATTGACAAAGCACTTTAAGCACAAGATTGTTAGAAATGAATATTGTCTGTATGGACTGCAACTTCCCCCCCAAAAAAAGTGCACATGTAAAACTCCGCTGTTAAGCGATGCGGTTGAAAAATTTGAGTGCGCCTAACTTTTGTGACGGTGCGCCTAACTTTTTAAAGTTAGGCCCACTGCGCCCATGGCAAAAAGTTAGTCTAGAGCCCTGCTGATATATTCGCAGCTCTCAATCATCTCAATCAGCAGATGCAGGGTGGTGGAGTCAATATCATAGAAGCGGAAGAACACCTGAAGGCTTTTCAAAAAAAGCTAACGTTATGGAAACGACGAACAGAGAACAACAACTTCGCAAACTTCCCCCTTCTGGACAACTGTGTAAGTAAGGTTGAAGATGTGTCTGGAATCGGAGATATTTCTGTATCCACGGAACTGAAGCAAACAATTGCAACGCACTTAGATGAGCTTGCAAAGTCTCTCGACAGATATTTCCCTACAAGAGAGTCTTATCTGTTGTTATTTTTATTTAATTTAATAACTGTACAGTACTCTGTTTATAGTAATTTTGTCCTTAAGGTAAATATGTAAGAAAAACTGTGTATGTTTCTGTTCTGTTCCGCCGGCTGGGGAGGCCCAGTATGAGAGACATAGGGTCCATATCCAATTCACAACAGAAAATCTTCTCCATTTCAGATAACACATTAGACCAATATTCTTGCAATTTCAAACATGACCAGAAGCTGTGAGTTAAGGTACCAATTTCTGTCTTGCATTTAAGGCACATGGGTGAAAAGGTAGGATTATACTGATGTCTGCGAAATATGGATATATGCATTCTATGTATAATTTTTAACTGTATTGCTTTAGTAAGATTACAAACTGAGATTGATTTGGCATAACTCCAGACATCTTTCCACTCTTCATCATCAATTGCTATACCTAACTCCTTTTCCCATGTGCCTTTAAGCCTCTGTGACATCACTGAAGGTACAGAATATAAAGCCTTATAAAATATCTTCACAGGTACCTCTTTGTCTGTTAAAAATAATAATTTTTCAACAGGAGAGACTTCATGACTCTCACTAAAGTCAGTACTATGCAAGATATAATGCCTTATCTGTAAGTAACGGAAAAAGTCATATTTGGAGAGAGAATATCTCTCAACCATTTGGTCAAATGACATAACTACATTGTCAGAGAATAAGTCCCTCAGTCTGTGAATTCCTTTGTTCTTCCATTCCTTAAAACCTATATCTAACATCCCCGGTTGAAAGTCAGGATTATTCACAATAGGGGTAAACACAGATGTTAACTTCAACCTTCCCTCAATTCGACATACTGACCGCCAGGCCTTAAGTGTATTAAGTGTGACTGGATTATCACGGCTCAATCTAATATCTTTAAAGTTCTTAAAGAACAGTAAGTCCCTTAATGGATACTTTGAAAGAGAGGTTTCAATCCCCAACCAGATAGAGTGTAAATTATTTATGACCCAGTCATGAATATAGCACATGTGAGTACTCAATTGATATGTTCTAATATTTGGTAAATCTAAACCCCCTACTGAACTCGGGAGCTGCAATGTAGCCATCTTAAGTTTTGGTCTGCGTTTGCTCCATATAAAAGAGCTTAGCCAGCCATTCAGATCCTTCATCACCCTATTTGAAAATATAACTGGAATCATTTGAACAGGATATAACAGTCGAGGCAAAATATTCATCTTAATCAAAGCTATACGTCCTAGCCAGGAAATGGGTACGGAATTCCATCTCTCCAAATCCTGCTTTACCTTCTTGAACAGAGGGACAAAATTTGCTTTATACATTTGTTTAAATTTTGGAGTTATAAATATCCCTAAGTATACAAAATCTGTGGGGGACCATTTGAAGGGGAAGGAAGACAGTCCAGTTGGCACTGAATTAAGGCTCCCAATTGGCATAGCCTCTGACTTAGTCAAATTTACTTTATAACCAGAAAATTGACTAAATGTATCAATAATGTTAAGTAAAACCGGTATTGATGTCTCTGGATCAGAAATAAATATTAAAACATCATCCGCATATAAATGGATCTCATGCTCATAATCGATTTGCAAGCCCCGTACATCAGGTGCCGTCCTTATAGTCTCGGCTAACGGTTCGATGGCAATAGCAAACAAAAGAGGTGACAGTGGGCAGCCTTGCCTCGTTCCTCTATACAATGGGAAACTATCTGATTTCAGTCCATTGGACAAGATGGACGCCTGAGGATTATCATACAAAATCTTTATCCACTTAATGAAATTATCACCAAGACTAAATTTATTTAAAGTATAAATTAAGTAAGTCCATTCTATCCGGTCAAAAGCTTTTTCAGCATCCAGAGAAAGCACCAAACCGCCCATGTTCCTTTGCTGAACAGCCTGAATTAGATTGAGAAGGCGCCTGACATTATTACGAGAATTACGGCCTTTTATAAAGCCTGTTTGATCTTCTTTAATAATTCCAGGCAGGAGAATTTCAAGTCGAGTAGCTAATATTTTAGAAAGTATCTTCCGGTCCACATTTAGAAGAGCTATCGGTCTATAAGAGGAACAAGACTCTGCGCACTTCCCCTTCTTCAAAATAAGAGAAATATTAGCTTCCCTTAGAGTCTGAGGTAATCTATTATGTAAGAACGAATAATTAAACATATTAAGTAATGGGTCTATTAACAGCTCACTAAATTCTTTATAAAATTCACTACTAAAACCATCAGGTCCTGGGGCTTTTCCGTTCTTTAAAGTTTTTATAGCGTTTAGTACTTCCTCTCTAGAAATGGGAGCATTAAGGGTAGTCTGTTGTTTATTTGTTATGGTAGGCAGATTGAGCCTGGAGAAGAAATCCTCCATTAATTCCAGTGCATCAACTGATTGTTCAGATGTATATAGTCTACAATAAAATTCTTTGAAGATGCTATTTATAGTTTTACTATCATATACGCCAGGGGTCGGCAACCCTAGGCACGCGTGCCGAAGGGTTAACTGATGGCACGCACGACCATAGCTGGACTGGCCATCGGGCATACCGGGCATTTGCTCGGTGGCCCGATTTTTTTTTTTTTTTTTTTTTTTTTTTATTGATTTTTTTTGGTGGTGGATTGGCCAGACGCCGGTCGGTGTGTAAAAATAACTCAGTTGTTTGGTGTTGGCCATGGCGTAGCTTCCACAGATTCAGTAAAATTAACAAGTGGTGGAGGCCAGCAGGTGGATGAGGGAAGGGGAGGCAGGAGGAGAGACCCGAGGCAGCCGCCGGTCGGAGCGTCAGGTGAACTAAACTTCAGGTAAGAAGTTATGACCTGCAGTCTATCTGGGTCAGATATAAACCAAGTTTAGGTGCAGTTTATTTTCGTTGTGCTGACTTTTTACAGTCAGTTACAATAACTCGTACTGCGTACTAGCTAGCATGAGGAGTTTATATACTGCTGGGCGGGTGCTATGATTTTATTGATAGTGAACTTTATTTTATTCATAAGGTTAGTTAGTAGAGTTGCCAACCGTTCCGTACAAACGGAATCGTCCCAATGATCAGCTGATCGGCTTTTCTCTCTTGTTTATTTATCGCTCACTTTGCGCCAGAAAGAGGAAACCGCCGGATGTCGCACTAAACAACAGCAGCACGTTTAAGCTTGGTCAGCTGTTGTTAGAATTTATTTAATATTAATTTCTAGTATCAGCTGATGTTTGCTGGAGCCACAGCTGTAAAGCTGCTGGTCATGATATCGGTTTGGTTATCTGGTGAGAGGGAAACATGCAGATGAAACCAGGAGATGTCCTTACTGAATCATCAGAGCTGAACAGGTGATGGAGAAACAGGTTTACCTTTTAGGTGACATGAATGAGTTGAAGGGAAGTTATGAACTGTTTCTGAGAGACAAATAACACCAGGATCCTTTTCTACGTAGCTGACAGCTGGTAACTGTGCAGGGGTGGATCTAGCAAAGTTTTGCCAGGGGGGCCAGGTAGGGCATTAACAGGGAAAGGGGGGCACAAAGAAATACTTTCTTATTCTCATTTAAAATGTCTGGCTGTTATTAAATAATTATCTGAAGCTTACAACCAAAGTTTTTATCTGACGTAAAATGAATAGAAATCATACATTTACCAACAAGACAGTGTACATCACTGTCACAACAGTGTTTGTTTTCATTCAAAGGCTTTATGGCTTTAATATCTGGGGTGCCAGTCTTTAGTCAAAATGCATCCATAGACTCGAGACACAATGCATTTTTGGGACTTTCAGGTGTATGGACCAATGTTTTATTTCCTGATCAAACCAGAAATCTTTAATGAGCAGCTAGATTTCTCTCGCATTAACTGGCTGAGTTAATGCCAGTTAATGCGACATCGAAGCAGCTGGAATCCACAGCTGTGCGTGTTCATGGAGCTTGCATTTTCACCTGCTGGACATCACTACCTGACAAGTTTAACTGTCTTCAGAACACTGCAGAGGCCTTATTGACAGTATTTGGCTCTACATATCTGTGTGAGCAGATTTTCTCTCACATGAGGGTCCTCAGGTAGCCGTCTGAATGCTGGACACTCGGAGACCTGTGTCTCTGAGTGGGAGACCAGAGATCACATTAACATGTGTGTCTCTGTATTAACAAACATACCATATTGGCCCAGTTTATTTTTCTTATCACTGTTGTGAGGAGACCATAAATAGCATTTGTATTTTCTGTTGTACAGTTCATTTGCTGTTATGGAGTTCTTGTTATGGATAAAAAGTGTCTGTTTTTTGTTTCAAAATAGCTGATAACTATTCGCTGATAGCTGCCAACATTTGCAAATATAATTCTATAAAGCGGTTCTATATAATGTGTAACTGTTCATATAGAGCGTTATTAAATTTAATGCTAATGCAATCATATGGCACACTGACTTCTGAGGAAATTTTAAATGGCACTCGCCATCAGAAAGGTTGCCTACCCCTGATATACGCACTCATTCTGAGCATCACAAATAACTGTAATAAATTGTGTTTCAGATCTTTTCTTAGTAAGATATGCCAAGTATTTTCCGGGTTTGTTTCCATGTTCATAAAATCTTTGTCTAGTAAACTTAAGGTTAAGCTCTTCATCTTGCGTAAAAAGGCTATCTAAAGTTGATCTGACTGCAAATATCTCTTGCAGTAAAGCCGGAGTTGGGGAGTCAGCATAAGTCCTTTCTTTTGTTTTAAGTTCTGTCATTAACTGATTCTGCTTCCTCAATTTCCGCTGCCGCTTACTGATTGAGTAAGAAATAAGAATCCCTCTAGTGTACGCTTTAATAGTTCCCCACAGTAGGGCGGAGTCATTTGTTGACTGCAAATTGATGGACAAAAAATATCTAAACTCAGTGTTGAAGTAAGATATAAATGTATGGTCCTTTAAAATAGTTGTATTTAATCTCCAGTATTTTGCTCTGTTTACCATATTTTTGAGAGAAAGATCCAGCATTACATTGGCATGGTCTGAAATTATAATACTACCAATCTCACACGATAAGACTAAGTGCAATAACAGCCCTGGTAAGAAAAAATAATCAATCCTAGTATGGCATTTGTGTGGTGGAGAGAAAAAAGTGTATTCTTTATCTAAAGGGTGTTTTATTCTCCATACATCTACAAATCTCAAATCTTCACAGATAGAATTAAGTGCCTTAGCTTGTGGTGAGAGAGGCAAGGGCTTGTGGGGGAGCCTGTCAATAATAGGATTCAGTATACAATTGAAATCTCCCCCCACTATAGAAATGTCAGAATTAATCTCAGCAAAGTCTGTAAATACTGTAGTCATAAAACCAGACGGGTGAACAGGAGGGTAGTAAACATTCAATATAGAAATAACCATACCCGATAATATTCCCTTGACTATAACATACCTTCCATACCTGTCCTTAACACACTCTGTATTTGAAAAGGGGAGGCTCTTCCTCACAAGGATTGCCACCCCTCTACTTCTTGAGGTAAATGAGGAGAAAAATACCTGTCCAATTCCACCTTGCTGTAATTTAAGGTGTTCTGCATCATCTAAATGTGTTTCTTGCAAAAGTGCAATATCAATATGTTCTTTTTTCAGAAAGGTAAGTATTTTTCTCCTTGTAATAGGATTATGGACCCCTCTTACATTCCATGTACACAAACGCAACTTATTACTTGCCATATTATTTATGTTTACCCTCTATATGGATACTTACTAAAGGCATACTCCTGAGGCTTCATAATACAAGGGGAAAAAAGAAGGGAAAAAAGGAAAAAAAAAAAAGGGTCACTGAGCTGGAAAACCAAACCAAACCAAACAAAAGCCCCCCCCCCAAAAAAAACAAACAAACAAACAAACAACCCCCCCCCAAAAAAAAGAAAACACAAATACCTTGGGAGATGTCCCTGCTACCAGATCTACAGGGCATTTAAACCGCTTCCACCTCACTCTCTCTGTACAGACCTCATATAAAAAAAGAAACTGACCTGTAAGCACTAAATAAATGAGGCTGTACCCTGCTCTTCCCTGACATCTGCACATAGAATAAACAAAAAGCTACGTTTACTCCCAGCGGTTATAACTTGATATATGAACTAAGTTTCCCTACATATACAAACATATAATGTCATGCAAACCTGCAAGTATACATAGAAAAAAGAGAGAGAGAAAAAAAAGAAAAAAACAAAAACAAACGTCACGTAGCATGCAAAAATGAAATCAAATCACATGAAGTCACCAACTGCTAGACAAGTTACCGAGTAGTGTCTTCCAGCCTCTGTTCTAATGAATGAAGCAGCGAAACGGCCGCCTTCGGGGTGTTAAATCTCTTCTGAGTCCCATTCACCATTACTCTCAAGGTAGCTGGGTATAGTAATGCATAGTCCACATTCATCCTCCTCAGTCGCGCCTTTACATCATCAAAAGCTTTCCGTCTTCGAACGACCTCAGCAGAATAATCATTAAAGAAGAAAATCCTAGATTCCTTACATGCGGGGCTATCCTGGTTAGCTCGATGGGATCCGATCCGACGAGCTGCCTCCATCACGCGTTGTTTATCTGCATAGTTGTGAAACTTCACTATAAACAGCCTGGGACGTTGATCGGGACCAGGCTTCAGTACTGAGGATCGGTATGCTTGGTCAAGATTCAGCCTCCCCGCCTTTGTGTCCATCTGGAGGTACTCCGGGATCCACTTTTCAAGGAACTTAACTGGATCTAGGCCCTCCGTGCCTTCAGGTAAGCCGACTATACGTACGTTGGACCTGCGACCTCGGTTGTCAAGTTCATCTATATGTTCTCGCATCTCACGTATTTGTTTCTCGAATTGCGCCAGCTTAGCCTCTGATAGTGTCGCCGTGTCCTCCACATCAGCAATCCGTTTCTCTGCCTCATTCATTCTGGCGGCGATCGCCTGCAGCTGTGAGGTCTGTTCTTTAATAGCTTCGAGGACAGTAGAAATCTTGGAATCAATTACTTTAGTAAGATTATCAGTTACTCTATCCAAAGCGTGAGCAATACTTGTTTCCATAGAGCCGGGACTAGCAGACATGCTCGGTATCTCCGGTATAGTGCCCAGCTCCTCTTCGCTTTCAGCATAGCCGGGAGTTTTCTTTGATGATTTCTTCGTACCTCTAGGCATGTTGTCCGAGATTTTTAGGAAGTAATTGTCCAGACTCATGTCAGAACACTCCCCTTTAGAAATTCTGTTCTTGACGTTGTTCAAATATAAAGATATGAGATAAATATTAACAAATACCACTGGAGCTCACTCAGCCACAATGTCTGCTCTACGGCGCCATCTTGAATCCCCCCAATAAAAGCATTTTTAAGAAAATCTGTTTTGAATCTGGTTTTTATATGCTGAATTTTATAGTAAGTAGAAACCTTAACCCAAATGCTAATGGTAATATAACCCTTGTGATGGGTTCTGATTTTCGGCCCAAGTTTTATTAACCTCAGCTTTAAACATTGGTCAATTTAACCCAATTTTTGGATAGTTATCCTAACACAGTGAGCTGGGTCAAACCAATAACCCAACCCTGTTAAGTTGAAACAAACCAACGTTGGCTTGGTCCATATTTGACCCAGCACTGGGTTACAAATTGGGCTACTTTTAACCCAGCATTTTTTTTTAGGGTGAATGGTGTTGTTTCAAAATGCACTCTGGCACAATCATAAGAATCGGTTGCTACCAGTCTGCGCTATGGGCTGACTTTTTTTTTTTATTGGGGAGGGGTGAGAGGTGACACTATGCAATATATTTGGTTTTAGAATTTATAATCAGTGTATATTGTAGCTTGGCTCAAAGTGTTAATGCTAGCCTATTTCAATAAATAATACTTTCATATGCAACACTAGCATTGGCAAGGATTGTTTGAAAGAGGCACATGCCACCTCATGACAACTGTGTAGATCCACCCCTGCTTAAAGAAGCGAGTCTCGACATGTACTTCATCAAACACTTCCTGGATTTCTCGGCACAGTGCAGCCCATCACCACTGTTGGGGAGTAACGGAATACATGTATCGCCGTTATGTATTTAAAATACAAAATATGAGTAACTGTATTCCGTTACAGTTACCGTTTAAAAAGGTGGTATTCAGAATACAGTTACTTTGTTGAAATAAATTGATTACATGGTGGTATTTTCCTGTTTCATATTGTCGCGGGTCAGGACTGTTTGGATTTTGTTTGACAGCTACGTTCTGTTGTTCCAGGCGGCAGCGTTACGGTTGCCATGGTTACAGGGTGACGCGCACACTCTCTCTGCAACTGTGTGTTTCCTGGGTGAAAGAGCGCCTTTTTGTTGTTGTTGTTGTGCTAAGCTAACAGGCAGAATGCTACAGGCATAGCCCTAAAGAATGTAGCCTCATGGGCAGTGTAGTCCGTGTTGCAGGGAGAATGGTCTGCCATACCCGTTATGTGTCTGTGAGCGCGAGGAGGGAGAAAAAGGGGAGTGGAAAAGTACGAGTTATCATTGAGCAGAAACGGGAGCTGGAAGCATATAAATATAATAATAACCACTGCAGCCAAGAAGAATGCTTACCCAGTTGTAAGTACGCTATCCGGTCTTTAAGTGATGACATGACGAATCCTACTTCCGGGCCTAAAGTAGTCTGCATTTAATATGGCTTTTGTGTTGTTAACATGTTTAATGTTTTGTATTATCTTCTTCTCTCAGTAATGCCACAGTGATCGTTTGATATATGGACCTGCAGCGGAGTTTAGGCCCAGACACGGCTAGTGACGTCAGACTTAAAGACCGGATTAAGACTCGACTGTACACTGTGTTCGTGTTTTCCTCCGAAACAATAAGTTACGTTTGAGCAGCTTTTCAATGCCTCTCTCTGTCTCTCACAAGCAAAGTTGACCCAGATAACAAAGTAAAGCTATTTGGCTACGAGCCCGACACGGAACCTGACGTATTAGCCAGAGGTCCCTTTATTATAGTAAGGAGCCGCGGACCTTGAGTAATAGTAATAAATCACACAGCAATAGTACATTCATGTATTTGTAAAAAGCATGTTAATATATTAAGTAATCCAAAGTATTCGGAATACGTTACTCTCATTGAGTAACGTAACGGAATACGTTACAAAATACATTTTGGGGCATGTATTCTGTTATCTGTAGGTTAGATTTAAAGGTATAAGGACTGCTCAGTGACGCTTCATAAAGTGGTCTAGTATAAAGGCACTGCACACTATGCTGTCAGTGTAGGGTTGAACATCAGGCAAGAAAGCTTGTGAAACATCTGCCTCCATCTTGTAGAATTCAATTGTGTAAATACACAGAGATCAGCAGTCAGCTGAATGAGCTGCTATTAAAAATCTACTGGTGCTCAGATTAGAAGTTACTGTGAGTCTTTTCCCCACACAGACACTACACGGACCTCAGGGTTTCCCCACACACTGATTCCCACAGTAACCCTGACTAGGATCATTTTCCAGACTTAAACAAATCAAAGTTATAATGAATACTGTTCTGCTCACATCTCAAATAATAAAATACAGAAGTTGGCTGTAACAAAATCAATAAACGCTGGCAGGTGTCAATGCTACCCTTTTGCTTCCTGGCAGTGGACTCTTTAGTTGTCACAAAACTCTAGATGAACAAGTTAAACAAGACAGAACTATCATGAACTATATGATATCCTTCTTGAGTTAATACACCTATGGCATTGGTTTAATAAATCCTGCAAGACTTCCTTCTTGAGCTATCATGTTCATAAAGTTGCTGCAACAACTATATCCCAAGACTTTCAGGCTGAGGGGTTAAAACTAAAAATAAATAGCTGATTTAACTTTAAAATCAGGCTCTGAAGTGAGTTTGTCTGATTGTGTTAAAGTCTAACATCTCAGGTCTTCTCTCCTTGTGTTTCTTCTTTACATCCTGTGCTTGTGTCTCTGGTGGGAGGAACTAAGACATATGGAGGGTAGACAAGGAAGAAATTGAGAATGGACAGACTGAAAAAAAAAAACAACTCCACAGTGGAAATAAAAAAAAACATAAACCAGTGCAGGCAAGTAGGAAGTAAGATGATCTGCCTGTTAAAGTGTAAACTTGGCATCACATTCATGTTGCTGTGGATCATAAACTGTTAAATGTAAATGAATGGATTAAACTTAGATGTCTCTTAGATGTTTCTACAGTTTGTGGGGGGGAGGGGCAGAATAAAAGTAATGTCTTTACATTTTTTTTATGAAAAGCTGTGTGTGAGGGCAAGTGTTTGGGGCTGGCACTAAACCAATTCAAAGAGTTATCTTAAAATGGGACAAAGGGAATTCTATTTGTGTTTAAAACATTTGTTTAAGATCAGTGAGTTCACAGAGTTCATTTAACCAAGTTTTAAAGTTCCTTTGACGATCAATATGAACGCTCAACACACAGCACATTAAAAACTACCTCTGCTTCCTCTGATTGGCTGTTGTTGACTTCAGCTTTTGCTATCACTGAACATGATGTCATCATCTCCACCTTCTCCCCTGTCAGATCAAAGTTACCAGAATGAACAGAAAAGTAATTTAGTGTTTCATAATCACTGTGAGAAACTGTTTAAATGATTTGTTAATATTACATTAAAATTATTTAGAGAATTTTACTCTGAGAAACAAAACCTGAAAGAGAAATGTCTCAGTCTCACCTTGAGATTTCCTTTGAACATGTTGTCTCACCAGCAGAACCAGTAACACCAGTAGAACCACAACATAGACTGATTTAAGAAATAACACAATGAGAACAAGAGAGAAGAGTGATGGAACGACACAGATGGAACTAGGAGGAGAGGTGATGACATTGTGATATATATGTGTGTGTCATCTGCATAGCTATGATAGATTATTTTGTTGTTCTTTATAATCTGTGCCAGCGGGAGCATGTAAATGTTAAACATAAGGGGTCCCAAAATGGAACCTTGGGGAACTCCACATGTGATACTTGTCTGCTCAGATGTGAAGTTACCTATTGATACAAAGTATTTCCTGTTTTCTAAGTATGTTTTGAACCAGTTTAGTACTGTTCCTGAAAGACCTGCCCAGTTCTCCAGTCATTTGAGTGATATGTTGTGGTCGACTGTATCAAATGCTGCACTGAGATCCAGTAAAACTAAGATGAGATTGCGGGCACTCTAGTACAAACAGGTGTGAGTCACAGAGTGAGGAGACAGTTTCAGCAATTTTACACATGAGAAAATCCCTCAGACTGTACATGAAGGCAGCTCACTGATTTAAATTTAATCTAGTGTTGAGGTTTTGATTTGATTAACATTCATTAGAAACCCCAAATAGTAAAGCTGTGAACAGAAAAAGTGCCTGTATAGGATTAAAACTAATTTAACATTAGTCTTGGTGAAGTAAAATCTTACCAATTTGATTGACTTTACACAAATTGATACACAACTCAAGACAAACAATTTGTTCGGAGTTATTTCAGCCACTGAATGATGTTTCTGCTGTTTTTAATCTGTGGTTGAGGTTAAGTTGTTTGTCTGTTCTTTCTTATCTGCTCTAAATAGAGTTGTGTTTCAGTTAGAAACACAACTCGCATTTTCCATCAGCAATACTTCTGAAACCCACAGAACCACACGACAGGAACAACATGTGACAGCAAAGTTTATTGATGCTGCAGAGAAGGCAGGACACTGCATTACAGATGACATTCATATTTTAGTTATACAACATACACTCATACAAACACTGAGAGTGTATATTATAATGAGAAGACACTACAGAATATATGCAAATCAACATTGTGTGGCTGTCTGGACCAGTTAGAGACTGTCAAAATATAAATGAATGAATCTAAATTAGATTCAGATGTTTCCACAGTTCTGGTGAGGGGCAGAATAAAAGTAATGTATTTTAATTTTTTTATGAAAAGCTGTGTGTGAGGGAAAGTGTTTTGGGCTCAAGTTAAACCAACTCAAAGAGTTATTCTTCAGTCTTTAACAAATGTTAGTGTGAACAATGCAGATTATGCAAGTAATATTTAAGGAATTTTAATTGTGTTTAACACATTAGTTTAAGATCAGTTAGTTCACAGAGTTCATTTAACCAATTTTTATATTTCCTTTGAATATCAACATGAACCCTCAACACACAGCACATTAAAAACTACCTCTGCTTCCTCTGATTGGCTGTTGTTGATGACTTTATCTCCAACTCCTCCCCTGTCAGATAAAAGTAACCAGAATGAACAGCAAAGCAATTCACTGTTTCATAATCACAGCAGGAAACTGTTTAAATAACTTGTGAATATGACATTAAAATAATTTACAGAACTTTAATCTGAGAAACTAAACCTGAAAGAGAAACGTCTCAGACTCACATTCAGATTTCCTTTGAACTTGTCGTCTCACCAGCAGAACCAGTAACACCACAAGAACCAGAACACAGACTGAACTAATAACTGACACAGTGAGGACAAGAGAAAAGAGTGATAGAGGGACACAGGAGAAATCAGGTGAAGGTGTGGATGTAGGTGGAGGTGTGGTGGTGTGTTTGTCTAAAATAAAGCAAACACAGTCATGAAGTTGTCGTCACATTGTGAATGTTGAAAGCTGCAGAAACACAGACAGGTGAGTGTGTCACCTGTGACAGTGATCCAGCTGGATGGAGACTCTCCATGACCGCTGATGTCACACTTGTAGAGGCCTTCATCAGACCTGGAAACATGCTGGATGGTCATGTGACCTGTAGGCTGCTTCCTGATGAGGGAGCCATCTTTATAGAAAGCAGCTGGGAGGTTGGAGGGAGTGGTCTTTGTTTTACAGAGCAGAGTGACGTCATCTCCCTCCATCACAGGGAGGACAGGACTCTGCAGGATCACTGATCCACCTCAACACAGAGACAAACTACAGCATTTCATCCATTTACACACAGCTTCATCAACACTAACTCCACACACTCAGCTTACCAGTGACTGTCAGGTTAACCATGTTACTGATGGGACCCTCTCTGGACTCACACCAGTAAACTCCACTGTCCAGTAGGAAAACAGTGATGTTACATGAAGAACCAGCACCTTCTCCCCACCCATCTCCACACTGAGTCCTCTGTTGTTTGCTTGTGTTTCTCCTCAGAGTCCATCCAGCAGAGCTGTCGTCCTCCTCACAGCTCAGAGACACAAAGTCTCCTTCAAAGAACTGAGAGCTGCTGGGACTCACAGTCAGACGAGCTGTGAGGGTTACAATGAAAAACTGATGATCTCTTGTACTTTCCATTCTGAAACATGAACCCAATCAGGTCATATCAGTGAGCATTTATCAGGTTTAAACTGTGACAGAAGAAGGTTACTGACCTTGGTGTGTTGTGCAGCTCAGCAGTGAGATCAGAACTAAAGAGAAAAGGTTGGTTTGAGTTTTCACAAACAAATCAATTCTTCATCAATCAGTCAATCAAGTGATGAGTCATATTTTCTTCTGTACTGCTGTGTCCAATAAAGAGAAGAGATTCTGTGGTGTCAGTGTTGATTAAAATGTTCCTCTAAAGTCTGATTTATGTTTCATGTCAAAATTTTAAACTTGTGATTTGTCAAATGTGATGACTGCAGTCAGACATGAATCACGTCCACAGACATAAACACAAACACTGATAGAAAAAAAAAATTCACATAAAACATGTTTATTTTCAAGATCAGACAAAGTCTTTAACTTCAATTATTTTTATAACAAAGACAACAGAAACAAGCAGTCTTGATCTTAATCTGAGGATGGAGGAATTTTTGCATTATTGTCAAACAGGCAAAACATCAATTTTTCATTTTTTTAATATCGTTCCACTTTGTTTTCGTGCTGTAGACTTTCTGTATGCATTGTCAAAAAGACATCACAAGTAATAGTAAATGTATGTCCACAGTACAGTTCTGTTTTTAAAATCACTAAATTGCTAAATTCGGTTTTTCACATCCTTTTTTTGTGTAAGATGCTCAAACTTCCTCTTCACAGCTGAAATGTGTCTTCTTTGTGTTTTAAACTTTCTTGAAATTCTGTTTCACTTCTTGTTTATGTCATTTTCTTTCATCTGTCATCAATCAACAATCAAAAAATCTGTAAAAATAAACTTTAGGTAACCCTAAGAGGTCTTTACTTACTGAGCAGACATTGCAGAGATGTTTCCTTCATCGTTCCTCTCAGTGATGTGATGTCTTCTTCATTTACAGAGAATGAATCCCCGCCCTCTTTCTCTGTGCACTCCTGCTATTTCTTTTGGGCTTTTTTGTTATGAAAATGTGTTTGCTACCTGTGCAAACACGTTTTCATAACAAAACCAACATTTTAAAATCAAATGAACTCTAGCAGTCATGCACCAAAAGAGATTTGAATAACGTGTTCTTCAGGATGTATGGAAATCTGGATTTTCTCCACTCTGTTTTAGTCACTTTGTGTCAAATGAAACATGAAATAACATGTGCAGCATTCTTCGGGACATTTTCATATCGATAGGCTCCTCACTGAATTTTAGTGTGGTACTATAACAGTTTACCCAAGTCCATGATTAACTGCAAAGTGGAAGTGTTTAGGAGCCACAGCAACAAAGACCACATAAAGTTTCACAGCAGGGTTGCGAAACGCTGATGCACATAGTGTGTGAAAGTTGCCAACGCTCAAGAACGGTTCCAGACTTCCTCTAGCATTAACATTGTTAGGAAAAATTGGAGCCATGACATAAAAATAACATTTTCTTTAGATGTAATACAGTGTTGGACACTAATAGATAAACGAATATATATATATATATATATATTCGGCCTTAAATTCCTTCACGGACCCTCAGATTAGCTGACCAGCTGCTGTTGGTTGTCCCAAAATCAAGGCTCAAATGCAGAGGAGAGCGAGCCTTATGAGGTTTTGGCCCCAAAACTTTGGAATACGCTGCCTTTAAATATTAGACAGGCATCTTTGTTTCCTGTTTTTAAAAAGCTTTTGAAAACACTCCTTTTTTCGATAGCATTCAGACTGGCGTGAGTTGATATTTGTATGTGTTGTGTTTATATTGATAGTTTATGTGTTTTATTATGTTTTATATAAGTATATATATATATAAGTGTCAGTGGTTTTATCTTGTGTTTTACACTTTGTTTTTGTACAGCACTGTGGGCAAACCTTTTGTTTTTAAATGTGCTATATAAATAAATTGGATTTGGATTTGGATATAAAAAAAACAAAAAAAACACCCAGCACGCCCCTGCGGGCGGTTTATCCTTCAAGCTCGGGTCCTCTACCAGAGGCCTGGGAGCTTGAGGGTCCTGCGCAGTATCTTAGCTATTCCCAGGACTGCGCTCTTCTGGACAGAGATCTCCGATGTTGTTCCCGGGATCTGCTGGAGCCACTCGCCTAGCTTGGGAGTCACCGCACCTAGTGCTCCGATTACCACGGGGACCACCGTTACCTTCACCCTCCACATCCTCTCGAGCTCTTCTCTGAGCACTTGGTATTTCTCCAGCTTCTCGTGTTCCTTCTTCCTGATATTGCTGTCATTCGGAACCGCTACATCGATCACTACAGCCGTCTTCTTCTGTTTGTCTACCACCACTATGTCCGGTTGGTTAGCCACCACCATTTTGTCCGTCTGCATCTGGAAGTCCCACAGGATCTTAGCTCGGTCATTCTCCATCACCCTTGGGGGCATCTCCCATTTTGACCTCGGGACTTCCAGGTTATACTCGGTACAGATGTTCCTGTACACTATGCCGGCCACTTGGTTATGGCGTTCCATGTATGCCTTGCCTTCTAGCATCTTGCACCCTGCTGTTATGTGCTGGATTGTCTCTGGGGCATCTTTACACAGCCTGCACCTGGGGTCTTGCCTGGTGTGATAGACCCCAGCCTCTATGGATCTTGTACTCAGAGCTTGTTCTTGTGCTGCCATGATTAGTGCCTCTGTGCTGTCTTTCAGTCCAGCTTTGTCCAGCCACTGGTAGGATTTCTGGATATCAGCCACCTCCTCTATCTGCCGGTGGTACATACCGTGCAGGGGCCTGTCCTTCCATGATGGTTCCTCGCCTTCCTCCTCTTTCTTGGGTTTCTGCTGCCTGAGGTATTCACTGAGCACGCTGTCAGTTGGGGCCATCTTCGTGATGTATTCGTGGATGTTTCTTGTCTCATCCTGGACTGTGGTGCTGACACTCACCAGTCCCCGGCCCCCTTCCTTCCGCTTAGCGTACAGCCTCAGGGTGCTGGACTTGGGGTGAAACCCTCCATGCATGGTAAGGAGCTTTCTTGTCTTTATGTCAGTGGCTTCTATCTCCTCCTTTGGCCAGCCTATTACCCCAGCAGGGTACCTGATCACGGGCAGGGCGTAGGTGTTGATGGCCCGGATCTTGTTCTTACCGTTCAGCTGACTCCTCAGGACTTGCCTGACCCTCTGCAGGTACTTGGTGGTTGCAGCTTTCCTAGCGGCCTCTTCATGGTTCCCATTCGCCTGCAGGATCCCCAGGTACTTGTAACTGTCCTCTATGTCTGCAATGTTGCCTTCTGGTAGTTCAATCCCCTCAGTTCTGACTACCTTCCCTCTCTTTGTTACCATCCGACTACACTTCTCCAGTCCGAATGACATTCCAGTGTCATTGCTGTATATCCTGGTAGTGTGTATCAGTGAATCGATGTCTCATTCACTCTTGGCATACAGCTTGATGTCATCCATGTACAGGAGGTGGCTGACAACCGCTCCGTTCCGTAGTCGGTATCCGTAGCCAGTCTTGTTAATGATCTCACTGAGGGGGTTCAGGCCTATGCAGAACAGCAGTGGGGACAGAGCATCTCCTTGGTAGATCCCGCACTTGATGGTGACTTGTGCTATGGGCTTGGAGTTGGCCTCTAGTGTTGTACGCCACATCCCCATTGAGTTCCTGATGAAGGCTCTTAGGGTCCTGTTGATCTTGTACAATTCTAGGCATTCCAGTATCCAGCTGTGGGGCATTGAGTCATAGGCCTTCTTGTAATCAATCCAGGCTGTGCACAGGTTGGTCAGTCTGGTCTTGTAGTCTCGGCTGACTGTTCTGTCTACCAGTAGCTGGTGTTTTGCGCCTCTGGTATTCTTGCCAATCCCTTTCTGTGTCCCACTCATGTATTGACCCATGTGCCTGTTCATCTTAGCCGATATGATGCCTGACAGGAGCTTCCATGTAGTACTGAGGCAGGTTATTGGTCGGTAGTTGGATGGGACCGGTCCCTTCTTGGGGTCCTTGGGGATCAGGACCGTCCGACCTTCGGTTAGCCATTCCGGGTGTATCTCGTTAACTAGCAGCTGGTTCATTTGTGCTGCCAGACGCTCGTGGAGTGCAGTCAGCTTCTTCAGCCAGTAGGCGTGAACCATGTCGGGGCCTGGTGCTGTCCAACTCTTCATACTGGAGACCCTTTCTTGGATGTCTGCCACTGTGATGGTTACCGGACCCTGTTCAGGGAGGTCGCTATGGTCTGCCCTCAGATCCACTAGCCACTGAGCATTGCCGTTATGGGTTGTGTCTTTCTCCCATATGCTCTTCCAGTATTGCTCCGTCTCCAGCCTTGGTGGTGCTGTTCTGTTATTGTTCCCTTGCCACTGAGAGTACACCTTTGCTGGTTCTGTGGAGAACAGCTGGTTTATTCTCCTGCCTTCGATTTCCCTGGTGTACCTCCTCAAGCGGCTGGCCAAGGCTGTGAGTCTTTGCTTGGCAGTTTCCAAGGCCTCAGGTATGGACAGCTTGCTGTATTTCTTATGCACCTTCTTTGTCGCGCCTTTCTGCAACTCCGTTAGTTGGCTAATCTCCCTTCGTGCTACTTTGATCTTGCCCTCTAGCCTCCTTCTCCATGGAGGGTACTGCCCCTTGTGGCTGTTCAACTTGTAGCCAAGCATCTCACTGATCACTGCTGCCGTAGTGTAGATCAGCTTGTTAGTGTCCGTAATCGTGGTTGTAGGTATCATCCGTAGTGCTGCATTAACATCATCTAGCAGACCTTCTGAGGGTACTTCACGTAATCTTGGTAACCGGCTACGGGGGATCCAGGTTTCAAGCTTGGCCATGATCCTATCTTTCACGTCAGTTCCTCTCGCACTCAACGATCCTTCTCCTATCGCACTTGGGGCTATGTACCCAATCTCGGGTGGGGGTGATGATATCTCCCCCCTGACCTGGCGTCCTGACTCCTCCTTGCCGTAGCATTTATGTTGTACCTCGTCAATCTCTAGCTGTGAGAGCAGTCCCTTCTTTCGAATGTTGGAACACTGAGCTACTACTTGTTTCGCCGTCATTGTGGATGTTGGGTATCGAAGAATCCATAGGTCCCTCATCCTATTCATGTAACCCCTTCCACCAGGGTTACTTGCGTAGTAGCATTCCAACAACGCCCTGTTTTCGTCTCTTGCCCACCGATGCCTTCTTGTTCCAGTAGCCCACTATTCGAAATATAGATATAGATATATAGATATAGATGTATATACATATTTTAATGTTGGATCTTTTCTGCAGTGGTTTTGGTTTCGAATGTGATGCATTTTTTATGTACCTTTATACATAATATACCTTTATAATTAATTTTAAATTCATTCTGGAAGAACTGTGGTACTAGAGCAGGCTGCAACCATTTAATACAGAATTGTAAACATATGCCAACACAGATCTTAAGCTTTCATTCAGTGTGAATAAAAGAAAAGGAAAATTATAAGATTTTTTTTTTATTTGTAAAAGTTTTCCCACTAAATATAACAGATTTAAAATAAGAACCTTAACTTAACTTTATAAAGATAAAGTCTGTACTTCAGAACATTCATGTTGTTACATGCCTTAAGCAAGAAAATAAAGATAAGATAACCACATTTTTGTTCCTAAATTCATTCTTTAAACTGAGTCAAATATGTGCATTTTCTTTAATTTGAATTTATTAGAAATTAAATTAGAAATAATACATATTAAAAAAGTTAAATAGGTGAAAATGATTCATGGATTTTAGGATACTTTCAAATTTCTTTTGCGCAACTTTTGGTTTAATGAATGACATCCCTGCACAGACACAACTTTAAGCCAGTTCGGAGCATTTGTCGTATCATGTCTTTCTCAGCCCCCACTTATTCAGTACAGGAACTGTAAAATCTCCTGTTAGTTCAGTTTGTTTGTAAGCTTGAAAAACTTGTAATCTGTGTTTGCAGTCACTATTATCGACTCTTTATCTTGCAATATGAAGCATTGTGATGGATAAAACTGGGTATCACCTGCATAGTACTGAAAATGTATGAAATCCCATTTAATGATACTCCCCAGGGGAAGCACATATAGTGTAAACTGAATCTACAACAGAAAGTATAAACTAAACCAAAATCTAGATTACATAAATGCAAAATCATGCTGTTTAATTTAATTGCATAATTGTGTTCATATTTCTTTTTTTTTTCTTTGCAGGACATAGGCTCATCCAACTCTGAGCACCAACGCTTAGTAGAGGAATTTTAAGCCTGACAAGATAAATTTATGAACAAGTTATTGTTTTCGCTTTTTCTTTTTCCCACCAGTTCTTGTTTAGAAATGTACCATCAAGATATTGTTACTGGAGCATGACCCAAATGCCGCAGTGCATTAGGCAGGGTACACAGGGTAAACACAGCCAGACAAAAAAAATCATACCTGCAATCAACCACTGATGCCATTAGCTTAGGGAGAACTATGCAGACCCCACACAGAAAGACCTCAGCCAGCCATTGGATTTAAAACAAGGACTTTCTTCGGGGTGCAGCAATACACGTATCGATATTGAACCGTTCGATACAGTGCTTTCGGTTCGGTACGTGTATGTATCGAACGATACAAATTTTTTTATTTATTTTATCAACTTTTCTTCTGACGATGCTGTCTGTGTTGAGCGCTCAGTGGATCTGCGTTCGACTACTTCCCCTAGGCTGCACTGTCGAGCGCAGATCCACTGAGCGCTCAACACAGACAGCATCGTTGCAACATGGCAACTGCCTCAACGCTACCTCCCCCACCCTCATTCAGATCTGGCCTTTGGGAGTATTTTGGTTTTCATGTGAAGCATGACCCTGATGGTAAGCGCGTCATGGACAAAAGTAAAACAGTATGTCGAATGTGCCACGCAATGCTCAATTGGTGGGAACTAGTGCGTTAGCGCAGTTAGCTTGTTAACGTGTTAACGTGTTGACGCCGTCCAGCCCCACGCACGGGGTGATCCGCGGTAACTCGTTAACAGAGATTTGCCGCGTTATGGCGTTAATGTCATTTTAATGAGATTAACGATGACAGCACTAGTGGGAACACAACGAATAAGACTGCACATTTACGCCGACATCATCCTAATGCAAAGACAAGTGGAAGCAGACAAAAACAACTAGCACGCATGCTACAAACTTTACCCGAGTCATTTAGACAGACGTTAGCACATGATTCTCCTTATGGGGACCTGATATGTTTAATGTGCTGCTGAGAATATACCCCAGAAGAAGGGTATAGTATAGCTTTTATTTTGGAAAGAGCCATTTCTCTGTAATAAACTCTCTTTTCCAAAGATGAGTGATTTCATGATCAGATAGATTTATTTATTTTTTATTATTTTGTTGTTTCAGCAACATTAAATTTAAAACTGCACTTTTGAGTTAAAATATATATTTATATTATTAATAAATGACAAATTAAAAAGGCATGAACATTTTTTTGTATCGAAAAAATATTGAACCGTGACACCAAAGTATCAAACCGAACCGAACCGTGATTTTTGTGTATCGTTGCACCCCTAATATATATATATAGATATGTATATATATATATATGATGATGATGTGAGTCGACCCTTTAAAGACCAGATTTGCTAAGTGGTAAATGTGCAAATAAAATTTTACACACAACTACAAAACCAGCATCACAACTCGGTTCAGTGAGCCGAGGCTGAAGGAAAATCAACGAAATCCTGAGGATGGAGATGCAGATGGAGCTGCATTATTACAAACTATTTCACCATATGAACATGAGATCTGTGTGGAACAGCTGGCCAGTAAAATTATTTTTCACCATCAGATCCTGAGTCGTCTGTGTGCTAATGAACACGATGTTACTAGCTGTTGCCTGTCCGAGGCCACAGCTAGGCCTACAGGACAAAGTCAACATTACGATTAACACTAGAGGTTTAGCTACTGATCATTTTATTTATCATTAATTCTATTCACCTTCAGCTTTAGCTTTCAGGGCCATCCACCAAGCTGCTGGTGACTTCCCCTATATGCACTGAGCATTTATTTTCCACTCACCATTTTCACTTTTTCATTCTGCAGGTGTTTACATATCTCAGCTATGCTAGATAGTCTCTATTTTCTCTTCCACTGTTTGTGTTTGTTTCTTTTCACCACCTCAAATATTCGTGCAAGATTGCTTCTCCTCCCTGAGCCTGGTTCCGCCATAGATTTATTAAGGGAGTTTGCCCTCCCCACTGCTTGATTATATATAAATAAACTTTCAATGTGGGATTTTTTTTTTATTCATGGTCATAACAACAACCAGTCACATCAAGAAAGTTTAGTTTGGACTTAGGCCACTTCATGACTTTTGTTCTGCACAACAGCAAAGCTGTATTCCAGTATTTACATAATCAAGAATTTATATTTCCATTTCATGAATCTGGAAGATGTGCAAAAGTTGTGATATCTCTGTTGCTTTCTCTGTCTCCTCTCTTGCTTAGCAGAAGTGCTTTAAATCACAAGATTTACTCACGCCCTCCTTCCCTCCTCCCATGTTCTCAGAGCTGTTCGCAAAAAACCTCTCTGTTTGGTTCAGACTGCAGACAGTCTTCTCTCCAGAGATAAATTCTCTTAAAGTCACATTTTTGGGTGTGATTTTCAGAGGTGGGCAGTAACACGTTACTTGTAACGCGTTACTGTGCTGCGTTACTGCGTTACTAAAACTGCGAATTTTTTTTGCGAGAGTGTCTCATGACAATGACGTAAGCGAGTGCGACGTTCGTGGCAACAGCTGGATAATATATCGAGTGCGGGAGAGAGTATGAGCGTGCAGCGTTTAAAGCGTGAAAGTACTGACCTTACTTTGAGTTTGATTCCGTAAAAAGTGACAAAAACATTAGCGTCCATTGTGGGTGGGAAGAAAACTTCTTTTTACAGCGAAAAAAACCCCCTTAACTTCCGAGCAAGCACCGAGTGCGCTACTACAGAATGGGAAATTCCCAGACAAACTCGCAAATTCTTCCACTGACATGCGGCACGCCTGCACCAGGGCAAACATTCGCCTGCAACACAGGTGAAAATAGAGCAACAGGACCGCTGAGTCTTTGATTTTATTTATTTTCTGCTGTGTTACACTTGCATTTATTTGAAAAACTGAGTGTAAACACCAAAAAATATTCCATTTTTTGTGCTGGAATGTGCAGAAAATAGGTTTAAATGTTAAACAAATTTCTTCCAGTCAGAGAAAGTTGCATATAATAAAATTTTTGCTTGATGCATAAAGTTAAAAGATTAAAACTAATAAAACAAGTTTTAAAAAGAGACGTTTCCATTTGATTACATTTTGTATGATAGATTATGCAGAAAAAGTAGAATTGGGCTGAAAGATCTATTGCTTTATCTATTCAGGTTGTAAATCGTGTTTTTAAAAAGTAACTAAGTAATTAATTACTTTTGAAAAGAAGTAATCAGTAAAGTAATGGAATTACTTTTGGGGGAAGTAATCAGTAATTAGCTACTGATTACTTTTTTCAAGTAACTTGACCAACACTGGTGATTTTCCAATCTGCAGGTGAGTGAACAGGATTTTCAGCTCAGGCTACAAATCAGCAATCTGCTCTGTAAGTATTTAGTAAAGATAACTGCAAAAATTCATTGTGTGAATAAGAAGGGAAAATTAAATGCATTTGACTCTAAATCACCGTTTAGGCCTGTCCCTGTCAGACAGCAGAGAAATACTGAGTCGCCATGATGGTTTTGTGGTTGGAAGCTGTGCAGCAGATTGCAGCACTTCCTGCACTCTGGATACAGAACAGAACCAGCTTCCTCGGTCATGTCTCTTCAGTGTTTCCCACAATCCTTTCTCAGAGATGTTTCAGAATTGAGGCTAAATGACTCTGAAGTCTTAAAAACATCAACAAAATTCATCAGCTATATTTTTTATAATCAGTCTCTTCTTTAAATGGTAAATGATAAATGGCCTGTATTTGTATAGCGCATTACTCAGTCCCTAAGGACCCCAAAGCACTTTACACTACATTCAGTCATCCACCCATTCACACACACATTCACACACAGGGTGATGGTAAGCTACATTGTAGTCACAGCTGCCCTGGGGCGCACTGACAGAGGCGAGGCTGCCGGACACTGGCGCCACCGGGCCCTCTGACCACCACCAACTCAAAAACAGAGTTAAAGTAACAGAGTCTCCCTGTTTTGCTGTTATGTAATGCTAGTCTCAACCCATACTCTTTATAACACATGTCCACTTAGATTAATATCATACAACTGCAGTCAAAGCTTCTTCCTCTACGACAGCAGAATTCCCCCTCCTCTTTCCTCCACCCACAGACAAAGCTGTTGATGAAACCTCTCTGTTCAGTTCAGACTACAGTCATGCCACGAACTCTCCATTTGTCATGGATGGATTCTCTTCAAGTCCTCTTGTTTTTGTTTGGGATTTGTGACGTTACATGTGAGTGAAACTGAGCATCTAAAGTGTTTCATGTTTGTTTGTGTAAGTGCAGCTTACTTCATCTATGGCAGTGGTTCTCAAACTTTTCACAATGAGCACCACCTCATAAAATATATGGCTCCTGAAGTACCACCCTTATGACCGACATTAAAGTACAGTAGTATAGGCCTATTTAACACCACATACAGTTTACACGAGACAATTTTATTTCTTATATGAATGTTATTTATTTTAACTGTCATAAACAGGAGGTGACAACCGATAATAACAACAACTGTACTGCATTAAAACATTCACAGCAGGTGGAATATCCAATCTTTAAGTGATGACGTGTGAATCCTGCTTCCAGATCCAAACTATTCTGCATTTATTAAGGCTGTTGTGTTTTTAGCATGTTTTAGTGTTTGTATTTTGTTCTATTTAACCTGAACAAGCCCCTGAAAAAAATTTCACTAGGGCTGGGTATCATCACTGATTTCTAGAATCGATTCGATTTGGGGAAATTTGGGAAAAAGGAGATGGGAGGGAAAAGAGAAAGGACCTGGCACGTATCAATTATAAAACCTTGACAAGCATAATACATAAAAGTAGTTAACAAAGCATAAGGGATAAAAATGTATCAATGCACGCCAAATATTAACTAGGTGGAAAAGCAAGAATAAATAAATAACCGCTGTTCATTTTAAAGCTCAGTTTTAAAACATTACCATCAACGTTCCCTCTAATTTTTCATGTGTCTGAGCGAACACACAAACTCCCTGAGCAATCCCTTGGACCACTGTGAGCAACGGCAGACGTGTGCACTGTGATCACGCCAGCATCGAATCCATCCAAGTTTCATGGTTTATTAAAATAATCAAATTACAGCATTTACATTTATGTTAGACTACTTTTAATTAACTGCTTTAGCCCACTTACAATGAAAATTTTAAAAAAAAATTTGTTAATGACCTGTGTAGTATGTTAACACTATTGGAAGTAAAAATAACTTGAACTCCAATTTTGAAAACACAACTTTCTTTTTTTTTTTTAAAAAACAAAAAACAAAACTCTGACTTGTATTATGAGTCTGTGGTCTGACAGAGAGTCCTGTAACTCTCTGTCTGCAAAATACAGTATATAAAGACCAATGCTGGGCAATTAAATATATAGTTACGCCTTCAAAAAAGTAACTGAGTATTGAAAACAAAGTTTTTTGCAGCTGTTTACCTAAAAATGCTGCCAAGAGCATTTTTTTAAATAAACATTTCAAAATATTTACAGAACAATCAGCTGTTCTGCATCAAATTTGATGCCACACAAATTATTTATGCCACTCCAAAAAAAAAAGTTTTGATTGGTCGACATAGTAAAGAGTGGGGGGTGTTTTGGTTTCGTCTTTGCTCACAGAGAGCGCTGTCGAGCGTTTTCCTTATAAAACGCTGTTTTTACCATTTCTTCCTGCAGTAAATATAAACAACAATAGTATTCAGGAAAAACAAACATTGCATTTTTTTTATCACAACTCTGGTTTTACGTGGCCTATCAACACAAAACTGGTATAAAGTCCACACTTTTTCCGCCAGTTGTTTCGTCTGTCCTGCTCACATATCCAATGGTTGTACACGTTGTCATTAACTTGGCTTCACTCCACATCAGCCACGTCGCTTTGCTAGCTAAAACACCAGCACATAAGGACGCTGTCATAGCCTCTCAACGACATTGATTACCTGCGTGTATACGAATGTGAATCGCGTGATTGGCTGGACTATGGGACTATGGGCTCGGCTCACTAAAAAGAGCCGGCTCTTTCGGCTCTGAACCGGCTCTTTAGGTTGTTTTGTTGCTTTAATTAATGTATTATTAACAACAATATAAAATTATACACAAAAGGAATTACTAATGTAAAAAAAAGTGGATTTATTTATATATGTTTATATATATATATAAATATATGTGGTGGTCCCTAGAGACAAAGCACGTACAAACTCCAAAAAGCACGTACAAATTCCAAAACACATTTCTAGCGTTAACTGAACTTCCAAAACAGAGCTACCTAGATCACTTAAATTACACAATTCAAAGCATATGTGTATTGTTTGTGTATTTATACACAAGCACTCATATATATTGAAATAATTCAAAAAAGTGTTCATTTACCTGTTACTACCACACACCAAATATGGTCGTTTGTACTTGCTGGCTTGTGTAGCCACTAGGTAACAAAAGCTAAACACTGCGCCTAGCATCCTGGAGCACTTCTGTTTTGTACGTGTTTCGGAGTTTTTACGTGCTTCAGAGTTCGGATGTGTTTTGGAGTTTGTACGTGTCTCTAGGGGCCACCGTAAATATACTTTAATTTATTCACTCCACATAAAATGTAATAAATAAGTCATATAATACAAAAACCAACTATTCACATTTCAACTTTTAACTATTTAAATTTTCAGCTTTTTCCTTTTATACAAATTTTAAGTGAAACAACACAAAACACTGCAAACCACAACACAATTAAATATAAATTAAAATATGAAAACAAAAAGTAGATGCACATTCTCTGTCATATCGGCCTGCATGAATAAACTTTCTGAATCCTTTATCATCCGCAACTGAAAATAGTTGTGGATGATTACTATACCTTTCTAATGTGACATTGTTGTCCCTGGCTCTCTTTCTCTGTCTCTCCCTCCCGCTCTGTTCCTGTGCTACTGCGACTGTAACTACCGCCCCTCCCCCCTCTTCCCAGCGCAAAGCACAAGGCTGGTATGTGGAGTGAAGCGGAAAAAAAGTGCATGGAGTTAACGGAGGACGTGATATTTTCCCCAATTTTCTTTGCTAAGTCAGTAATCAAGCTGCTCAACATATCACTAGTGACAGCCTGGGTGTGTGTTTGGCATTCGCAAGCAGCTGGTGTGGAGCTAGCTGCTGGCATTAATGGTGGGTGCATCACTGACTGGCAGTGATGGGAATAACGGCGTTACAAGTAACGGCGTTACTAACGGCGTTACTTTTTTCAGTAACGAGTAATCTAACTAATTACTATTCCTATCGTTACAACACCGTTACAGTTACTAACAAGGAAACGCGGTCCGTTACTATTTTTCAACAAACAGACGGTTGAAACTGTGTTCAGCTTACCGCATCTTATATCAGCTGCACGGAAGTAGCTGTAAGTAATCTGGACGCTACAGCTTTAAGCAGCTGCGCGCTCCCGCGGACGGCAATCACGATCGCTGTCTAGCACAACACCTGGAGCTAAGGGGGCAAAACAATCGAGTGCTGCTGTTTGACTGAGGAAGAATAAAGTAGTCGTGGTAAGTCAATCACGTGACCACTTAAAGACAATGCAAAAAGGTGATATATACCAGTTTTTAAATTGTGTCGATAGGCCACGTAAAACCAGAGTCGTGATAAACAAGATATACGCGGCGTTTTTTCCTCAATAGTTTCGCCACGTTAGCGCTAGCAAGCACTCTCTGCTTATGAGCAAAAAACAAAACAAAACAGAGGAAGTTTTAGGAGTGACGTCGAGAGAGAGAGAGGGGGAGAGAGAGCAGAATAAGAGAGAGAGCGAGTTTTGAGATGTGAGATTTGTGACGTTTAGCGTGTTTGGAGTGTGTAGTTCATGTGTTGTCTTGTGTAGTTAGTGTGTAGTGTTGTGGATAGTTTTGTGTTGTGTGTCAGAACAATGAGGCGACTGCTGTCTCCAGGTAGAAACAGCAGTGATACACCTGCTGCTGTCAGGCCTGCAGGTATCAGGCTGTTGTTCTCCTTTGTAGTGGACACAAAATATTCTTTTGGAGTGGCACAAATAATTTGTGTGGCATCTTATTGAAGAACAGCTGATTGTTCTGTAAATAGTTTGAAATGTTATTTAAAAAATCAAGGTAAATGGATGCAAATAAATTTGTTGTTTGCAAAACTTGTGCATAGGATTTTAAAATTGACAATTAATATTTGCATTTGAAGTTATGAAATATGATTCATTAAACATGTTTGTGGTTGTTACAGTAAAAATATAACTTTTTCTACTCTGATTTTATGGTTTTTGTCTGATTTTAGATCAATTCTGGTTATACAGTATGACAAAATGAGAACATAACTGTAAATTCAGGCACGCGAGGTTGTGCTAAAAAGAATGATACCAAACAAGGCAAAGCAAATAGTTTTTAAAGGTAAAATGTGGAGGGAAAATCAAGAGTAGTAAAAAAATGGCCAATTATACCCTGGACCCCAAGGGGTTAAACGTTCTTTGTTGTTTTTTTTAAGTAACGCAATAGTTACTTTTCCAAGTAATTAATTACTTTTAGAATATTGTAACTCAGTTACTAACTCAGTTACTTTTTTGAAGAAGTAACTAGTAACTATAATTGAATTACTTTTTCAAAGTAACTTGCCCAACACTGCTGACTGGTCTACAGTGTGGGCACCAATAACGGGGCCTACTGGCCTACCACTCCCAACAAACTTTGGAACAATCTCATGACCCCTCCCCAAACCAAAGGTCACATTACTCCCCACAGAGAAAGGATCAGGCATAGCGCTATCTGCAGTTTTCTCACCTAACATCTTGACTCAAGTGAGATATCACTGTTTAACAGCCCAAAAAAAAGAGCCTAATCCCCACACACAATTATGCAAAACTTCACAAAACAGTGAAATGTGGGGTAAAAAAAAAAACATCAAAGTAATCGAAACACCATAGAAAAAAATGTTGTCTCCTCACAGGCTTTAAAAGCCAATATTAATAGAAAGAAAATACATTGCAATCCGTGCCTGTATAATTTGAGGCAACAATATTGTGGCGAGCTCAGACAATGAGGAGACAGAGGTATTATTTGGTCTTGCTTCCCGCAAGCTAGCCAGGGAGCACAGCCGTTTATTAGCCTTCAACAGGCGAGCACACAACGCTAACACCAGACGCAGAGAGAGAGCGTCACCTGTAACCATGGCAATGTAACAACAAAACATGACTGTCAAAACAAAACCCCGAACAGCCCTGGCCCGCTACATAGCCCCCACCCTAAGGGGTCAGTCGTCCCCGACAACCCCATTACCCAACACAAAGTCCTGCAAATGTCCATGTGTCTTCCTTCGGCGCGCAGGCCGATCTCGACCAGCAGGGGAAGAGTCACTTGGATGAGAACCTGAGGTGCCACCAGCATCCCCTGCCCCGGCGGCTGCTGGAGCGGGCGGGCGATACGGTGAGAGCCTGTCCTGGTGCAACACCGCCACGCGCCCTGGGCCCGGCATGCAGATCCGGTACACCACTTCTGTTAGCCGCCCCACGACTTCCGCCGGCCCTTGCCAGTGACCGCACAGCCTGGGGGACACCCCTCTCTTGTGAACCGGGCAGTACACCCAAACCTTGTCGCCAGGCACGAAAGCTCCCCCTCGGCACCTGGTGTCGCAGGTTCTTTTCTGTCGTACTCCGGCACTGACCTGGGCCTGGCGGGTGTAGTCATGAACCACTCGTGGCCGCTCCCTCAGCCTCCTGTAGCAGTCCCTGGCCACCGACACGCGCCGGTTCCCTGCCTCGGGGACGGGGAAAGGCCCTAGGACGTCTCCTCCCAATCTCTCCATCGGGGCCCCCACCCAATGCTGCTGCAGGGGGGCAGTGGGGCGTTGAGCTGGGCCCTTCCGTGCCGTACAGGCATCACAGCAGTGCACATGAAGTTCCACATCCCGTCGACAACCAGGCCAGTAGAACTGTCCCCTGAGACGGCGGAGAGTCTTAGCATTCCCATAGTGGCTGGCCCCCACCGAGCCGTGGACAAGCTCGAGCACCTGCGACCGCAGCAACCGAGGCACCAACAGCTGCGGGAGATCCTTGCCCTGTTCGGGGGCCCGCCATCTCCAGTACAGGAGGCCGTCGTGGGTCTCCAGATTGTTGTACTGGGAGTAGTAGGCCTTCATTCGGGCCCTTGTCCTGACACCCCTGTCCAGCCTGGGCGTCGTGCTGCCTCCAGCCAGGCCCCCACCTGAACCAACGTCGCATCAGCCTCCTGCTCCTGCTTCAGCTGCTGCATGGTCAACGAGAGCCATCCCCCTCCGCCGGCTGTAGCCCGAGCAGTAGCCACGCCCCGTGCCTCCTGGGCCCGCTCTCCCTGCTGTTTCGAGAGGGGCAGCTGGCGTGGGCGCAGACAGATGGGTTGAGCAGAGCTGGTGTCGATGGTGTGCTGAACCAGCCGCGTCTGCCTGCAGTCTCTGGTTCCCTGCTTTTGACCGCACTGGAGGGCCAGAGTCTCTGTACCAAGAGTAATAGCCAGCTTCGCGGTGTCAATGCAGGCCCCCCAGCGGGTCAGCAGATCAAGGCCGATGATGCACTGGTCTTGGATGTCAGCAAGCCAGAAGTCGTGCGCCAGCTCCAGATCCTTCACTTGGATCCCCAACAGTTTCTTCCCCCACATGTCAGTTCTCTCCCCCGTCACTGTCATCAGCTGGGTGTTGGTGGGCCACCAACCCATCACAAGCGGCCCGGATGTTCCAGGAAACACACCAGGTCGTATTAGGGAAATGGTGGACCCCGTGTCCACCAGAGCCTGGCAGGGCTGGTCCTCAACACAGCAGCTCAGGTAGAGTCCCTTGAGGTGCCCGACTAGGCCCGCCACCGTGCATCGTTCTTGGAGGGGGGCCGGAAGCTGGAGCGGTGGTCCCCTCGCTGTACCGCTCCCCCTCTCATCCCCCTGAGGCCACATAGTTCTGGCCTTCGGGGCGGGCGCCGGGCAGTCGCGCGCCACGTGGCCAGGCTCATCGCACCGGTAGCAGCGGTCGGTCGGTCGACGGGGACGCCTCCAGGGCACCGAGGGCTGCGGCTGACATATCCCCGCGACCTCCCCCTCACTGTCGCAGTCTGCAGCTCTGATTTGAGGGGAGTTTGTGGGGCGCAACTGCTGGTCAGGTCCCGAGGTGAGCACAAGCTCGGCCCTTTCAGCCTCAAGGAGTGCCTCACGGAGAGTCTAAGGCATGGCCAGGCGGACGTGTTGGCGTAGTCGCTCTGGGAAAAGTCCTCGCAGGAAAGCATGCAGGCTAAGCTCCTCACGGACTGCTGCTGGGAACTCTGGGTAGCCACGATGAGCATACAGCAACACATCCGCTGCAAAGGTGCCCAGGCTCTCCCCCGGCCTACGGCTCTGGTTGGTCAGCTGCTCCCTGCTCTGATCAGTGGAGTGCCGCTGCCCAAATCGCCTCTCGAGAGCTATGGTGAGGGCCTGGAGCTCATGCTGCTCTGACGGGGCTAGGTCAAGGAGTACCTGCAGTGCATCTCCTTTCAATGCTAGCGCTAGGTGTGTAGCAGCCTTTTCGTCGCTCCAGCCATTATGCCTCACGGCTAGCCGTACTTGTGAGAGGTAGGGCTCTAGCGGGGTTAGCCCGTTGTATTTCGGTACCTTAGCTGGCATTGCAGGCATCACTGCTCGCTGTTGGGGGCCCGGCGTGTCGGTCGACAGAGGCAGCCCATGAAGCACTGTCCCAGCGTCGGTCGCGACGGGCTGCTGCCGCGGTGTGCTCGCGCCGTCGGGACCCGTCGGGGGACTTACATGGCCGCTCGCTTGCTCTCTCTTCAATCGCCCACTTCCCAAGCAGCGAATGCTCTCCTCGACGGCTTGCTCCAGCCTCTGAGTGTCTCTCTCCATTCCGGCGAGGGTGAGCTATCCCACTTCTGACACCAATGTGGCGAGCTCAGACAACGAGGAGACAGAGGTATTATTTGGTCTTGCTTCCCGCGAGCTAGCCAGGGAGCACAGCCGTTTATTAGCCTTCAACAGGCGAGCACACAACGCTAACACCACCGCTCGGCGCAGCGCTAGCATAACGACAACACACAGGGCGCGCTCTCACCCCGAGAAACACACAGACGCAGAGAGAGAGCGTCACCTGTAACCATGGCAACATAACAACAAAGCATGACTGTCAAAACAAAACCCCAAACAGCCCTGGCCCGCTACAATATGAAACAGAGACAGAAATGATCACCTACGTATTTCTCCTTTAAGTTCACACGTGACAGAGATGCCTGCAGGCCAAATTAAAGGGCATCACACACACACACACACGCCATATACAGAAACCTGTGAGTCAAACCGCAGGGCACAGGACCCTGGCACACAGCGCACAGCTGCAGAGGAGGCGGGAAACCAGCGGTAGTGGGTGGAGGAGGAGATCGCGGATTGGCAACGTGATGGGTCAGCGGCACCAAGTGTAACCGGTATATTCCTGCATTGTGTCTGACTGACGATAAAAGGTAAAAGAAAGAAAGACCTCCAAGTAAATAGCTTGCCCACTCCGGCTCCTATGACGGGGGAAGAGGGTTAGCTCAACCCACCATAACCTCCAAGCTAGCAAGAATTATCTATTCATGCTAGCGTTCACGTTCCCTAGAACACATATGTGGCACACATATACTACACATTTATAGCATCTAACAAAAAAACAGGCATAATGATGACATTAATTGAACTAAAATCGCAATCAGGAATGTCAGGGTGGCTCAATATGAATTATATGTGTGTTTGACAGTGTTGCAAAGAAATGACACCCACCTCTCCCGCAGGGGAATTGTAGAAAAGGGGAGAGGCAAAAGGGGTACACTGTATTTATAGGGTTGCACCAAAGAAGAAGAACAATAAGGAGGGGCTCTAACTGATAATGAATATAACTACAGGCTTGAAGGTCCTAACCATTGACTGTAGAAGACATGGACGACGCGACCCCGCCTCCTACCATTGTGCAAAAATGAAGCCAAAATACCCCGCTTGTGGAGGCTGCCATCTTGCAAATTTGGAGCCAGAGTCTGCGCAGTAGTGACTTGAGGTGGAGCGACTGTGTAACGCTCCCGCCCACACACCCACTGGACGTGACCGCAAACATGCCCCTCTACACTTTTTACGTAGCCCGGCTGGTTGAGTTTTTTTGCTGGTTTACCGCGACTGACGAGTCGTTTAATTAAGGTAAATACAACCACGTCACTGTTATAAAAAAAAAGACACACAGCTTATCATCTTACAGTTCTAAAATCACTCTGTTGTTAATTTGTTAGTTAGATTAGCCGCTAGCATACGCACTGTGTTGGAGGCTTGTTGCTAGCTAGTTAGCGATGCTACACACCTGCTACTCTTAATAGTCTGTGTTATTGAAGGATTCAGCACTTCTTATGTTTGTTTTTATCCATTTTTAGACAGCGATGAGATCATCTGCACACTCTACAGAAGCCCAGAGTTACTGTTAATATCAAAAATATAATGCTGTCCTTTGAGATTTTAACATAAGACTGAGTGTAATGGATCTAAAACTGTTTAAATCTTCAGAGCCCTCGACAGCCTGGTAACATGGAGACTTTAAAAACATCAGCAGAACGTTTCAGTAGTGTAGTCTAATTTGTCCTTTTCATTTAATAATAGAGTCCATATTATATCAACAGCTACATTCACCCTGGAGAGAAACTAGTGAGGGAGACCATCAGGACCAAGCTGGGTTTCCTGGGTCCAGAGGTTTGGAGAAACTTGCCTTTCTTTCATCACAGCTGTCCTGTGCCATAAGTTCTGTTGACCCGCTGTAAGAGGCATCATTTAAGAAACACCAGGAAGACTGAAGCTCATCGCATTGATCAAGCAGGACTCATGATCTTCACCAGCAGCTCCGTCTCAGGGAAATCTTCAGCACTCCTCTGTAGGCCCGCCCCAGGAGATGGATAAACCCAGCATTTCATCAACACTTTGATGAGACCTTTGGTTTGTGTAATGTTATAAATACTCGGATACTCCCCAGAGGCTCCGGACTTTTACATAAAGATATTATATTCAGTCCTGTAGAAAGTTATATATTTAAAAATATATGATCCTCTCTGGTTACTCTGGTATGAATAACTCTGAATCACTTTATGGTAAATAACACACTATGTGTAAAAAAACTGTGAAAGAATTCCAGATGACAAGTTTGTAGTTCAACATACAAGTGACGACCTTTGACCTTCATCAGGTTTTATTTAATTGTGTTAGAAAAAATCTCATATGCTCTTCATGCAGCTGAGTACATCAAGTGTTTAAAACGGAAGCTGTGCAGGTCTGAGATCAGCAGCTTTGTGAAACACCAAACTGAGGTCCTGTTAATGCTGATATATAGTGACACAGTTACATGAGTGATTAATCCTTTTGTTTTTTTGTCTTTAACTTTATCAATAAAGCGGCAGCTTTCACTACAGCACGTGTGGTACTTTAACCTTTGCACTGTTTTCATCAGTTCATTTTGCAGTTAACATGTGAACATGTTGGATGATCTGTCTGTTGTCACTGGGTGGTGCTGAGGTCTGAATCTGAGGGCAGCTCCTGTAATCACAAAGACAACAGAACCATCAAACTCAGATATAAATTTTATCCCTCAATATTGAAATAAAGGTGATTCTTCTGTCCTCACACACTCAGGATCTGAAGTTCTTCTCTTACATTTTTTTCAGTATTACAGTACACTACAGTACTTTAATCCATAGTTCCTGATTAATGAGGAGTTACTGAAGTAAGTCTTTACAGATGTGGCAAGAGACTGAAAACATGCTGTTGTTTGCACATATTTAATAATCAGCTCTGCACAGGAGCTGCAGCAGGGTGCAGCCTGTTGCTTTTACAGTATAATACTTGTAATAAAAGTACAGTAACAGTAATTAGTGACTGAGCAGCCCGGGGCGTTTCTCTTGATTTCTTTAGTAAATTCATTCACCTGCACAGATTAGCTAAACGAACCCTAACAGCCGAGTGCTCATTTTAGCTAGCTAGGTCTCAGGAGCTAGCTAAGGACGGTAGTTACGGATTAGCTTACAAACACGTTTAACTTACCGAAAAAGTGCCTCGGGTCCTTCTGTCGGGTAGTCCAGTTTTCTGAAGAACACCTCAGGCTGTCAGGTTAAAACACTCGGTCGTGTTTTCGTAGCGTAAACGCTGGCCCTCCTCTCAGAGCCTACTCTCTATCTGCTATTCCCGAACAGAGATACGCAAGTTTCTCCGTGACTGCAGCTGTCAGTCAAAGCTGCTATGATGACGTTTCACCCCAATTTAACATCACCGCGGTAGGAATTAGAATCAAACTTATGGGAGAGGAGACCCCTTGGACATCAATCAGCATGATGAGAACTATTGATAACAAAAGAAAGAATCATTGGAAAAAAATTATCTAAGGAGAATTAATTTATTTTAGTTTGACCCCAGTCCCATCCGCTAACATGGAGGAGGCGGGGTTTATGACCTATACTGCAGCCAGACACCAGGGGGCGATAGAGACGTTTTGGCTTCATTTTTGGGGAGCTGTCGCGTCGTCCATGTTTTCTACAGTCAATGGTCCTAACAGTCAGGTATAAAGAACACAGAACAACATTTTGTGTAATTGTAACAATATGTAATATATGACTGGGTTACACAGGCATCAGGTAATTCCATTTACCTGATGTGGGTGTGTCCACACTGCCTTAAAACCATAACACTGCCTGTTGTTGTTCCCTTTGTCCTCTCTGTCTTTGCATAGATTGTTGTTTATTTTGTTTTTGTTATGTTTTTGTTTTGCTTTTTGTTTTGTTTTGTTTTTTAATGTCATGCTATTTTTCCTTTCTCAGATTGTAGATAGTTGTTGCCAGTCTTTGGTAATGTTGAAGAGGAACATAGATACTTGCGAGAGAAAAAAACGAAGAAGGGAAACTTGGGACCAATGATGAATCAAACTAAACAAAGTGACAGGTACTTTTCTTTCCCCCAGAGGACAAAAGGAAAAAAAAAAACAGGCAAATTACAGTCAGGAGCACCACAAAGATCAGTATGTGTGTTTTTTGTGTCTCCGATGGATCAGTACAGATTTCCTCTGTTAAATATGCAGGATTTTTCCACCTGCAACCACCCACCCACTCCGGGCAATGTTCATTTGCAAAGCCGGTCCTTTCGGGAATATACACTGTCTGCATGTTGTCCATTAAAACACAGCGCATAGTGTAAACACGCCAATAAGAGACAATAAGATTTTCCAACCACACTTGAAACTTGGGCAGAACTAAAGTTTGGTTCAGAGTGGAAACTTTTTCTGGGAATTATTTCAGCATTCAGTCTGATATTGGTGGAATTCAGGGTATGAATGCTGCCACATTTTTGGCACTTTCATGGATTTTCCTGTTTCTCCTGGTCCTCTGTTCAGCTGCTTCTGGAGGTGACATCTGAATTGATTACATTCTGTTTCATGTTAAAGTGTTTTGTTTTTAATGTGGTTAATTTTTGATTATTTCAGCTGAAGTGTGTCAAATTTTCATCAGGAGATTTCCAATTGGTGTCAACTGATGTCTGTTTTCTTACCCCTCACAATTTAACGACAAACATGTTTTAGTCACACAAGAAGGATAAAAAAAAAAAGTAAGTTTAAGTGTTCCTTATAAAAGTGGCATTGTGCTATAATTTGTGTTTTAAAATAAGAAAGAATAAAAAGAAAGAAAAACTATATGCACACAACAGGGAATATGAGATCTTGCAGTTGGCCTATTTTAAATTCTTATCCCAGAGTCACTTTAAAAACTCTTCATCTGTATTGAGCGCACCCAAAGTCCTGCATCTTTTTCCTGTTATTGCGCTACCTTACGTGGTTCCAGTTCTGTTAAATATGCAGGATTTTTCCACCTGCAACCACCCACCCACTCCGGGCAATGTTCATTTGCAAAGCCGGTCCTTTCAGGAATATACACTGTTTGCATGTTGTCCATTAAAACACAGCGCATAGTGTAAACACGGCAATAAGAGACAATAAAATATTCCAACCACACTTGAAACTTGGGCAGAACAGATTTCTGTCTTTTGAAATGTTTGAGCATTTTTAATCCAGATCACTACAGTGTCTTTGATTCATGTTTATGATGCAAAATTCCAGTTTCTTGTGATAAGTGATAAGTTGCAATGACAAAGTGTCCTTAACTTCTGTAGGAAAATTTATTGATGACATTTTTAAGGGTGTGTGTGTGTGTCGTGTTACTGCTGGACTCGAAGGAGGTGGTTCCACATCAGGCTGTAACTACTGATCGTTTTCATTTGCCGACTGATTTTTCATTGATTGTTTGGTTTTTATAAATTTGAAATGATATCTACTCACTGCTTAAACTGTCTAACAGTCCTCTAACTGATTAAAATGTAAGACAAAAAAAAAATAATCTGTTGCTCACCCTAATCGGCTGCTGTAGAAGTGAACAGTTGTATGTTTGACCTTTAACCTCTCTACTCTTTGTTTGTTCCTCTTTCAGACCAGAAAAACATCACAACTAAGTCTGGACACGACGTCACTCTGCCATGTCGAGCTCCAAACAACAACATCATAGTTGTGGAGTGGAGTAGAGCTGACCTGGATGAATATGTCCTTTTGTACAGAGATGAGGGGTCTGTACTTGAAGAGCAGCATCCATCTTTTAAGAACCGAGTGGATCTGCAGGACAGACAGATGAAGGATGGAAACGTGTCTTTGATTCTGAAGAATGTGACAATTAATGATACTGGAACCTACGAGTGTCGTGTCGTCCAGGGAGGACCCAGCCCCAAGAAGAGAGTCATTAACAACAAGCCTATCTGTATCATCTACCTGAGTGTTGATCCTCCAGGTGAGTGAGTAGAGTTGTGTGTGTGTGTGATCAGAGGTGAAGCTGCTTCCTGGTTGTTGATGTTTGTTTCTAAAGATGTTGTTGATGAGACTTTGTAGAAAGCAGCTGGTCTGAGTGATGTGATCAGAGTGCAGTAGATAATGTCTGACAGCAGTTTGAAGAGGAAATGGATTCTGTTCTGTTCTTCACTCATCACCTACCTGACAGGTGACACCTCACACCTGTTTCTCACCTGCAGGTCAGACAGGAGGAGGGACAGAGGATGGATCTGTTGGACTGATTGTTGGTCTGTCAGTTTCTGCTGTGCTTCTTGTTGCTGCTGTTGTTGGTTTTCTCATCTACAGAAAACATCAACAACAACAGAGTCAGGATCCATACCAGCCTCCAGTTGAACTGGAGCTTGTTTGAAATCTTTCACAGCTTTTTCCAGCTGCTCTGTGAGTCTCCTGCTGTTCCACTTATCAATGTTGTCCATGAACAGAGACAGACATTGATTTTTTTGTGTAATAACATTCAATACTCAAATAGTCTGCTCTGTATTCCAATCTTGACTTTGGAGAAAAAATATATCAATTATTATGATTATGGTGATCTGTGATTGTTTAAAAAAAATTGCCACTCTGATTCAGAATTGCAAAGACTCAAAGTAATTAAATAGAAAACTATTGCCATAGCAACTAAGATATATGAAAGTCTAAATTATGATCCAATGTATCTAAAATAAGAGAATGTCTGTAGGAATTATTTCCACTACAAAGAGAATGTCCATGTTTACTATAAACCTTTATTGTTCCACAGATATAATAGATCAGGGGTGTCAAACTCAATTGCACAGGGGGCCAAAACTCAAGGCACACTTTAGGTTGCGGGCCAAACAAGATAAGCATTTATTGAACACACTAAAACAATGTTTTTTAAACATAAATATGAATAAAAAAAGACAGGAATATTATTCCAGATTAAATAAACTTTAAAAAAAATAAATTTTAACTTTAAATATTTTGCTCTTCATAAAAATATATCCTGTCAAAATTATGCAAGTTAGAAATATGAACATGCTGCCAAAAACCCCAGAAAAAATAAATGAAAGCATACACAAGGTTGGAGCCGCATGTAGACGGGGCATTGCTTCAGGAATGGAACTAATAAACTGTGCGGGCCATTCAGTGTCGTACTTTCCCCTGAGTGTATCATTACACTGCAGCTCCATCTGAATCTGCACAGGTGCAGTATCCACGTAAGTGGGCTGCGTAGGGGCTAGCTTCGCAATAACAGAAGTTTGACTTGATTGATGCAGGAATGTTCCCAGTTAGCCTAGCATTCAGCAATGAGGCTGCAGCGCTGCATTATGGGATCTGTAGTTTGTATATTATTAGCACCTCATATCGCTGGGCCATGAATAACAATAATAGTACATCTATATAAAATGATCTTGCTGGGCCGGGTGTGGCCCGCGGGCCGTGACTTTGACACATGTGTAATAGATGATAATAGTTTTTATATCAGTTATAAAAAGAGACAATCATATCACCGACTATTTTGATGAGTTTCTCATCCCTGAAATTCTTTTTCTCTAAATTAACATTCATTACTTGACTTACAACATTTTTTTGCAATTTGCTAGTTTTTTCTACCTGCAAATTTGTGATTTCTTGTCAGAAATCACCCCTTATTTTTTTCCTTTAACTGTGTTCATGTAGAATATACCGGCCTGCATCATCTCAGTGAAGTAAAAAGTTGATGCATTCAGATAAAATTGTAATAGCAGACTTACCAAAACTGGAGCAAAGAATGGTATTTAGTTGATTTCTTTCTGTTTAATCAAAAACATAAAATTACATTTCCATGCAGCTTTCATGCTGAATTGAGTTGTAAAAAATATTACGGATCACATTGTGATTTGTTGAATGTTAAGAAAAACCAGTCAAAGTTGCACATATATATTAATCTCTGCAGCAAGAGTCCTGACAGGGACTAGAAAGAGAGAGCAGATTTCTCCTGTTTTGGCTTCCCTTCATTGGCTTCCTGTTAAATCCAGAATTGAATTCAAAATCCTGCTCCTCACATACAAGGTCTTAAATAATCAGGCCCCATCTTATCTTAATGACCTTGTAGTACCATATCACCCTATTAGAGCACTTCGCTCTCGCACTGCAGGCTTACTTGTTGTCCCTAGAGTATTTAAAAGTAAAATGGGAGGGAGAGCCTTCAGTTTTCAGGCCCCTCTTCTGTGGAACCAGCTTCCAGTTTGGATTCGGGAGACAGACACTATCTCTACTTTCAAGATTAGGCTTAAAACTTTCCTTTTTGCTAAAGCATATAGTTAGGGCTGGACCAGGTGACCCTGAATCCTCCCTTAGTTATGCTGCAATAGACGTAGGCTGCCGGGGATTCCCATGATGCATTGAGTTTTTCCTTTCCAGTCACCTTTCTCACTCACTATGTGCTAATAGACCTCTCTGCATTGAATCATATCTGTTATTAATCTCTGTCTCTCTTCCACAGCATGTCTTTATCCTGTCTTCCTTCTCTCACCCCAACCGGTCGCAGCAGATGGCTGCCCCTCCCTGAGCCTGGTTCTGCCGGAGGTTTCTTCCTGTTAAAAGGGAGTTTTTCCTTCCCACTGTCACCAAAGTGCTGCTCATAGGGGGTCATATGATTGTTGGGTTTTTCTCTGTATTTATTATTGTGCTATCTACTGTACAATATAAAGCGCCTTGAGGCGACTTTTGTTGTGATTTGGTGCTAAATAAATAAAATTGAATTGAATTGAATTTTGTAATGCTAGTCTCAACCCATACTCTTTATAACACATGTCCACTTAGATTAATATCATACAACTGCAGTCAAAGCTTCTTCCTCTACGACAGCAGAATTCCTCCTCCTCTTTCCTCCACCCACAGACAAAGCTGTTGATAAAACCTTTCTGTTCAGTTCAGACTACAGTCATGCCACAAATTCTCCATTTGTCATGGATGGATTCTCTTGAAGTCCTCTTTTTTTGTTTGGGATTTGTGACGTTACATGTGAGTGAAACTGTGCATCGAATGTATTTTATGTTTGTTTGTGTAACTGCAGCTTGCTTCATCTATGGCATTTAAATTTTGCATTGCTGAACTTTTAAAGTTTTAGTTGAATATCAGTGTATTTTGAATCAGTTCTTCCAGGGTTGAAAGGGCAGAAAACAGTGTAAAAAAATCAACAACTGTTTTGATTATCTGATACTTAAATGTTTAAGTTGCTCTAACTTGTGTCGAGGGATCAGCATGTTATTTGTTTCATTTTTATTCCACTGACTGTTTCTCCAGCAATGATATTTCTGTGTAAGATCTTTTTTTATTTCTAGAATATTGTCTGAACAGACTGGTTGAACTGAACATGAGCAGGAGGAAGTTTCAGACTGATGAAATAAGACATTAAAATACCAAAGTGACAAAGCATTGAAAGCTGAACAGCCTGGATGTTGTTACTTACATGATAACATCAAAGGAACAACGGAAAATGTCTTTCACATTTCCTTTCATTGCACACATTATAAATGTGTTGCTACATACTGCTATTCATCCTTCTCAACCAAAATACAATAATTATTATCATAGTTATTGTGGTGTGGTGATCTCGTTTGACCTTTGACGTGCTTCAATACCAAACAGGCTGAAAACACTATAAGGCTAGAAGCAGGTTACGAGGCTAACATCTGCATGCTTCATTTGTGCAGAGGATGTCTTTGTAAAAGACAGTGAGCAAGAAAATGAGGTACAAACTCAGGGATGAAATGTGAGATATGAAACTGTAAAAACCTTCCAGGCATCTTTGAAGGTCTGTGAAAATTAAGTGAATCCCATGATACATTGGTTTGTAGATCCAACTTTAGGAGCAGTGACTTGAATTCATTTCCTGAACTTTAATATTTAACATATTAAACAGAGACTGAGATCTTATTTGGCTGCCTCTCACCCTCTTAGTGTCAGGGGCTGGGATCTGTGACCCAGCATTTTGAGTTAATTGTTATATTTGTGATTTCTTAGATACATTGAAAGGATGTTAAGTTCTTGTATTGTTATCAGGTTGCCTTGAGTTTTAAGTCTAGTTTATTCTTTTAATTCTTAGTTATGAGTTTGTTCCTGTTTACTATATTATATGGTCTGTATTTGGATCCGTTCCTTAAACACACCGGCGCGCCCTGCAGTGACAGTTTACTTTGGAAGCATTAAGGGTGGATTTAGTTTTTCACAGGACTCCAGCTGGTGTTTCTGTGCAGCGATTAGCATCGCACAGAAAAGAGGAACCCCAACACCAGGTTATACTGTAGAGTCTCCTCATAAGCCATTCTTGGTCTTATTTTTTGTGGTACTTAAATAGCAAAGCCCTCTTCCTTCCTGCTTTTGCTCTTCTGTTTAGGTGCAATTACACGTAGCTTTCATAGATATCTCTTTCCCCCTTTTTTTCTAAGCAGAATTTTCTTGAGTTACAAGACTCACTCTCGCCCTTCTTTCCTCCTCCCATATTCTCAGAGCTGTTCACTAAAACTCTGTTTCGTTCAGACTGCAGACAATCCTTAGAGTGTGTGAGAGGAATTCTGTCAAAGTCGCGTTTTTGTTTATGATTTTGCATTGTAACACACTGCAGTCTGCAGGTGAGTGAACAAAGATTTATTTAAAAGTCTCTTTTTAACCAAAAAAAACATCAGTATGACAAGTGGGTCATGTTTGGAACTGTGTCCATGTGTGTAAATGACATTTGGTTTGTAAATATTATTTTGTACAATTGATTTTTTGTGTGTTGTTCAAATCACAAAAAAGAAAAGAAAAAAGAAAAGCTGAGTACACTTTCTACTATGTGATAGAGTCGACAGCCAAACACTCAAACCTTTAACCTTTTCTAACATGCATAGATGAGTCAGCATGTTGCTTGTGTTGTTTTTCCTCTTCAAATTCCTGCCAATGGCTGGATGGGTGATAACAAGCCTGGGAATGATTTTCTTTGCAGTTCAAAGTTTAAAGTGGTTAATGTCACTGAATTGCCTGAACGATTTGTGGTAAACAAGAAAACAAAGTCATTTTAAAAGAGAGATGAGCAGAGCACAGTTAACATGGTTCAGCAGCTGGACAGGCAGTGAGCCAGTGGCACATGTGACACTAAATCTATCAAATTTTAAAAAGGAAACTGACTCAGCTTCAGTTCAGAAACTGCCAGAGAAAGTGAAACAATAGCAAGTCCCTCTCCAATGATGTTACATAAGCTAATATAGTTATAAATGGAAGTGTTCCCGAGTAGTCATTTGAGTCGATGGCAGTTTCAAAGGAAAGTTTAGAAACATTAAAGTAGCATTAAGCATTACTATGTGAATTAACTGAGGTTAAGAAGGTATTTTGAGGTAGCTGGTATCAGGCTGATTAAATAGCCCTTTATCGCAAATAAAACAATGATATTATTTCTTAACTTAAACAAAAGAGAAAGATAAATACTTACTGATAGTTGCTATGGCAGGTTATCAGCAGGGTACAAGGATGATATCAGTCCTGTGTGCTTCATTCTTGTAGAAAGTCTCTCTGTGTAGCAGATTGTAAAGAAGATCTAATACCGACTAAAGTCTTGGAGAAATGAGGGTTGAAATGTGCAGTTTCAAACTGTGCAGGTTTAAAAATATGTAAAAATTGAGTTTTCACAGGCCTTTTTGCAGTCGTGTAAAAATGTTTCAGTAGTTTGGCGAACTGCCTTTAGCTGCAGTAAGTTAAGTTATCCTTTTCTGTATGAAGTCATCAGTCACTCACATAATTGTGGACAAAGTTTATCACTCCTATTTGCATTGTCTGAACTTTGGGTGAATTTGCTGAGGAAGATTGTGACATTGTGTTAACAGACACCCCAAAAAACAGCAAACTGCCAAAGTCTATTGGTTAATGAAGTCCATTTAACTAACAGCACATGACTGGTACTTACATGCATCCCCAGAATTACCATGAAGGCAGTAACCGTGTACTTACTTTTTCACACCACAATACAATAATGTGGATTTTCCTCATGAGCTCATGCTTGGTCTGATTTGCTTTTGACTAGAAAAAAGTGTAAATCACAAATAACTTAACATAATCTGATCTTTTGTTCAGGTCTACAGAGATAGATGTGGAGCCTTACAGGAGTGTTGAGCTGGAGTGTCAGGGTCCGGAAAATGGCAAACTCATCCTGCTGGCGTGGAAAAGACCTGATCTGCTATCAGATGGATACGTCTTCTTCTACCGAGATGATCTCCCACATAAAAACTTCCAGGATCCGATTTTTAAGGATCGAGTGAAGCCGAGAGATCCACAGATGAAAAATATGGATATGTCCATCATCCTGAGCAACACCACCATTAATGACACTGGAACCTACGAGTGTTGTATCGTCGTGGAAGACACAGGAGACAGTAGGCAAGAAACCTCTGAGATCAAGCATGAAATCAGGCTGAAGGTTAGACTACTAGGTGAGTAAGTAGAGCTGTGATCAGAGTAAATGTCTGGCAGATAATGTCTGACAGGAGTTTGAAGAGGAAATGGATTCTGTTCTGTTCTTCACTCATCACCTACCTGACAGCTGACACCTCACACCTGTTTCTCACCTGCAGGTCCAACAGAAAGATTCGGAGATGGAGGGAAGAGGCTGGATTCAGTATCGGACAGAATGGACTGCTGATATCTCTGGGATTTTCTGCAGTTGGATTAATTGTTCTTGTTATTACTCTTCTGATGCCTAAAAAACAGGAACATCATCCCAGCTCATCCTAGTGAAGAAGATGACAACCAGTTTGTCTTGAAGTAAACATCTGGTAAGCAGCAATGAATTCTGCTCGGGTGAACTGGGACAATTATTCAGGTCAGTTCAACATCCCAAGCCTCTGTGTTCTTGCCCTTCCTGCTGCAGGACTGTCACAATATCCAACATATCACAATGAAGAGACTTCACTGCAAATTAATTAGCAAGAGGCCAATGAGAGAGTTGTGCTTGTGGACAGTCTTTAAACTGCTAACAGACTCAGGTTGAATGATCCAAATTATCCTCAGATTACCAGGAAAGGTTCCGTTGCTCCTGGTGACCAGTCATGTTTATATATAATATGAAAACCAGTAGTTTGGTCTAGTCAACATATCTGCACCAGTTATGTGAACCCCGCTCTAGATCCTGTTCTGTTCGGTACTGATTACCTATCTGACACCTCACACCTGTTTCTTATCTGCAGGTCAACCAGGAGCACTTAGAGAAACAGAAAGAAGCTGGACTCAGTGTTTTATCTGTTGGTTTCCCAATTCTGTGGGATTTTCTGCAAGACTTGAACAGTGACATGACAAAGAAATGAATGTCCCTCCAACACTGACAAGAGGACAAGACAAAACCTGGTCAGGGAGGCTGCCAAGAGACCTACAGCAATACTGAAGCAGCTGTAGGAAGTACTAGCTGTGTACTACATGTATCTCCTGCATACTCCATATATATGGCGTCGGGTTGCAAATTTTGAAGCCAACATGCTAACCTTATCCAGCCAGTGATGTGGAGATACACGTTTTAGATCCACTTAAAATCAAATCACTCAAAAAGATCCTCTGGAAAAGAGTAGAATTCTTGAAACAGAGTTTATTAAACAGAGTCATATAAACAGCCAAACAGTTCATCACAATACACAGAACAGCAACACAGCATGTAGCACAGTAGGCAAACCAAATCCTGTGGGGTGACGTGAGGAGGGCTGTGCACAAGAGACGTCCTCGGAATCTAACGTATATGGAGTGTTTTTGCAAGGAAGTGTGGACAAATATGGCAAACGTAAGATGTGCCATGAAATACTGGGATTAACTAAAACATATTTGTTTGTTTTTTTCATCTTTGTTACCAAGGTCTGCACCGATAACGTGACCCTGTCTCTCAACTGCCACCTTAATGTGGTGGAGGGATTTGTGAACTCAGATGTTCCTGGGAGCTGAGTTATCTGGAGGGTTCAGCTCCTGGTAGGTTCTCCTGAGACAAACTGGTCTCAGGTGAACTAGACTGAGAGCAGTTCACATGAACTGTATTTACTATTCACACACGGCTGCTATTCTTTTGCTCTTGAATGAATTGAAAGACATGTTACAGGAAAAAATTGTTTTGATTATGGTTAATCTTTGATTTGGTAAAAAGATTAAAGTGAAAAATGTTTGTTGCTTATTTGAGCTCTCAGAAATGGAATTAAAACCATAAAAAAACATTATTAAAATCATGTCATCATGATTTTTATTTGATGACTGTATATTTATTACAGCTGGCAGCAGAAATGCTGAAAATATAACATCAAGTTTAAAATTGTATTTTCAAGTTTCATTGTACCGTCAGGAAACACTGTGGATATAAATGGTAGTGCAATGTCACATTTAAGGACATGAAGTGTTATAAGTTGAGCATTAAAGTTAAACTCACTCAACACCTTTTCCTGATAACTCTAAACTATCCACTAATAAAGGAAGCACTGAGGAGATTGTTAAGGTTCAAAAGTATTGAGAGAGGGATCTAAAAATAACCACAGATCCAGCCGGGTGCAAATTAGACGGCATTTTAATGAACACATGTGTGAGTCCGACCGCTGTGCAGATTTCAGCGTCGAACTAAACTTACAATAATTAGACAAAGGTTTTATAGGGGTAGGACAACAAAGCCCCCCCTTTTGCAAAGCAGACAAAGTACAGCTTACGTCAACCCAAAACCACAAACGTTCAGTTAACTTTGACATAGTTTTAGAAGAACATTGTCTTCGCGTCGAAGGCAGATGCTTCCTGTCTCCATCCTCGCTGTCGCTTATCTCTGGGACATCTGGTCCACGTTCTGCACAAAATGTCACTCATGCAGGCACAACTTTGCAGTCAAAACATGATTCACTCTTACCTACTAAATGAGTCTCTCTAATATGTGTGTGCGTGCACGTGCGGGGGCGCGTGCGTGCTGTGTACTGCGTACATGTCATGACCTCTCCTGCACCCCAGCTCACCTCACACCTTTCGTCCTCGCCAGACATAAGGCCTGAGCTCATACACAGCTGAACTATGAGTGACTTCTAGACTAAATGTCACACTCAAATGATGCTACTCAAACCATGAAGGAAACTTACTTAAACTGAACATAAATGAAACTTAAAACTTACTTCAAAAGATATAAGTGATAAATGATAAAACTTAAATCTTAGCTCTAAAGGATATAAGTAATAAAAGATAAAAATAACTCCAGGCATATGTCATGTAAGCAGGTGTGTTGCAATTCCTTTCAGAGCTCCTGTCCTCCTCACCTTGTATTGGCTGATCATAACGTCTGCCAAGAGTTTCTGACCCTCACTTGACCAGGAGCCACAGCTCTTTAATATGCTCAAATGCAATCATGTATAAAAGATTAAAATCATTTTCATAACACAGGTTTTTCCTTCTCAGATCTGCCAATATGTTTGCTCCTCCTAATATAGTCTAAAAGCAACCCCAAGCAAAACAATTTGAACTTTCCCCTATCAGTGATCCCTCTAACTAAGTGTGTGTGTGGTTACGTGTATGTCTATGTGCTAACCACAATCGCACCCCATTTCACCTGTCGAATATCTCCTGACCTCCCCCAGACAGAGAGACAGAAGCCGCCCTCGTGTATGTAATAACCGAACCAAAACTATGTATGTGTACTCTACTGAATAAATGTTTTAATCAATAACCTCTACTGAAAGCTTAATCAAAAGATATAAAAATAATAGCATCATCGAAACTGCTCCTCAGACTAGCTTTCATTCAGACTCTGGTTTCTGGTTTCACTTCCTGCAAAGCATGCCTTGCAGAAGTGTTTCCTGTCTCATTTTGGCACAGTTACTCTTTCACCCTGCAGTCTGCATAAACATTTAAGATTATAAATTCAACAGCATTTCGGGTTATAGATTCAACTCAACAGTTTAAAGTGGTTCTTCTTGGACCTGTAATAAAGACTAATATAATACCAATATATTTGAACATCTGAATGCATCTGGATGCAACATCACTATTAATAATGAAATGTTGATGATTATAAAAAATAGCAGCAAATAATAGTGTGGCACTATGTTAAAGATAGAGACATGAAAATAGTACCCCCCCATTTTATTTTATGCTCAGAGACACTTTCTTTTGGTAAGGCCACTGCAGTGTCAGTTTTACTGTTATATACGTTCCGCCAGCAGAGGGCGCTCGGTCCTGTACGCATCGGTAGCTGACGCTACACTAGAAGAAGTAGTGTCAGCGGTGAAGAGGCAGCGTACGGCCCGCGCGCGCCGAAGAGAACTGATTGTCTTATTTTTCTGTTTTTACAGGTAAGCTGGGTGGTTGATAATATGAAACAGAGGTTATAAAAGTGACAGACAGCAGTGACGATTAATGATAAATGTCGTTTGTGCCGAATGTTAAGCTAAAGAGCTAATTTCCAAGTTGGTCCAGTTGTTAGCCTGTGCCGATCCAAGTGTTAGACCGTACCGAAAGTCTGTGCGCTCGGTGCAGGTATTTTTGGGTTAAAATCACAATATATATGTTTTGCACAATAAGAGAAAATGTGAATTGCTTTATGTTTAGTTCATGAAGAGTGAATGTTGTAAAAAAATTGTTAAGAAAAACATTTATTTGAAAAAGATCTAGTTTAATAAATACAGTTAAGAAGACAGGTCCATAAATAGATTAAAACAGTAGTAAAAACGATATAAAACTGTAATCAGAGTTCACTGTGTTCTTCATGTGTGTAGTAAAATGTATTTTTGTGATTTAAGCAGTTTATCAAGTGGTGCATATGAATATGGAACTGTATAAGTTACAGTTACTTGTAAGTTACTTGTATAAAGTAATGTTTGCTACACTAGAAGAAGTAGTGTCAGCGGTGAAGAGGCAGCGTACGGCCCGCGCGCGCCGAAGAGAACTGATTGTCTTATTTTTCTGTTTTTACAGTTTTTCTGTAAAAATAAATATGTTGCACGAGAGATGAGTTGGCCCATCATTTCAGCGGTGTAACATATTTTGGCGAGCCAGCCAGGAGGTGGCGCTAGTGAGTCAACACCATCACCAACCACCTTCTTTCCCAAGAGACGAACCTTCAATCAAAAGAAATGGAATCCCTGCAACCTCTGCGTGACGAAGTGAGTGCAGCCTTGTGGCAGTTGGAGAGAGAGCATCTTGTGGACGTCTGCAGGCGACTGAAATGTTCCGGCCTGGACAGCGCAGAGTCTCACAGCAAGACCAAGAGGACACTCATCAGGTTGGCAGAGGGCATGTTTGATGATGTGGAGAAAAATGAGGAAGAGGATCAAGTGGAACAGTTTTATAAAGACATTGCTGTATACATCCAGAGACTAAGCAAAGGAGAGTGTCAGTCAGAAAGGGAACTCCATGGCACAGAGTCTGGGCAAAAGAAAGATCTTGAGGACACCACATGTGCTACTCCAACACAGATTGCAGATTTCCCACCCAGAGCCCGACCAGAGGCGATGCGAACTCTTCAAGAGGTAACATTGAGGAGGGAGTTTAAAATCTGTGGGCAGATTGGAGAGCATGGGCAGAAGGATAAGCTATCCTATCTTAGCCTGATTCGCCAGATTGAGAATGGGAGTGAAAAAGGGCACTCGGAGACTGAAATAGTGGAAGCAGTAATTAGGGCCATTAGTCCAGGAACGCCCCTAAGAGAAATGTTAGAGATCAAACGTGGGTTAACACTCAGCAAACTGCTCACCATATTAAAGGGACACTATAGGGTAGACAGCCCCACTGAGCTTTACCATCAGCTCCTCAATATCTCCCAAGAGCCCAAAGAAACTGCCTTAAACTCTGTATTTCGTGCCATTGAACTTAAAGAGAAGTTGTTATGGAAAGCGGCAAATGAGGAGACAGATGAACTGTATAGCAGAGCCACCATCCAGCGCAAATTCCTCCGCTCCATTGAAACTGGGCTGCTCAGTGACTCTATCAAGTATCAGCTACTGTCCCTCCTAAGCGACATAACCATAACAGATGAAGAACTGATTGAGAAAGTCAATGAAGCTTCAAAGCTAGAAAATGAAAGATTTGAGAAACGGAAAAGGTCCACTGCAGCCAAGATTCCCAAGGTCCAAGAGCTCCAAACAGAATGCCAAACAGCCCCGACATCTGCTCAGAGCCCCTCCAAACCCAGAGAATCCCCCGCTACGGTGGCCATGACAACAGTGAAAAATAAACAGACTAAGTCAGACACGCAGCAGATTATAGAAGAACTACGTAAAGAGATGAAACAAATGTTTATGGCTGCTATGGAAACCAGTCCCCGCACCATGGCACCAAAGCAACGAGAAAAAGGCTGTAAAAAGTGCAAAGAAGAGGGGAAAGGAGAGAACTGCCTGCACTGTTTCAAATGTGGGCGAGAGGGCCACTACTCCCGTGGATGCCGAGCACCGAGACTGTCATCGGGAAACGGGGAGGGACTACTGAGATGGGACCAACAGTAGTCCAAAGCCCACGGTCCCATAACGAACAGCCAAGCCCACCAACATCCTCCAAAGAAACTGCAGCTAGTGTCCCATCAGCGGTAACTGAGGTTCACTATCTACCCCCTCAACGAAAGTCACGGTTAGTAAGCCTAGTGGGAAACAGATGTACTGTGAACTGTTTTATGGACAATCGCCCAGCTAAGGTGTTGTGGGATTCAGGGGCACAGTCCAGCATAGTAAATGAAAACTGGCGGCAAAACCACCTCCCCCACACGGTTGTCAGACCCGTTTCAGAGCTGTTAGACAATGAGACGCTCACAGTGTTTGCTGCAAATGACACACCCATTCCGTACATTGGCTGGATAGAAGTCAGCTTCAGACTAGGCAGTGATTTGTCTCCAACCAGTGAGCTGCAGGTTCCAATATTGGTATCCAGTGACCCAGCTGTGGCCAGTGATCCCATCATCGGCTACAATGTCATTGAAGCTATCGTGAACCAGGAAGAGGTAAAAGCCAAAGGAGGAAGAAAACAACTAGCACACTATGTGAGTAAAGCATTTGAAATAACTGTACGCACTGCACATAATGTTGTCAAGCTTGTGCAGAACAGCACTGAAGGCCCAGAGACAGGTGTGGTAAGAACTGGTGTAAGAAGAGTGCCTTTGTCAGCAAACCAAGTCACCACAGTTTATGTACGGGCACACGTTAGTTCACATGCCCGGGGCCAAGACATGCTCTTTCTACCTGATGGGGCTGACCCACCACCAGAGGGCGTAATAGTCAATGATGTACTGGTGAAAATCCCAGACAGAAAAGTACCATATGTGCCCATCCCTGTGACTAACACTACAGACCACACCATTTATCTGGACAGCCGTAAAGTGATTGGATACCTTGAACCAGTAAAGACTGTATACGCAGCTGGCATCCAGACTAAAGTAAACGAGCTGACACAAGAGAACAAAAGTGGTACAGAGTTAAAGTCACACAACCCGAGTAACACACAGACACGAGAGAACCAACAGAGACCAAAGTCATGGGACCCACCAGTGGATCTCCAGCATCTGGATGAAAATCAGCGAGCGGCTGCGAGGAAGATGTTGCGAGAGGAATGTGAGGCGTTTGCATATGACAGTGACGATGTTGGCTGCATACCATCCCTGAGGATGCATATAAGCCTCCATGACACAACTCCTGTGAAAAAGACTTACATGTCCATCCCAAAACCCCTGCACAACAAAGTCAAAGAGTATTTGCAAGACCTGCTTAACAAAGGCTGGATCACACCATCACGGTCCCCCTACTCATCACCTGTGGTGTGTGTCCGCAAGAAAGACGGCACCCTCCGCCTTTGTTGTGACTTTAGGGAGCTCAACCGCAAGTCAGTCCCAGACCGCCATCCAATCCCAAGGATCCAAGACATGTTGGATGCTCTGGGTGGGAGCTCCTGGTTTTCCGTGTTAGACCAGGGTAAGGCGTACCACCAGGGTTTCTTGGATGAAGAAAGCCGCCCCTTAACCGCCTTCATCACACCCTGGGGGCTCTATCAGTGGGTACGGATTCCCTTTGGCCTGAGCTCCGCACCCGCTGAGTTCCAGAGAAGCATGGAGCACTGTATGGCAGGCCTCAGAGACACTATCTGCCTCCCATACCTGGACGACAACCTGGTGCACAGCAGCAGCTTTGATGAACATTTGGAACATATCCGCCTTGTCCTCCAGCGTTACAGAGAGCATGGTGTTAAGCTGACCCCAAAGAAATGTGAACTGTTCAGGCGAAGTGTCAAGTTTCTGGGAAAGCTGGTAACAGGTGAAGGCTACACCATGGACCCGGCAGAGTTGGCCCCGGTGATGGCGTTAAAGGAAAAGACCCCTGCAACCGTCGGAGAGGTACGTCAAATGCTTGGTTTCCTCTCTTATTACAGGCCTTTCATCCCCAACTTCTCCCGTGTAGCCCATCCACTCTACAGCCTGCTCAGCCCTCCATCTTCTGAGAACTCTGCTCCAGTCTCAGCCGACAAGTCCAGAAAGGAGGCGAAGAAAAGTAAAGGCCATTTACCATCACGGACGCCCATTCAGTGGACGACCTCCCACCAAGAGACATTGAACCAGCTTGTAGATGCACTTACAAGACCCCCCATTCTCGGGTACCCCGACTTCACAGAGCCTTTTGTGTTACATTGTGATGCATCACAGGTTGGGCTAGGTGCTTTTTTGTACCAGCGGCAGCAAGGCAAGATGAGAGTCATAGCTTATGGCTCCCGCACTCTGAGTCCAGCAGAGAAAAAGTACCACCTGCACTCTGGCAAATTAGAGTTTTTGGCTATGAAGTGGGCGATTTGTGAACGTTTCCAGGATTATCTGTACCATGCCCCATCGTTCGTGGTGTACACTGATAATAACCCACTAACATATGTGCTCACTACTGCAAAGCTTAACGCCACAGGTCACAGATGGGTCGCGGAGCTGGCCAGCTACAACTTCACCATCCGCTACCGTCCAGGCAAGACCAACGCAGATGCTGATGGGCTGTTGCGAATGCCGTTGGACATTGACAGCTACATGAAGAGCTGTACAGCTGAAGTTGGACAGGAAGCCATAAGCGCATCAATGGAGTCTGTAACGGTGGAGGAGAGAGACCCTTGCCAAGGTGTTGGAGTTATCCATGTTAGTGCTCTGAAATTAATCAAAGATTCTGACACTACCCAGTCTTTTACACCAGACCAAATACGCAGAGTCCAGGAAGCAGATGAAGTTCTGGCAAGAGTGCTCTGGTATAAGTCGCTGGGTAGAAGACCGAGTAGAACTGAGGTGAAGTCAGAGCATCCTGCAGTAGCTGCACTACTCAAGCAGTGGTTGAAGCTTCACGTCGACCAGAATGGTGTCCTGCATCGCCAAGCATCACGCCGAGAGCAGCTACTGGTCCCTAAAGCCTATCGTCCCCTGGTTTTTAAAGAACTCCACCAAGACATGGGCCACTTAGGGGTGGAAAGGACGCTCGACCTGATTCGAGACAGGTTCTACTGGCCGCAGATGGCGAAAGAGGTTGAACACTTTGTTACAGAAGAATGTGAGTGTCTTAAGAAGAAGAAACCGAGTAAGCAGACCCGTGCACCTTTGTCCCCGATCCAGTCCACTTACCCATTCCAGCTGGTGTCCATAGACTTCCTTCACCTGGAAAAGTGTAAGCAGGGCTACGAGTATATACTTGTTGTCATGGATCACTTCACGAGGTTTGCCCAAGCCTATGCAACGAAGAACAAAGCAGCTAAAACAGTTGCTGACAAGCTCTTCAATGACTTTGCACTCAAGTTCGGCTTCCCGACCAGACTACACCACGACATGGGCAAGGAGTTTGAAAACAAACTCATGGCAAGATTGAAAGAACTCTCTGGTATCCAGGGCTCCCACACGACACCCTACCACCCACAGGGTAATGGACAGGTGGGGAGATTCAACCGCACCCTGCTGTCCATGTTGCGGACCCTGGAGGACAAGGAGAAGGATGATTGGAAAGAGTCGCTAGCTAAAGTCGTCCACGCGTACAACTGTACGAAGAATGAGGCAACAGGCTACGCCCCATGTTACCTCATCTTCGGGCGTTCCCCACGCCTGCCCATCGACTTGCTCTTCGACCTGAAAAGGGATGAAGCTCATTTGGACTATGATGACTATGTTAGCTGCTGGAAAAAGAGAATGCAGGAGGCGTACACAGTGGCTTCTCAAACTGCTACCAGGGAAGCTGCTCGAGGTAAAGCGTACTACGACAAGAAAGTTAAAGGGAGAGATCTTCAGCCTGGGGATAGAGTGCTCCTCCGAAATCTCACTCCTCGAGGTGGTCCCGCAAAGATCCAGTCCTTTTGGGAGAACCAAGTCTACAAAGTGAGGGAGAGGAAAGCAGATGACAGTCCAGTGTATGTAATCAGCCCTGAAAATGGCCAAGGCAGAGATAAAGTGGTGCACAGAAATCTCCTACTGCCCTGTGACTTCCTGCCACTTGAGAAGCCATCTACACAGACTGTTCAGCCCCAAAAAGACTCTCCAACGGTGACAAGGAAGAAGTTCAGACCTCCGTGTAGACAGCAGCAGCCAAGGAATGGCGACACATCGGATGATGACGACAGTGGCACCTTCCAGTGGTACCTTAGGCCGGTTCCAGGGAGACGACAGAGGCAGACTCTGCTTAACCCTTTGGCAGAGTCCTTCCAGCCTCCTCCGAGTCTCCACCGTCAAGAAGAGGATTTGCCACTACAGAGCGAAGAGGATTTGCCACTACAGAGTGAAGAGACTGTGCCTGGGCAGATCCAAGGCCCTGACCCTGACAATGACGGGCCACTGAGTGGTGATGCTATGACTGACATTCTAGCTGCAACTGGTGGTGAGACTGACTCTGTGAGGCAGCGACCTCAAAGACAAAGACAGCAACCAACTGTACTGAGCTATGACACTTTAGGTCAGCCAACTTTGGTTCAGAGGAACTGTACAGTGACTACGGCTCAGGTGATTGACTGTAATGGCTTCTGGAGACCATGGACGGTGGGAGTGTGTTAAAGTTATGGTTCAATAGATGATGCAGACAGAAATGTCAGGAGACATTTAATTTTGTGGGGGAGAGTGTGGCACTATGTTAAAGATAGAGACATGAAAATAGTACCCCCCCATTTTATTTTATGCTCAGAGACACTTTCTTTTGGTAAGGCCACTGCAGTGTCAGTTTTACTGTTATATACGTTCCGCCAGCAGAGGGCGCTCGGTCCTGTACGCATCGGTAGCTGACGCTACACTAGAAGAAGTAGTGTCAGCGGTGAAGAGGCAGCGTACGGCCCGCGCGCGCCGAAGAGAACTGATTGTCTTATTTTTCTGTTTTTACAGGTAAGCTGGGTGGTTGATAATATGAAACAGAGGTTATAAAAGTGACAGACAGCAGTGACGATTAATGATAAATGTCGTTTGTGCCGAATGTTAAGCTAAAGAGCTAATTTCCAAGTTGGTCCAGTTGTTAGCCTGTGCCGATCCAAGTGTTAGACCGTACCGAAAGTCTGTGCGCTCGGTGCAGGTATTTTTGGGTTAAAATCACAATATATATGTTTTGCACAATAAGAGAAAATGTGAATTGCTTTATGTTTAGTTCATGAAGAGTGAATGTTGTAAAAAAATTGTTAAGAAAAACATTTATTTGAAAAAGATCTAGTTTAATAAATACAGTTAAGAAGACAGGTCCATAAATAGATTAAAACAGTAGTAAAAACGATATAAAACTGTAATCAGAGTTCACTGTGTTCTTCATGTGTGTAGTAAAATGTATTTTTGTGATTTAAGCAGTTTATCAAGTGGTGCATATGAATATGGAACTGTATAAGTTACTTGTATAAAGTAATGTTTGCTACACTAGAAGAAGTAGTGTCAGCGGTGAAGAGGCAGCGTACGGCCCGCGCGCGCCGAAGAGAACTGATTGTCTTATTTTTCTGTTTTTACAGTTTTTCTGTAAAAATAAATATGTTGCACGAGAGATGAGTTGGCCCATCATTTCAGCGGTGTAACAATAGCAGCAAAATATTTCTCCTCTCGATAGTTTCTACCTGCAGTTATACTTTTTAACATGCTTTGAGCTTGAGCATAGGGGTTAGTTTGGGTGGTGAATGGATTTTTTGATTGTGGTTCAGGTGCCAACGGCGTTGACACATAAGGAGGTGGATGTGGTTTTTGTAACGTCATTTCTTTTTTCTTTTCTCTCTATTTTCACTTCTCCTTTCTTTCTCCTCTTTCCATGCTTTAAAATATTGCAGTTCTTGTGAGCGTTCTATTTTCTTTTGTAGATCTTTTTCAATATTTATTTCTACTTGGAGGGTTTCTTTTAATTTAATCAATGCGGAGGGGCTACATTTTCCCTCCCATGTGGGACATTTAGTTTTCTTTGGATTCCTCCATCTGCATGCACTAATTTGTCCGACGCCTGGACATTTTTTCTCTAGCCACTGCTCGTCAGCAGTGAGTTTTGTAGTTTTATTACCCATTACAACAACACTGCAGAGCCTTCTCTGGTATTAGAGTTAGGAGTGGTAGTTGACACGCCCTTCTACTCCAAGCTATTTATGGAGCGGTGTAAGTTTTACGTGATGACACACGACCTTTCTCCCTCCTCACCAGTACTTTGGCCACTGACAGGAAATAAAATGACAAAAACAAAAGAGCAATCCAGCATCTTACTGTGCTGTTAAAAATTATTTACTCTTCACACACAGAAACACAAACATATAATATACAGTCACGCAGATCCTTTCAGCGGATCAGTCTACCAGCCCGTACGGTGGGCAAGCCCTAAGTTTTCTACCAGCCCGTGCGGTGGGCGAGCCCTAAATTTCAAATCCTTTCGGCGGATTAGTCCTATTTTAGATCCGTGCAGTGGATCAGACTCTCTAACCCTTTCGGTGGGTGAAACCTATCTTTGTTTTACGCGAGTGTATACGAGTGAGTTTCTTTACCTTACTGAAACGTCGCTGCAGCCGGTTTCGTTAGATCGTTCCACTGAATCCCACCGCCGTGGACCACTGATAAAAACACTGGCCAGAACCCAAATTTTAACGTTTCTGGGCTTTCACCTTTACCTGGAGAGGGCTGTCGACAGACTTCAGTGCGGGCTCTCCACGACGTCAGGAATCAGTGTAGATCTCTGTTTGGAGTCACAACAAAACAGTTGTTATTTCCTATCTGGCTCGAAGGACCAAAAAATATGTCCGAGTATTTTGTTTCAGTAAGGAAAGAGACGGCAAGCTTGTTGAGACCTGTACATGGGTGAGAACTCTGAGTGAGACTCACACCCAACTGTAGTCCGCTTTATTTATTTATACACTTGTTCATACAATACACCCTTTCATGACTCTCATAAGGGTAAAAGCGTGCTTCCCCTTTAGGCTAACTCACTGCACGCCTTCTTCCTCGTGACTACGGCGTGATCTTCTAGTTTCAAATTCCTTAGGCATTTCCTGCTTTCCTCTAAAAGTGGTTAAAGCTGGTTTCACAAACAGTTATACAGGAGCAGTTATTTCCACATAGTTTCTGTGTTAAATGAAGTAAAACATAAGTTTTATAAAAAGGTATAATAAAACAGTAAAATCTCTTAACAATACCCCTGGTCTAGATGTTGAGTATCAAAGATTCTATAGATCCTCACATTCTTCATGTAACACCTTCCTTTGGGATTATCTGTGTAGTAGCACCCAGCAAGTGTCCCATTCTCATCCCTTGCCCACTTGTGCCTTCTTGTTCCAGTAACCTACTTTTCATCAGTGCTTCCTTGTACCTCAACGCCGGGTGACTCCAAGGATTCAGTGGCTTCAGTTATAAGTCTCTCGCTAACTGAGGTAGGCTTGATTTGTGTGGGATACCTATCTTGGGAATACAGACTGGATATTTATATTTTATTGTTTTCATCTAATATCTCAGCAGCTAAAATAAATAAATATGGCATAACTGGAATAAAAACTTGTGAAACTCACTCAGATCTCATCGCCTGCCTCCACCTCACACCTCTAAGGCCTCAAGCCTCAGTACACTCGCTGTAATGGTCACTCGCTGCAGCAAACTTGTTTCACATACGTTTATCATTATGGCGCAGGAAGCCATGTTCTCCTAAACAATGGGTGTTGCCATTAAGACAATATCGCCACTTTAGCACTGCTTTAGGAGAAGATGTTTTCTTCCCATTTTCAAACTTTTGTATGTCTGCATGTCTCTGACCCCCTGTAGTGGAATATCATAAAAAATATGGTAAAAACTGACATGGTTGCACACTTGTGAGTTAAACACAGCTGTGGCGACCGCAGCTCAACATGCCAAGTTATAAAAATCCAGAAGTGACAACCAGCCAATGTGCCACAAAGATTGTGTTACTTGACGCAGGGTGTGACGTCAAAATTGGCTTGCGAAATCCACGACACAAGCGACTCGTCCAGCATAATGGCACAGTCAGCACGCAGCCATGTTTAAAGAACAATGTCATGCAAAGCAACTTTCCACTAGTGGGCACTTTAGCACAAACAGGTGTGACTCACAGAGTGAGGAGACAGTTTCAGCAATTTTACACATGAGAAAATCCCTCAGACTGTACATGAAGGCAGCTCACTGATTGAAATCTAATCTAGTGTTGAGGTTTTGATTTGATTAACATTCATTAGAAACCCCAAATAGAAAAGCTGTGAACAGGAAAAGTGCCTGTTTAGGATTAAAAATTAAAACTAATCCAACATTAGTCTTAATGAAGTAAAATCTTACCAATTTGATTAACTTTACACAAATTGTTACACAACTCTTCAGACAAACACTTTGTTCTGAATCATTTCAGTCACTGAATGATGTTCCTGCTGTTTTTAGTCTGTGGTTGAGGTTAAGTTGTGTGTCTGTTCTTTCTTATCTGCTCTGAATAGAGGTGTGTATCAGTTAGAAACACAATTCATCAGCATCAGCAATACTTCTAAAAACCACAGAACCACACGACAGGAACAACATGTGACAGCAAAGTTTATTGATGCTGCAGAGAAGGCAGGACACTGCTGTGCAGATGACATTGATATTTTAGTTATACTATATACACTCATACAAACACTGAGAGTGTATATTATATTGAGAAGGCACTAGAGAATATATGCAAATCAACATTGTGTGGCTGTGTGGACCAGTTAGAGACCAGCAGCTGGACGTCAGTGGTTGGACTGGTGAACTACTTCAGTGAGGAGTAGACGACGTCTGGCTCTGGTTTAAAGTCTGAACACAAACACACACAGTTCAACATGAGAAGAATAAGCAGCTCTGCAAACTCATGTTTATGTAAAGTAAATGAACACAACAGGAGAATGTTAGTGAAAGTATCAGAGCATCACAGTTAAAGTCTGAAGAAGAATAGAATAAAATCTTTATGTTAAAGAGAAGTTTATGTATCTGACATCTTCCAGACATAAACTAAGTTTCATTAAAACACACACAGAGGACATCACTGCAAATACCACAACTTATAAATGCACTGTTAGTGTTCAGGATGTGTGTTAAAAGAACAGAGTTATTGTTCCTCATGTAGCACAAAGATGATGTGATCATCATCTTTTTTCTATTTTGGAAAATCACCCTCTGGTTATATTTAGTCACTGATTATTAAGACTAGTGCACAGAGGAGCTGGGGGGGCAGATAAACATAATGGCACAAGAACTCACACAACAATATACACACATGGTAAACATGGAACCAAAACCTAGTGATGGCCAAATGAAGCTTTCTGAAACATTGAAGCTTGTATTGAAAAACGGTTCATTACTCGAAGCTTTTCAACACAGTCCTCTCTGGTGACATCTGGTGGCCAAAAATATGAAGAGCAGCTTGAATCCACAAAATAAAACCAACTCCTTCATAATGATTGCCCAACTCTACAGAGTGGAATTCTGTCTCATATTGGGCTGCTGTTGTGTTGCTTTGAACGCGTATTTTTTGGTGTTTAAAAAATGTAGTTTATTCGTTTAATAAATAATTTTGACCAGTAAACTTTCCTTGTGTGAACATGCACCATGGTTTGGTCTTTCTTTGCTTGTGACTTCTTGATGTTGGTAAATACAATAATTGAAAAATACCACGTTACATATAATAATGCACATTATGGAGTATGCTTCTGCTGTGAGGTCCTGCCTCCATGTACTTATGCAGTTAATCGCAGGAGGGGTATATTTATAAATAATATTATATTAGGGAGATTTTCCTATACATATTTTTGACCTGGGGGCAGAATTGATTGTGGAATGGAAAGGGAAAACGCTTATGAACTTGCAAATTAAAAACATGATGCATTTAAGGAAACCCTTTTTCATTTTTATTTGAGAAGAGAATTTGTTCCACTGTGCGATGGCCGAACCTGTTCCTTTTCGTGGAGATAATTTCTCCTGCCTTAAGGAAAACCCCTTCACATGGCACAGAAGAGGCTGGAGTGCAGAAAAACCGGTAGAGATGCAGTTATACAGTCTACCTGGGCCCCACAAACTATCAGCTAAAGAGAATAAATAAATTAAATTGCTGCACATTTTGTAGACTAACATTTTAAGATTATTTTTTAAAATAAAATATATCTTTTTATAACATTAAATGTTACGAGTCAAATGGAAGTTTTTCTGAAGTTATTTAATGATATTTATATTATGAAAAGCACATTTTTGACATTTTAAGTTTGTCCCGTTTTCAGATAAAATAAACACGCACAAAACAAAAGCAAACACCCAGAAAATCTGTCACCATCAAAACACTCCACAAATCCCGTGAATGATTCACTTCCTTCCATTTGAATCAGGTACCGAAGCAGTTACGTGCGTAATGAAGCTTCGGACGTCACTGGTCACGTGACTTTTGCTAAACGAAGCAAGCCTCGACACAGTGCTTCTGAACCAGTGTGTTGTTTTTTTCGACACACGCTCCGGAGCGTCAGCTTCAAGCGAGCCATCACTACTGAACGCACTGGCATAAGACACAGACCTACAAAATAAAACAGTAAGCACACGACAGACACAGAGATCCAGGCGAGACACAGAACTTAACAGACGCAGACTCATAAGCAGACACAATCACATCATGGACAGACAGGGGGAGCACTGAAGGTGGGGCCAGGGCAGGCACAGAAACCTAACAAATGGCAAATCATAATGGAAAACATAATCAGAATAAACAAAAGCATAAAGAAACACCAAACACTGAGTCGGCAGACCCAGGACCATGACACTTGGGACCTCAAAACTGTGGGAACATCCACCTTGCAATGACCTTTTGAGGCTTTCCCTCCTTACGGAGGGTGTCAATGATGGTTTTCTGCACAATTGTCAGGTCAGCTTCACAATGACTATGATCATGGGAGACTGAATTTAGGGTTTTCATAAGCTGTAAGCCATAATCATCAAAAATGATAACAAGTAAAGGCCTGAAATGTCTCACTTTGCATGATATTCAATTTTTTCAAGTTTCACCTGTGTTTACAGTAGACTCTCTTTCTTATTTGAGAGTTTGCACATCCTCCACTCCTCTCCTCATTTCTTGGTGGCTTACACCACCCGATGTGAATACAGGATGCAAGAAAGGAATACCACACAAGAAGGAGCTGCTTTTGCTGCTGCTCCTTTATTCACAGATGCCACCAAACCTTGTTTCTGCAGAGCAGTTTCACCTTCTAGATGAAGTTTTAAACTAGTCAGTTTTGCCAAACATATCTTTATCCTAGATCGATCACTTCTACAGTAATCATAAATAACACCTTTGTGGTTAATTTTGTCTCTCACCTGTCAATGATTACAATTAGATAAATAAACCCTTTTCTAGCATTAAACAGAAAACTCTTGATTAAAGTCCACACAAGGTGTTACCACATGAAGTCAAACTTCCTGTGATGACAGATGTAGTGTATCACTGTGCTTACTAAACTGCCAGCGAAAATACAGAAGGAGTGTGTGAGGTGTGCTGAATACCATTTTTGGTGTTTTATTGTTACTAGTGAAGAGCGAGCATTCAAAGATACAGGCAGGGCTGAGTGACGCATGTAAAGAAGTTAGATATAAGCAAGCATTTTTATTTTTATTTTTTGCACACTGCGTCTCATTAAACTCTCTCACAGTAAAGTGGCGCACGAAGCATGCCAGCAAGACAGAAAGCACAAACAATTGTTCATAGATTTAGCTAAATCAAGCTGAAGCCCACATTTACACTTGAAGGTAGACTTTGAAATTGTTGCTGCTTTGGTCACGAAGTACACACAAAAGAAAAAAATCACTAGAAATGCTGGATTAAATTGCATAAAAATGGTTAATGGAAATACACCTCAATTAAACTTAAAAACATGAAAACGTTGTTGAAAAATTGATTGAAAGAAAATCGCAAAGCAAAAACCAAAATCAATTTTAAAAATTAAATGTGTATCAGTGTAGTCAAATATTTGGCTACAGCCCTGAAATGTATTTGTATGAAATTGCAGTCAGCCCAGTTGTTTTTGTTTGTAGTAGTTCTTGATGGGCTCTTGTATGTGTGGTCGTGTGAAGGAGGAAAACTGGTAAAGGTAACTAAATGGTGTTAAGGGTGCCACCTGGAGAGGGAGTACACCCCAGGAGAGATTACAACAGCCAGTGCAAACGTTGTAACAGTAACAAAAGACACACAGGCTCGTTATTAACAAGCAGAGGTTTGGCAAATCAATTTCATAGAAGACATCTTATTAGAGAAACTACCACCAATATAGAGCCGCAGATAAGAAAACGACTTAAATAGCAGGATTAGTAATACCAAACCTTTGATTAAGACATTTCATTAAGACACAAACATTACTTAAAAGAACAAGGTTCGCTGCCACGATGCTGTTGAGTTAAACATAGCAGTTCAATAAAATAGTTAATCAAAATGGTGGAGACCGGCCACTTGGGGAGACAACCTACAGATCGGAGTGCCCAAGGGTGCCACCAATTACTCCACCGTGCAGTCTCTCTGTAACTTAAATTGTGTGTTATGTTTCCCAGTGTGTACACCCATATGCATCAGAGGGAATTCCACCACACGTCCCTAGCCCCCACAGCAAGCGGCCGTGCCTTCACTAAAGCAAAATAACATAAACCTCTAAATCAAGCAACATAAAACACGAAAGAACTCAGTAAATGATAAACAGAGAAACAGGAACAAACACACACATACCCAACCTTTAAAACCTAACTCCTATTAAAAGCGCGATCAAAATATAACAAAAAGTTAAGACTAAAACACCATAAAACACAAATAACCAATCAATGACACACACATTGCCGCTTTTTGCATGCACCACGGTGAGCTTGAGAGGAGACGACACTGAAGATTTACCTTTTTAAAGTCTTTTGACAAGCTGGGGTTTAATTGTGAGTTGCCGTTCCTTTTTAACGTGTGTCACATGTTGATTTGTTTTTATCAGGTTCACCGCAGCGCTTATCCTCTCTCTCGCATCCTGTGATACAGTTTTATAGTTTTAACCGTATTTAATAATGTAAAGCTTTTAATTGTTTTAGGTACTACTGGTACATGTTTAATTTTATTTTGTATTAACATGAAACCCTTTTTAACTGACTGTGTGCCTACAGCTCTGTACTATTGAAATAGGTACCTCCTGCGGGTCACAAACGCCTTTTAGATTTCTTAATTCACACACTGATTTTCATAATGAAAACTACTTTTGAGGAATCATTGCAGTACTTTGACTGTGTGCCGTGTAGTGTTGTCTAACAAACTGTAACTAAAGGCCTGATTTTCTCTAAAAATGCTTCTTGAAAGATCATATCCCACAAACTTAGTTTAGAGAGACCACACTGTCTACACTGTATATAGTGAAGTCTGCAGGTGTTTGAACATTGAAATTTGTTTTGTACCTAAATTATTCTGCAGATCATCAGAATGAAAAGTTATTGGCCATGATTGCATAGCCCCTTTTAAAAAAAAAGATTCCACGACATTATTGTACGTCAGGTGGTGGTCAGGGCTATCCAGACTGACAAGTGGGACATTCAAGGTCACCTCTCCGGTGGGGAGGGAGCCTGAGATTGTCTAAATTGGAGTCTGTTCTATAGCAAATGCAGAAAAAAAGGTTTTAAGACAGCAAATAAGTTGGTGCTCTAAAAAATAAGATTGTTTGCTTGCAGGACAGCAGCAGGAGATGAGTCCTCTGTCACAGATGGTTGGTCAGTGAAGATGGTCACCTGCAGGTTCAAGCTCATTGCATCTCCAACCCACATCCACTGCCACTGTACTAAAGGGAAGTTATTGTTGGGTTTATCTAAGTACAAACCCTGCTGGAACAATTAGACAATCAACTGCAGCAGCAAAACAAAACAGAGCTCTTTGTGTGATCACGCTCGAGGGAGGCCAACTGAGGTCAAGCGCTGTTCCTTCCACTCGAACCACATCAGACTCTCGGCCAGACTCCCCTTAGTGCTCATTTTATTGCAATTACATGAATATGTGTAACACACCCCAAGCAAGAGGGCGGTTGACAGATTATGTCTGGTTCTGAAAAAAACAGATAAATCATGAGATGGACGACAGGTAGTGTGTTTCCTCTCTCGCTTCTGCCAGATCTGAAGACGAGCAGTAGCGTCACACTAAACCATCTCACTAGGGCGGAAGTGCCCCCTTGTGGCGTAACTAGGGATCACACCACATGTTGGATCTCCAACAAAAATCACAAGATTAAGGCCCTTCCTTAACAAAACTACACCTAAAAGCTTATACAATATACAAAAATTAAATCACATAATGTGACCACACATTACAGTGTGTCACATATGCATAATCTCATTAACATGTGACAGTTTCAAACGGGCATGTGTGTGTAAACAGAGTATATGCCTGTATGTGTGAGTCCAAATATGACCCAGATAGCAAGACGACATTGAATCTATGTTGATTTTTCATTCGAACCGTCGTATATGGTCGGGGTTGAAATGCCAATGTTGTAACAACATTGAAATACTGTGGTAAACCGACGGTCTTACTATACAGACGTTGTAACGATGTTGATTCACCGTTGTTTTTTTGTCATTGATATTTGATCTATTTATAGTCGACCAGGTGACAACAACAACGTCGAGAAAACGTCTATTTATAGTTGACGATCATTCGGCTCCGGTCACCATCAAAAACCATCGATTTGTAGTTGAGCATTAAATTGCATTGCAACTGATCGGGTATAAAGTACCAGAGAAAGTAGATTTATTGTTCATTTGTTATCAATGACTTGGTCTAGTTCACCAGCTTTAAAAAATCGTGTCTACGTGCAATTTATGTATAGTTGACCGGGAAATTAAAGCAGCGATCACTTGGACTATTCCGCAGCACCCCTCTCACATTGGTACATCCCCCCAGGTATTCATTGTCTTCTACAGTAGAGCGGGACATTTGATTTACTCTCAGCGGAATTGACCGGAGAAGGCATCAGTTCATGCACTGCGCTGGCCTGCACCATGATTAGTATAAGGTAAGAATGAATGATTTTTTTTTCCTACTCGTTATTTCCATGTTTGCATTTGAATAACAGTAAAAAACTCGTTAATGTTGTACATTAACGAGTTTTTTTTTACTGTTATTTACGTCCGAAATTGTGTCTACTTCTTGCAATCCGTCAACAAATAAATTGCACTGCGAACAAAGTATATCAAGAAAGAAAAGATTTTCGTTTCATAATTTCTTCGTTATATTCCCTTACAAAGCTAGCTTTAACGCTTCGAGTTTTCCTTTGTTCTTGCCGTGGCCTCGGCGCTTGACCCAGACTTTCGCTCTGTAGTTGCTTAGTACTACAAAAAATTCTAAATCTGTGATATATGATTGATAAACGTAAAGTTAACTGTATAAACGTGTTCAATGACTTTGTTACTTTTGATGATTGGAGAGCACTCGTTTCAATTCGCACACGAAAACTTTAGACTCAGTTTGAATGCCCACGTGACTGTACGTTGCACGGTCACCTAACTTTACGTTGCACGCGTACATGACTTTCCGTTTGTGCCTTGAATAATGAATAAGGCTACGTCCACACGTACCAGCGTATTTTTGAAAACGCTGATTTTTCTATGCGTTTGCACCTTTTGTCCACACGTAATTTATGTCTGGCCGTACATTGTGTTTGTATTTCCAGGCACATTTCACGAAGCAGAACGCAGTCGTCAGAGATATCCACGTGAACGCTGTGATACGTCTGACCTTCAGTCCGAAGAAGAAACCCAGACCAGTCTTAAAAGAAAGCACAAGTAAAACCCTTTTATTCACAAACATATCTTTGATTGTTAAGAATTTATGATCTTGTCTTTTATACATATCTGTGGTGCTTGCATACTGCAATATCACCACATAATATAGTCCAAAAAGTGGAAGTTTGTAAACTTTTTAAAAATGCAAAGTCGTGTACACTTGTGCACTTCAAAAATTCATTGTATACTGTACCTTCTTGCACGTCTCTGTTTCCTGTGTGTGTTGTTAGAAATCAAACTAACTTTAGGAAACAATATGCCAAAAGCATATTTACAATTACTTAAGACCGTTTTTAATTTCTTTTCTTTAGACCAAATCCCCTGTACACATATACGGACTCAGAGGATGAGCAGCCTACAAAAAAACTGTTTCCCCAGGCCCCTCGAGTGAAAATACCAGGTAATAAAATACTGTCTAGTGTCTGTGTACATATCTGTGTCTGACACAAGGAAACTTTTTTTGACAAGTTGTCTGTATTCTTAAATACTTAAAAAATTATCTTTTTCTGAACAGCCCTCATCACTCCAGTCTGCCCCCCAGCCCACTGATAGCAACCATCATAATGCCACACCCAGCTTCCGGTACCTTTCGCCACTCCGGCACAAACCGACACAGCTTTGTGATCTCGCCAGCATGCAGTCTGATGTCTTCCCTATAGATGGTATGCTTTTAAAAAAGTTTTAAAGCTGCATCACAATGTCATTGTACTCTTATCTAAAAAAAAACCCCAATTTATACTCCTGAATGTCATCTTGTTGTGATTTGTTTTTTCTGTAGATTCCAGAGACTCTGTGAGGCCACTATTACAAGGCAAGTTTGAAAATCTTGGAATTTCACAGTTTACATGGTATAACAAATATATGTGACAGGCAAAAACTAGTAAACACTTTTAGCAGTTACAAGAACTAACAAATGAATATCCAACAAAAGGGAATAGAAATACATTGTACTGCCAATACTTTGGTTTATTCTTTGTATGACTTGAAAATCAGGCTTTAGGGAAAACTAAATGACATGTTTCTATCATCAATTACATGAAGTAAACACACAAGCACTTGCATACACATTTAAGACATGAGACACGCTAATTCCATCTCATAAAATGTGTCTATAGGTGAGACGCTTTGCGTTGATTGGTGCTGCTGGACCACACTGGAGGTGCGAGTCTGCCATGTAATGGTTTATGCCATTACAAAGGAGCTGGCCTCTGTACTCAACTGGGCAGGGAAAAAAAACCAAGGACCAGACAAAGCAAAAAAGGGCATTTAAAGAGACAGCGCTGTGCAGATGCATATTTGGTAAGTTTTACTGTTTATTGTAGTTTTATGAGCCTAAAGTGAACAATAAAGGGATCAATTGATGTGCTGGGTGCGTTTCACATTTCCTATGTTTTTTTTGCTATATTACTTTGTCTTTCTTAATAACAAGACTTTCATGTCCGGTTAATCTGGAGATGGAGTCTTTGGTCTTCGGCTTGTTTTGTCCTCGGGTTGTACACTTTGTACAGCCCGAGGACCCCATGTTTTCTTTTTTTTTTTTAAAGGATACACGGCACACCATGCTAAGACATATCACATTTTCAGCTTATAGCTCTTTGGGAATCAAATGCAGCAGTTTGCTGATTTCCGCCTGGTGACTTTCATGTTTATCAGCCTAGGAGTTTACATACTTTCTCCCTGCTGAAGACAATTAACAAGAGCTTATTCATGTGCTCTAATTCCCTTTTTTTTGTCTTTGGTTTTTTTTGTGTGTGTGTGTCTATTTTTGTCCTAGATGGCCTGGCGCAGCAGGTAGGGGCGAACTCTATGTCTGAGTTGGTCTTTGCTTAAGCAGTCCAGAAATGGCTCAGATATGCTCCAGATCGTACGGGTGGCGCGCAGGACACACATCATCCATCCCCATCCCGGAGTAAATAATAAAAAGTGACGTGAAACATAGAAATGTAAATAGGAAACTTTGTCTTTTAATAAAGTATTTTGCAAATGATACATGTCTATTGACCTTTTTTGTTTGTTTTTTTTTTTCAATAAAAAGCAACTGTGCAAAAGAGGTGGAAAATTAACACCATAGCTCAACAGTGTTTCAATATCAGAATCTGACATTGTTTCAATGTCAACAGTATTCGAAAATATAACGTCGAATCAATGTCAGGTTTCAACATTGATTCAACATCAAAACCTGACGTTGTTTCAACGTTAAAAATGGGTGCAAGAATGACGTTGGGTCAACGTCACACTTCAACGTTGCTTCAATGACGTCGCCTGATATTGACTCAACATTGTTTCAATGTTTCCTTGCTATCTGGGGACCCTGTGAAACCTGCTCAGACAGGCCTAACCATATTTTACTATGTTGTCTGCAAAGAAATGCAACTCCCAATATGCCCGGTGCCAGGAGCCTCCCTTGCAGCAGCCCAACTAAGACAAAAGACTGTTGTAACTAGACAGATATAGAGTGTGTGTTCCGCCATACCATGTATGACAAAACAAGATGCGACCTTCCCGTGAACTTTGAACTTCCCATGAATGTGTATGAGCTATGTCAGAACAACAGAAGGGAGTGAACGTCCTCCCCCCTCATGGTGCACCCAGACCCTTAGCAGACCTAAATAAGGATGAGACATTTTATCAACATACAAACGATTATATATCTCTAAGCATAAATGATTATATGTTTCCAAATACAAATGACAATCCTAAATTATGACTCTGACAGTTATGTTCTGTTAAAGACTTTCTTCTGCACTTACATTTGGATCACCTAAATCCATGACAGTCATTTGACCAGTAATGCCACGACTGGAAACAAGCAATCCCTGAAATATTACAATATACCAAGCTTCTGTGTTTGAATACAAAACAAATGTGTTGTTTGATCTAGAGACTGCACTTGTGGCTGAACCGTAAATACATTTTATTTTGATTTTATAAGTAATGTAACTTGCAAAACAAAGTTGTGGAAAGCCTTAACTTAGTTTCAGGATAATTAAATGTGAGTTGTTTGTTTCGTTGTAAGATTCTAACAATGATGGCAATATAACTGTTAGTTGTTCAGCAGAACAGTGTCCAGTATGTTGGCTGGTAGACTGTTTTACTTAAAAGTTTGGCTGATTTTAACAACATTACAAGCTTTCTTAGTTTTTTGAGGCATAATTTAAGTTCTGGTAACTAATGAGGTTGTACAGTGTAGTGACCATTTTGAAGCAAATGGTGAGCCGCAGGTCATTTTGACATTTGATGATCTTCTAGCCTCTTCTAGTGATCATCTTGAATCAGTTGACAATGCTGATAATGTGATTGAAGTTGACACTGTGCAGAGGAGTGGTGGGGTTAGGACTAAGGATAAACCTGATTATAATTCCAGAGAACTGCAGCAGCGTGTTGATTTTAGAACGATTGCTGTAGATAATCTAGACCATATTCCTGCCAGGGTAAGAGGGAGTTTGGGTAATTTAATTGATGAAGCCTTAGATAATGGATTGCATTTATATAGCGCTTTTCTAGGCACCCAAAGCGCTTTACAATTCCACTATTCATTCACTCTCACATTCACACACTGATGCAGGCAAACCACAGTTGTAGCCACAGCTGCCCTGGGGCAGACTGACAGAAGCGAGGCTGCCATATCGCGCCATCGGCCCCTCTGGCCAACACCAGTAGGCGGTAGGTGAAGTGTCTTACCCAAGGACACAACGACCAGGACAGAGAGAGCAGGGGGATTGAACCTCATCTGTAACCTCCCGTTTACAGATGAGCTTCCCAACCACCTGAACCACGGTCGCCACAGTCGCCCGTGGTTCAGGTGGGTGAAGATGATGCTTTACCCAATACTTTGTTGAATGTTGTGTTGAGAGGACCGTCTCTAGCCAGCGATGTACAGAATGTGTTACAAGCAGATGATGATTATAATACAGATTTATTTCTGGAGGACATCATGTAAGTGCTTCAGAGTAATGATGCATCAATATCTTGGGATGAGTTGAAATTTATTGTCACAGTTGCTCATAACAGGAGTGGAGGAGGCATTTGTTTGAGACTGGGCAACATGTTGTATGATGACATTTTGTCAAGAAAAGGGAAACATCTATATAATCTCCAAAGTAACGATAGTAACTTGTGCTTTTGTGCCTCGCACACTCTGTCAATGGTAGCTTGTCTGAGGATTATAAACTACTCTATGCAAAACAGCTACACAGCAATGCAGGACTCGAACTGACCTTATGTCCTGTTGTTAATCAGTGGTGCTGGTTTCAGTCATTATGTAAGTGTGCTGTTTATTATGTCGCCAAACCTTCATCAGCTGAGACTGAAAAATTCACTAGGATGAGTGAAAAAATGTTTCTCCCACTGAAAACACTACGTCCAGATGAGCAGAATCATTGTTTTGAGATTTTACCAGAAAGGCTTTAGGACCCATCACAGAGGCGTCGCTGTCAGCAGATGTGGTGTGTGGATCTTTAGACGTTGTTGGTAAGCAATATGGAAACTGAAAAATAGAACTTGTATCATCCTATGAGAATATAGCACGAGTGTGGCTCATACTGTGTGTACTTATGGAAGGAGTGCTAAAATATAAGATTTAGATAAGGCTGGTTGGCATTCAGGACCACGCTCACAGTAAAAGAAAGACGAGGAACAAAGCAAATGTTTTGATGTTGTGGATCATGAAACTTTTACTGAAAGATTTGAAATGAACTGTGTGTTGTATTTTTTGTATTTAGTTTTTGTCAGTACTGACTAACAAGAAACTAACCATGCTGTGTGGCAGGTGTATCATTCAGCTTAAGGTGTGAAATGTCCTGTAAAAACTGTGAACTGTAAATATATACTGGTACAGTTATGCAGCCTAAACTGTAGGATGAGCTCTGTGTGATATTGTCATTTTTTTCCCCCACTTTTCTCTTTTCTTACACCTTTCCATTGTACTTATTTCAGTCAGGTCAATGGTCTCGGGTTTACAGTCGTGTTTTCAGTTATTTTGTTTGGCGTGGTGCAATACGACAGCCGGGCAAAGTACAATCCCTGAGTGGAGGCTTAATACCTCATTGAAGTTTGCCCCTGTGTTCATGAAATGATGACAGGATGCTCTGAGTTTCTCCTGTTTCCAGCTGTTTAGTGCATGTAATACTTGCCTGTGTGTGACTGTGTTCATGCTATTGTGTGTTTGTGACTAAAAAAGGTTAAAGGATTCCTGTTGGTACCATTACTCTTTAATTTCATATGAGGGTCATTTTAATTACAATTTAATTACAAATGATTTAATATATAAAGTTCTGTATATATTTTCTGATATTGACCTCTTGTCACCTTTATTCTGAATTTATTGATTTGAGATTGGATTCTGTATGAATAGCAATAAGGGCTTAATGAGTATGAAAGGGCACACTAAATAACACAGTGGATGTGCTTGTCGATGGTTGTTTGTTGGTCTCTCAGTAAATGATGACCTCAGAGTAGTCTACTTAAATGATACAGTTCTTCTTTCTGTGAAAAACTACAGGTCAGAATATCATAAAGTCGCACACTTTGACAAGTTCATCAGCTGGTAACAAACCTGTTCACAGCTCAGATCCAGACTCAGATTTGGTGCCTTTCAGCGTCTGAAGATGTGTTCGAGTCTCTCCACCAGCCGCCTGATTCTGCTGATCTCCCTGAGTGTGATGATGCTCATCTCTGTATCAGGTACTGTTTTTATTTCTGGAGTTTGCTCTGTTGTCAAAGCTCAGTAACAACAGCTAAAAGTCTGTTTCTCAACACGTTTATAAATCTATCTGACCTTAATGTAACTTGCTAACTGTGAACTAACTGTGTGAAAAGAGACTAAAACTATCACAGACTGTAACAGAGCAGCTGTTTCTGGATAAATTTAAAATGCAACTACACATTTTATATTACTGATTAAATCCAGCTATATTTTTGTCAGTTATATAATTTTTCATATTACACATAGTAACTGGATCAGTAAATTATTTATACAACATTTGAGAGTTGTTTATTTCATTCTCCATGATATCTGAAAGGCTCAAAGAATAATGACAATGTGTGTGATGATGTGCTGCAGGAGCTGACCACGTGGGGATACGCTGCTATAAAAACCATTCTAACCAAAGTACAAGAACCACGTTTGCACCTAAATGTGCAAAAAACATCATCAGCTGCTTTGAACGCGACAGACCAGACTGCCTTCCTGGCTATGAGTAAGTAGAACTTCTTCTAAATTCACTTAAACCAAATAAAATGTAGAAATTGATTTTTGATTAAAACTCCACAAACACAACAATGAAAATGAGATTTGCACTGAAACCTTGATGTAGCAGATAAATGTTCCCCTCTCTAACATACAGCACTACTGTTTGCTCTGTGATTGTTTCTAATTTGGTGATGTTGGGGAATCTGTGAGTTTGTGCTTATGAGCTTGGAGGAAACCTGAGCTGTTCTCTCACAGCATAATGCAAAATGGACACTGCACATGTTCAGTTAACAATAAAATGAAAATGTCTAATCCTTTGATTTGTCTTCCTCTCTCCAAACTTCTTTCTTTATTCTTCTGTTTTTTTTTCTTCCAGGGTTAAAATAAGCAGTGGAAGAACATTTTTCCTCAGACCAAACACCGAGTGGCTTAAAAGGAAAATAAATGAGGTGAGAAACAAATTATTTATAAAAATGTGGACACAAAGTTTAGAAAAACCAACAGTGACTCTCTAGCAAAAGTGTGAAGATTATACTATAGGTAATAAAAAGACACTGTGTATATCTGTCTAATGGTGCTTCTTCTTTTTCTTCATGTCACCTTCTCTCTTTCACCACCACAGAGAACTCTGCTGTGTCCTCCAATGTTTTCAGCTTAAATAACTGAAGCTATTAATCTTTAATGAGTCCTCCCACTATAGTTTGTATATTCCAGCTGCACCACAGTGTTTAGAAGCAGTGACTAAATGTCATCTTACATGTCTTGTAGGTTTCTTAATTCACACGCTGATTTTCATAGATTTAATCTAAGTAAAGATGATGAAAACGATGAAACAAAGTTAAAGTAAAGCAGCTGCTGGAAACATTTCTGCTCATTTATTAGTTCACACTTTGACAGAAATATTTGTTAAGAAATGTAAATTATTTTTTGCAAATTATTCATAGCGCTTTAACAGTCTTGTGTTCACATATATATACAATACAAAACAATTTTACTATATAACATGTTTAAAACCAGGGGGTACACCAAATTGCTTCACAGTAAGGAATAAACAGTAAAATTATTACACTGAACAGTAAGTCATTTAAAGAATGTAAAATAGAGAAACAAACAAAGGCATTTGTAAGTAGGGATTGGGAGAATTCATGATAATCCAGAGAAATGAGTAAAGATACGCCAGCTAGTGATTGGTGAGAATTAGCAAATATACTACAAATGTCATTAAATATGAATGTTATTCTGTCTTCAAGCTGAGAACAAAGACAAATCAATAAAAGCTTCTGAAATCAGATTTTTTTAATGGTCTGTGTGATTAATTACCATTTGCTGTGGGTGTTATAACAGACAACAAAATACTTATTGCTGTGATCATTTCATGATGATGTCATGATCACAGGACATCAGGAGGCAGCATTTAACCGATATGGCAGAAGTAAAAGTGAACATTCAGAAATCACTTGAAAAGTTATTCACAAATACATATTTTATTCATACTTTCATTAATGTTGGGTTGCAGGAGCAGCAGACTGAGCACAGACACTCATACGTCCCTCTCCTCAGCCTCCTACTCCAGCTCCTTTAGGGAAACACTGAGGCGTTCCCAAGTCTGCCAAGAAACATACGTCTTTGTCATTCGTTAGATTGCACATAATTAACTCTATTCCTCACATCTTAGTCCCTCCCACTACAGATGACAGCAGAGGAGGTGAAGATGAGGCATGAGACAAGATTTAACAGGTCTATTGCGGAGGTGTGGTCCCTGGCTCAGCTGCAAGGGAGAGGTGGTGCAGTGAGCTCAAGGGGGGCGGTGCTGGAGAGGCAGGTGGGGCCACAGCTGGTAGCGTTTGAACTGATGACAATCTCTTTTACCCTTATAGTGAAGCGAGAGACTGGCATGAGAATGGAGAGCTGAGACCAGTGCCGAACAGACTGTGGGTCATTATATGTGCGTGTAATTATAAAAACTGATATCCAATAGCACAAACATTGCGTGTGTGGAAGTCCATCTTACAAGGACATTAACAGACATCATGGAAACCTTGTTTTAAAGTGGTGTCAGTGTAAAAAGGAATAATGTGATGTCAAACCTATTTGTTTGAGTCACAGGCACAGAAAGAGTGAGAAGTCTGATCAGCTTAAATAACTGAAGCGATCGATCTTTAAAGAGTCCTCCTCCTATTGTTGTTTGTATATCCAGCTGTGCCACAGTGTTTAGAAACTCTGTTCACCACATCAGACTGACTTCACTTTGATTTAAATCCTTTCTGTCTGGTTTGCTCTCTCTGAATAATGATTTTGTGCATTTTGAGGCTTAAACTGGTTTTTAGAAGCTGTGATTCTGTCCTCTTAGATGCCTTATAGATGTCTTAGTTGACAGACAGCTACTTTTGAGGAATCAGCGCAGTCCTTCGACTGTGTGTGGTTTATTGTCGTCTCACAAATTGTAGCTGAAGGCCTGATTTTCTTTAAAATACTTTTAAAAAGTTAATATTCAAGGATGTTTTATAGAGAAAGAGAAACTCAAAAAAGCAAAGTGCTTTCCCAAAGACTTGAAAATAGTCAAAGATGGAGGCACACACCAGGATTTTGGTGGCTCTCAGTCTACTGAGAATGGTATCCTAACTGTCCCATTTTTGTAGGTTTGTAGTCTTTCACCTCCTTTGGCAGATGTTTTCTTCTGTTTGCATAACCAACAGGTCCCTTTGACCTGTGCGACTCCCACATCTCCTCCCTGTTAGCCATGAGTCACTGCCAATAGGGCGCAGATGGATGCAGATACCAGAACTGAGGTTTTAGATTTTCTTCAAAGCATATTTGTACATCTTTACATTTTCTTCAATACAATTGTTATTCATTTATTATAATGTAATCATTTTTGTTCACATCCCATTTTAAATGATCTTAAGTTGTGTTCTGTGTAGTTTATACATGTGGTTTTATAACTACAGCATATTTATGGCAGGTTTGAAAAAAACTTGTGCATTAAAACAACATAATAGGAAACCACCAGGAATCTCAAATATTTACTAGTAATGGTTATTGGAAGTATGACTAATGTTCTCTGAGTTCCTTCCATTTTTATAATGTTGCTGACTAACATAGAAGCTAACCATGATGAGCAATCTCATTGCTGACCTCTTCTTTTCTCTCTTTGTGACCAGCTGTGCAGCCTGTTCCTTCACTCATAGTTTGGGTTTGACCTGCTGTCATAAGGTCATCACCCAGGAAATAAAGACAATCAGACGTTACTTTGAACAAAAAACACATTATGAGTGCAGGCAGCACGATTTCCTGTGAGCAAGCTGCAATTTAAAGGGAAGTCAAAGATTTTCCATGTGTAACGGCGACTCCCTCTCTTTGTGGCCTTTGCAGTGGAATTATGTCTTCACAGATGATTTATTACCACATCATCTGAAACCATAGAGGTGGTGAATGACTCTTAGCTGTTATTTGATAACAACAAGGGGGGAACTTAATATCTCAGGATAAGATAAATACCATGTCCTAATATTTTAGTATTTATATGATAAAATGTATTGTGTCTCTGCTTTTAGGATAACAAACAGGTATGATTCAGTGATTTTGAATCACTGAGAGACAAAATATAAAAATGTGATTACTGCAATTACCTCCATCATCTTTTCCTTTAGCTCAGGGCTCTAGACTAACTTTTTGACATGGGCGCACCGGTACGCCTAACTTAAAAAATTTAGGCGTACCGGCACAAAAGTTAGGCGCACTCAAATTTTTCAACCGCTTCGCTTAACACCGCAGTTTTACATGTGCAGTTTCTTTGGGGGGGGAAGTCCATACAGACAATATTCATTTCTAAATTATTAACTAACAATCTTGTGCTTAAAGTGCTTTGTCAATATTGTAGAAAATGTTAAACTTAATCATCATCTTGGCCTCCTCTGACGACCTGTTTGCTGTTGCCTGCTGCTGAAAGGCAGTGGGGAGAGGGGACACTTGGGCAGTGCATTTATTGCAGCATATAATGTGTTTTCTGGATACACTGTGCTTTTTCAGCGTTCAAAGATTGATGGCACCATGTCAGAGCTGGCTATGAATTTCAGACGGATCAGTCCTTAACTTAACACAAAAGTTATCAATAGTTCTTTTCATCTTTTCTTATTACCCACAGCTACATCCACTTCTCTCAGGCCTAGGCTGCTCACTAGGGCTGGGTATCATCACTGATTTCTATAATCCATTTGATTCCGGTTCTCAAAGTCCTGATTCGATTCAGTTTAGCCTCAGACAGTCAGAAATATTATAATTCTGATCATTTATCAGTACTGATACATGTGAGACTTCATCAGAATTGTGAACATCACAGCAGATGCCTTTGTGTCAAAGTAACTGAGAATAAAACACAGAAAAACATGAAGGAGATTTTCCTGGTCTGGCTTTTTATAGCAGATAACCTTAAAAATATTCTGCAATATTGCGTAATTTTAAGAAGTTTAAATTTCTTCAGTATTGAACAGCAGAAATTAGGCTTTCTTGTCGGACGTCATTTACATGAAAAAAGAAAAAGACAGCGCTGTAAACAACGGTAGACTGGTGGGTAATAAGTGAATGAATAATCCAGAAAACAGAGATTTGAGACGGGAAACTGTTCTTGAAGTACACACAGGGAGCTGTGTATGAAGTGTAATTTTTATCGTGGTGGAAGCAAAACAGCAAAAGTCAGAGGGAATTCATGACGACATTGATCAAATGTGAAGCGTAGCTTGCTGCTTCTTTTGCTGCTGGCTCGGCGAATTTTGGTTGGAGAGACAAAACCTGCAGCTCAGAATCAGCGCAAAAAGACGGAAACACAGCGCCAACCCGACGCATCAGAATCGCTAAGCTCCGACAGCGTGTCCGTCTGCGGGCCGTCCGGTGAGAAAGCCGAGAAAGACAAAGCTGATTCTGATGCGTCGGGTCCGCTCTGTGTTTACGTCTTTGTGTGGAATCCGTTAATGAATTGATATCGCCTTATTAAAGCTACTCACCTCCCTCTTCTATCTGCACTTTCCACTGGACCACGGCCAATCAGAGAGGTCCCGCCCCTGACTATCTCTGATTGGTTTAGTCCACGATAGGGGCATAATGTGTGTCTGTTGTTGACCACATGGAGAGTTGCAGAGATTTTTTTTTTTTTGTTACCCAAACAGGTGCGACCAAATGTTGGTAACAGTTGGTCGCACCGGTGCCACCAAATGTTTTTTTTTAGTCGCACCACGGAAAAATTTGGTCGCATTTGCGACCAAATTGGTCGCACTCTAGAGCCCTGCTTTAGCTGCCTCAAATCTCTCGTCTCCTGCTTGAATGGACTCAAACTCCATCATCTTGACCTAGGGCCACTCTAACCACTGTGCTCATGCAGCTGCAGACTGCCACCAACTGTAGTCCAGGACAGTGGATGTGAGGCAGCACACTCTAGAATTATTCCATATACAGGTCCTTCTAAAAAAATTAGCATATTGTGATAAAGTTCATTATTTCCTGTAATGTACTGATAAACATTAGACTTTCATATATTTTAGATTCATTACACACAACTGAAGTAGTTCAAGCCTTTCATTGTTTTAATATTGATGATTTTGGCATACATAACTCATGAAAACCAAAAATTCCTGTCTCAAAAAATTAGCATATTTCATCAGACCAATAAAAGAAAAGTGTTTTTAATACAAAAAAAGTCAACCTTCAAATAATTACATTCAGTTATGCACTCAATACTTAGTCGGGAATCCTTTTGCAGAAATGACTGCTTCAGTGCGGCGTGGCATGGAGGCAATCAGCCTGTGGCACTGCTGAGGTGTTATGGAGGCCCAGGATGCTTCGATAGCGGCCTTAAGCTCATCCAGAGTGTTGGGTCTTGCGTCTCTCAACTTTCTCTTCACAATATCCCACAGATTCTCTATGGGCTCAGGTCAGGAGAGTTGGCAGGCCAATTGAGCACAGTAATACCATGGTCAGTAAAGCATTTACCAGTGGTTTTGGCACTGTGAGCAGGTGCCAGGTCGTGCTGAAAAATGAAATCTTCATCTCCATAAAGCTTTTCAGCAGATGGAAGCATGAAGTGCTCCAAAATCTCCTGATAGCTAGCTGCATTGACCCTGCCCTTGATAAAACACAGTGGACCAACACCGGCAGCTGACATGGCACCCCAGACCATCACTGACTGTGGGTACTTGACACTGGACTTCAGGCATTTTGGCATTTCCCTCTCCGCAGTCTTCCTCCAGACTCTGGCACCTTGATTTCCGAATGACATGCAAAAGTTGCTTTCATCCGAAAAAAGTACTTTGGGCCACTGAGCAACAGTCCAGTGCTGCTTCTCTGTAGCCCAGGTCAGGTGCTTCTGCCGCTGTTTCTGGTTCAAAGGTGGCTTGACCTGGGGAATGCGGCACCTGTAGCCCACTTCCTGCACACGCCTGTACACGGTGGCTCTGGATGTTTCTACTCCAGACTCAGTCCACTGCTTCCGCAGGTCCCCCAAGGTCTGGAATCGGTTCTTCTCCACAATCTTCCTCAGGGTCCGGTCACCTCTTCTCGTTGTGCAGCGTTTTCTGTCACACTTTTTCCTTCCCACAGACTTCCCACTGAGGTGCCTTGATACAGCACTCTGGGAACAGCCTATTCGTTCAGAAATTTCTTTCTGTGTCTTACCCTCTTGCTTGAAGGTGTCAATGATGGCCTTCTGGACAGCAGTCAGGTCAGCAGTCTTACCCATGATTGCAGTTTTGAGTAATGAGTCAGGCTGGGAGTTTTAAAAGCCTCAGGAATCTTTTGCAGGTGTTTAGAGTTAATTCGTTGATTCAGATGGTTTGGTTAATAGCTCGTTTAGAGAACCTTTTCATGATATGCTAATCTTTTGAGACAGGAATTTTGGGTTTTCATGAGTTATGTATGCCAAAATCATCAATATTAAAACAATGAAAGGCTTGAACTACTTCAGTTGTGTGTAATGAATCTAAAATATATGAAAGTCTAATGTTTATCAGTACATTACAGGAAATAATGAACTTTATCACAATATGCTAATTTTTTGAGAAGGACCTGTATGTATATATATATATGGAATATAAATATTGAATAAAACAGAGTAACCTGGAACGTGGGAGGGAACACAGACGTAGCGATGCTGAACACGAGGAGACTGAGGACTTAAATACACACATGAGGTGATCAGGAGAAGTGCAGACACATGAGGACACAGCTGACTCCAATGAAACATAATGACAACACAGGGGAGAGTAACACTCGACACACTAACATGAGACACGGACCTTCAAAGTAAAACAGGAAATATGACAGGCACAGACTAGACACTAAAGTAAACCTAAGAACAAAACTCTTAACCAGAATAACAATGAAACTTAGGAGTATAATATTCTAAACAGGACAACGAAAGAATCAGAAAAAACACCAAAATACAAGAAACTGAAAATGCCTGATCAAAATGACCAGAACTGTGACACCACGATATGGTTACTGGTTAACGACTTCACCCATCGAAACACCGCGATGGCTGTAATGATGACACTTGATAATGAAAGTCAAAACCAGTGGATGACATCATGGTCATGGCTTCCTCTATCTTCCTCTCTTTATGACCCTTCCACCTGCTTTTTAAACAAACATTTTCCCCTGAGTTCAAATGATTTATTAATAAAGTTTGGAAATGGATCATCATGTATTTTGTATGTGATCAGTGGAGTATTAAAGATGACTAAAAAACAGTAATCTTAAGCATCTAATACAGGTGGTTTTTGTGGTGACCACTCATTAAAAGCTGTTAAAAACAAAAGTCATAGAGGAAAGTAGTAGAGAAAAAGGACCCCTGGACTGGAAAGGCTGGTTACCCAGTATGCCACCCAAGAAAGGCCCAACACCAGAGGAGGTCGAGGACATAAAAACCTCCCTCGGAGCGCTGTGCGGAGATGTGGCCGCAGTCAGGGCGCAGCAGGAGCTGCTTCTGGGGCTTCTGGAGGAGGTAAAACAGCTATGCCTCCAAAATGCCCAGAAGGACAGACAAATCATGGATCTCGAGCGGCGGGTGGATGAGCTGGAGCAGTACACCCGTACGAACGACGTGGTCATCAGCGGTCATCAAGAACTCCACCGACTTCACCGACAAGGTCCAGAAACTTACCCTGGATCCAGATGAAACCATGGTGTCCTTTGATGTAGTCTCTCTCTTCACTTGCATACCCACCACGGAAGCAGTGGAGACTGTCAGAAAACGACTACAAGAAGACAGCTCCTTGGAAGACAGGACCAACTTCACACCCGATCAGATTTGCACACTGTTAGACCTCTGCCTTACCACAACATACTTCAAATACAACGAAGGCTTCTACAGACAAAAACATGGCTGTGCCATGGGCTCCCCTGTGTCACCTATTGTAGCCAACCTTTACATGGAGGAAGTGGAAAGAAAGGCTCTTGGCTCTTTTAAAGGGAGAGTACCCAGCCACTGGTACAGATATGTAGATGACACCTGGGTCAAAATCAAGACACAAGAAGTGGAATCCTTCACTGCGCACATTAACGCCGTGGATAAAAACATCAAGTTCACCAGGGAAGACACTAAGGATAACTGTTTGCCTTTCCTGGACTGCGCTGTGCACATTGAAGAGAATGGCAACCTCAACATTGAAGTTTACCGGAAGCCCACACACACGGACCAGTACCTCCTCTTTGACTCCCATCACCCTCTGGAACACAAACTTGGAGTAATTAGGACCCTACACCACCGGGCAGAACATGTTCCCTCTAAGCCTGAAGGGAAAAAGAAGGAACACACACATGTAAAGGAAGCACTTAAAACATGTGGTTATCCTAACTGGGCATTCATAAAGTCAGCAAAGAGGCACAGAAAAGAAGATCAGACACCAGCGAGGGAGGATAAGAAAGACAGACGCAACAACATTGTCATCCCCTATGTAGCCGGTGTATCAGAGAAACTCAGGAGAGTTTTCTCCAAGCACGACATCCCAGTGTACTTCAGACCCAGCAACACACTCAGACAGAAACTGGTTCACCCGAAAGACAAAACTCCAAAACACAGACTGAACAACGTGGTGTATGCGGTACAGTGCAGCGAGGAATGCCCAGACCTCTACATTGGAGAGACCAAACAGCCACTTCACAAGCGTATGGCACAACATAGAAGAGCCACCTCCACAGGACAAGACTCAGCAGTCCATCTGCATCTTAAGGATAAAGGTCACTCTTTCGAGGATGCCAATGTTCACATATTGGACCGAGAGGACAGATGGTTTGAAAGAGGAGTGAAAGAGGCCATCTATGTCCACTGTGAGCGACCATCTTTTAACAGAGGCAGTGGTTTACGACACCAACTGTCTGCCATCTATAATCCAGTTTTGAGTTCCCTCCCCAGACGCCTTAACGCCCACTCACATCCTGGGCCATCTGACCTCAGGAATTCACATGACAAGGTGGGGCCAGGTTTCACAATGGGCTCACCCTAAACCCTGGCTGATTAGGTCCCACACCCGCTTTCACACCTTGGCTCATGTGATTAGAGGATCACCAGGGGGTCCTTTGTCCCTCCTTGGGGGGATACTCCCACTGGGTTTAAATCTGGGACTCTCGGCCATTTGACCTTAGAACTGAAGAAGCTTCTCGGATGAGAGGTGAAACGTCTTCAAGCAACTTAAAGAAGTCCAGACGCTTTTCTTTGCAAGCTCCTTTGACTACGATGACCTGGATGACTGAGAACCTTCACAGACACTTAAAAAAAGAAAAGAAACTGTTTATCTTGCCAATCTGTTATTTACTCATTTTGACATAATGTATCAGCACAATTTATCTAAATTCAGACAAAATTTAAAATACGAGTAGAAAGTGATATTTTTGACTGTAAAAACCACAAGCATGTTTAACAAATCATTTTCATAACTTGAAATGCAAATAGAAATTGTACATTTTTTAAAAATATCCACAAGTTTTGCAAACAACAAAGTTATATGGTATGGTAAATCCTGCAGGTCTGACAGTAGGTGTGTCACTCCTGTTTTCCATGTGGGGACAGCGTTTACACTGCAATCTGCCTTTGGTGGCTTTTTTGCAGGAACTGTGACATTCACTTGTAGAACTGACACACAAAACAAAACAACGACTACACTACACACTAACTACACAAGACAACACACTAACTTGAGACTCCAAACACAGTAAACGTCACAAATCTCTCACGTATCAAAACTCTCTCTCTCTTTCGCTAATTCGCTCTCTCTCGCCGGTCACTCTAAAACTTCCCTCTCTTCCCAAACAACCAAATGCCACATGTTGCCATATCATTTTTTGATTGGTCGACATGGTACATTTTTCCACCAGTAGGGAAGGAGTGATTTTTCCTTTTCTTTTTTCACTCACAAGCAAAGCGTGTTTGCTAGCGCTCTCACTAGAAAACACCGTTTTTACCGTTTCTTCCAGGAGTAAACGCCACTATTGTATTCCAAAGAAAACCCAAACAACACAAATTAAAAACTGGTATTTAGGTTGAAGTCCGCACGTTCGACCCAAGTTGAAATGGAGACTCTGGGTCCATCGACCCCAGAGGGTTAATCAGAAAGCCTTAAGTTGGCTAGTTATGTATCAGGCTAATGTTTAAAGCTTTCACTTGAGCAAATTAACTCATATTACTGCTAAGTAATGTTAGCTAAGTTCACAGCATATTCCATAATAGCGCTGCCATACTGCATCACACTCAGTGCATTTCAATCATTTCTCCAGCGAGTTTGATAGCTAGCAAAATAATAATCATAGTTTTAAAAAAATAGCATGTGTAATGTACACGTACTGGAAAATTATTTACTAGCACTCACCTATCATGCGACTAGAGAGCGCAAACTCCGCCATTGTTGTTTTCCATCAAACACTCATTAAAACAGCAACCTACAGGTATGTTAGCACACTCATCACCGACTGGCAGAGGGAGGGGCGGGGTCACAAGTTGAAATAGACACAGGGCAGCCAAGGTGGGGAAATTTTGCTTTTACATTTTGCGACTCATTTTATTTCTCTATCTGATAAGAAAACTATTCAGTCAGATAGTTATTTGTGGTGAATGAAATACAGTTACACTTTCAAGCACTTTTAAGCACCACATCTAAAATTCAAGCACTTTTCAAACCTTGAAAAGACAACATTAAAATTCAAGCATTTTCAAGGATTTCAAGCACCCGTACGGACCCTGTATTTAAATTTCAGTGATGATTCCTGAACACAAATTTAAAATCGGCAAATTCTCCAAAAGGATTGTTTAGTATTCAGGACAGACCATCAATAACTTACAACGTATTAGGGGAAATACTCACTTAAGCATGTGTTCAAATGTAAAAATACACAAAAATGGGATCACATGAATCCTTACCAGCCTCTATTACATCTGCTCTGTCAGTCCAGGAAGTCTTGAACTTGGGTAAGAGGACTGCAGCTGCAGCCAACTCTGGATCCTCTATCATCGGTCCAAAACGCTTTTGAAGGCCATTTTGCAGGACTCTGATGAGTGGCACACATGTCTTGCTTGATGTCTCCAGCCTGCTAAGTTTGGACAGTAGTTGTTGGATTACTGGCAGGAGCCATCCCATAAAGGAAGTGGACTCAGACTGAAGGATGTTTGAAGTTTTCACCAGTTGCTTCATGGTGGTACAGTACTCCCTAAGGAAGGCAACTTCTGCAGGACTCAACCTGTAAGACACAACAACAAAACCCACCATGACTATAATAGGGATCTTCTGATTTAATATTAAGAGTCTGCTCACGTTTTTAACCATCCATTAAGGAAAATTCCCAAAATTTGCAACCATATTGGTAGGTTTTACTCACATTTTCACCTTGAACTCCTCACAAATGCTCCTGATGGCATCTTCCCCCTTCTCATCAATGATGTGTATTATCCTTTCAATGGCAAGGTAGGTTGAATTCCACCGTGTTGCATTGGGACGAATGATCTGTAGCTCAGACTTGTTGTTAGAGTGAATTGTTAAATGTTTGTCATTTTTATGCTTACCATCCATTTCTATATTGTTTAACTGTAGGATGAAAAGAATTCCACTGTCCCCCTCCCCAGATTCTCGAGGTTCTGGGTGGGGAGCTGTAGTCTTTTATTACAGGCAACATCCTTGTGAAGGTCTTTTTGATGTAAGCTTCCTGCCCAGCAGGAGGTCACACACACACACACACACACACACACACACACACACACACACACACACACATATGCATACAGTGCTTTGTCTTTGTAACCAAGGGGGTTTATGAGGGGAGGTACTATTGTTTTGTGTGAACTGTCTCTCAATAAAAGGCAGCGAGAGGAGGCCATCGTCGGGGTCATTCGTGATGAGCTAAGATACCAACGAGGCCTCCCTTGCGCAAGTAATCAATCGAACGCTGTTGCCTTGTTTTTCTTTCATGGGAATAAGTCCTGGATACAGCGGGGTCTGAGTTTAGACACAACACTTGTCCTCTACCACTTCATTAGCCAAATGAGACCGGCCAGTTTTGTTCCAAATGGCCTGGCATTTTGCAAAGGTTGCACGGGAGAGCCTCTTGTAGGTGTCATTCATGCTGTAACTTTTCTGATGAGCTGACCAACAATCAGTAGTGGTAGCAACAAATTTGACTTTATCCAATGCTGCAACCAAAGTCATCTTCATGTGATCAGGAGCTTCACAGATTCTGGCACGGACAGTGGTTCTGGAGATGACTTTGGCTTGAGGTTGTAATGTGGTAACCAATTCTTTGAAGGATGGCTATTCTACCACTGCAAATGGCTGTAGACCCTCACATATGAAATTGATGACAAGCTTGTCAACAGTTGCTTGTGGAACATGTTTGTTTGCAGCTCTCAACATCAGGTCTGGTAACTTGGCTTGTGTATTTGCTGAGAGCTTGTTTGGTGTGGCTGTGGTCTTTCGCTGACGAGATGTTGATGCCACAGTGATATTGTACTGCTCAATCTTCGATGGATGTTTCCTCTGTAGAGATAAATATTATCATACGTCAGGTTCATACATTACTTCATAACATCACTGTGATTAACACTAAAGGAAAATACATTTTTAAAACATCATTCAACTAGACTTGAGCTAATTTTTGATTGTTTAGCATAGTATAAAAGAGTGGTGAATTTGGTCAAATTTTGCAGATATATTGCTGTATTTATTCACAAGTGTAAACCAATTTTGAACGATCATTGCAAAAAACATGTATTTCTGTATACATTCTAAGTTCTGTAATCTGTATACTATCTGTAAAAAGAGTATCGACCAATGTATCAGTATCTAAATATTTAACTCCTTTTTATCAGTATCACCCTAAAGTTTTCAGTATCAGTCAGGTCCTAAAAATACTAAGAGAGCAAAATATGTGTATATAGCAAATCTAATTTAAGAAAAGGGATCACATATAATATAAATATATCATGTTGGGAAACATATAACCCTACTGATTACGAGCCATGTCACCATGATAGACCTATATCAGGCCAATGATACTGATCAACTGATCCATCAATCGGGCTCTGGTACATGTCAGCTGAGAGCTGGAAGATTAATTTGAGATGCAGCTCAGCACTGTGTGCCAGTTTTTTGTTTTTTTTAATATAGGCCAGCTGATTGTAGGCCTGTGAGTTTTAAATGACTACAAATTTAATTTATTGCAAGGACGGTGGTTGTCCAAATAATAAGCTAAAACATTCCTACGAATTGTAGCTCAGTTATGCATGCACACACACACACACTTTAGCTAGCTCCGTCTTATTTTAATATCAGGCTAACCAATGGCAGTGACAATATCTTAGCCAAACTAATAACCTTAACACACATGAAAAATAAGAAAGCAATATTGTACACGTAAAACCTCTTACCTCAATGTGTTTTTTTAGATTAGACGCCGAAGTCTTCTAAGCTGAAATGACTGTAGAGGTCAAACAAAGTTTGCACTGCATCTGGACGCTGACTCCTTTTCTTACGGTGGCTGGGAAGTGCAAGTTGCAACAGATTAAAAAACCACAACAAATTAAAAACCCGCAACAAATTTAAAAAACCCGCAACAAATTAAAAAATCCCACAACAAATTAAAAATCCTTGACGGAAAGGGATTGTCTGAAATACCAGAAGTGACACAACGATTAGCCTAATAGGGCTTTTGGAGCGTGATGTTACGAGAGGGGGCGTGGCCAGGATTTTTGGTTGAGGCGCCATGCTTCTGGGCCAAACAAAGCGCTAGCGAAAGAGGAGCGAAAGTACACGGATAACACCAGCTATGGTTCGTACTTGCTGTGCGGTTGGTTGTAAAGTTAGATCGCACGACCGGCAAGGGAATAAGGTTGAAAATGGTTTATCTTTTCATTCTTTCCCCACCTGGAAGCAACATGAGGCAGCTCATGTATCGGATGTCATGTGTCACTCTCTGGTTTTCTGTTTCAAATTCGTTTAAGACATCCAGAGTACTCTGATGACATTGACAAGGACATCTCCAGTTTACATGGGAAACTATTATTTCATGTTTTTGAGATTATTTATTTACATCACTTTTCAGAAAACGTACATACAGGTCTTATTCAAAACTGCATATCTGTTTTTTTAATGCATGTTGAAAGGGCAAAAATATTCCTGAGATACTGTTAACATTATTAATTTTGAAGGCTATTATACAGTGGTATTAATTTAAACTGAACACAAAAGGATTTTGATCAAAGTTAATGTCTCCACTTGTTTAAAAAAAAGAATTCTGTCATTTATTTGCTTTTATTATTTATTTATATGCCCTCCGCGGACCATCTCTGCACTGCATGGGTGATTAGTGGCTCCGTGCACACGAAGGGCTGCACACAGGGACAAGGCGCACTAGGTTACGATCAGATCTTCCCTGGGCAGGGAGAGGTGATGAACTGTATGCCACTTTTTCATTGGCATACATTAAGTACAATGTTTTATTGCCTACGGTGGGGCAGGTCACATACTGGGTGAAGGTGGGCAGTGTGGAGTCCAGCGAGACATGATTAAAGTCCCCTGATATTAGAAGAAGAGCTCTCGGAGATTGCGTTTGCAGTCTGCGGACCACAGAGAGTCACAGGCTGCCTCCACGGATGCTAACGGCTAATGTCTCAATGTCTGTGTTGCAGAGTTGTTCTTTCACAGCGATGTGCCCAGGGATACCACAACTGTCTTTAACAAACACTGCCAGCCCCCCTCCTTTCCTCTCACCGCTGTCTCTCGTCTTGTCCGCCGGCAGCAGCTGGAAGCCGGGCAGCCTACTCACAGAGGGAGTACCGGGCAGTGTCGGGGTACTGCCACTGTGACCGGGTTAGCGTCATTAGCTCCTCGATCATATCAGGGAGCGATCTCACATTTACAGTGATTACAGGAAGGAGAGATGGTGTGTAAGGTGTCCTTCTCGGGAGACATCACCCCCGTCTCTTCCCTCACTGGGGACGTAGGGTCTGTCTGCCGGTAGCGCAGCTGCAGGGCGCAGCGCTAACAGCTGATCCCTAACGTAAACAAAAGAGCCATGCGCCGAGTGTCCAAATACGGGTGAAAAAAGTGGAGACAAAAGAAGAGAAAAGTCAACATAACTAGCACGAAGTGGTAACGCATGATGGCAGAATCTGATTGCTAAGACATAAGTTAAAGGTTAAGAGAAGTAAAGAGGAAAATAAGAAAGCTCAGAAATGAGCAGAGCTAGCTCTGCTCATTACCTGTTAGCTGCCATAACAGGTACCACAGTTAAGGTTTCAGAAAAAGTATTCTGTCGTTTGTTTGCTTGATCATGCCTTAAACACATCAAAATGCATAGTGGGATTATAATACAAGTCAATACTGTGACAAGCACTGGTACTGAATAGGCAATCGCTTAGCAGCAAGGTGAATCGGTGATGCATTAGTGTGGTCTGCACTTCCTCTTCTTTGATTGGGTGAAATGAGTTGAAAGTAATTGGATAAGGGGACCATGGGGAGTGCCCTGCATAATTTCAATAAAACGCCGTTTTAAACGCCATTACAGCTGGCACAGAACGCCGTAAAAAACGCCGTTTTTATGCTTCTTTGAACGGCGTTTTCTGCCGAATGGCGGAAAAAACGGCGTTTCCGTCTGTCTTTGAACGCCGCTTTTTACGTCACTTGGATGGTGCGTTCAGGGCGCCATGTGAGACTCGGAAAAAATGGCGTTTGTCGGAACAGAACGCCGTTTTTTTCGGCGTGTTGAATGATTAAACGGTGTTTTTTTACTCCATTTCTTAACCAAACGGGTTAGAAAAGTGGCGATTTTTGGCACTAATGGCTTGCCATACTAATGGCTTGCCATACTAATGGCTTGCCATACTAATGGCTTGCCATACTAATGGCTTGCCATACTAATGGCTTGCCATACTAATGGCTTGCCATACTAATGGCTTGCCATACTAATGGCTTGCCATAAGCGTTAGCCATGTTAGCACGTTACCTTCAACAGGTGGTCAGACTGCGAAAACAGGCACTCAGTCAGATTTTGGGCTCTCTGTTTCGCTGCAGGGTCCCTTCATTCTTCACATATCCGTGTCGAGCCGAGTGTAAATCCTGAGGCTGAACGGCCTTTGTACAAGCACGCACGCTTCTTAGCAGGGCGAAGCTATGAGCTAGAAAAATCCAGGCAGACAGCCTGCATCTGTCCAACCAATCAGAGAGCTCCTTACATCCCACGGTGTGGCTAATTTGAATAGCCGCAAGGAAGTTGTTAATCGAAGAGCTAATCCAGCAACTAATCCAGAAATTAATCCCTGAGCGAACAGGAAAGGGAAATGGATTTTGAAATGCAGTTTATTAAAGTGCAAATGGAAAAAGGATTTTGAAATGCAGTTTATTAAAGTGCAATTGGAAAAAGGATTTTGAAATGCAGTTTAATAAATTGGAATTTCAAAAATAAATTTACAAATGCAGAATTTATTCTGCAATTCATTATTTAAGCACAGAATTTTTTATTTCGATGCGTGTGGCTCTTGTGGTCCTCCATACTCATATGCATCAGAGGGAATTCCACCACACGTCACTAGCCCCCACAGCAAGCGGCCGTGCATTCACTAAAGCAAAATAAAATAAACCTATAAATCAAGCAACATAAAACACAAAACAACTCAGTAAATGATATACAGAGAAACAGCAACAAACACACACACACACACACACACTTCTAAGGACCTCGACATCTCTCTCACATTGCGTTTTTTAAACATGTTTCCATTTGTCACTCCAGTCTTTACTCTGAAATACAGGAAGAGAAATCATGGCTGAAACAATTTCTCATGAAACCAGGGGTGTGGTCCAACAGTCAGGAACCTTCCTCACCAAAACTAACTGAGAGAAGTGACCCAGAAGTGTCTGTGTTGCAGCCACAATGAATCAAGATCATGAGCTTTATTAACTGATCAAAGTCTATTCTTCCATCTTCTGTATTATTCAGTTTGCATTGGTAATGCCCATTATTGTAATGCTTTTTTAAGATGAGCAAAACTTTATTTTACTTTGGGTTAGCTGGGATAAGTGATGGATGGAGGGAATTTTACTTCAGTCACAGAAATCCTAAACAGGAAGGAGGAGCAGAGTTAGGGAAACAAGATTTATTTCAATTTCTTGGCCATGAGTGAGATTTACTAAGTGGGCAAATTAGGGTGATGACACCGTTCCAGAGTGATCTATTAATAGTGCACCAATTTACATTCAGAGATGCATGCAGCCAGTTCATTTCAGCATTAACCGGCTTTCTACCAACAGCAGGACAAAAACAGCAGATTCAATCATGGAGACACAATGTTTTAATTAGTTTAGCAGATTCAGTAAGTGCAGGTCTTCAGTTTACATTTCTTTGTGAAAACAGCACAGCAAAGGAGACTCTGTGACGTTTTGGTATAAGGGACATATCTTCTGACCAACCTGCTGGGACTGTGTGAGGTCCTGAGGCTAAGAGTAAGGATTTATCCACAGGAGAGCTGCGTTCTTACAAACCATCCCACTGTGTAAACCTGACATCTGTGGAACAGCTGAGCTGTATGATGTGTACAAGGACACAAAACATTATTTACCATCAGATTCTGAACCCTCCATGTGTTAATCAAGAAACTGCTGTGCTACATCCATAACTAATGAATAAATTAGGAGCTAAAGCTAAAAGGACAGTTTATTTGTACCAGCTTCATGTGAACACATTCAAGAACATCACAGATGAAAGAAACATTAAAAACTTGCACACTACATAAAGCAAGAAAAATAGTTTTTCTTTCAGGTGGTTTCAGAAAAAACAAAAACATCAAACACCTCCAAGACTCTCTTTGAAAGAGCTAAAAACCTTTATTTTCATGGTCCAATCATGAGTGAACTCCCCGATGAAGCCTTGTGTGCTAAAACATGTCAGAGTTTTAAAGGTTAAACATGAGTTTCCAAAACGTTTTGCTGGAGAACAATGAACTATTTGACTGAGTTTCAATTATTTACAGACGAGCAAAACCAGGAGAGAGAAAAAAGGACAAAACTGACTCAGTAAAACGACAGAAAATAAGATCCCATGTGCATCTGTATTATGTAGAAGTTCAGCCCAGCAACCAGTTCAGTTCAACACAAGTTTAAATGATTCTATCTGAACTCTGTGGAGCCTGATCTCAAGCTTTTTGAGTCTGACTCTGAAACCAGAGGATCTTTCTGTCTCTTCAGATTCACTGTGATCCAGTGATGGGAGTGATTTCAGCCCTGAGTGATCACGCTGATGTTTGCACAGAGCAGACAATGAAGTGAATGTTTTGGCACATTGGTAACAGTGAAACAGTTTATTAGTAACGTGGGATCGTTTGTGTTCAGAGTATGAACTGAGAATCCTGAAGCTCTTGTCACACTGGTCACAGCTGTAGTTTCCTTCCATGTGTGTACGTTCATGATTGTTACGATTACCTGAACGTGAGAAGCTTTTGTCACAGTGTCTGCACTTGTATGGTTTCTCTCCTGTGTGGACTCGTTTGTGGGTTTTAAGGTCACCTGCAGTGGTGAAGGATGACCCACACTGATCACAGAGGTGCTTTTTAACCCCACTGTGAATCAGTTCATGTTTCTTTAAGTCATATGATCTGGTGAAGCTTCTCCCACATTCTTTGCAGTATTTCAGTTTGTCTCCACTGTGTCTACGTTGATGTGTTTTTAGGGTAGCTTGCGAACTGACAGTTTTTCCACAGAGGTCACAATGAAACTCTTTCCCACCACCACAGTGATGACAGGGTTGAGAACTGGATCCTTCTGTGTCGCTCTGCTTCTAAACAAAGACACAAAGACAGTGTAAGTCAGTCCTTCAACACTTTTATCCTGAACGTCGCCTGAAATAAAGAGCATCTCTGCAGACGTCCAATTACATTTTACTGTTTCAGTTAACACACTCAGTTTACTGGGCTGCAATAACTATAATACTACCACCATAACACTACAGTAATACTAAAATCATAACTGAAATGAAAATCTGAATAATCACTCAGAGCTGCTTTTCCATGCAGTAGAATTGCTAACATGCTAACACAGTTTAATGAGCAGAGTTGTTTCAAACAGTCAGGCTAAAATGACAAGATAACAATACAAATACATACCTCACAGTAACTGCACTTGTAGAGTCTCTTTCTGGTGTGGATCTGTTGGTGTTGTCTCAGGTAATGTGGAGATTTAAAAGTCTTCTCACACAGGTCACATTTATAAGGTCGTCCCTCAGTGTGGTTAAACATGTGGCGTTGTAACTCTGCGTGAGTTATAAACTGTTTGCCACACTGTTCACAGCTGTACACATCATGTCTGGTGTGAATGCGTAGGTGTACATTTCGGCTTCCTCTGTGGCTGAAAGTTTTTCCACAGATGTCACAGCTGTATGCCTTAATTCCAGAGTGGGTAACTAGATGTCTCTGTAAGTTGCTACTTTGAGTAAAAGCTTTGCCACACTGATCACAGCTGTACGCTTTAACTCCACTGTGGATAAGTTGGTGTCGTTTTAGGGAACGATTCCTGGAAAAAGACTTTCCACACAAGTCACAGCTGAACGGTCTCTCTCCAGTGTGGATGACCTGATGCTGTTTTAGTGAAGCATTCCCAGTAAACTCCTTCCCACACTCATCACAGCTGTATGCCTTAATTCCAGAGTGGGTAACTAGATGTCTCTGTAAGTGGCTACTGCGATTAAAAGCTCTGCCACACTGATCACAGGTGTACGCTTTAACTCCACTGTGGATAAGTTGGTGTTGTTTAAGGGAACGATTCCTGGAAAAAGACTTTCCACACAAGTCACAGCTGAACGGCCTCTCTCCAGTGTGGATGACCTGATGCTGTTTTAGTTTAGCCTTCACAGCAAAATCCTTCCCACACTCGTCACAGCTGTACACATCATGTCTGGTGTGAATGCGTAGGTGTATATTTCGGCTTCCTCTCTGGCTGAAAGTTTTTCCACAGATGTCACAGCTGTATGCCTTAATTCCAGAGTGGGTAACTAGATGACTCTGTAAGTGGCTACTGTGAGTAAAAGCTCTGCCACACTGATCACAGGTGTACGCTTTAACTCCACTGTGGATAAGTTGGTGTTCTTTTAGGTGACCCTTCCTGGAAAAAGACTTTCCACACAAGTCACAGCTGAACGGCCTCTCTCCAGTGTGGATGACCTGATGCTGTTTTAGTTTAGCCTTCACAGCAAAATCCTTCCCACACTCGTCACAGCTGTATGTTTTCTCTCTCTTTCTTCTGTGAGGTTTGTCGGCCTCCTGAGAGCGCTGACTTCTTGCTCCATGTTGGTCCTGCAGTGACAGAGATACAAACAGATGCAGTGAGTGAAATGCAGTCGTGGAACACCTGAACGTTCAAACTCCCTCCATTAACACTAGTTTTAAACCTGAAGGTGGAGTGTGGCACCAAACACCTTAAAGGTCTCTTATCCCCACCTGCTGGTAGTTCTAACACATTACATCCAACCTGCTGTTAAAAATAATTCATGACTGTTTAAACACTAAAATCATGCCCATCCCTCCTGATTGTACACACACACACACACACACACACACACACACACACTTTTATATTATTTTATAATTTATATCATATTGTTGTTTCCTATTACATATTTGTATAATATTTTATAGATTTATATATAATCTTTTACTGATAATAAATCCTATGTTTGGTTATTTGTTTATTCAAAAGTAACCCCATTAGTTTCCACAACAGAGGTTGCTCGTCTTCCTTCAAATACAAGCAATCGTGGGCGATCGTGGCTCAAGAGTTGGGAGTTCGCCTTGTAATCGGAAGGTTGCCGGTTCGAGCCCCGGCTCCGACAGTCTCGGTCGTTGTGTACTTGGGCAAGACACTTCACCCGTTGCCTACTGGTGGTGGTCAGAGGGCCCGGTGGCGCCAGTGTCCGGCAGCCTCGCCTCTGTCAGTGCGCCCCAGGGTGGCTGTGGCTACAACGTAGCTGCCATCACCAGTGTGTGAATGGGTGGATGACGGGATATGTAAAGCGCTTTGGGGTCCTTAGGGACCAGAAAGGCGCTATATAAATAAAGGCCATTTACCATTTTTACATAAAATATTACACAATAAAGTGGATTCAAAATATCCACATAATTTTACATCCACAGTGGGGTTTCACAATTAAAATATAAGCAATCAATAATAACAATAATAATAATAATAATAATAATAATATCAATAACATTGAGACACATTACACAAATTTCAAAAACAAATCATCTCTTACAATATTTACAACAACTAAAAGCTCTATAAATCGGCTTTTAAGTGTTCATTGAAGTTTTGAATAGTTGCTAATTCTCTAATTTTATAAGGCAATTTATTCCACTTAAAAGTTGCTCTAAGTATAACAGTTTTACACAAAGTTACTTTTAACTCGAGGATTTAATAAATTGCAGTTTGTTGAAAACTGTGTAATATGATTATGTATTTCATCTGGATACTGCAGCTGAGCAGAAAAAAATGTGTTGTGTTTAACAGTATTGCTTTCTTTATAACTACAAGTATTAAATCCCAGTTCTTTGTATTCCCTACGGAGAGAAAGACATGGCTCAAAGTGGTCAAAGCTCAAAAGATGATCTCTATTTTTCATTCCCAGGAATGGAGACCTGAACACACGAACACATAAGCTCAGGTCTGAAGCACAAACAGGAAGCCTAGTTATGTATATACTTCCTCTAGACGTCACACACACTTTAAGTTTCGATCAAAGACTCTGCTTAGTTTCACTTTCTGGCTGCAGCTCCTATTTTCTGCAAAAGCATGTAGTTTCCTGTCAGTACTTTTTGGCACAGACTGTACTCAGAGTTGGGCCTCTCTTATACATAAACAATATAATCAGCAAATAACAATAAGAATATATATTTAAATCCCAACAGACCCCCTTTTCGTCTTTTTTAAAAGACGACATAAACCCTAATTTATCCCATTAAGTTTTACTTTCATGTGACAGTAATAGCTAAAATTTAAGAAACATCTAGCTCTTAGACAGCACCTCACGTTTGCGCTGGGCTGTGAATGGTCCTCCCTTAATTATTACCCCCTTTTTTAAGTAGAATCCCAGTTTAAACCCACTTCTGACTTCCCTCACTGCTCACGGTAAAATCCAAACAGATATAATTAGCTTTTCCTAATAACAGGTCCTACATTACTTTTTATCACTCTTTGGAAACAGCCTCTATAGAGTTAAAATTTACTCCTGGCTTTTCACCCCCTCTACAGGTAACATATATCTGGCCTTAACACTATTCTTGGGCAATTTACATAACATAGAAATCCTGCAAACTATAACTAAAGTCCTTCTCATTACTCTTCATCACTTTTATGCTCACATTTAACCTGTGTCTAACAAGCTTTTAGTCTCCTAAACCACACATTCTCTGGAACTGAGGTTCTCTGTGCTTCTTTTCGGGGTCTCCCTTTCTCTGGTTGGTTCCTGGATTCTCGCCAACCCCTCCGTGGTTTTGCTCTGGTTCTGGAATCGCCTGTAAAAGATAGATAACAAAACACCTTTCCCTGCTACGCCTCCATAACCTATTATGTTCATCAATTGTTCGCTTAATTCAATTCCACAACACAGTGTGATGGGAAATCAGCTGTGTTTTGCTGCCCATTTTATTTCGAATCTGGCGCGAACCGGCGAGACAGTTCCTGAATCAGTCACGTGGTACGGACTGCCCGCGAGGCCTCGAACGTCACTGCATACGTAATCAAAGGAAGCCTCGATACGCGCTTCACAAAAACTCCCGAGATTACCCGACACAGGTATCGAAGCTTCGACACACAGGACACATCACTACCGTTGAGGCTGCGTACTTTAAAGCTGCAGAACCTGAATTGGGACACAGCCATGATGATCTCCAGCTTTGTGCTCGTCAACATTCTCACCTGAGTTAAGAAGACGATTACTGAAATGGTCTCAGCAGGTCCTTTAATGACAGCAATGAAATGCAGTGATAAGGCTTTTTTGGGATTAAGTTCATTTTCATGGCAAAGAAGGACGATGCAATTCATCTGATCACTCTTCATAACATTCTGGAGTGTATGCAAATTGCTATTAGAAAAACTTAAGCAGCAACTTTTCCAATTTCCAATATTTATGCAATTCTCAAAACCTTAGGCCATGACTGTATAACCTCTTTTTAAGTTTTGTGGATATTATACATGGTTATGCTCAGGATATGTCGGCCAATTTCCACTGGAAATGCCTTTTGGTTAAACTGTCAGCAAGGAATTTGCATTTGCACTGTTAAATTTTTATATAACTTTAATGCACATAAAAAACAGCTGCTTTTTTAAGTGAAAATACATTAATGGTTTTTTTTAATAAAGTTGTGGAGTTGTTAAGTATTTTGTCTAGTGTCAATTATATCATCAGTTATATTGTTATCGCAAATTTTCAAATGTATATCGTGATAAATATTTTTGGTCATATCGCCCTGCTCTGTCTGTCACCTTCTGTGTTGAGCTCATTGTTTTCTCTGTAGTGGCTGAGCTGAGTCCAAATAGCTGAAAATGTTCCTCTGCTGCTCCGTCAGACTCTTCTCCTCCTGCTGATCAGCTGGGACACAAAACAGATCTTTGTTAGGCTCCACACTGCAGTCAAAGTGTCTCATATGTTCATCTGACAAGTAAAAGAACACATTTTTGCTTCCCGAGGTGGGCAGCTTATTGGAAACAAACACAGAAGGTTTGAGCACTGATACCTGGCATGCTGGCATTGCATCTTTCATTGCTGGCAATGAAAGATGCAATGCCAGCAATGAGGATTGTCAAGACTGAAACCAATCATTAAGCAGTAGTGGACTGACCTCCATTTGAGACTGCTCCAGCTGCTCTGTGACAGTCAGTAGATCTGCTACAAATTGCAGATCATATGCAAGTTTTGGAAATGACATTATAAATATTCCTAACTTAGACATGGCAGCCATGTTGATGTATTACCTATATTGGCTGAAAATGTTCATTTCCAGAGAAAAGACACAGGCAGACTATGTTTACAGGATGTGATGTTACATGTTATTATGTGATGTTATTGAAATCATCATGAACAACGGGAGTGGTGATTTCTATAACTTTGTGTATATAACTTGGCATTTCTTACTGATGTAGGCCAAAAATACATACATAATAAAATTTAATTTATTTTAAAGGTTTATTTGCAAGAAACAAAAACAGACAAAACAGAAAGTTCCACATGTATTGTGGAACTTTACACACACATAAAAGATATTAAGGATTGTGCATTAACATAAAACTGTTGTCGAAATTCACCAGAGAAACACACACACGGAGAGAGAGAGAGAGAGAGAGAGAGAGAGAGAGAGAGAGAGAGAGAGAGAGAGAGAGAGAGAGAGAGAATATGCAAACAGCTACCAAACAGTCATCATAATTCGTCATACAATCAACAATTAACAATCACTAATTAATATTAAAATCTGTAACATAATGTATTGTTTGGAGTTTAGTCTGATTGTTTCAGGATGACCTGCCATTATCCAATCACACATCTGCTTCCTGTATCTTTTGCTCATTTCTCCTCTTCTTTTCTATTTTTTCTAAACTGAGCACCTGATGACTTTGAACTTTTCTTGTCCATCTTCCATTGGTTTTAATTTTGCACTCCAGTATGAACACAAATCCCCCAACTCGAGGATCACCACAACATAACCTAACAGACCTACACCTTAGTTCACAGATTCACTTTGTCTAAGGTTTATTTCTGGGATTTCACACAAACCAGGATTCAAATCATGAATACATAATGGGCTTGGATTTACAACATTATGAATGAAATGTGCTCTGTTTGGAAGCAGCAGGCCTCCCTCCCCTTTCCAGGGATTGTGTGTGAGACTTTAAATCATCAAACTGTAAATTATAAATTTTTTGCCAATGCCCGTGATGCCGCCCCCCACCACGATGCCGCCTCCGGCAACCGCCCGTGTAGCCCGTATCAAAAACCGCTACTGTGTGTGTCACAAGTTAATCTGGCTGTGGGCTATGGTACTTGGCCAGAGGTGCCGCTGACTCGACTCCATTTGAGCGCACACAAAGTAAACTGCACGCTTTAATTGTGCAGCGAAAACGCTGAAATCGGAGTAATAACACGTACGAGGGGAACAATGAGAAGACAAGATTCTCCCGATCGTTTACTCTTGCTGTCCTGTGAACAGCATCGGCATGAGAATATCACCAGGTAAACCCGCGACATTTTTAAACATTTTGTTGTTCAAGAGGAACAAGACTGACGGAGTGTGTTTGAGGGAACCTCACAAATGTCCCAGATGACACATTTGGTGTTTATTTGCCTTTTTGTCGGTAGCGGCAAGTCTGCCACACATCTGTTCAACCAACTCCAGTTAATCTGGAACACCACCCCACGTGTACACACACACACACACACACACACACACACACACACACAGTGAAACGTTTGAGAACCACTGCTACAGAACAATGGGGATTTCCGTTATATGGTGACACCTGCACCTCACGTGACGCCCACAATTGTAAAAAACTGATGCTTGAGAGCGCGCGTGTGATGCAAGTATGTGTAGAGTGTTGCGCGCGTGATCAGTGGTGAGAAAAACAACTCACGAAACTTGACCTTTCTATACTCGTGGCTCACTTGCACTTTAATCTATTCGTTTGCACACTTACACACACCCAGCTGTGGTTTCCTGTTTTGCTACACTCTGAAGAGGCTCGCTTTTAACGGTCTTCTCTCACAGAGAGCAGCAGAAAACTTCGATAAACTCAAGACTGACTGAACTCAGTTCAAAGTTACCTTGGCACTTACCTTTAGATGCGAGAGGTAGTGATGGTCCGCTTGAAGCTGACGCTCCGGTGCGTGTGTCAAAAAGATCAACGCACTGCTTCTTCTTCTTACATTTATATTGGCGGTTGGCAAACAATTGAAAGGTGCATTACCGCCACCAACTGGTATGGAGTATGGTCTGGAACGACGCTCAAAAGAAAAAAGAAAAAAAAATTTCCTCGAATCCTTCCAAACAGGTTCCCCTCTTTTAAAAACTGAAATGAGGCCTGATAACTTTTACTTCCCGATTCCTTTCACAACAAATCAAAAAGATCCAGTTCGATTTTTAGGTTACTGAGATTTTGAATCAATTGTCTCCTCTCAACCTGATACCTCTGACACTGCAACATGACATGTTCTATAGTTTCCTCTACCCCACAGTAATCACATTTTCCGGTACTATGTTTCCCTATCATGAATAAAGTATTATTCAAGCCAGTATGTCCAAATCTCAGTCTGGATACAATCACCTCCTCCCTCCTAATTCGTCCTGCATTTCTCATTCCTCCCACCCTCCTTTGAATCTTGTACAACCATCGTCCCTTCCTTTCCTCCTCCCACTGCTTTTGCCATCTTGCTGTCATATCTTGCCTTACCATACTCCTTATCTCTGATTGGCCAAAACTAACAGCCATGTCAACCATCCCATGTTTTACGGCCTCCCTTGCAACTCTATCTGCCTTTTCATTCGCCCATACGCCATAGTGTGCTGGCACCCACAAAAACACGACTGCAAGTCCCATCATGCGTATCCGGAAAAGTGTCTGCTGAATTTCTGCCAAAACATCTGCTCTACTGTCTGAGTGACTATGCTGTAGACTGATCAATGATGAACTTGAATCTGAACAAATGACAGCAGTTACTGTGAGTCTTTTCCCCACACAGACACTACACAGACCTCAGGGTTCCCCCACACACGGATTCCCACTGTAACCCTGACCAGGATCATTTTCAGGACTTAAACAAATCAACTTTATAATGAATGCTGTTCTGCTCACATCTCAAATAATAAAATACAGAAGTTGGCTGTAACAAAATTAATAAACGCTGACAGGTGTCAGTGCTACCCCTTCGCTTCCTGGCAGTGGACTCTTTAGTTGTTGCAAAACTCTAGATCAGGGGTAGGCAACCTTTCTGATGACGAGTGCCATTTAAAATTTCCTCAGAAGTCAGTGTGCCATATGATTGCATTAGCAATAAATTTAATAAAGCTCTATATTAACAGTTACACACTATATAGAACTCCTTTATAGAATTATATTTGTTCGCAGATGTTGGCAGCTATCAGCGAATAGTTATCAGCTATTTTGAAACCAAAAAAAAAAGACACTTTTTATCCATAACAAGAACTCCATAACAGCAAATGAACTGGACAACAGAAAATGCAAATGCTATTTATGGTTTCCTCACAACAATGATAAGAAAAATAAACTAAGCCAATATGGCATGTCTGTTAATACAGAGACACACATGATAATATGATCTCTGGTCTCCCACTCAGAGACACAGGTCTTCGAGTGTCCAGCGTTCAGACGGCTACCTGAGGACACTCATGTGAGAGAAAATCTGCTCACACAGATATGTAGAGCCAAATACTGTCAATAAGGCCTCTGCAATGTTCTGAAGACAGTTAAACTTGTCAGGTAGTGATGTCCAGCAGGTGAAAATGCAAGCTCCATGAACACGCACAGCTGTGGATTCCAGCTGCTTCGATGTTATATGTATGATTTCTATACATTTTACATCAGATAAAAACTTTGGTTGTAAGCTTCAGATAATTATTTAATAAAAGCGAGACATTTTAAATGAGAATAAGAAAAGTATTTCTTTGTGCCCCCCTTTCCCTGTTAATGCCCTACCTGGCCCCCTGGCAACATTTTGCTAGATCCGCCCCTGCACAGTTACCAGCTGTCAGCTACTTAGAAAAGGATCCTGGTGTTATTTGTCTCTCAGAAACAGTTCATAACTTCCCTTCAACTCATTCATGTCACCTAAAGGTAAACCTGTTTCTACATCACCTGTTCAGCTTTGATGATTCAGTAAGGACATCTCCTGGTTCCATCTTCATGTTTCCCTCTCACCACATATACAAACCGACATCATGGCCAGCAGCTTTTACAGCTGTAGCTCCAGCAAACATCAGCTGATACTAGAAAGTAATATTAAATACATTCTAACAACAGCTGACCAAGCTTAAACGTGCTGCTGTTGTTTAGCACGACATCTGCTGGTTTCTCTTTCTGGCGCAAATTGGGCGATAAACAAACAAGAGAGAAAAGCCGATCAGCTGATCATTGATCCGTTTCATGATTGAGGTAGCAACAGGAGAGAGAGGGGAGAGAATGAGAGAAGAAGATGCAGCTGTGCAGCATAACGACAGGATAAATCCAGCTTTGTGTCTTTTTCCATCCTAGCTGAAGTCCGGGACAAACTGCGTTCCTTTTCAGCTCAACACGAAACACGTAATATTTTCTCTGAATGCGGGACGATTCCGTCTTTTTACAGGACGGTTGGCAACTCTACTAACTAACCTTGTGAATTAAATAAAGTTCAACATCAGTAACATCACAGCACCCACCCAGCAGTATATAAACTCCGTCATGCTAGCTAGCACGCAGTACGAGTTATTGTAACTGACTGTAAAAAGTCAGCACAACGAAAATAAACTCCACCTAAACTTGGTTTATATCTGACCCAGATAGACTGCAGGTCATAACTTCTTACCTGAAGTTCAGTTCACCTGACACTCGGACCTGCACGGCCTCGGGGCTCTCCTCCTCCTGCCTCCCCTTTCTCTCATCCATCTGCTGGCCTCCACCACTTGCTAATGTTACTGAATCTGAGGAAGCACCGCCATAGCCACCACCAAACAACTGAGTTATTTTTACACACCGACCAGCATCTGGCCAATCCACCACCTTTCATTGTTTATTCCGTTACAAAGAAGAAAAAAAAAACTCACCGGGCCACCGAGCAAATGCCCAGTATGCCCGATGGCCAGTCCAGCTATGGTCGTGCCATCAGTTAACCCTTCGCGTGCCAACTGTGACAGAGTGGCACGCGTGCCTAGGGTTGCCGACCCCTGCTCTAGATGAACAAGTTCAACCAGACAGAACTATCATGAACTATATGATATCCTTCTTGAGTTAATACACCTATGGCATTGGTTTAACAAATCCTGCAAGACTTCCTTCTTGAGCTATCATGTCCATAAAGTTGCTGCAACAACTATATCCCAAGACTTTCAGGCTGAGGGGTTAAAAATAAAAATAAATAGCTGATTTAACTTTAAAATCAGGCTCTGAAGTGAGTTTGTCTGATTATGTTAAAGTCTAACATCTCAGGTCTTCTCTCCTTGTGTTTCTTCTTTACATCCTGTGTGTGTGTCTCTGGTGGGAGGAACTAAGACAGGGTAGACAAGGAAGAAATTGAGAATGGACAGACTGAAAAAAACCCCCCAAAACTCCACAGTGGAAATAAAAAAAACATAAACCAGTGTAGGCAAGTAGGAAGTAAAATGATCTGCCTGTTAAAGTGTAAACTTGGCATCCCATTCATGTTGCTCTGGATCATAAACTGTTAAATGTAAATGAATGAATTAAACTTAGATGTTTCTACAGTTTGTGGGGGGGAGGGGCAGAATAAAAGTAATGTATTTACATTTTTTATGAAAAGCTGTGTGTGAGGGCAAGTGTTTGGGGCTGGCACTAAACCAATTCAAAGAGTCATTCCTCAATCTTTAACAAGCGTAAAATGGGACAAAAGTAATTCTATTTGTGTTTAAAACATTAGTTTAAGATCAGTGAGTTCACAGAGTTCATTTAACCAAGTTTTAAAGTTCCTTTGACGATCAACATGAACGCTCAACACACAGCGCATTAAAAACTACCTCTGCTTCCTCTGATTGGCTGTTGTTGACTTCAGCTTTTGCTATCACTGAACATGATGTCATCATCTCCACCTTCTCCCCTGTCAGATCAAAGGAACCAGAATGAACAGAAAAGTAATTTAGTGTTTCATAATCACTGTGAGAAACTGTTTAAATGATTTGTTAATATTACATTAAAATTATTTAGAGAATTTACTCTGAGAAACAAAACCTGAAAGACAGATGTCTCAGTCTCACCTTCAGATTTCCTTTGAACATGTTGTCTCACCAGCAGAACCAGTAACACCAGCAGAACCACAACACAGACTGATTTAAGAAATAACACAGTGAGAACAAGAGAGAAGAGTGATGGAGGGACACAGATGGAACCAGGAGGAGAGGTGGATGACATTGTGATATATATTTGTGTGTCATCTGCATAGCTATGTTAGTTTATTTTGTTGTTCTTTATAATCTGTGCCAGTGGGAGCATGTAAATGTTTAGCATAAGGGGTCCCAAGATGGAACCTTGGGGAACTCCACATGTGATACTTGTCTGCTCAGATGTGAAGTTACCTATTGATACAAAGTATTTCCTGTTTTCTAAGTATGTTTTGAACCAGTTTAGTACAGTTCCTGAAAGACCTGCCCAGTTCTCCAGTCGTTTGAGTAATATGTTGAGGTCGACTGTATCAAATGCTGCACTGAGATCCAGTAAAACTAAGATGACATAGCGGGCACTCTAGTACAAACAGGTGTGACTCACAGAGTGAGGAGACAGTTTCAGCAATTTTACATATGAGAAAATCCCTCAGACTGTACATGAAGGCAGCTCACTGATTTAAATTTAATCTAGTGTTGAGGTTTGATTTGATTAAGATTCATTAGAAACCCCAAATAGAAAAGCTGTGATCAGAAAAAGTGCCTGTTTAGGATTAAAACTAATTCAACATTAGTCTTGGTGAAGTAAAATCTTACCAATTTGATTGACTTTACACAAATTGATACTCAACTCTTCAGACAAACCATTTGTTCGGAGTTATTTCAGGCACTGAAAGATGTTCCTGCTGTTTTTAATCTGTGGTTGAGGTTAAGCTGTTTGTCTGTTCTTTGTTATCTGCTCTGAATAGAGGTGTGTATCAGTTAGAAACACAATTCACATTTTCCATCAGCAATACTTCTGAAACCCACAGAACCACACGACAGGAACAACATGTGACAGCAAAGTTTATGGATGCTGCAGAGAAGGCAGGACAACGCTGTACACATGACATTCATATTTTAGTTATACAACATACACTCATACAAACACTGAGAGTGTATATTATAATGAGAAGACACTACAGAATATATGCAAATCAACATTGTGTGGCTGTGTGGACCAGTTAGAGACCAGCAGCTGGATGTCAGTGGTTGGACTGGTGGACTAGTTCAGTGAGGAGTAGACGACGTCTGGCTCTGTTTTAAAGTCTGAACACAAACACACAAAGTTCAACATGAGAAGAATAAGCAGCTCTGTAAACTCATGTTAACCATGTTACTCATGGGACCCTCTCTGGACTCACACCAGTAAACTCCACTGTCCCATGTGGTGCTGTAGCTGATGTTACAGGAAGAATTAGTCAATATTCCCCACCCAGATCCGCACTCTGTCATTTGTTGTTTGCTTGTGTTTCTCCTCAGAGTCCATCCAGCAGAGCTGTCGTCCTCCTCACAGCTCAGAGACACAAAGTCTCCTTTAAAGAACTGAGAGCTGCTGGGACTCACAGTCAGACGAGCTGTGAGGGTTACAATGAAAAACTGATGATCTGTTAGACTTTACATTGTGAAACATGAACACAATCAGGTCATATCAGTGAGCATTTATCAGGTTTAAACTGTGACAGAAGAAGGTTACTGACCTTGGTGTGTTGTGCAGCTCAGCACTGAGATCAGAACTAAAGAGGAAAGGTTGGTTTGACTTTTCACAAACACATAAATTCTTCATCAATCAGTCAATCAAGTGATCAGTCATATTTTCTTCTGTACTGCTGTGTCCAATAAAGAGAAGAGATTCTGTGGTGTCAGTGTTGATTAAAATGTTCCTCTAAAGTCTGATTTATGCTTTATGTCAAAATTTTAAACTTGTGATTTGTCAAATGTGATGACTGCAGTCAGACATGAATCACGTCCACAGACATAAACACAAACACTGATAGAAAAAAAAAACTCCACATAAAACATGTTTATTTTCAAGATCAGACAAAGTCTTTAACTTCAATTATTTTTATAACAAAGACAACAGAAACAAGCAGTCTTGATCTTAATCTGAGGATGGATGAATTTTTGTATTATTGTCAAACAGGCAAACAAGCAATTTTTCATTTTTTAAATATCGTTCTACTTTGTTTTCGTGCTGTAGACTTTCTGTATGCATTGTTCAAAAGACATTACAAGTAATAGTAAATGTATGTCCACAGTACAGTTCTGTTTTTAAAATCACTAAATTGCTAAATTCAGTTTTTCACATCCTATTTTTGTGTAAGATGCTCAAACTTCCTCTTCACAGCTGAAATGTGTCTTCTTTGTGTTTTAAACTTTCTTGAAATACTGTTTCATTTGTTGTTGTCATTTTCTTTCATCTGTCATCAATCAACAATCAAAAAATCTGTAAAAATAAACTTTAGGTAACCTTAAGAGGTTTTTACTTACTCAGCAGACATTGCAGAGATGTTTCCTTCATCGTTCCTCTCAGTGATGTGACGTCTTCTTCATTTACGGAAAATGAATCCCCGCCCTCTTTCTCTGTGCACTCCTGCTATTTCTTTTGGGCTTTTTTTCTTGTTTTAAAAAAATCTTGAAACTACCTGTGCAAACACGTTTTCATAACAAAACCAACATTTTAAAATCAAATGATCTCTAGCAGTCATGCACCAAAAGAGATGTGAATAACGTGTTCTTCAGGATGTATGGAAATCTGGATTTTCTCCACTCTGTTTTAGTCACTTTGTGTCAAATGAAACATGAAACAACATGTGCAGCTTTCTTCAGGACATTTTGAAGAATATCTCTTGGTGACACTGTACGATTGGAGGGGGGACTCCCAGCAGCTGGAAACCACCAGCAAGCTGGAAGCAGCAATTCTAAGAAGCCATATCTATAGGCTCCTCCTGAATTGTAGTGTGGTACTATAATAGTTTACCCAAGTCCATGATTAACTGCAAAGTGGAAGTGTTTAGGAGCCACAGCAACAAAGACCACATAAAGTTTCACAGCAGGGTTGAGAAACGCTGATGCACATAGTGTGTGAAAGTTGCCAACGCTCAAGAACGGTTCCAGACTTCCTCTAGCATTAACATTATCAGGACAAATGGGAGCCATGACATAAAAACAACATTTTCTTTAGATGTAATACAGTGTTGGACACTAATTTTGCTTGTTTATCAGTATTTTTGGTCAGTGAAACACTGTGATGATCCAACATTTAAAAAAAAAAAAAAATATATATATATATATATATATATATGTCACGGTTCTGGGTCCGTTGGACCCAGTATTTTGAGTTTATTATGTTTTATTATTGTTTTCTTGTTCTCTTGTTGTGGTTGTGATGATTATTATTAGAGTTTCATGTTTCTGTTATCCATGTTTTAGGAATTGTGGTTTCATGTATCTCCGTTTATCTGCTCCTGCTGAGATGGGGCAGAAAACCTCTCCGGTTCTGTTCTGTTCTAATCAGACAAATAAGATCATGACTCTCTGAAAACAGTATTTCTTATAACTCAGCCGTATAATGCATCATAAAACAATATCATTCATTCGCAATAAATCAGCTGTCTAATGTAATAATCACCTTCATCTAATTCAGGAGAATAATGCAAACTAAAACTACGTAATATTTCACCATCTTTAATTAGGGGTCTGACATGGCATAAGGTAATATTATAATCCCACAGGAGAAAACACTGACACATGCGTGTCACAAACTTACTCCTGTTATAACTCTTTATATGTTTGTAGACATTTGATGTTCCCAGTTAACCATCCAATTTCTAACAAAGCCCAGCCTGCACAGCTTCTGAAACCAGACAAGATTGGGGATGGATGCTCAGTTTTCTGTGGCAATCTTAAGAGAAAGAATAAAATAAATCGATGTGTCCTCCATAGTTTCCCACACACTGAATGCTTGCTGTATTTAAAAAAAGGTTTTATTTGCAGTGTTTTAATGAATCAAACAACATATTTCCTCCAGTGTCCTTTTGCCCCATCATCAAGTATGTCGATGAAACCTCCATGGTTGGGCTCATCTTTGAAGAAGATGAGAAAGTGTTTGTGCTACTTCCAAGCAGTTTGCAACTATTTTGATGCCTTTGTCTTATTTTTGTACATATTTTTGAATATATTCCTCCTGATTGTATAAATTTCTTATATATTTGTTATTTATTCCTGCTGTCTAATATTTTATTTTACTCCACAGTTGGTGTCGAGCACTTTGATGTACATGTTCAATGAGCATAAAGGGTTATTCTATTCTTCTATTGTAGTCACTTATTCAGTTATTAATGTTGGGGAGCAGACCTGCCCAGTCTCTATCACTTATAAGGTTGCAGTACTGAAGCTTTGCTGATTTTGATTTAGCTTAAGAATTTTGATGAACAAAGTTGAACTAAGTTGTGTTTATGTGTTTTTTTTTTAATATATTTGCTCAGTACTTCATTTTCAAACTTAGTTTTTCTACCGTAGTTCTGATCTCTCTTCTGAGCTGTGTGCGACCCAGTACCAGCAAGATGTTCCTAATATAGTGGCTGCTTGGTATTTGCATGGTATATAAAGAAATCAGCCACAGAGATGGCAGCAAAGGAGCTTCAGTTTGTCCAACACATGATAGTTTTCATCTGACCTTTGGCCTTCACAGTATCTCCTCTCAGGGCTGGTTACTGCTTGATATGCCTGCTCCTTGTGTCTTCTTTGCTTGCTGACTTTATGACAACTTCCTCTTATATTGTTTTATATACATTCAGTCTACTGCTGGGGCCAGTATAGAATTCAGTTCCAAGCTCCTTAGTCTACGATGACCTGGATGACTGAGAACCTTCACAGACGTTCACAAAGACATTCACTCAAAAGATACACAAAAGCTTTCCCACTCCAAGTTATTTTGACTGAAATTGCATCTTGTATATTAAATGAACAGAATGTAACCGAGGACATAGGTACCGAATAAAAGGGGCAAAGAAATAAATTGATAATTTATTTATTACATTAATTAAACATACGTTTTCCCAGTTATTTCCAGGCAGGACTTACAACACATCCTGCTGATATCCCAGCTGCACATGAGACCTACCAAACCGCCACATCCCGTTTAGAGACATTGCAATCAATATACCTGTGGGCACCCACTGCAAACAATTCGGGTCTCAGCACAGCTGGGAATCAGTGCTATGCATGACCTGCAATCTGGGATATGAAGGGAAGTGGCACAAAAGAATAAACAAAAAACAAAAAGAGAGGTTAGTCCGCCCTTATACGACTCATTCTCAATCATAAACTGCCTTTACGGCTGGACGGACTAACCAAAACAAAATCGCAAATCAATCAAAAGAACGAAAAAGGACAGCAGAGAGCACGACAACAGAATATTGATCGGTTTTCCTGCATGCAGTCGATCTAGGGCTTGATCAGTTCCTCCATTAAAACTCGTGGTCACACAAACAATATACCCACTCGCATCAGAGTTAATCACCTCTGGAATTTCCCACAGAAGAACGCTGACCTCACCCCACACACCAACTACCTTTTCAAAGCTCCTCTGCCAATCACCTGTCAGTGAGCAGCGAACTGCCAGGTGACACTTGTTACAATAAGGTAACGTAAGATTATCATTTTGAGAATGAGATGAAATATATCGAGTTAATTAGATTAACCTCTTCACTGAAAATCCTTTTATTATATATAACTCATATTTATTCCAATCACAGAGCCCTCCATCACTTGCCTGCTTTATTGAAGATGAATCATTACAGCTGAAATCAACAGTGGCAGCGTGTGTGTAAATGGGTGGATGACTGAATGTGTAAAGCGCTATACAAATACAGGCCATTTACCATTTACTCTGGTTATTTCTTTTATGAAACACAGAGTGAGCTGAAACAAACATCTCGTGACACTCTGTAGGTATTTTACTGGGCTGTTAGTCAGCCGAGGCTTCTCTGGAGCTCTTTGTCCAGCTCGGGTGTTTCAGTGCAGCTCTCTGAGCTTCAGCAGTAGAACTGAATCCACAGGCTTTAGCAGCAGCACAGAAAATGACAAGCGACTGCTCACATGCTTTTTCCAAATGTATTCATTTTTTTTACATTCATTCATAACCAAATTTGACTTCTGTCCATGCTGCTTAACTTGCTGTACTCAGGGTTAAGAAAAGCAGGCCAAAAGCTTGCTTGGGGCAGCCGATATGACTTTATAGGAATTAACTTGGAGTCAGTGCTAGGTGATGCCAATGTTTTCACATCAGTCTTTCAATGCTGCGCTCAGCATAAGTGTATTTAATGCTGAATTCATTCTATTTCGTGAGTTTGAGGAGGTGATGCTGAACTCTAAATACAAACGTCCGTCATTTTGTTCTGTGCTTACAGTCACAGGCTCGTAGGGAACTGTGCAAGTTCCAGTTTAATTTCAGTGTCTTTGTAACGAACTGTAGTTACCGAGAGTTGATATTTCAGCATCTGGCTAGAGTGACTGAAGAGGTGTGAGCATAAAGGGAGTAGCATTTTTTAAATGACAAGTTCTTGTAAATGTATCGTTTCAATAAACGTTCAACGCTCAAAGATCATCAAACACACAAACAGTTTGTCTCACAGTGTTTTGTAGCTAAAGGTCCAGCTGCTGTATTTGACAGGGAGAGAAAGTGTTATGGCAGGGTGCAGGCAGGCAGGAAAAGGACCCAACTTGCAGACTCCTGGAGGCAGAACTTAAACTCAAGGACCACTGCTTTACTGCAGGCATAAGTCAAAAACAGAACAAAACTAGGAGGGCTAGAAACTGAACTAGAACCAAAACACACAGGCAGGTCTGAGGGCATGAATGGTAGTGATGTGGCAAAGCACAGAGGCAACCACAGACAATAGATACAGAAGGTCAACAGGGCAAAGAGGGAAAAGCTGAGAGACACAGCTGAGGATAATTACACATGATGAGAAAGGAGGATGCAAAACTGAGCACACTGATTATTAAGACTAGTGCACAGAGGAGCTGGGGGAGGCAGATAAACATAACGGCACAAGAACTCACACAACAATATACACACACGGTAAACATGGAACCAAAACCTAAGAACTAGAACTCAATAAAAACTAAAGAGCTAAAGAGCTAGGAATACTTAAGACAGAAAGCAAAACCAAGAGACTCACAATGACACATGAAATCAAGGAATAACAATACAAACAGAAAACACTGGGTCAGTGACCTAGGACCGTTTCTTAACTCAGAAAACCAGAACAGGAGAGGAAGAGAGGTTAGATTTAAAGGAAGAAACTGAGGATGGAAAAACTCAAATAATCTTCACCGTGTAAAGAATTAAAAATAAACCAGTGTAGGCAACAGGAAGTAAGATGATCTGTGTGTCTGTGTATTTTCATGGTAAAAAGCTGTTAAAGTGGAAACTCAGCATCCGATTTATGTTGCTCTGGATCATAAACTGTCAAAATATAAATGAATGAATCTAAATTAGATTCAGATGTTTCCACAGTTCTGGGGAGGGGCAGAATAAAAGTAATGTATTTTAAGTTTTTAATGAAAAGCTGTGTGTGAGGGAAAGTGTTTTGGGCTCAAGTTAAACCAACTCAAAGAGTTATTCTTCAGTCTTTAACAAATGTTAGTGTGAACAATGCAGATTATACAAGTAATATTTAAGGAATTTTAATTGTGTTTAACACATTAGTTTAAGATCAGTTCACAGAGTTCATTTAACATATTTTTATATTTCCTTTGAATATCAACATGAACCCTCAACACACAGCACATTAAAAACTACCTCTGCTTCCTCTGATTGGCTGTTGTTGATGACTTGAGCCTTTGCTGTACGTGATGTCATCATCTCCAACTCCTCCCCTGTCAGATAAAAGAAACCAGAATGAACAGCAAAGTAATTCATTCAAGTTTCATAACACAGTAGGAAACAGTTTAAATAATTTGTGAATATGATGTTAAAATAATTTACAGAACTTTACTCTGAGAAACTAAAGCTGAAAGAGAAACGTCTCAGACTCACGTTCAGTTTTCCTTTGAACTTGTCGTCTCACCAGCAGAACCAGTAACACCACAAGAACCAGAACACAGACTGAACTAATTACTGACACAGTGAGGACAAGAGAAAAGAGTGATAGAGGGACACAGGAGAAATCAGGAGGAGAGGTGGATGTAGGTGGAGGTGTGGATGTAGGTGGAGGTGTGGTGGTGTGTTTGTCTAAAATAAAGCAAACACAGTCATTAAGTTGTCGTCACATTGTGAATGTTGAAAGCTGCAGAAACACAGACAGGTGAGTGTGTCACCTGTGACAGTGATCCAGCTGGATGGAGACTCTCCATGACCGCTGATGTCACACTTGTAGAGGCCTTCATCAGACCTGGAAACATGCTGGATGGTCATGTGACCTGTAGGCTGCTTCCTGATGAGGGAGCCATCTTTATAGAAAGCAGCTGGGAGGTTGGAGGGAGTGGTCTTTGTTTTACAGAGCAGAGTGACGTCATCTCCCTCCATCACAGGGAGGACAGGACTCTGCAGGATCACTGATCCACCTCAACACAGAGACAAACTACAGCATTTCATCCATTTACACACAGCTTCATCAACACTAACTCCACACACTCAGCTTACCAGTGACTGTCAGGTTAACCATGTTACTGATGGGACCCTCTCTGGACTCACACCAGTAAACTCCATTGTCAACTGTAAAAATGTAGCTGATGTTACAGGAAGAACCAGCTGATCTTCCCCACTCATCTCCACACTCAGCTCTGGTGTCTCTGCTTGTGTTTCTCCTCAGAGTCCATCCAGCAGAGCTGTCGTCCTCCTCACAGCTCAGAGACACAAAGTCTCCTTTAAAGAACTGAGAGCTGCTGGGACTCACAGTCAGACGAGCTGTGAGGGTTACAATGAAAAACTGATGATCAGTTACACTTTCCATTGTGAAACATGAACCCAATCAGGTCATATCAGTGAGCATTTATCAGGTTTAAACTGTGACAGAAGAAGGTTACTGACCTTGGTTTGTTGTGCAGCTCAGCAGTGAGATCAGAACTAAAGAGGAAAGGTTGGTTTGACTTTTTACAAACAAATCAGTTCATCATCAATCAGTATATCAATCAAGTGATGAGTCATGTACTGCTACATACTACATATAGTACTGCATGTACTACTACTCATGTACTGCTGTGTCCAATAAAGAGATTCTGTGGTGTCAGTGTTGATTAAAATGTTCCTCTAAAGTCTGATTTATGCTTCATGTCAAAATGTTTAACTTGTGATTTGTCAAATGTGATGACTGCAGTCAGACATGAATCACGTCCACAGACATAAACACAAACACTGATAGAAAAAAAAACTCCACATAAAACATGTTTATTTTCAAGATCAGACAAAGTCTTTAACTTCAATTATTTTTATAACAAAGACAACAGAAACAAGCAGTCTTGATCTTAATCTGAGGATGGAGGAATTTTTGTATTATTGTCAAACAGGCAAACAAGCAATTTTTCATCTTTTTTAATATCGTTCTACTTTGTTTTCGTGCTGTAGACTTTCTGTATGCATTGTTAAAAAGACATCACAAGTAATAGTAAATGTATGTCCACAGTCCAGTTCTGTTTTTAAAATCACTAAATTGCTAAATTCAGTTTTTCACATCCTTTTTCTGTGTAAGATGCTCAAACTTCCTCTTCACAGCTGAAATGTGTCTTCTTTGTGTTTTAAACTTTCTTGAAATACTGTTTCATTTGTTGTTTATGTCATTTTCTTTCATCTGTCATCAATCAACAATCAAAAAATCTGTAAAAATAAACTTTAGGTAACCTTAAGAGGTTTTTACTTACTCAGCAGACATTGCAGAGATGTTTCCTTCATTGTTCCTCTCAGTGATGTGATGTCTTCTTCATTTATGGAAAATGAATCCCCGCCCTCTTTCTCTGTGCACTCTAGCTATTTCTTTTGGGCTTTTTTGTTATGAAAACGTGTTTGCTACCTGTGCAAACACGTTTTCATGACAAAACCAACATTTTAAAATCAAATGAACTCTAGCAGTCATGCACCAAAAGAGATTTGAATAACATGTTCTTCGGGATGTTTGGAAATCTGGATTTTCTCCACTCTGTTTTAGTCACTTTATGTCAAATGAAACATGAAACAACATGTGCAGCTTTCTTCAGACATTTTGAAGAAAGTCTCTTGGTGACACTCTACGATTGGAGGGGGGACTCCCAGCAGCTGGAAACCACCAGGAAGCTGGAAGCAGCAATTCTGAGAAGCCATATCTATAGGCTCCTCACTGAATTTGAGTGTGGTACTATAATAGTTTACCCAAGTCCACGATGAACTGAAAAGTGGAAGTGTTTAGGAGCCACAGCAACAAAGACCACATAAAGTTTCACAGCAGGGTTGCGAAACGCTGATGCACATAGTGTGTGAAAGTTGCCAACGCTCAAGAACGGTTCCAGACTTCCTCTAGCATTAACATTATCAGGACAAATGGGAGCCATGACATAAAAATAAGATTTTCTTTAGATGTAATACAGTGTTGGACACTAATTTTGCTTGTTTATCAGTACCCAGATAGCAAGGAAACATTGAAACAATGTTGAGTCAATATCAGGCGACGTCATTGAAGCAACGTTGAAGTGTGACGTTGACCCAGCGTCACTCTTGCACCCATTTTTAACGTTGAAACAACGTCAGGTTTTGATGTTGAATCAATGTTGAAACCTGACATTGATTCGACGTTATATTTTCGAATACTGTTGACATTGAAACAATGTCAGATTCTGATATTGAAACACTGTTGAGCTATGGTGTTGATTTTCCACCTCTTTCGCACAGTTGTTTTTTATTAAAACAACAGTTAAATCATGACTGGTAATCTACCTTTCTTTATAGTTATTTTAACCAATACTAAACTACTGCATGTTTCCATCAATACTTAAACCACCTAAACACATAATTGCACTTATTCCTCAAACTGGACACCCTTTATAAAAATCAAATGTCTCACAATGTAACATGTCAATATTAATATCCTAAAATAAGAAAGCATTGCATGTGATGTAACAGGGAAAAAAAAAAACTAAACAAAAAAAGGTCAATAGACATGTTTCGTTTGCTAAATACTTTATTAAAACACAGTTTTCTATTTACATTTATATTTTAACATAACTTTGTAGTTTTTACTCCGGGATGGGGACGGATGATGTGCGTCCTGCGCCACCCAAACGGTCTGGGGCGTATCGGAGCCATTTCTGCACTGCCTGTGCAAAGACAAACTCTGACATAGAGTTTGCCCCTAACTGCTGCGTCAGGCCATCTAGGACAAAAATACACACACACACACACACAAACAAAAAAAGTGAATTAGAGCACATGAATAAGCTCTTGTTATCTGTCTTCAGCGGGGAGAAAGTATGTAAACTCCTAGGCTGATAAACATGAAAGTCACCAGGCGTAAATCTGCAAACTGCCGCATTTGATTCCCAAAGAGCTATGAGCGGAAAAAGTGATAAGTCTTTGCATGGTGTGCCGTGCATCCTTTAAAACAAAATAAACATGGGGTCGTCGGGCTGTACAAACTACAACCCGAGGACTAAACAAGCCAAAGACCAAAGACTCCATCTCCAGATTAACCAGACATGAAAGTCTTGTTATTAAAAAAGACAAAGTAATATAGCAAAAACCGGACATAGGACATGTGAAACACACCCAGCAGATCAATCGATCCCTTTATTGTTCACTTTAGGCTCATAAAACTACAATAAACGGTAAAACTTACCAAATATGCATCTGCACAGCGCAGTATCTTTAAATGCCCTTTTTTGCTTCGTCTGGTCCTTTGTTTTTTTCCCTGCCCAGTTTAGTACCGAGGCCAGCTCGTTTGTGATGGCATAAGCCATTACACAGCGGACTTGCACCTCCAGTGTGGTCCCTCCAATCAAGGCAAAGCGTCTCACCTATAGACACATTTTAAGAGATGGAATTAGCGTGTCTCATGTCTTAAATGTGTATGCAAGTGCTTGTGTGTATGCCGTTGTTATGCATTTAAATCACATCTGACAGCTATTACACTTTATAGTTACAAAGTGTACATAAGCTTTATATACTTACCATTGCCTTATTTGCCTCTTGCGATTGAAGAGCTGCCTCTGCATTGTTTAGCTCCTCAATGTTGTGCAAGGGCAAATCCAAAGGGAGTACCCCAGCATCTACCGATTCATTGGAGCTGGTATTGCGGATGGCTCTGACCTCCTCACGGAGTTCGTTAAGAGATCTCGTCAGGTCTGACAGCATAGTTAACATCTTTTGTGAGGTCGCATCTGTTTCAAAGAACAATTCCAGAAAGATTAATGGCTTAAGCAGTGAGAGGCGAAAAACTAATATATCCATAAGTGATGGTGTAACATTCTGCATTCAAGTATTAGTTGTTTTAACTGCTAAAAGTGTTTGCTAGGTTTTGCCTGTCACATATATATGATATTTGTATATGTAGCTTGCCATCACCAGTGCGTGAATGGGTGGATGACTGAATGTGTAAAGCGCTTTGGGGTCCTTAGGGACTAGTTAAAGCGCTGTACAAATATAGGCCATTTACCATTTATACCATGTAAAATCTGAAATTCCAAGATGTTCGAACTTGCCTTGTAATAGTGGCCTCACAGAGTCTCTGGAATCTACAGAAAAACAAATCACAACAAGATGACATTCAGGAGTATAAACTGGTGTTTTGAATATAAGTGCACAATGACATTGTGATTCAGCTTTAAAACAACTTTAAAAGCATCTATAGGGAAGGCCTCGACATCAGACTCTGCATGCTGGGGAGATTGCAAAGCTGTGTCGTTTGGAGTGTTCTGCCGGAGTGGCGAAAGGTGCCGGAAGCTGGGAGGGGCATTATGATGCCTGCTGTCAGTGGGCTGGGGGGAAGACTGCGGAGTGGTGAGGGCTGTTTAGAAAAAGATAAATTTTTTAAAGTATTTAAGAATACAGACAACTTGTCCAAAAAGTTTCCATGTGTCACACACAGATATGTACAAAGACACTAGACAGTATTTTATTACCTGGTATTTTCACTCGAGGTGCCTGGGGAAACCGTTTTTTTGTGGGCTGCTCATCCTCTGAGTCACTATATGTGTACAGGGGATTTGGTCTAAAGAAATAAGTAGAAAAAGTTCATAAGTAATTACAAATGTTCTTTTGGCATATTTTTTCCTAAAGTTACAGTTTGATTTATAACAACACACACAGGAAACGGAGATGTGCAAGAAGGTACAGTATACAAGGAATTTTTGAAGTGCACGTGTACACGGCTTTGCATTTTTAAAAAGTTTACAAACTTACACTTTTTGGACTATATTATGTGGTTATATTGCAGTATTCAAGCATCACAGATATGTACAAAAGACGAGATTATAAATTCTTAACAATCAAAGATATGTTTGTGAATAAAAAAAGTTTTACTTGTGCTTTCTTTTATGACTGGTCTGAGTTTCAGCTTCGGACTGAAGGTCAGACGTATCACAGTGTTCACTTAGTCCTATGTGTGAAGGGACAGTTACTGTGTGTGTATATGTAAGCATTTAAACACTGAATATACTAAAATTAACAGTATTTTGTCTAAGTCTGCCATTGTAGGAATTCATGGCACCGAGACAAAAACGTGGCGCACAGTGTGACGTCAAAATTGGCGCAGACCTTTGACGCTGCGTTTTCTCCGTTTTTCTCGTCCACACATAAATGCAAAAACGGAGTTTTCGAAAATATCCACCCTGGCAGGCGTTTTTAGAAATCTCCATTTTCAGTGACCAAAAACGCTGTTTACGTGTGGACGAAAGGTGCAAACGCAATTGGTAGGTGAGCGTGCAACGTAAAGTTACGTGAGCGTGCAACGTAAAGTTAGGTTAGGTGAGTGTGCAACGTAAAGTTTGAATTGAGTGCGAATTGAAGCGGGTGCTCTCCAATCATTAAAAGTAACAAAGTCCTTGAACACATTTATACAGTTACCATTACGTTTATCAATCATATATCACAGATTTAGAATTTTTTCTAGTACTAAGCAACTACAGAGCGAAAGTCTGGGTCAAGCGCCGAGGCGACGGCAAGAACAAAGGAAACCTCGAAGCGTTAAAGCTAGCTTTGTAAGGGAATATAACGAAGAAATTATGAAACGAAAATGTTTTCTTTGTTGATATACTTTGTTCGCAGTGCAATTTATTTGTTGCCGGATTGTAAGAAGTAGACACAATTTCGGGCTCCCACATTTTGTGGGAGCAACGTAAATAACAGTAAAAAACTCGTTAATGTACAACATTAACGAGTTTTTTAATGTTATTCAAATGCAAACATGGAAATAACGAGTAGAAAAAAAATTCATTCATTCTTACCTTATACTAATCGTGGTGCAGGCCAGTGCAGTGCATGAACTGATGCCTTCTCCGGTCAATTCCGCTGAGAGTAAATCAAATGTCCCGCTCTACTGTAGAAGACAATGAATACCTGGGGGGATGTACCAATGTGAGAGGGGTGCTGCGGAATAGTCCAAGTGATCGCTGCTTTAATTTCCCGGTCAACTATACATAAATTGCACGTAGACACGATTTTTTAAAGCTGGTGAACTAGACCAAGTCATTGACAACAAGTGAACAATAAATCTACTTTCTCTGGTACTTTATACCCGATCAGTTGCAGTGCAATTTAATGCTCAACTACAAATCGATGGTTTTTGATGGTGACCGGAGCCGAATGATCGTCAACTATAAATAGACGTTTTCTCGACGTTGTTGTTGTCACCTGGTCGACTACTAATAGATCAAATATCAATGACAAAAAAACAACGGTGAATCAACATCGTTACAACGTCCCTATAGTAAGACCGTCGGTTTACCACAGTATTTCAATGTTGTTACAACATTGGCATTTCAACCCCGACCATATACGACGGTTCGGATGAAAAATCAACATAGATTCAATGTCGTCTTGCTATCTGGGATATTTTTGGTCAGTAAAACACTGTGATGATCCAACATTAAAATGTTCTCCACGGAGCCAGCCAAGGTGTACTCTCAGTGGCATGGGAACAATAAGAGAACAGCACCACCAAGGCTGGAGACGGAGCAATACTGGGAGAGCATATGGGAGAAGGACGCAACCCATAACGGCAATGCTCAGTGGCTAGTGGATCTCAGGGCAGACCATAGCAACCTCCCTGGTTGGTACAGTTATGGCAATTATTATCATTTTTATTGTTATAATTATTTTGGTTAGGTTTGCTCACTTTCAGTGAGATATCCAAGAGAAAAAGAAGAAAAATAATTGACCCATCGAGTGAAATAACAATTTCTTCTCCAAGCAGAACATGGTGTAGAGAAACCCATGTTGGCTATCACAGTGGGGAGGCATTTCTTGTAGTTGCTAAGTTTACATACATTTCAAGATGGATTTTGGCCCACCTCTCTTTACAGAAACTCTCTCTCGGTTTCTTGGCTGCTGTTTCGCATCTCAATGGTTCAGCTCCCTTCACAGATTTTCTACAGCACTGAGGTTGGGAGACTGGCTACTTCATGACCTAAAAGTGTTTCTCCTTAACCACTCCTTTATTGTCATTATGTTTTTGGACTTCCTCAGTCAGGAGATCTTGCATCGAGCTCCTGACTGAGAGTGACTGATGTCTCTTACCACCACGTCACAATGTGCGTAAAGTTAAAAGATTCAAACTAATAAAAGACATTTTTAAAAGAGACTTTCTCCATTTGATTACATTTTATATGATGGATTATGCATAAAATCCCTGGCTCCGACAGTCTCGGCCGTTGTTTCCTTGGGCAAGACACTTCACCCGTTGCCTACTGGTGGTGGTCAGAGGGCCCGGTGGTGCCAGTGTCCGGCAGCCTCACCTCTGTCAGTGCGCCCCAGGGTGGCTGCGGCTACAACGTAGGTTGCCATCACCAGTGTGTGAATGGGTGGATGACTGAATGTGTAAAGCGCTTTGGGGTCCCTAGGGACTAGTAAAGCACTATACAAATACAGGCCATTTACCATTTCCAAGTTTCTTATTGTGATGTAAATGTGCAGCTCTGCCGTAGTACACCTGCATTACCAGTAGACGGCAGCAGACTTCCACTTTGAATCAAAGTCACGTAAAGGTTCACTGAGAGTTTTCAAACTCTGTGGGTTTGTGCTGATTCAGGTACAGGTGAGAAAATAATTATCCAGAAATTCAGTCTGACTCACATGTTTATGAGTTTGTAGTTTTTCAAACAGCAAAACACCTCAACTCTCTGTTTTAATGATAAAGTACTGAGTGACACACTGAAGACAGACAGCAGTCAAACACTGATCATCTGATTAATTCAAATTTGGTTATGAATGAATGTAACACAAACAATAATAAATGAACCTTTAAAAAGCATGTGAGCAGTTATGTGTGTGTCACTTCTTGTGCTGCTGCTAAAGTCTGTGGATTCAGTTCTGCTGCTGAAGCTCAGAGAGCTGCACGCTGTCCTTGGTGCTGAAACACCCGAGCTGGACAAAGAGCTCCAGAGAAGCCTCGTCTGACCAGCAGCCCAGTAAAGTACCTGCAGAGTGTCAGGAGACTTTTGCATCAGCTCAGTCTGTGTTTCATAAAAGACATAAACAGAGTAGCATACATGCATGCTGCCACAGATAATTTCAGCTTTAATGACTCACGTTGTGTTCATTTAGTCATGAGCTATACACCTGAATGAAAGGATTTTCAGTTAAGAGTTTTAATAAGTGTTAAGAGGTTAATACAATTAACTCAATATATTTCATCTCATTCTCAATCTGCTAATCTTAGGTTACCTTATATATTCATTTAATATACAATATTTGATTTCAGGCAACATAATTTGGAGTGTAAAACTATTGTGTGCCTTTTGAGTGTAACTGTGTGAACTGACTGAGCTGTATACTTTCTATACCCACTTTAGACAGAATATATATAAAACAACATGAAAGTCAGTGAGGAAAGAAAACAAAAGGAGCAGGCGTATCAAGTAGTTAGTAACCAACCCTAAGAGGAGATGCTGTGAAGGTCAAAGGTCAGATGAAAACCAAAAACCATCTGCAGTTGGCACAGTACTGCAACCTTATAAATGAGAGAGAGCAGGTCTGCTCCCCAGCATTAATAACTGAATAACTGAATTGAATAGAAGAATAGAATAAACGTTTATAGTCAGTGCACATGTACAATAAAATTGCAGGTGTTCAACACCAACTGTGGAATAAAATAAAATATTAGATATTAATATTAGGAATAAATAACAAACAGGAGAAGATTATACAATCAGGAGGGATATATGCAAAATTATACACAAAAATAAGAGAAAGGCACAGAACAAAATAGAAAATTGCAAACTGCTTGGAAGTAGTGATGGGGCAAAAGAACAGTGAAGGAAATATGTTGTCCGATTCATTAAAACACTGCAAATAAAACCCATTTTTTAAAATACAGCAAGCATTCCATGAAACTATGGGGGACACAGACTGATTTTTTTTTCTTAACATTGCCACAGCAAAATGAGCTTGAACCTGTCACGGCACAGTGGCACGTGGGAATGGGATGGACTCAAGTGCAGATGCAAAACCAGAGGCTCGAGGTGCGGTACAAAAGAAAACTTTATTCACAACGCTGTGTTAGCAACTGAAAACTCAGACGATTATTTAGAATAAACATATACTAGACGTCTGAGGCAGAGGCGGCTATAACCATCACTAAAGTAAGAAAAGTCACTGTGACAACTGGGTGCAGAGACTGGGCGGGGGAAGCTATGGCTGGCCAGGGCACTGAAACAGAGGAGAGGACAATCAGCAGGGTTCAAAAGGGAGTTGTGAGTAAATCCAAGAGTAATTTCATTGAGCTGCCTTACATGTTTGCAGGTGGAGGGTGCTTGGAGGGGAACGGCGTGAGGCGGGGTCCAGGTGAGTACTGTGTGCGATACAGGGAGGCAGGCAGGAGACACTGGCAGTTTGGAAGGGAAGTCTCCCGCAGGTGCGAACCAGGATCCAGGAGAGGTTAGACTGGTGAGGCTTGGCAGGTGAGCTCCGGATGCCAACTGGAAGACAGAGGAATGGGGTAAGCAACACACACTATGATACACCAAGAAAGGATGTGAGGCCGAGAACTGATTAAGGTTAGCAGATAATCTGTGTGAATGTGAGAGTGAATGAATAATGGAATTGTAAAGCGCTTTGGGTGCCTTGAAAAGCGCTATACAAATCCAATCCATTATTATTATTATTATTATTATTATGATCTGGCGAGGACTAGGTGTGTGCGCTGGTCCTAAATACTGCAGGGGTGATTGCCATCAGGTGAGGAACAACAAGGACTACACCCAGAGGAGGGGAGCCGATGCAGTGCAAAAGTACTCAAACCTGTCCAGGCCATGACAGAACCACACACACACTGATGTGGTTCTAAATGTATAATCAATATTTCAAGTTAACACCTAAACTATCATCTGTGTTTAGGTCACTTCTGTTACCAGATACCAATCTATGTTATTTTAGGTACTAATGGTCACTGTTGGTCTTACAACAAATAAAATCCACTGCAGCACCGACTGTGACCAGTGATGTAAGTGGTTTACTGATGTGTAATCCCATCAGTAAACCACTGATGTGTTTACATTAGAAAAATGTAGTAATACAACACACTACTGTACTGAATTCAGTAATAATATAAAAATGTTGTTGCTGCTTGCATTTGCACAATGGATGGATTAAATATATATCAGATTGGGGGGGTTCCTGCTACAATCAGCTGATGTCAGTTTGTTTGCAGGGAGAAGGAAAATGGTGGTGAGGTCTACAACCTTTGATGAGTGGAGATAATACTGAGAGGCTGAGAGTGTGATGGCAAAGTGTAAACTGCATCAAGGACAGAAAACAAATCGCCATCGTAACATCAACTCTGTGTAAAAATCTACAAAAAGAGCACGCTAACACCAAGTTAACCAGAAAGAAAATTCTTACAGATTTGATTTCTTTGAATTAAAACTCTTCAAACAAACATCCACTTTGTTCTTTTTAGCCACTGAATGATGTTTGTGCTCTTTTTATTCTGTGATCGAGGTTAAGCTGTTTTTCTGTTCTTTGTTATCTCCTGAGTAGAGGTGTGAATCAGTTAGAGACAAATTTTCCATCAGTGCTTTTTCTAAAACCCACAGAACCACACGACAGGAACGACATGTGAGAGCAAAGTTTATTGATGCTGCAGAGTAAGCAGGACACTGCTGTAGAAGTGACAGCATGGTGCCACGCTTATAGATCAAACGGATAAAACGCAAAGTTACAGAGGACATTTAAAATAATGCATTACATTTATATTTTTAATTACTTTTAGTTAAACTATATACAGACAGACTTATACAACCACAGAGAGTGTACATTATAATGTGAAGACACTACACAATATAACAAATAAATATTACAAGTCAAATTCCTCATGTCTGATGGGCTGTGAGGACCAGTTAGAGACCAGCAGCTGGGCGTCAGTGGTTGGACTGGTGGACTACTTCAGTGAAGAGTAGATGACGTCTGGCTCTGGTTTAAAGTCTGAACACAAACACACACAGTTCAACATTAGAAGTATAAGCAGCTCTTAAACTCTGTTATGTTTATGTGAAGTAAACAGACAGAATGGGGAGAGGATTTAGGCAGACACTGTTTCTGAAGGATCAAACTGGTTACAGGAGAAACAAACTCAAGATAAAACTTCATTTATGTGAGTTCAATTTAAATTAAGCTGAAACTTTTGGGGAATTTGAAGAAGTTTCAGTATTAAGTATTATGAAAATGTTTTTTTTGTACACAGTAAACATGCAGTCTGATTGCCAAAATCTTTAAATCAGTAAAACATTACTGTAGTAACAGTTATAATTCAATATATAACATGACACTTAAGGAATCATTTTGTTCACCTTGGGATTCTTTAAAGGTGCAATTCTAGTTTTGTTTTCAGTTCTCAGGGCTGAGTGGACATCACTGTCTGCACAATAAAACAAACAGAGAGGACATCACTGCAAATACTACAAGTTATAAACTGGTACTATTAAATAGGATTTGTGTTTAAAAAAACAACTTAATACTGCTTCTTATGTATGAAAATATTTCCAAAATAGTTCCCTTTTTAATTTTATTTGTATTTATTTATTTATTTATTTATTTATTTGGGGGGGGGCACTTGTTATATTTGTGCACAGATTTTCAACAATATGAGAAGGAAAAACATATTTTATCAGAAGGTACAGACTCACACTTTGTCGCACTCTGCATTATTGTCCGCACTGTGATGAGAGTTTGCTGTTTGTCTTCATTTAACAGCTCAGTGGAAACAGCAGGAGGAGCTGCTGTGGTTTGACATGCAGTGTTTTTAAAGGACAGTTTGAGGTGCTGAGGTGCAGTTCTTTACATTTTACTTAAAGTCTTATTTTCATGCAGAGTTCTAATGTTATCTTGTCTTTTACTTGATAAAAGATAAAAAGAGTTCTGTTTTTATCTTTTATACAAATGTTCATCATCCAGTGATGACAAATTTACTGCATTGAGGTTGGTTCATGGTGCAGCTGCTGTTTGAACCATTTCATGACGTCTGTCCTGCATAAATACATCCTGATCACAAGTGTAACAACTCGGTGTGAGATACTGTGGCCGATCATAAACTCTCATGATCTTCTTCAGCTGAGCTATCACAGGTATAAAACAGGTTTACTCATAAATACAAATATAATGTTTGTAGGTATGAAACAAAGAACAGCCCATTAACGAGGGTCCTCACAGACTGACTGGAACAGGATGTCATGCAAACTATAAAATGATTCAAATCATACCAGTGAAATACAAAACTGTGACATATATGTGAGCAGAACTGATCTAAGTGTGATTCTGTTTGCACACTAACAGTCCTGCAGCCTGAGCAGCTGAAGTATTTTTATCTGACAGAGGAAACATTACGACCACAGAGCTGTTAGTTTCTGTTAACAGACTAACCACAGGCTGAAAAACACATGCAAAGAACAGCATTCATTAACATCGCCTACAAACTCAGAACATACAACTCTGTTCTGTCAGACAAAAGCGAGCATAACACGGCTCTTCTTTCTCCTGTCTCACAACTTTCTCTGCTCTCTGTTGGTCTCTTCATCTCTCCTGGCTTTAGGTGGACCCAAAACCGCAGTGAGAAGACAAGACTACCAGGTCATCTTTTACCAGGTTTAAAGATATTTCAGACTTTAATGTTGAAATGAAACTCGATAACAAAAACGTCCATGTTACAGGAGAGTGACTATTATGAACAATCACTGAATGTGAACTGGGAAAATGTTTTGAATGTTATTTTGTGAAAGACAGAAAAAGTGCTGCTAGTACAGCTACATATTATACTGCACCACTAAGAAACCTGCAAAGTTAAAAATGCATGAATTGTGTCAAAGTTGCCAAATTCCAGATTGTCAGTGATAATCAGTGGATGCAGCTAATTTATCAGCACGAGAAATCTATGAAATCCCTCCTGAGTAAATACAGCAATGGCATGGCTTTAAGACATCCTACATGACCTCCACCACGTTTCGTATTAAAAAGCTTTTCAGACAATTTTACATCTGAGTCTGAGGTTAGGGTCACCAATGTTTGAACTTGTATGAGATGTTTTGTATGTATCGAGTTATTGTATTCATAAAGTTGTGTGACTCATGCACAGCAGGGTAACAAGAATAAGCCCAACAAGAGGTAAAAACTAAAAATAAATAACCAACATCACTTTGAAATCAAGAGGAAGAAATTGAGGATGTACAAACTTAAAAAAAAAGAAATCCACAGTAGAAAAAAGTAAAAAATACAGCAGTGTAGCCAATAGGAAGTAATATGATCTGCATGTGTGTAATTTCTGTGATAAGAGGCTGATAAATTTGAAACTTGGCATTTCATCCATGTTACTTTCTGGCTCTTTAAATGTGACTCATTCATTTATATTTAGATTCAGAGAGTCATAGTAATAACAGTAATAATGTGTTTATGTATTCATTTATTTTCTTATTAAAAGTCAAGTATGGAAGAAAGCTTTTTTGGATGAAGCTAAATTGACTCAAAGAGTTATTCCTCAAACTTTAACACATGTAAAGTGGACAACACATATTTTACAATGAATATTTACGGAGCTTTAATTGCATTTAACACATTAGTTTAAGCTCAGTGACTTCACAGAGTTCTTTTAACCAACTTTTATAGTTCCTCTGAATATCAACATGAACCCTCAACACACAGCAAAACTACCTCTGCTTCCTCTGATTGGCTGTTGTTGATGACTTGAGATTTTCTGTGACTGTGAGTCAGGTCACTTCTAACGTCTCCCCCATCAGCTGAAATGAGCCAGAATGAAAAGCGAAATATTTTTTTCTTTCATACTGTGAGAAACATATTAGTGAATATCACATCAAAATAATTTACTATGAAAAACAAAGTGTGAGTCTCACCTTCAGTTTTCCTGTGAATATATCGTCCCCCCAAAAGAACCAGTAACACCAGTAAGAACCCACAGATCGATTTAAGAAATGACAACACAGAGAGAGCAGTGGAGGACAGTGATGGAGGAGAAGTGGATGAAGATGGAGTTGTTGATGTAGGTAGAGGGGTAGTTCTAGGTGGAGGTGTGGATGTAGGAGGAGGTGTGGTGGTGTGTTTGTCTAAAATAAAGCAAACACAGTCATTAAGTTGTCGTCACATTGTGAATGTTGAAAGCTGCAGAAACACAGACAGGTGAGTGTGTCACCTGTGACAGTGATCCAGCTGGATGGAGACTCTCCATGACCGCTGATGTCACACTTGTAGATGGTCATGGATGGTCATGTGACCTGTAGGCTGCTTCCTGATGAGGGAGCCATCTTTATAGAAAGCAGCTGGGAGGTTGGAGGGAGTGGTCTTTGTTTTACAGAGCAGAGTGACGTCATCTCCCTCCATCACAGGGAGGACAGGACTCTGCAGGATCACTGATCCACCTCAACACAGAGACAAACTACAGCATTTCATCCATTTACACACAGCTTCATCAACACTAACTCCACACACTCAGCTTACCAGTGACTGTCAGGTTAACCATGTTACTCATGGGACCCTCTCTGGACTCACACCAGTAAACCCCACTGTCATGATACACCATCATACTGATGTTACAGGAAGAACCAGCTAATCTTCCCCACCCATCTTCACACTGAGTCCTCTGTTGTTTGCTTGTGTTTCTCCTCAGAGTCCATCCAGCAGAGCTGTCGTCCTCCTCACAGCTCAGAGACACAAAGTCTCCTTCAAAGAACTGAGAGCTGCTGGGACTCACAGTCAGACGAGCTGTGAGGGTTAAAATGAAAAACTGATGATTCTTTTTATCAAAACCAACATGATTACAAACCCATAGATTAAAAAAAACCCTAAACCTGAAACTAATTCTGTGATTGTTTTTCTGACAGCTAGATTAAAGTTGAAAAAACTTCAACACAGCAGGTCCTTCAAGGGATGTGTGAGGAACAATGTCTGAAACCAAAGATGTGGAAATGGGACAAATTTTACCAACAACTGTTTTCAGCGAACTTTGTTTATGATGGTGATTTAATGTATTCAATGACATTATCTGGTATAATTTTGTCAACCATTAATGCAATTAATTGCTTGCTTTTGTTGTTGTATTCAAACCTTCAGTCCTGATGGGAAACATCACTAAACATTTAAAGGATGTAAACAGACAGAAGAAGGTTACTGACCTTGGTGTGTTGTGCAGCTCAGCAGTGAGATCAGAACTAAAGAGAAAAGGTTGGTTTGAGTTTTCACAAACAAATCAATATTTCATCAATTAGTCAGTCAGTAATATTATCTTCTCTACTGCTGTGTCCGATAAAGAGAAGAGATTCTGTGCTATTGGGTTTAGGCTTCATGTCAAAATGTGAAACTTTTATATCTTAATCTGGGGAGAGAGGAATTTTCAGTTTTTGTATAGTTCGACTTTGTTTTTATTATTAAACCCCGATCCTTTTGTCCCCATGATAGAACAGAGAAAACTGACTCATAGTGTGTGAAAATATTAATATTTCTTTTTATTCAATCATCTTCCGGAAGAGAGAGACCCCTGCACAGCTCAAACGCCAGTTGCAGGATCTCTAACATTAGAATCATAAACTGTGCCTCATATAGGTTTTATTTTGGTACTTTACACGCCACACAGTTTCAGTTTTTTTGCTTTTATGGAAAGTTCCTCTTTTCTGTGTCTTTATCTATTAATATGCCTGTGCACTAAAACTTCCTGTTTTTCAGTCTGGCTGAGCACTTACTTCGTGAGTTAAAAGTGGCCTTGCTCTACAAGCCTTCATTATTAAAGTACATAAAACAATCTAATGAGCAGATACACATTAAAAAATATTTCTTTTGTGCCTAACATCATGCTGTAGCCTTTTTGTATGCATTGTCTAAAAGACAGCATGTATATTAATAAATGTATGTTCACTGTGCACTGTGTTTTTAAAATCACAATTGTGTTAAGATGGCTAAACGTGCTCTTCACAGCTTAAATGCGTCTGCTTTGTGTTTTAAAATCGTTTTAAATTCTTTTTCACTTTCTTGTTTATGTTAATTTTCTTTCATCCGTCATAAAAAATTTCAAGATTCAATATTCAAAGTGTTGATTGCCATTTGTACAGAAGAAATAGCATTTATCTGTGCAATGAAATTCTTCCTTTGCTGTCCATACACAAATACAAAGTTAGGCAAGGGTTAAAAGAGCAAGATGAAATAAAAAAGGTAAAGGATAAAAATAATGAAAGATAAAGAAATAAGTACAATTTAAATAATTTTAACAACAATAAAACAATTTAACAATATAAAGAGATCGTTTACTTACTAAGCAGACAGCAAGTTTCTTTCATCGTTCGTCCCAGTGGTGTGATGTGTTTTCAACTTACAGTCTGAAGACTGTAAGTGAAAAGTTAAAAGTGACTGTAAAAAGAATCCCCTCCCTCTTGCTCTGTGTGCTTTTTTTTTCTTTTTCTTTTACCTATTCCGATGTAGGTGGGTGGAAAAAACGAAAACGGAAAATATTTTTTAATCATATAACAGAACAGTGAAAATATATAAAACCAGACTGTCCTTAAAAGAAAAAAGAAGAAGAAAAACTATCTCTAAACCAGCTGCTCCAGCACGTTTCCATGACCGAACCTACGTTTTGAAATTAAGCGACCTCTAGCGGTCACAGAGGAAAGGACGTGTAAATTACATGTTCATGTTTCGTCTGTAAATGTCGAAGAAATATGGAAATATGGATTTTCTCAGAAGTCTGGTTTTTTTGGTATTATTATTTTTCTTTGTTTCTCAGCTGTGTTGTGCTGTTTATCCCTCTGCATTTCTATCTCACCTTCCTACTAAGCTGCACTCATACAAAAATATACTGGAAGCTGCTCAGAGACAGCTTTGAATGCACAACAGCTCCTGCGTCATTGCCTCATCTGACTCTGCAAAATTTACAGTGACTCTAGACCAGAGAGCAACTGGAAGATTGGTTCACATATTTTCAGATTAGCTCCTCTCATGTTCAGTGCTCCAGTAATTGTCAGTGAATTTGTCTTTTACAGATATATATCCATGAGTAATATTTCATATGTACAAAAGGCATGTAAAGAGATTCTATGTGTTTAAGTTTCTTATTCACCTTTCCACAGGAACATTTACTCAAATCAAAGGTAATTTTAATGACCACTTTAGATTTGCTGTGCTGATTCACACACATTATATTGAGTCTGTTTTTGATCAGGTGTAGAGGTGAGAACCAAAACATCAGCTTTCACCTTCAGTAAGGAGATGGAAGAGCTTTTTCTCTTGCCTTGCCATCGCAACCAAATTCATATCAAGATCAGGTTACGCTGACTTTGCCTGTGACACTGATATCTGTATTTGTAATTGTTAAGTTATTCAAATGTGTAATTTTCACATATTCAGACGTGTGAAAATCTAAAACTAAAACGTGAAGGACAATCTTATAATCCTTCATCAGATCTGTGATAGCACACAGACACCACATGTTCAGAGCTGGGCTCAGAGATGTTAATTTTGTGCCCATGTGGTCTGAGTTGAACACGCTTTAAGGATCAAGAAGTCAGTGCTTACTGCTGGTTTTCCAGACAAGAAAGATTACATTTGTGTGTTGTACTCTTTCTTTGTGCATTGTTCCCAGTGTTTAGAGGTCAGTGTCTGTCAAAAGTGGTTCGAGAAGCAACAGTGATGAATCAGCAACAGGGTCATCAAGGCTCACTGATGCATGTGGGGAGCAAATGTTGGCCTGTGTAGTCTGATGCAACACATGAGCTGCTGCAGCTCAGATTGGAAAATAATAATTTTTTAATGTAAGCTCATGTACTAAACCATGTGCCTGTTCATCTCAGCCACTATGATGCCTGACATCGTAGCTTCCAGGTTATTAGCCGGTTGTTGGATTGGACTGTTCCCTTCTAGCAATCTGTGGGGATTAGGACTGTCCGGGCTTCAGTTAGCCAATTTAGACGCGCCCCATTTATTAGCTGCTGGTTCATTTGTGCTGAAATGTTGGAACACTGAATTATTATTTTTTTCACAATTAGTCTAGATCAGGGGTCACTAACAGGCAGACCGGGGTCCGAGTCCGGACCCAGACGCCATCCTATATGGACCCGGACCTATGGTTAACAAAATATTAAATTATATTTAATTTTGATGGGGCGATTCAATTTTAAGTGGTAACGTTACATTATGTTAGACCAGGGAACATACAAACCAATTGTGTGCGAGGTAAGCCAACCACGTGACACTATTTAGCCAATCAAATCTGTGCATTCAAGGCGATCGCGATGATGAGTGCAGACACAGGCAGACAGAGGAAAGAGACGGTGAGAGGCGAATGACAGCGAGGCGAAAAACGATACAGGGAGACAAGACATGAGTGGGAGTCACAAGAGGTAAAACAACTATGGAGCTTTCCAAAAAGAGAAGAGTAGACACCGAAAATAGAACTTTCAAGACAGAATGGACCGACGCATATATGTTCATTCTTCCGGCCGCAAGCAGCAAACCAGTGTGTCTCATATGTTCAGAAACCGTGGCACTGATTAAAAGTGGCAATGTCAAACGCCACTATGAGACAAAGCACAAAGCCTTTGAACAATCATACCCACCCAAGTCTGAACTCAGGTCCCAGAAAATTAGCAGACTCAGAGCCCAATATGATCAATCCACAAGGATCTGAACCAGTTCTTTCACCGTCCAACAACGTGCTCATGAATGTTCCCTCAGAGTTGCTTGGATTTTAGGTCAACACAAAAAGCCCTTCACAGATGCAGGTGTTGTCAAAGAGTGCATGAGTGCAGTAGCAGAAACATTACTTGAGGGTAAACAAAAGAGCTTTGTGACAAAATAAAGCAAATACCTATGTCAGCGTCAACAGCCACAAAGAGAAGTGAAATATTAGCTCAGGATGTCCCAACTGAAAGAAGCTATTCATAAGACACCATGTGTAGGCTTGGCTTTATATGAGTCCACTGATGTGTCTGACAATGCTCAGCTGTTAGTTTATGTAAGTTTCTTCAATAATGATAAGAAAGAGTTCTGTCAGGGCATCTTCTTCTTGTCAGCATCGCATGTTCAGGGAATTCCTCAGAGAAGTTGATGCACACGCTGATGATCTTCTGCTTCACAACAATGTGAGATGGCTCAGCAAAGGCAGGGCATTGGAGAGATTTTGGTCCATCAGAAGTGAAGTAGCAGCTTTCTTGGAAGAGCTGGAAAGTCAGAAAGCAACAAACTTTTCTCTATTTTTAAATGATGGGAAAAACATGGATATTGTGGCCTTTTTGGTTGATATCACTTCACACCTGAATCAACTGAAGCTGCAGGTCAAGGACAATTCAATTTGTGATCTGATGACAGCTGTCTGCTCCTTTCAGAGGAAACTTGAAGCGTTCAAAGAAGACATGCAAGGAGACTATGCACACTTCCCAACAGTGAAGGAACAGGTTCAGGGACAGAGAGATGTGTCCTCTTTTGTTGACTTTGTTGATAAGCTGATTGAAAACTTCAGCAAACGTTTTGATAGCTTCAGCTTTGGACAGCAGCTCACCATGTTCATAAAGAACCCATTTCTCATCACTGATGTCAGAGGGTTCTCAAAGGAAGTCACACAGCACTTCAAGTGGGCAAATGCTGGGCCTCTTCAGATGCAACTGGTTGATCTCCAAGCAGATGTGGCCCTGAAAGAGCAGTTTGGAAGAACTGAACCTGCCACTTTCTGGCTCCAAATGGTCTCTGAGACAGCTTTCCCAAATCTGAGGAAAGTAGCCCTGTACATCTTGACCATGTTAGGCTCCACATACAGCTGTGAGGCAGCTTTCTCCACAATGAACATAATAAAAACTAAATATTGTTCCAGGCTCACCAATGAGCACCTGTGTATGAGAATGGCCCTGACACCATTCCAGCACAGATTTAAAATCCTAGTAGAGCAAACTAAAGCTCAGTTATCTCACTGAACAGCAGAAAGTGGTGAAGTGGAATATAAGGGGGTGAAAGAAAGAGAAACTGTAAAAACTTTTTAAACGTTTTCATGTTATCTGTTGAAAATGTATTGAGACTGTTAAGTCGAGATGTTAAAGGTAAAGAAAAAGGGAAACTCAAGCTGCTGCTATTTTTTTCTGAAATTAAGCACTTTGTTTTAAGATGCACAATTTAGCCATTTTATTTATTTTCTCTAATTCATTTTAAACAGCAGCCCTGTATCTAATGTAGGCCTACTGTGTGTTTCAGTGTTAACAATAAATTTTGTTGAAATGTTTTTAACTTGTATTTTCATTGATTTGATTTTTTTCATACGTTCAGATATTAATTAAAAAAAGGCTGCTTCTCTATCACAATCATAACATAAGTTAGACATTATGATGTCCTGGACCTCTGTTTGAGAAGATTTTCTCCTACTGGACCTCCTCAAATTTTAGTTTAATACCCCTGGTCTAGATGTTGAGTATCAAAGATTCCATAGATCCTCACATTCTTCATGTAAAACCTTCCTTTGGGATTTTCTGTGTAGTAGCACCCAACAAGTGCCCTATTCTCATCCCTTTCCCACTTGTGCCTTCTTGTTCCAGTAACCTACTTTTCATCAGTGCTTCCTTGTACCTCAGTGGCTTCAGTTATAAGTCTCTCACTAACTGAGGTAGGCTTGATTTGTGTGGGATACCTATCTTGGGAATACAGACTGGATATTTATATTTTATTGTTTTCATCTAATATCTCAGCAGCTAAAATAAATAAAAACCGGTAGAGATGCAGTTATACAGTCTAACTGGGCCCCACAAACTATCAGATGAAGAGAATAAATAAATTAAATTGCTGCACATTTTGTAGACTAACATTTTAAGATTATTTTTTAAAATAAAATATATCTTTTTATAACATTAAATGTTACGAGTCAAATGGAAGTTTTTCTGAAGATATTTAATGATATTTATATTATGAAAAGCACATTTTTGACATTTTAAGTTTGTCCCGTTTTCAGATAAAATAAACACGCACAAAACAAAAGCAAACACCCAGAAAATCTGTCACCATCAAAACACTCCACAAATCCCGTGAATGATTCACTTCCTTGCATTTGAATCAGGTACTGAAGCAGTTACGTGCGTAATGAAGCTTCGGACGTCACTGGTCACGTGACTTTTGCTAAACGAAGCAAGCTTCGACACAGTGCTTCTGAACCAGTGTGTTGTTTTTTTCGACACACGCTCCGGAGCGTCAGCTTCAAGAGAGCCATCACTACTGAACGCACTGACATAAGACACAGACCTACAAAATAAAACAGTAAGCACACGACAGACACAGAGATCCAGGCGAGACACAGAACTTAACAGACGCAGACTCATAAGCAGACACAATCACATCATGGACAGACAGGGGGAGCACTGAAGGTGGGGCCAGGGCAGGCACAGAAACCTAACAAATGGCAAATCATAATGGAAAACATAATCAGAATAAACAAAAGCATAAAGAAACACCAAACACTGAGTCGGCAGACCCAGGACCATGACACTTGGGACCTCAAAACTGTGGGAACATCCACCTTGCAATGACCTTTTGAGGCTTTCCCTCCTTACGGAGGGTGTCAATGATGGTTTTCTGCACAATTGTCAGGTCAGCTTCACAATGATTATGATCATGGGAGACTGAATTTAGGGTTTTCATAAGCTGTAAGCCATAATCATCAAAAATGATAACAAGTAAAGGCCTGAAATGTCTCACTTTGCATGATATTCAATTTTTTCAAGTTTCACCTGTGTTTACAGTAGACTCTCTTTCTTATTTGAGAGTTTGCACATCCTCCACTCCTTTTGCCAAACATATCTTTATCCTAGATCGATCACTTCTACAGTAATCATAAATAACACCTTTGTGGTTAATTTTGTCTCTCACCCATCTGTCATTGATTACAATTAGATAAATAAACCCTTTTCTAGCATTAAACAGAAAACTCTTGATTAAAGTCCACACAAGGTGTTACCACATGAAGTCAGCACAAACTTCCTGTGATGACAGATGTAGTGTATCACTGTGCTTACTAAACTGCCAGCGAAAATACAGAAGGAGTGTGTGAGGTGTGCTGAATACCATTTTTGGTGTTTTATTGTTACTAGTGAAGAGCGAGCATTCAAAGATACAGGCAGGGCTGAGTGACGCATGTAAAGAAGTTAGATATAAGCAATGATATGACTTGCATTTTTATTTTTTGCACACTGCGTCTCATTAAACTCTCTCACAGTAAAGTGGCGCAAGAAGCATGCCAGCAAGACAGAAAGCACAAACAATTGTTCATAGATTTAGCTAAATCAAGCTGAAGCCCACATTTACACTTGAAGGTAGACTTTGAAATTGTTGCTGCTTTGGTCACGAAGTACACACAAAAGAAAAAAATCACTAGAAATGCTGGATTAAATTGCATAAAAATGGTTAATGGAAATACACCTCAATTAAACTTAAAAACATGAAAACGTTGTTGAAAAATTGATTGAAAGAAAATAGCAAAGCAAAAACCAAAATCAATTTTAAAAATTAAATGTGTATCAGTGTAGTCAAATATTTGGCTACAGCCCTGAAATGTATTTGTATGAAATTGCAGTCAGCCCAGTTGTTTTTGTTTGTAGTAGTTCTTGATGGGCTCTTGTATGTGTGGTCGTGTGAAGGAGGAAAACTGGTAAGGGTAACTAAATGGTGTTAAGGGTGCCACCTGGAGAGGGAGTACACCCCAGGAGAGATTACAACAGCCAGTGCAAACGTTGTAACAGTAACAAAAGACACACAGGCTCGTTATTAACAAGCAGAGGTTTGGCAAATCAATTTCATAGAAGACATCTTATTAGAGAAACTACCACCAATATAGAGCCGCAGATAAGAAAACGACTTAAATAGCAGGATTAGTAATACCAAACCTTTGATTAAGACATTTCATTAAGACACAAACATTACTTAAAAGAACAAGGTTCGCTGCCACGATGCTGTTGAGTTAAAAATAGCAGCTCAATAAAATAGTTAATCAAAATGGTGGAGACCGGCCACTTGGGGAGACAACCTACAGATCGGAGTGCCCAAGGGTGCCACCAATTACTCTACCGTGCAGTCTCTCTGTAACTTAAATTGTGTGTTATGTTTCCCAGTGTGTACACCCATATGCATCAGAGGGAATTCCACCACACGTCCCTAGCCCCCACAGCAAGCGGCCGTGCCTTCACTAAAGCAAAATAACATAAACCTCTAAATCAAGCAACATAAAACACAAAAAAACTCAGTAAATGATAAACAGAGAAACAGGAACAAACACACACATACCCAACCTTTAAAACCTAACTCCTATTAAAAGCGCGATCAAAATATAACAAAAAGTTAAGACTAAAACACCATAAAACACAAATAACCAATCAATGACACACACATTGCCGCTTTTTGCATGCACCACGGTGAGCTTGAGGGGAGATGACACTGAAGATTTACCTTTTTAAAGTCTTTTGACAAGCTGGGGTTTAATTGTGAGTTGCCGTTCCTTTTTAACGTGTGTCACATGTTGATTTGTTTTTATCAGGTTCACCGCAGCGCTTATCCTCTCTCTCGCATCCCGTGATACAGTTTTATAGTTTTAACCGTATTTAATAATGTAAAGCTTTTAATTGTTTTAGGTACTACTGGTACATGTTTAATTTTATTTTGTATTAACATGAAACCCTTTTTAACTGACTGTGTGCCTACAGCTCTGTACTATTGAAATAGGTACCTCCTGCGGGTCACAAACGCCTTTTAGATTTCTTAATTCACACACTGATTTTCATAATGAAAACTACTTTTGAGGAATCATTGCAGTACTTTGACTGTGTGCCGTGTAGTGTTGTCTAACAAACTGTAACTAAAGGCCTGATTTTCTCTAAAAATGCTTCTTGAAAGATCATATCCCACAAACTTAGTTTAGAGAGACCACACTGTCTACACTGTATATAGTGAAGTCTGCAGGTGTTTGAACATTGAAATTTGTTTTGTACCTAAATTATTCTGCAGATCATCAGAATGAAAAGTTATTGGCCATGATTGCATAGCCCCTTTTAAAAAAAAAGATTCCACGACATTATTGTACGTCAGGTGGTGGTCAGGGCTATCCAGACTGACAAGTGGGACATTCAAGGTCACCTCTCCGGTGGGGAGGGAGCCTGAGATTGTCTAAATTGGAGTCTGTTCTATAGCAAATGCAGAAAAAAAGGTTTTAAGACAGCAAATAAGTTGGTGCTCTAAAAAATAAGATTGTTTGCTTGCAGGACAGCAGCAGGAGATGAGTCCTCTGTCACAGATGGTTGGTCAGTGAAGATGGTCACCTGCAGGTTCAAGCTCATTGCATCTCCAACCCACATCCACTGCCACTGTACTTAAGGGAAGTTATTGTTGGGTTTATCTAAGTACAAACCCTGCTGGAACAATTAGACAATCAACTGCAGCAGCAAAACAAAACAGAGCTCTTTGTGTGATCACGCTCGAGGAGGCCAACTGAGGTCAAGCGCTGTTCCTTCCACTTGAACCACATCAGACTCTCGGCCGGACTCCCCTTAGTGCTCCTTTTATTGCAATTACATGAATATGTGTAACACACCCCAAGCAAGAGGGCGGTTGACAGATTATGTCTGGTTCTGAAAAAAACAGATAAATCATGAGATGGACGACAGGTAGTGTGTTTCCTCTCTCGCTTCTGCCAGATCTTTATTTAACACTAGATTTACTATCCTGCGCAAATTTGCGTAACTTCCCTAAACCCAATACCCCCTAGAATTACTGGCTTTTTTATTTTCTGGTGCAAGTCCCGAGGTGTTAAGCACCCCTGCTGAGATTTTCACAGGTCGTCAGCTTGTTTCTCCTACAGCTTTTGTTGTGCAAACCACCCATTGTCCTTGAGGCCTGGCACATTTGCATTTGCTCACTCAGAGTTGCTCAGATCCAAGGCAGGCCAAACCTCTGTGTTACAACTTTCAGAAATGCCTGATAGAAATGCTTCAACTTACTCATGAGATTTTGACCACATTTTTTGCGGAAGTCACAACTATATTGAATGCACGACCGTTGTTGCCAGCTGCAAGAAATGCTGTTCCCTACCAAGGTTCGTTTCAAAGTTTGAAAGACTTTGAAATAAAACAGACTTGTGTACCCATATATTGTGAATGTCTGTCTTTTGTATGTAGGTTGTAACACAGAGGTTTGGCCTGCCTTGGATCTAAGTAAACAAATGCCAATGTTGCACAAACACACACACACACACACACACACACACACACACACACACAGCAAATCTGCATTTATTTGTCCCACAAGTGGAAAATCTGCATTGTCATTGCAAAAAAGTGGACAGAGCTCAGTATAGAAAGTGCACTATACAAACAATCTGGAAACATAAATATGGACACGTGTATTCAAAAATATTGGTGTATGTATACACACACACACACACACACACATATCTATCTATCTACGTGTGTGTGTGTGTATGTATATATATATATATACTAGAGATGGCACGATACCACTTTTTTATGTCCGATACCGATACCGATATTATAAATTTGGATATCTGCCGATACCGATATTAATCCGATATAATGTGTTTTTTAATCAATAAAACTGTTTTTTTAATATCTTGCTGCATTTTGTATAAGTTCATACTCAAGTTTAAATAAACAACAACACTAAAGCTATTCTGTTATACCTGTATGTAAAAAACACACTGCACCCAAAATATTTCATAGTTCAGCAATACTGATTAATCTAATAAACTTAAACCTACTCCATTCTCCCTATTCTGGTATTTTAAAGAGTACTTAGCAGAAATATTAAGCAACCTAACTAATAGGGTTGCAAACTCCCAGCAAAAAAAAAGGGAACCACCTCATGATGCTTAATTGACATAATCAACTTTAATTTGATGCAGTGTGAAAAAAAAATGCACAGAAATAAATTATTTTTCAAGAATAATTAAATAGATTCAACATCTTTCTTCAACAGAATTGCAGAATTCACAGATGGTATCTTCCCAAAGGAAAAAGTACTGTAGCTTACTAGGGTATATTAGACTTAACAGTTACTATATACAGTAATGGACTTCTATACATTTTACATCAGATTAAAACTTTGGGTGTAAGATTCAGATAATTATTTATTAAAAGCTAGACATTTTAAATGAGAATAAGAAAGAAAAGTATGTCTTTGTGCCCCCTTTTCCCTGTTAATGCCCTATCGGGCCCCCTGGCTAAACTTTGCTAGATCCGCCCCTGCACAGTTACCAGCCGTCAGCTACGTAGAAAAGGATCCTGGTCTAGAAAGTAATATTAAATAAATTCTAACAACAGCTTATCAAGCTTAAACGTGCTGCTGTTGTTCAGCTGCTGTTTTCCTCCTTGTGGTGCAAAGTGGGCCAAAAACAAACAAGAGAGACGGACTCGCGACAGAAAAGCCGATCAGCTGATCATTAAGGAGTTTCATGAAGTAGGGGCAGGAGAGGGAGAGAGAAGAGGCAGACGCTCCATATATCGGTTGTTAAGCTTAACGCAGGTACGCTTTACAAACATTCAGAGATGAACTTACACACTTGCTTTACTTCTCTCTGGGATAACTTCCTCGGAGATGAAATGCTGGTTTGCTAGTGAGGCTACAAATACACACAGCCGCTCTATCACGTGAGCACACTGCTCCGACGTGCTACGGTTATGAGCCGAGTTACGCCGTGTCGCAAGTTTCGTGAGGTGCTTTTTTGATATTTAATGGATCGGATTACATTTTTTATTTCTCGCCGATATCCGATCCAGTAATTTACGTCAGTATCGGACCGATACCGATACCTAATATCGGATCGGTCCATCTCTAATATATACATACACACACATACACACATATATATATATATATATATATATATGATATAGATGTGTCTGTGTGTATAACTAGACTTTATGGTTTAAGTTCATGAACTTATGGCATTCATTTCAATCCTGTTTGTAAGAGCAATCATGTGTCCTGTTGGTGCCATTGTGGATTGCTGGTCAGAAAGTTTTCTGGTGCCACTAATCAAAGAGACAATGCCCCGAGATAGATTCATTTCAATTATGCAACACCTTCGATTTGATGACAGGGACACGCGGGCAGAACGGGTGAAAACAGACAAATTTGCAGCGATCTCCGACATCTGGACACGCTTCAACGAGAACTGTGCTAAGAGTTTCACTCCAGGGGAACACATGACCATAGATGAACAGCTGTTCCCTACCAAGGTTCGTTGTCCATTCACCCAGTATATTGCAACCAAGCCAGACAAATTTGGGATCAAGTTCTGGATGGCCACGGATTTGGACACCAAATATGTCTGCAGTGCATCTCCTTACTTGGGAAAGGACCCCAGTCGTCAGAAGGGAGAGAGGCTGGCAGAGAACATGGTCATGAAACTGATGGAGCCGTTTTTGGATGATGGGAGAAATGTCACAACGGACAATTTCTTTACTTCACTGTCACTGTCGCACAGACTGCTGCAGCGCAAAACAACATTACTGGGCACGGTGAATAAAGTCCGGCGTGAACTTCCTCAACTTGCAAAAGATACTGCAAAGCGAGAGGTATTCTCCACTTCAGTGCTTTTACAGTGTGGTGTAGACGTGTTGGACCAAATGGCACGGATGTATTCTGTAAGATCAGCAACACGCAGGTGGCCAGTAGCGGTTTTCTACAATATGCTGGACCTGGCGCCAGTGAATGCCTACATTTTGTACAAGGCATGTACAGGGTGGACAGGCAAAAGAAGATTGTTTCTGCGTCTTCTAGCTCAGCAACTTCGTTGCCGATTCATGCAGCACAAGGAAATCTTAGCACAGAGGCAGGCTGCTGCAGCTGCTGTGCCAGGGACTGTAAAGACAACACAGTGCCAGGTGCAAGAGAGCTGCAACAGGAATCGCAGCAGATTTACCTGTGCAACATGTAAGAAATTCACCTGTGCCAAATGCAGGGATGATGGACACTGGGTCTGCAAACCCTGTAAAGTTTGAAACGCTTTGAAATAAAACAGACTTGTGTACCCATATATTGTGAATGTCTGTCTTTTGTATGTAGGTTGTAACACAGAGGTTTGGCCTGCCTTGGATCTGAGTAAACAAATGCCAATGTTGCGCACACACACACACACACACACACAGCAAATCTGCATTTATTTGTCCCACAAGTGGAAAATCTGCATTGTCATTGCAAAAAAGTGGACAGAGCAAGGTATAGAAAGTGCACTATACAAACATTTTATATATATATACATACATAGTTATACACACACATACATAGTTATACACACAGACACATCTATATCATATATACACACACACACACATATATACTGTATATATATATATATGTATGTATATATATATATATATATATATGTGTGTGTGTGTGTATATATGATATAGATGTGTCTGTGTGTATAACTAGACTTTATGCATATTACATAAGGTGTGGCTATATAAATATATAAATATATGTACAACTCTGTGTATATATGTTTATGGACAGGCATGCAGGCAGGTAAGGAAGGAAAGCAGCCTTGCAGGGAAGGAAAAACTTGAATCTCTCATGGTTAGGGGTTGGGGGAGGGTGTGTTTGCACAACAAAAGCAGGAGAACAATGGAGCTGACGACCTGTGAAAATCTCAGCGGGGTGCCAAGAGGTGTTAAGGTCGGGGGGAATTTACGCAAATCTGCGCAGGCCAGTAAATCTAGTAGTAGGGACTTGCACCAGGGAAAAAAGGCTCAGTAATTCTCAGTAATTCCATTGACTGTAGAAAAGATGGACGACGCGACTCCGCCTCCTACCATTGTGCAAAAATGAAGCCAAAATATCCTGCTTGTGGAGGCTGCCATCTTGCAAATTTGGAGCCAGAGTCTGCGCAGTAGTGACTTGAGGTGGAGCGACTGTGTAACGCTCCCGCCCACTGGACATGACCGCAAACACGCCCCCCTACACTTTTTACGTAGCCCGGCTGCTCGAGTTCTTTTGCTGGTTTACCGCGACTGACGACTCGTTTAATTAAGGTAAATACAACCATGTCACTGTTATAAAAAAAGACACACAGCTTATCATCTTATAGTTCTAAAATCACTCTGTTGTTAATTCGTTAGTTAGATTAGCCGCTAGCATACGCACCTGTTGGAGGCTTGTTGCTAGGTAGTTAGCGATGCTACACACCTAATACTCTAATAGTCTGTGTTATTGAAGGATTCAGCACTTATGGGGTTTTTTTTTATCCATTTTTAGACAGCGATGAGATCATCTGCTCACTCTACAGAGGCCCAGAGTTACTGTTAATATCAAAAATATAATGCTGTCCTTCGAGATTTTAACATAAGACTGTGAGTGTAATGGATCTAAAACTGTTTAAATCTTCAGAGCCCTCTACAGCCTGGTAACATGGAGACTTTAAAAACATCAGCAGAACGTTTCAGTAGTGTAGTGTGATTTATTCTTTTCATTTAATAATAGAGTCCATATCATATCAACAGATACATTCACCCTGGAGAGAAACTAGTGAGGGAGACCATCAGGACCAAGCTGGGTTTCCTGGGTCCAGAGGTTTGGAGAAACTTCTTCCTTTTCTTTCATCACAGCTGTCCTGTGCCAGAAGTTCTGTTGACCCACTGAAAGAGGCATCATTTAAGAAACAACAGGAAGACTGAAGCTCATCGCACTGATCAAGCAGGACTCATGATCTTCACCAGCAGCTCCCTCACAGGGAAATCTTCAGCACTCCTCCGTAGGCCCGATCCAGGAGATGGATAAACTCAGCATTTCATGAACACTGTGATGGAGACCTTTGGTTTGTGTAATGTTATAAATACTCAGATACTCCCCAGAGGCTCCGGACTTTTACATAAAGATATTATATTCAGTCCTGTAGAAACTTATATATTTAAAAATATATGATCCTCTCTGGTTACTCTGGTATGAATAACTCTGAATCACTTTATGGTAAATAACACACTATCTGCAAAAAACTGTGAAAGAATTCCAGATGACAAGTTTGTAGTTCAACATACAAGTGACGACCTTTGACCTTCATCAGGTTTTATTTAATTGTGCCAGAGAAAATCTCATATGCTCTTCATGCAGCTGAGTACATCAAGTGTTTAAAACAGAAGCTGTGCAGGTCTGAGATCAGCAGCTTTGTGAAACACCAAACTGAGGTCCTGTTAATGCTGATATATAGTGACACAGTTACATGAGTGATTAATCCTTTTGTTTTTTTGTCTTTAACTTTATCAATAAAGCTGCAGCTTTCACTACAGCACGTGTGGTACTTTAACCTTTGTACTGTTTTCATCAGTTCATTTTGCAGTTAACATGTTGGATGATCTGTCTGCTGTCACTGGGTGGTGCTGAGGTCTGAATCTGAGGGCAGCTCCTGTAATCACAAAGAGAACAGAACCATCAAACTCAGATATAAATTTTATCCCTCAAAATTGAAATGAAGCTGATTCTTCTGTCCTCACACACTCAGGATCTGAAGTTCTTCTCTTACATTTTTTTCAGTATTACAGTACACTACAGTACTTTAATCCATAGTTCCTGATTAATGAGGAGTTACTGAAGTACAAGCTTTTAAAAAAGATGTTACTGTCTTTACAGATGTGGCAAGAGCCTGAAAACATGCTGTTGTTTGCACATATTTAATATTCAGCTCTGCACAGGAGCTGAAGCAGGGTGCAGCCTGTTGCTTTTACAGTATAATACTTGTAATAAAAGTACAGTAACAGTAATTAGTGACTGAGCAGCCCGGAACGTTTCTCTTGATTTCTTTAGTAAGTTCATTCACCTGCACAGATTAGCTAAACGAACCCTGAAAGCCGAGTGCTCATCTTAGCTAGCTAGGTCTCAGGACATAGCTAAGGACGGTAGTTACGGATTAGCTTACAAACACGTTTAACTTACCGAAAAAGTGCAGCGGGGCCTCGGGTCCTTCTGTCGGGTAGTCCAGTTTACTGAAGAACACCTCAGGCTGTCAGGTTAAAACACTCGGTCGTGTTTTCGTAGCGTAAACGCTGGCCCTCCTCTCAGAGCCTACGCTCTATCTGCTATTCCCGAACACAGATACGCAAGTTTCTCCGTGACTGCAGCTGTCAGTCAAAGCTGCTATGATGACGTTTCACCCCAATTTAACATCACCGTGGTAGGAATTAGAATCAAACTTATGGGAAAGGAGACCCCTTGGACATCAATGAGCATGATGAGAACTATTGATAACAAAAGAAAGAATCTTTGGAAAAAAATTATCTAAGGAGAATTAATTTATTTTAGTCTGACCCCAGTCCCATCCGCTAACATGGAGGAGGCGGGGTTTATGACCTATACTGCAGCCAGACACCAGGGGGCGATAGAGACGTTTTGGCTTCATTTTTGGGGTGCTGTCGCGTCGTCCATGTTTTCTACAGTCAATGATTTAAACACATTCATGTGTTCACAACAGGTTGCAAAAACTTCTTAACATCTCTGTCTCACATTCCCAAAGCCCCAAATCAGAATAAACTAAAATAGTATAAACAAAAATCTAAACAGTCATCTCTGTTGTTTGTTACTAAGAGCTATAAATTACACTTTTTTTCACACACAGTTTGATAAAGCAAACATTCCAGTACTGTACCATGTACTAATGGCGTATCTGTATAGTGGAAATCTCCACATCAACATTGCAGAGCGATCAGAATTATTACAGGTTATTACACTAACTTTAGACAATAACAGTGACAACACATCAAACTGTCTCTGCGAACACATTAACTCAAATATACAGGAGCCGTGGTGTACTTTTGTTACAAGAGGGTGCCTTAAGTTTAGAAAACAACAAAGCCGACGTATAGGGCTTTGGAGTTGACGTCACTGGAGGTGGGCCACGCCCCCTTTCCGCCATGACAGTAGGCTAGACACAGGATACAGCTTCAGCTATGGTTCGTACGTGTTGTGTTATCAGTTGCAACGTTTGATCACACGATCGTGAAGGCAAGAAGCTGGATAATGGGCTCTCTTTTCATCGTTTTTCAACCTGGAGGCAATGTGAGGGATCCCATGTATCCGATATTACTAAACAAAGACGTCAGGCTTGCATTGCAGCGGTGAGACGAGCGGATCGAGTTCTGTGCAATCCCAGCTTTTTGTTGGTTTGGTCTCCGCATCTTCTTTCCGGTGAGTTCTAAATTAATTCATATCACTATTAAAATGCTTTTAGTGTTATTTTCAATGTGCTGAGGTCATAGATAATGAGATAAAACATGCTAATGTGTGATGCTGCAGAACCACGTCATGTCATCATGTCGACTGAGTAGCTTATGATTTAGCATTATTGCAGGCAAACCAGTATATGAAATGGATGTAACAAATCCAGACTGGGCACCAACACTGCTCATGGGCCTCTAAAAACATACTAAATTGCTCTCATTGTACACTAATCCGCACATAACTTCCAGATGAATCACACACCTGTCATGTGCACTAATTTTATCTTACAGGCTTTTATGCAGCTGCAGAGTCTGAAGGTGTGCCCCGTGCAGAAGTAATCGATGAAGATCTGACAGAAGAACAACAACAAAATTACAATGTCATAGCTGTGGACAGCAGTTGTGTTGGACAAGTGGAGGTTGAGGTACCACCTGTAAATGTGGACAGTGGTGATCGGACAGACAGCATCACAGAAGCTAAAGGGCAGACGAAGCATTGTGTGTGCAATGAACAGGGCAGAGCAGAAATAAACACAACACTGCTTGATAAGATTGTTAAGGTTTGCTGTGTTTTGGTGAATATGTGCCCCAATGTGTGGTTGTCAAACCAGCGCCAAATGAAACTTGCTCTTGTTGAGTATTCATAAAGCTGTTGTGTTGCATGTGTAGTTCATTGTAAATAATTATGGAGGACCACAAGAGCCACGCGCATCGAAATAAAAATTTCTGTGCTTTAATAATGAATTGCAGAATAAATTCTGCAATTGTAAATTCATTTTTGAATTCCAATTTAATAAACTGCATTTCAAAATCCTTTTTCCAATTGCAGTTCAAAATCCTTTTTCCAATTGCACTTTAATAAACTGCATTTTAAAATCCTTTTTTTCAGTTGCACTTTAATAAACTGCAGTTCAAAATCCTTTTTCCACTTGCAATTTAATAAACTGCAGTTCAAAATCCTTTTTCCACCTGCAATTTAATAAACTGCAGTTCAAAATCCTTTTTCCACTTGCAATTTAATAAACTGCATTTCAAAATCCTTTTTCCACTTGTAATTTAATAAACTGCAGTTCAAAATCCTTTTTCCACTTGCAATTTAATAAACTGCAGTTCAAAATCCTTTTTCCACTTGCAATTTAATAAACTGCAGTTCAAAATCCATTTCCCTTTCCTGTTCGCTCCGGGATTAGCTGCTGGATTAGCTCCTGGATTAGCTGCTGGATTAACAACTTGCTGGAGGCTATTCAAATTAGCCACACCGTGGGATGTAAGGAGCTCTCTGATTGGTTGGTCGGACACAGGCTGTCTGCCAGCCTGGATTTTTCTAGCTCATAGCTTCTCCCTGCTACGAAGCGTGTGTGCTTGTACAAAGGCCGTTCAGCGTCGGGATTTACACTCGGCTCGACACGGATATGTGAAGAATGAAGGGAGCCTGCAGCGAAACGGAGAGCCAACCTCTGACTGAGTGCCTGTCTACACAGTCTGACCACCTGTTGAAGGTAAGGTGCTAACGTGGCTAACGCTAGCGTCACCGCACGTAGCCCCGTTATTTTAAGATCATCTTAGCTAATGAAAGTTTTACGTCGCAGCTGTACGAGCTCGCTACGTGTTTGTAAGCTGCTGTGCTCTTCACAAATAAAGCTGGAAGCAGCTCAGACTGTTAGAACCAGCACTGAGCCCTGTTACATTTATACAGTGTTAGAGCAATGGCTGCAACCTACAGCCTTTAAACTAGCGATTACAATGCTGACAGTAAACTCGTCAGTCCAGATGTTACCACATTACTCTATGGTACTTAGTTAAAACAACTGAGACAGGCTGATTAAAATAACACCTGTCAGTTCTCTCATTCAACATATAAAGACTGGAGATCACACTACTGATTTCAGTTCATTTAATATGTGAGTGCACAGATTCATTCTCAACTGGACATAAATGATGATCAAAGGTTGTATATATGATGAATTCATCAAATCCCAGCCTCTAACACAGTGCGCTGAATCTTAGCTTTGAATGTCCAGTATATTCTAATCAGTGCAATGTAAGCATTCACCGAACCTATAGTATCTACACCTGTGTGGCAAATGTGTGGTAATACAGATAATGAAATTTAATTATTAATACAATATACATCATGAAAAATGAAAGCTGAAATTGATTCAGTTTAGTACTTTTCTCTGTATGCTCTGTGATTATAAAGACCTTAAATTCTGTGATATATACTGTAAATGATTTTCACAGTGGTCTTAAAGTACTTAAATCACTGCTGATAGTCTGGTTGTTTATATTTTCACGTTTTTGTGTCTGTAGGGCTGTTTGATGACGATTTGGACTCCTCTGGGAGATGAGGACACACCCACATCTGTTCCATACTGCAGCCATTGATGGTGTTACGGCTCTGAGTCAGCTTTGGGCCATCAGACGCACACACTGGAAAACCAGCACCTGGACTTCATGCAGGAGAGACTGCCTCAGTGATGATGGACTCTGCATCCTCTACTTTACCTTCTAATCTCTTTCTTCTTTAACACACAATTAAAATCACTCCAAAAGAGTGTAAACTTACTGAGGAAGTCTCTAACTTGTACACATTTGTACTTTTACTTGTTTTATGAGTTATTTTTAAGAAGAGTAAAGTTATTCACATAAAGTTGTTATTCTTCTGTATTTATTCTTTTGTATCATGTACCACAGTCATACTGAACTTTACAGACCTGGTGAATTGGAGAAAACAAAGATCACACACACACACACACACACACATATATCATTCAGTTTCAGCAGTATTTCTATTCATCTTATGAATTCCAGTCTAATGTCAATTCACTTAGTTCAGTTTTGGTCTTAAACTCCAGAGAATACCACCTGGTTCAACAATCTTTTTATCTGATTATTGGCAAAATGTTTTCTTCTTTCAGAAGAAAACATTTTGGGCTCAATTTCAGCCTCAGGCAAAATTGAGCCCAAAGAAACAACAACAAAGTTTAGTTCCTCTGGATTTTCCATGGAAAATTGTTTTATCACTCATCCAGGTGACTTCTCCAGTGTCACGGATGAGTGATGAATGCATCTCCCACTGGAAACCATTGTGTCCAGTTAAAGTCAATCGACTTTTTTCAAGGAGAGTTGTTAGATGCTGTGCTCATGAGGACAATGGGTTTTAACTTGCAGCACAACACAAAGCTGCCATACTGGATCAACGATCAAAACACTTAATTGAGCAGAATCAAGGCAAAATGTAATATCCTCATATGACACATCACACATGATCCAGCATTGTTCTAAGAATGCAAACTTTCTTATTGGAAGTTTCCACAGCTGCCAGAAAGGGACAGATTTCTGGCTGGTCTTAATGAGTGGTCGTTGCTCTTTCGTTTTCTCTGGAATTGCTGCACAGAGGATGTAACACCCATGATAAGCACTCAGGTTTGTGTCCTTGTCAGGAATCAGCCATCCTCAGCTTCCAGGTAAGGAAAAGTGGAACCAGAAGATATTCAAATGCATCTCTCCACAGCTGCTGATGAATTCTACAAAAAACAAAGTTTGTTAAAAACATTTGCCGGTGAATCACCACTGATTTATCAGTGACATCCATTTACTCAAAAAGTACTGACAAGTGGATAACTAGGAGATATATATATATATATATATACACACACACACACACACACACACACACACACACACACACACATATATATATATATATATATATATATATATATATATATATATATATATACATATATACACACACACACACACACATATATATATATATATATATATACACACACACACACACACACATATATATATATATATATATATATATATATATATATATATATATATATATATATATATATGTGTGTGTGTGTGTGTGTGTGTGTGTGTATATATATATATATATATATATATATATATATATATATATATATATACACACACACACACACACACACACACACACATATATATATATATATATATATATATATATATATATATATATATATATATACACACACACACACACACACATATATACACACACACATATATATATATATATATAAATTTCAAAAATGTCCTGTACAAAATGGAACTGTATATGACAAATGTGGTGTGGTGCTTGTGGAATTTTTAACAAGGACCCTACAAAACTTTACAGTACTCATGCTGCCAAACTTTTGACAGCTAGGTGAGCAGTAGGGCTGGGTATCGTCACTGATTTCTAGAATCGATTCATTTCCGATTCACAAGGTCCCGAATCGATTCGATTCGATTAAATTCGATTTGAATCTGGGAAATTTTGACAGTCAGAAATATTATAATTCAGATTTCATTGACATATTTTTGTATCTATAAAAAGGAAGCTGACACACGCAAGACTTTATCAAAGGTGTGAGCGTCACAGCAGATGCCTTTGTGTCAAAGTAGCTGAAGATAAAACAGAAAAACATGAAGGTGGTTTTCCTGGCCTGGGATTTTATAAAACTATGTATCTGCAGTACATCAAAAACGAAAGAAAACCATTAATCAACATATGAACGTTACCTCTGACGTTACAGCGGTTTTATTAGAGACACGGCTAAGCGTTTTGCATTTTGCATAATTTTAAAAAGTTTAAATTTGTTCAGTATTGAACGGCAGAAATTAGGTTTTCTTTTCGGAAGCATGTAAAACGAAAAAAAAAAAAACAGTGGCCGACAGCGCTGTAAACAACAGTAGAGTTGCACGTAACAAGCAAGCGAATAATGCAGAAAACAGTACAGAGAGAGAGAGAGAGAGAGCTGTGCATGAAGTGTGATTTTATCGTGGGTGAAGCAAAACAGTAAAAGTCAGAGGGAATTCATGACGATGTTTACGTGAAGCGTAGTTTGGATCTTCTTTTGCTGCTGGTTCAGTCAATATTGTTTGGAGAGAGATAAAACTAACAGCTTTAGAATCAGCGCAAAAAGGGCGCGAACACAAAGCGCGGACCCGCCGAAACATCACAATCAGCGAGATGTCGGCTTTCAGCACCGACCGTGTCCGTGCAGTTGTTGTGCCAGAAAGTGACTGCCGTCCGCGGGAACGCGCACAGACGCTTAAAGCTGCAGCGCCCGTCGTGTGAGAAAGGCGACATCTCACTGATTCTGATCCGTGGGTCCGCGCTGTGTGTTTACGTCCTTGTGCAGAATCCGTGTACCTCCTCTCATTTACTGTCTTAGCTGTTTGGTGGTTGTTGAAATTTTGTGAGGTTTCACCTGAGATTCTGGCGTTTCGGGCAAAATAAATTTATATTAAAAAATCGATTCAGGATTTTAATGAATCGATTTCACGTTATCCAAGCCAGGCGATTTTAATCGATGAATCGATTATTAAAACCCACCCCTAGTGTGCAAGTTCCTGCTTTAAATGCATTCAAAATCTAAGTGATAAGAGGCCAGAAATGTTTGAACTCGCTTATGAACCTACATCACTGAGGCAGTCTCTCCTGCATGAAATCCAGGTGCTGGTTTTCCAGTGTGTGCGTCTGATGGCCCAAAGCTGACTCAGAGCCGTAACACCATCAATGGCTGCAGTATGGAACAGATGTGGGTGTGTCCTCATCTCCCAGAGGAGTCCAAATCGTCATCAAACAGCCCTACAGACACAAAAACATGTGAAAATATAAACAACCAGACTATCAGCAGTGATTTAAGTACTTTAAGATCTCTGTGAAAATCATTTACAGTATATATATATATCACAGAATTTAAGGTCTTTATAATCACAGAGCATACAGAGAAAAGTACTAAACTGAATCAATTTCAGCTTTCATTTTTCATGATGTATATTGTATTAATAATTAAATTTCATTATCTGTATTACCACACATTTGCCACACAGGTGTAGATACTATAGGTTCGGTGAATGCTTACATTGCACTGATTAGAATATACTGGACATCCAAAGCTAAGATTCAGCGCACTGTGTTAGAGGCTGGGATTTGATGAATTCATCATATATACAACCTTTGATCATCATTTATGTCCAGTTGAGAATGAATCTGTGCACTCACATATTAAATGAACTGAAATCAGTAGTGTGATCTCCAGTCTTTATATGTTGAATGAGAGAACTGACAGGTGTTATTTTAATCAGCCTGTCTCAGTTGTTTTAACTAAGTACCATAGAGTAATGTGGTAACATCTGGACTGACGAGTTTACTGTCAGTATTGTAATCGCTAGTTTAAAGGCTGTAGGTTGCAGCCATTGCTCTAACACCGTATAAATGTAACAGGGCTCAGTGCTGGTTCTAACAGTCTGAGCTGCTTCCAGCTTTATTTGTGAAGAGCACAGCAGCTTACAAACACGTAGCGAGCTCGTACAGCTGCGACCTAAAACTTTCATTAGCTAAGATGATCTTAAAATAACGGGGCTACGTGCGGTGACGCTAGCGTTAGCCATGTTAGCACCTTACCTTCAACAGGTGGTCAGACTGTGTAGACAGACACTCAGTCAGAGGTTGGCTCTCCGTTTCGCTGCAGGCTCCCTTCATTCTTCACATATCCGTGTCGAGCCAAGTGTAAATCCCGACGCTGAACGGCCTTTGTACAAGCACACACGCTTCGTAGCAGGGAGAAGCTATGAGCTAGAAAAATCCAGGCTGGCAGACAGCCTGTGTCCGACCAACCAATCAGAGAGCTCCTTACATCCCACGGTGTGGCTAATTTGAATAGCCTCCAGCAAGTTGTTAATCCAGCAGCTAATCCAGCAGCTAATCCCGGAGCGAACAGGAAAGGGAAATGGATTTTGAACTGCAGTTTATTAAATTGCAAGTGGAAAAAGGATTTTGAACTGCAGTTTATTAAATTGCAAGTGGAAAATGGATTTTGAACTGCAGTTTATTAAATTGCAGGTGGAAAAAGGATTTTGAACTGCAGTTTATTAAATTGCAAATGGAAAAAGGATTTTGAACTGCAGTTTATTAAATTGCAGGTGGAAAAAGGATTTTGAACTGCAGTTTATTAAATTGCAAGTGGAAAAAGGATTTTGAACTGCAGTTTATTAAAGTGCAATTGAAAAAAGGATTTTGAACTGCAATTGGAAAAAGGATTTTGAAATGCAGTTTATTAAATTGGAATTCAAAAATGAATTTACAATTGCAGAATTTATTCTGCAATTCATTATTAAAGCACAGAAATTTTTATTTCGATGCGCGTGGCTCTTGTGGTCCTCCATAAATAATTGTACTTTGTGTGAAGTAGTTTCAATAAAACAGAAAAGAATAGTATACATGTTTTTTTTTATTTTATTCTTGATCTTATCACATGTACTTAGCAAGTACATAGAAATGAAATGCAAACTATTTACATGGCAACACACAGCTGGCATCAATCTTGAACCACAAAATGAAACATTACAGGCTATTTAGAGCAGCACATTGTTTGGAGAAGTATTTCCCAACAAGTTCAGGAAGACACACTTTAAGAAAGAAGTCTTGTGCTTGCTTTAAACGTGGTTCCCAGAAATCCACATCAGGGAAGATGCGTATGACAGGTCTCTCTGTGTCCACACAACGAGGTCACAGTGCAGTTTCATTCAGTCGTTGTGAGTGCAGTACCTGAAACACACAAAAACCTGTAAGATAAAATTAGTGCACATGACAGGTGTGTGATTCATCTGGAAGTTATGTGCGGATTAGTGTACAATGAGAGCAATTTAGTATGTTTTTAGAGGCCCATGAGCAGTGTTGGTGCCCAGTCTGGATTTGTTACATCCATTTCATATACTGGTTTGCCTGCAATAATGCTAAATCATAAGCTACTCAGTCGACATGATGACATGACGTGGTTCTGCAGCATCACACATTAGCATGTTTTATCTCATTATCTATGACCTCAGCACATTGAAAATAACACTAAAAGCATTTTAATAGTGATATGAATTAATTTAGAACTCACCGGAAAGAAGATGCGGAGACCAAACCAACAAAAAGCTGGGATTGCACAGAACTCGATCCGCTCGTCTCACCGCTGCAATGCAAGCCTGACGTCTTTGTTTAGTAATATCGGATACATGGGATCCCTCACGTTGCCTCCAGGTTGAAAAACGATGAAAAGAGAGCCCATTATCCAGCTTCTTGCCTTCACGATCGTGTGATCAAACGTTGCAACTGATAACACAACACGTACGAACCATAGCTGAAGCCTGTGTCTAGCCTACTGTCATGGCGGAAGGGGGCGTGGCCCACCTCCAGTGACATCACGCTCCAAAGCCCTATACTCCAGCCTGCGGCGAGCTAAGCTAGCTCCGACTCTCGATCTTAACACATTTCAGTGAGCAAAACAAACAAATACAGATCTCAGCAAAACAAACTGCTGGTCGGGTTTTACCCTTATTTGGCATGTAAATTATGTGGACCACATGTGTGGCCTTATTACTTACTAACCTGAAAAAAACATAAATCATGAGATGGACGACAGGTAGTGTGTTTCCTCTCTCGCTTCTGCCAGATCTGAAGACGAGCAGTAGCGTCACACTAAACCATCTCACTAGGGCGGAAGTGCCCCCTTGTGGCGTAACTAGGGTTCACACCACATGTTGGATCTCCAACAAAAATCACAAGATTAAGGCCCTTCCTTAACAAAACTACACCTAAAAGCTTATACAATATACAAAAATTAAATCACATAATGTGACCACACATTACAGTGTGTCACATATGCATAATCTCATTAACATGTGACACTTTCAAACGGGCATGTGTGTGTAAACAGAGTATATGCCTGTATGTGTGAGTCAAAATATGACCCTGTGAAACCTGCTCAGACAGGCCTAACCATATTTTACTATGTTGTCTGCAAAGAAATGCAACTCCCAATATGCCCGGTGCCAGGAGCCTCCCTTGCAGCAGCCCAACTAAGACAAAAGACTGTTGTAACTAGACAGATATAGAGTGTGTGTTCCGCCATACCATGTATGACAAAACAAGATGCGACCTTCCCGTGAACTTTGAACTTCCCATGAATGTGTATGAGCTATGTCAGAACAACAGAAGGGAGTGAACGTCCTCCCCCCTCATGGTGCACCCAGACCCTTAGCAGACCTAAATAAGGATGAGACATTTTATCAACATACAAACGATTATATATCTCTAAGCATAAATGATTATATGTTTCCAAATACAAATGACAATCCTAAATTATGACTCTGACAGTTATGTTCTGTTAAAGACTTTCTTCTGCACTTACATTTGGATCACCTAAATCCATGACAGTCATTTGACCAGTAATGCCACGACTGGAAACAAGCAATCCCTGAAATATTACAATATACCAAGCTTCTGTGTTTGAATACAAAACAAATGTGTTGTTTGATCTAGAGACTGCACTTGTGGCTGAACCGTAAATACATTTTATTTTGATTTTATAAGTAATGTAACTTGCAAAACAAAGTTGTGGAAAGCCTTAACTTAGTTTCAGGATAATTGTGTGGATGCCCTAAAAGGGCTTCCACACTATTGAGTTCCTGTTTCTCTTTATTCTTTATCTTTATTATTATCCTACTTTATTATTCTAGTTGCCACTTTTGTACTTTTTTTGGCACTTAACTACTTCCACAATTTTCAGCCGATTTTCACCGTTCAAATTTTAAACTATTCTGCTATTTCTGCTAATGTGCGCTATGACTTTTGGTATTTTTAAGTATTATACTTTTTAAAATATTAAGCTTTTTTCCTTTAATTTGTCCCATTGAAATGAATGGGAAACTTCAGCAATTCTGCTAAAACTTGCTTGTTTTTGAAACTTAACTACTTTCTCATACTTTCGCCTAGAACAACCATTCAAATTTTAAAATGTTCACAAATTATTGGGATATTCATGAATGATTCAGCTTTTTCATATCTGTTACCGTGTTCATGTTATCCCTCTTTAAGTTTTGAGTTTCATTTTTGTGATTTTTCACAAAATACATGCGTTGTTATGGTTGCTATGCACTTGGCTTTCAGTGTGCCACTGAAAGTTTTGCAGTCTTCTCTTCATGTCCGAACAACTTCTTGCTACTTACTCAATCTTCACTCCACTTCCACAATTTATACATCAAAACGTAGGTATTTTTGCTGGCTTTCAGAAAATGTTACTATCATTGTTGTGGGATTTATAGAATTTTGGCAAATCTCCTCAGACCAACACAAAGTCTGGAAACTCTCCATAGAAAGTCAATGGAGAGTTTGTTCAAAATCACCGCTGGATTTCTGTAATGAGAGGCATATTCGAATCTTCATATCTCCCTAACAAAGCGACGTTAAGACATGAGGCTTGTGCCAATATATCTTCAGACACTCCTGACGCTCACAGTGTACGATTTTTTTTCTCACCTATTACCATTTGGCCATGAATTACGTTTGTTTGAGGGTAGGAAATTTGTCCCTCGCTCAGATTTCTTCAGCTTTCAAACTCTGGAAATGAACCACTTTTTTCTCTCGTCATATCTTTTTGATAGATTTCCACAAAGACCTGAAAATTTCCATGACTGTTCACCAAAGCCTGCTGTCTCTTACGGTGAAAGAATTATATCGATACTCCAAATAGATTTAGAGTTAGAAAGCGTTGTTTGAGGGCAGGTCAAGGCAGTTTTTGCTTCGCCTCTACTCAGTTATGGTGCATTACAAGTCAAAAATCTTTAATAATTCATATTTTAATGATAAATTGTTAACACTTTAAGATTCCCCCATCTCTTCTGAACAAAACGGTGTAAGAATGACCGTTCTAGCCCCTACGGTTAGGAAATTATGGCCATTTGTTTGAGAGGAATCCTCACTATGAGAAATACACTGCAGAAATCCTGTCTCTCTCTGTGCTGAGTGTGTAAAAACGACTGCACCTGTTTTGGCGGGAAAAAGTACACAGCCTCTCTGATTGGTGGATTCAAATTTAGCAGCTCCCAGGCTGCTTGACTGACCTAGAAACTTGCTTGTCTCTCCCTGTGTGTGTGTGTGTGTGTGTGTGTGTGTGTGTGTGTGTGTGTGTGTGTGTGTGTGACAGAGAGAGAGAGAAAGGGAGGGCGAGAGAGAGTTTTTATGGGAGCATCTTATTGTATGATTTAAATTCAATATATTTAGACTGGTTGACTGAATTTGATCCTGTGTGTCTCTCTGTGCTTGTGTGTTTCCATATGTGTCCATATTTGTGATTGTGTGACTGTTATACTTTTTTTTGCTGATTTTTTTTTCATTTAACAATTACATTTGAGGGATCCTTAGCATGTTCAGCATTTTTTCAGCTGTTCATTTTGCTTTTCCAATTTTTCTGTTTAAGTTATTACTATTGTGCTGAATCATACTATTTCTGCTATTTTATAAGATTTGTGCTAAATATAGTATTTCTGCCAAATATAGTATTTCTGATTAATTATAGTTTTTCTACCAAATCATAGTACAGTATTTTTGCTTTTTATAGGATTTTTATAGGATATTTATATTGCTTAATATAGTATTTTTGCTTTTTATAGGATTTGTGCTTAATACAGTATTTCTGCTAAATGTAGTATTTATGCTTAATCATACTATTACTATATATTTCTGCCAGGTCCCCAGGCAGCCAATCCTCTGTGAGGACTGAGATATTCAAATTTACATATCAGGGCCTGCACGGCTTCCCAGCCAGCCAATCATATCTGACGTCTGCCGTTTCTTCTCTCGTCATATCTCAGCGACGGATGTACAAAGAGCAATGAAAATCACAGTCAAAGTACACCAAAGTCCGCTGATTCACCCAGTTCAGGAATTATGCTTCTAGTCCACCTAGTTTTTGAGTTACATGACATTTTGTAACTCCAAAAAACGGCGCTCTTTGCCTCTCACCGCGATCTAATTCTGACTGCTCATCACCCTGTTTTCCAGGCACTCGTTCTCTTTCCCAGTGGCACAGTTTGTAATGACACAGGTCTGCAACCCAAAGGTCGTGGGTTCAATTCCACCTTGGTCAACATGTTTTTTTCCCTGCAAATTAATACACTATCACAGACCACTAATTCATATTGATCATTTATTACAATTCTGCAAACTTTTATGATTTTAGCAGCTTTTCTAATATTGACCTCAGATTCTTGTTAACACTCCATGGCACAAATACTGTTCCCTTTAGGCTCTGTGTATGTGTGTGTATATCAATATTTTCTCCCACTTTAAAGTATTACTCCTCTATAATTGTATTTCTGTTAAATCAAAGTACTTTTACTACATCTTAGTACTTCTGCTCAATCATAGTATTTTGCCAAATCATGGTTTTTGTGCCAAATCATAATATTTGTGTTATGTTATAGTATTACTACTAACTGGAGGAATTTCTGTCATGTTACAGTATATGTGCTGATTACAGTATTTCTGTATAATAGAATTTTGGCAAATCTCCTCAGACCAACACAAAGTCTGGAAACTCTCCATAGAAAGTCAATGGAGAGTTTGTTCAAAATCACCGCTGGATTTCTCTAATGAGAGGCATTTTCAAATCGTCATATCTCCTTAACGCAGCGAAGTTAAGACATGAGGCTTGTGCCAATATATCTTCAGACACTCCTGACGCTCACAATTCAAGAATTTCTTTCTCACCTATTACCATTTGGCCATGAATTGGGTTTGTTTGAGGGTAGGAAATTCGTCCCTCGCTCAGATTTCTTCAGATTTCAAACTCTGGAATTGAGGCACTTTTTTCTCTCGTCATATCTTTTTGATGGATTTCCACACAGACCTGAAAATTTCCATGACTGTTCACCAAAGCCTGCTGTCTCTTACGGTGAAAGAATGATATCGATACTCCATATAGATTTAGAGTTAGAAAGTATTATTTGAGGGCAAGTCAAGACAGTTTTTGCTTTGCCTCTACTCAGTTATGGTGCATTAGAAGTCAAATATCTTCAATAATTCATATTTTCAAGTTAAATTGTCAACACCTTAAGATTCCCCCATCTCTTCTGAACAAAACGGTGTAAGAATGACTGTTCTAGCCCCTACGGTTAGGAAATTATAGCCATTTGTTTGAGGGGAATCCTCACTATGAAAAATAGACAGCACAAATCCTGTCTCTGTGCTGCATAGACTTGTAGTCAAGACCGCCTAATCCGAGACCAAGACAAGACCAAGACCAGAGGGTATCAAGACCAAGACAAAGACCAAGACCAGAGGGTATCGAGACCAAGACAAGACCAAGACCAAGACCAAGTTGAGACGAGACCAAGACCGAGACCGAGTCGAGACGAGACCAAGACCAAAACCAAGACCGAGACAAAAAAAGTCTTTAAACTGCAGCCAGATGCTGCTTCGTTTACAGGTGTCAGGCATATTTATGTGTTTTTGCTTTCGCACAGCCCTCCTCACCGCTGTCTACTGTCTCACTCACTTGCTGAGAGGACAGACGCACGCTCCACTTGACTGTCGCGTCTCTCACCCTCTCTGTTTTTCACATAATGATATTATCCTATATCCTCGCATGTGATTGGCAACAATATGGAGGGATTGGAGCATAACTGAGCCACTGTGTGAGAGCTGAGCAGCGAAAGGAAATTAAGTGAGGGTAGAAATGACTGAAAGATTATTAGGCTCTGTTTTGAGTTTTGTTCAAAAAAGAATGACTTCATATAGGAAAAAAAATAAATATCACATATGCAGGACACCTTAAACTAGTTTTTAATTAAGCAGCAAGGCAGAACAAAGTCGGGCTGTATCAAGACACAGGGACTAAACCCCAATTCAACCAGACCCAGAACTGATCTGGAATTAAAACAGGACTACAACAGTTCAAAATCAGGACTACTTAGGACTTAACCAAGACGGAACCAGAATCCAAACTAGATGATAGTAGCACTGAAAATCATCATAGACCTGCACTACACTTATTTTTTTAATTCTACCAAAGTACGCTATTTAGATTCTGAAAAGTTTATATAATTATTTAGCCTTGTTGTGCAAACAAGCCTGCATAACTTAATAAATATAGAATTTGAAAAGTAACAAATGGTATCTAAAAAGAAACAGGTACTAGATACATGTTCTGATGAGTTTTGGCAAACAACCATTTGACTAACATGTGTGTCTCACCTGCTCTTGTTCCATCTCTGTTCTGTCCTCATTCTCCATCTCCCTCTCTGTTCCTCTCTCTCCCTCTCTGTTCCTCTCTCTCCCTCTTTGTGCTGACAATCAAGCCAAACACCAACATCATCAAATATACAGTTGAAACCAGATATTTACATACTCTTCAGATAAAAACACAAACACTTTTTTAATTGTAACATCAAATCAGACTAAATGTTTATTTTTTTAGATTGATAAATATAAAAAACATATTTGTTAACTTTAAGAGTAAAGAGAAAAACTATCTGTATTTCTTAATTGCAAATGGCACCAAATTGTATTCAAAATTGAGCCACACTTATGTAGCTCCACAATTCTGTTCCTGGTGTTTTGGTTGACATCTCTTGATTTTCACATGTCACAGAAACAGGCTCTGTGTTTTGCCTTATATGCTTCCACAGCTGTGCCACCAATTTACTCACATGGACTCTACTAACCTATCAGAAGCTTCTTAAGCTCAGAATGGAATCGTCTGGAGTTTTTCTTATTAATTAACAATAAACTTAGTGTATATGTACTCCTAAATTTGATGAAAGGGATAAAAATAGACAGCTCTGTCTCTCTTTATTCTGTCATTAAACTAATTCAAAAGATTAGTTTATTTATCTAAAACAAAAGTTTACTCTAAATTAATGTTTAACAGTAAAAAATAGTTTTTATGTTTTCTACCTAAAGTGTATGTAAATATCTTGTTTCATCTGTGAATATACTGCTGTGTATTGAAATTCCTCTTGTTTTGCATAGATATACTGAACAACATACAAAGCATAATATATAAAATAACATCTACCTGAGTTTTTTCTTTGAAAGAAGCTCCTTATGTCCATTGTTGTGTTCATCAGTACACAATTGAAACCGATTTAGAGAGTTTGTTTAGCCGTGGAGGGTAACAACTGAAAATATGAAATGTAAGCTAAGACTCTCTAAAAAATCAGCATTGTTGTTCGGCTTTTTATTTATCCATTTGTTGATTCACTCGAAGAGCAAGTAACGCAACCAACTGATCAGTTTGATATCAATCTTTTGTGATACACCGTCATATTTACATTATTAGTTCAGTACGAATGATTTGCTTTGGTACCTGGTCAAACTTAAGCTGTCCTCTATCTGCAGCAAACTCGCAGGCAGCAGCTTCTCCCCCCTCGCTCACATGCGTGCTGTGCTCAGTCGCCTAGTGCCTGAGCTCGGATCATACCAAAATTAGGGGGAATTTACGACGGTGCCCCATGCTTCTGAAAAAATGACCCGGGCTTAAGCCCAGTAAGCCACCCCCCGCTCCGCTAATGGTTGACTCCAAATCTCCCGAACACTATGTCGATTTGAGAACGGAAGACCGAAACAGCGAGACCAAGACCGAGACAAGACAAAAGTCCGTCGAGACCAAGACAAGACCAAGACAAAAGTCCATCGAGACCAAGACCGAGACCAAGACAAAAGTCCGTCGAGACCAAGACGAGACCAAGACCACGTAAAAGTCTCGAGACCAAGACCGGTCTCGAGACATCCAACTCTAGTGCTGCATGTGTGTAAAAACAGGTGCACCTGTTTTGGCGGGAAAAAGTACACAGCCTCTCTGATTGGTGGATTCAAATTCAGCAGCTCCCAGGCTGTTTGGCTGCTGCTGCTGCTAGTGTGTGTGTGTGTGTGTGTGTGTGTGTGTGTAGGTGTGTGTGTGTGTGTGACAGAGAGAGAGAGAAAGAGAGGGCGAGAGAGAGTTTTTATGGGAGCATCTTATTGTATGATTTAAATTCAATATATTTAGACTGGTTGACTGAATTTGATCCTGTGTGTCTCTCTGTGCATGTGTGTTTCCATATGTGTCCATATTTTTGATTGTGTGACTGTTATACTTTTATTTGCTGATTTTTTTTTTCATTTAACAATTACATTTGAGGGACCCTTAGAATGTTCAGCATTTTTTCAGCTGTTCATTTTGCTTTTCCAATTTTTCTATTTAAGTTATTACTATTGTGCTAAGTCATAGCATTTCTGGTGCTTTTCAGTATTTGTGCTAAATACAGCATTTGTGCTAAATCATACTATTTCTGCCATTTTATAGTATTTGTGCTAAAACATAATATTTCTACTAAACGCAGTATTTCTGGGTAATCATAGTATTTCTATGTATTCCTGCCAGCTCCTCAGGGAGCCAATCCTCTGTGAGGACTGTAATTTTCAAATTGACATATCAAGTCATGCACGACTTCCCAACCAGCCAATCATATCTGAGGGCTGAGACATTCAAATTTGCATATTGGGGCTTTCATGGCTTCTAAGACAACCAATCATCTATGTCATATATCTATAATTATTCATATTTTCTTTTAAAAAGACAACACTTTATGATTCCCCCATGTCTTCTGAACAATAGAATGTTAGACCTGAGACCTGAAAATTTCCATGACTGTTCACCAAAGCCTGCTGTGTCTTACGGTGAAACAATGATATCGATACTCCATATAGATTTAGAGTTACAAAGCGTTGTTTGAGCGCAAGTCAAAGCAGTTTTTGCTTTGCCTCTACTCAGTTATGGTGCATTAGAAGTCAAATATCTTCAATAATTCATATTTTAATGATAAATTGTCAAAACTTTAAGATTCCCCCATCTCTTCTGAACAAAACGGCGTGAAAATGACTGTTCTAGCCCCTACGGTTAGGAAATTATAGCCATTTGTTTGAGGGGAGTCCTCACTATGAAAAGTAGACAGCACAAATCCTGTCTCTGTGCTGCGTGTGTGTAAAAACAGGTGCACCTGTTTTGTGCTACGTCCACACGTACCCGGGTATTTTTGAAAACGCAGATTTTTCTATGCGTTTGCACCTTTCGTCCACACGTAAACGGCGTTTTCAGTCACTGAAAACGGAGATTTCTAAAAACACCTGCCAGGGTGGATATTTTCGAAAACTCCGTTTTTGCATTTACGTGTGGACAAGAAAAACGGAGAAAACGCAGCGTCAAAGGTGTGCGCCTTTTTTGACGTCACACTGTGCGCCACGTTATTGTTTCGGTGAAATGAATTTCTACAATACTGTTACTGTTAATTGTACTCTCTGCAGTGTTTAAATGCTTACATATACACACATAGTTACTGTCCCTCCACACATAGACTCGGTTCTGTTTCTATGCCCCATCTTTGTTTACTATTTCCTACCGAGGCTTCTAGACTTCTGATTGGCCAACATTTCTACAGGGTTAGGAATATATCGCCACCTGTTGCTTTGGCATGTTCCTAGCAGCGTTTTCCTTCATTTCTGCGTTTACGTGTGGACGGGATTATTTTTTAAAACGAAAACGGAAAATCTCCGTTTTCAAAAATACCCGTGTACGTGTGGACGTAGCCTTGGTGGGAAAAAGTACACAGCCTCTCTGATTGGTGGATTCAAATTTAGCAGCTCCCAGGCTGCTTGACTGACCTAGAAACTTGCTTGTCTCTCCCTATGTGTTTGTGTGTGTGTGTGTGTGTGTGTGTGTGTGTGTGTGTGTATGACAGAGAGAGAGAGAAAGGGAGGGCGAGAGAGAGTTTTTATGGGAGCATCTTATTGTATGATTTAAATCCAATATATTTAGACTGGTTGACTGAATTTGATCCTGTGTGTGTCTCTCTGTGCTTGTGTGTTTCCATATGTGTCCATATTTGTGATTGTGTGACTGTTATACTTTTTTTTGCTGATTTTTTTTTCATTTAACAATTACATTTGAGGGACCCTTAGCATGTTCAGCATTTTATCAGCTGTTCATTTTGCTTTTCCAATTTTTCTATTTAAGTTATTACTATTGTGCTAAGTCATAGCATTTCTGCTGCTAAATACAGCATTTCTCCTAAATAATACTATTTCTGCTATTTCATAAGATTTGTGCTAAATATAGTGTTTCTGCTAAAAAAAAAAAAGCATTTCTGCCAAATATAGTATTTTTGATTAATTATAGTTTTTCTACCAAATCATAGTATAGTTTTACTGATTTTTATATGGCTTCTAAGACAACCAATCATATCTGAGGGCTTGCACATTCAAATTTGCATATTTTTACCTTCATGGCTTCCCAGCCAGCCAATCATATCTGAGGGCTGGCACATTCAAATTTGCATATTGGGGCATTCATGGCTTCTAAGACAACCAATCATATCTAAGGGGTGGCACATTCAAATTTGCATATTGGGGCCTTCGTGGCTTCTAAGCCAACCAATCATCTATGTCATATATCTATAATATTTCATATTTTTATTTTACATGGTCAACATTTCAAGATTCCCCCATGTCTTCTGAACAAAACGGTCTAAGAATGACTGTTTTAGCCCCTACGGTTAGGAATTTATGGCTATTTGTTTGAGGGGAATCCTGACTATGAGAAATAGACTGCAAAAATCCTGTCTCTGTGCTGCGTGTGTGTAAAAACAGGTGCACCTGTTTTGGCGGGAAAAAGCACACAGCCTCTCTGATTGGTGGATTCAAATTGAGAAGCTCACAGCTGTTTGACTGACCTAGAAACATGCTGTTAACAGCCCCTATTCACTTTCTGCTGCTGCTGCTATGTGTGTGTGTGTGTGTGTGTGTGTGTGTGTGTGTGTGTGTGTGAGTGAGAGACACACACACACACACACACACACACGCAAAGACCCTTTTTAGGGCAGCATCTCATTATTGGATAAAAATATAATATATTCAGACTGGTTGACTGGCATAGACCCATTCTGTGTGTCTCTCTCTGTACATTTTTGTATCCATATTTGATTTTGTGTGTATCTGTTGATTTGTATATCCATATTTGATTTTGCATGTATCTGTTGGCTGTTCTTATTTGTTTTTTTCCTAAATGTATTTTTATTTTATTTTTTCAGAGGTAAACAAAAATGAGTTTTGAGCAAACTTAACCATGTTCCTTTTTATTCAGCTTGTCATTTTACCTTCCCAATATTTTCACTTAAGTTATTACTATTCTGCTCAATCATAGTATCTGTTCTAAATCATTGTTATTAAGCTATATTGTAGGATTTCTGCTAAATCATAGTATTTCTACTATATTATATTTTTCTTTCGAAATATAGCATTTCTGCTATAGAATACTATTTCTGCTATGTTATAATATTTGTGCTAAACTGGAGTATTTTTGCTAAAACATAGTATTTATATAAAATTACAATATTCATAGTATATTACAGTGTCTCTGGTAAATCACAGCATTTCTTCTATGTTGTACTGTTTTTCTAAATCATAGTATTTCTGTAATGTTCAAGAATGTTTGGCTAAATATATTCTTTTGTTATCTTATACTATTTCTCCTAAATTCTTGTATTTTTGAGAAGTTATCGTGTTTCTGGTAAGTTACAATATTTCTGCTAAGTTCTGCTATGCTATTGTATTTCTGCCAAGTATTACGTTTCCTCTAAGATATTACAGTTCTGCTAAGTTACTACATTTTAGCAAAGTTCCTTTGCTTCTGCAAAGTTTTTACAATTTCTGCAACTTTTCAGCTTTTTCAGCTAGGTTCAGCAGACAGCTTCAGCTTTAAAGCATCCACACTGCATTTTCGCAGGAAATGCAAATTTTTCTAGTTAAATCTGAGTTGTTTGTTTCGTTGTAAGATTCTAACAATGATGGCAATATAACTGTTAGTTGTTCAGCAGAACAGTGTCCAGTATGTTGGCTGGTAGACTTTTTTACTTAAAAGTTGGGCTGATTTTAACAACATTACAAGCTTTCTTAGTTTTTTGAGGCATAATTTAAGTTCTGGTAACTAATGAGGTTGTACAGTGTAGTGACCATTTTGAAGCAAATGGTGAGCCGCAGGTCATTTTGACATTTGATGATCTTCTAGCCTCTTCTAGTGATCATTTTGAATCAGTTGACAATGCTGATAATGTGATTGAAGTTGACACTGTGCAGAGGAGTGGTGGGGTTAGGACTAAGGATAAACCTGATTATAATTCCAGAGAACTGCAGCAGCGTGTTGATTTTAGAACGATTGCTGTAGATAATTATGTGTGCCTATGCCAAGAGGCACACATATTACTATTCGTCGGATTTATTATTCTTATTATTATGTGTGCCTATGCCAAGAGGCACACATATTACTATTCGTCGGATTTATTATTCTTATTATTATTATTATTATTCTCCATCTTCCGCCTAAATTTCGGCACGTATCACGCCCCGCAGTTTTGAGAAAAGCTTCATATATGTTACCTCATTTTGTGCGGCTGGATCTGGAATGGTGTGCTATGACTTTTGGTGTTTATGACTATTATAGTTTTTAAAATATTAATATTTTAGTGAAAATTTTCCCGCGCTCCTCTGCCAAACAGTTTTGACAATAGGGGTACATATGTTACATCATTTTGTGCGGCTGGAGCTGGGCTAGTATGGTGTGACTTTTGGTGTTCATAACTTTTATAGTTTTTGAAATATTTAGATTTTAGTGCAAATTTAGGCCAATTTCTAGGCTCCTGAGAAAGATTCTGCTTTTGGCACCATAGAAACAGACTTCATTTGTGGTGGGTTGGCTCTCTCTAGTGGTATACCGGGAGTAGTACGGCCTAAAGGGTGCCATGCTTGGTGAAAACTACATATCCCACAATTCATAGCATGCCTCTACCGAGTCAAACAATGGCGGACACCACTTCGTTTTATATGTCTTTTATTCGTGTTTCTAGGTCACAAAATACACTTTTAAGATATTTTCAGGCGAGAATGTAGGTGTGTAAACTTCAAATATCTGCTCGTTTTATCAAGACATCCCATATTAGCGACAATTCTTTTAAGTGTTGCTGATAGCCGGCTAGCTAGCTAGCGCCGCTAGCTTAGCTAGCTAGCGCCCCTTCGTGAAAAACCACCCAGGCTTGGCTGATAGTGAGGTGGCTAAAATTTGTTTAATCGCCCGATCGCTCGGCAAGGGTCTGTGTCTTAGCTGGACTTATTTTTCGTTTATGTGGGCCGATGATGCTGGTCGATGTGGAAAAATAACTGAGTTGTTTGGTGGTGGAGCTACAACAGAGGGCAGCTATCCACCGGTGTGTGACAGAAAGGACATGCCGCCAACGAGACATACGAGGCCGGGCAGGCGATTGCTAACGCGGTGGTCAATCATGGATCAGGGAAAGCGAAGGCAGGAGCGTGAGGTGAACTGAATTTCAGGTAAGTTGTTATGAACTGCACTCTATTTCGGTCAGATATAAACCGAGTTTAGGTGTAGTTTATTTTCGTTGTGCTGACTTTTTCAATCACTTACAATAACTCGTACTGCGTTCTAGCTAGCACGACAGAGTTTCTATACAGCTGTGTGCGCATGGTGAACTTTATGACAGCCTCCCCTGTCATTCTCTCGCCTGTTGAAACTTCAGTCATGAAACTGATCAATGATCGGCGTTTCTCTCTTGTTTGTTTATCGCGCAAAACAACAGCAGCACCTTTAAGCTTGATCAGCTGTTGTTAGAATTCATTTGCTTTTAATTTCTGGTATCAGCTGATGTTTGCTGGAGCTACAGCTGTAAAAACGGCAGATGTCCTTACTGAATCATCAGAGCTGAACTGGTGATGGAGAAACAGGTTTACCCTTTAGGTGACATGAATAAGTTGAAGGGAAGTTATGAACTATTTTTGAGAGACAAATACAGGGAGTGCAGAATTATTAGGCAAGTTGTATTTTTGAGGAATAATTTTATTATTGAACAACAACCATGTTCTCAATGAACCCAAAAAACTCATTAATATCAAAGCTGAATGTTTTTGGAAGTAGTTTTTAGTTTTAGCTATTTTAGGGGGATATCTGTGTGTGCAGGTGACTATTACTGTGCATAATTATTAGGCAACTTAACAAAAAACAAATATATACCCATTTCAATTATTTATTTTTACCAGTGAAACCAATATAACATCTCCACATTCACAAATATACATTTCTGACATTCAAAAACAAAACCAAAACAAATCAGCGACCAATATAGCCACCTTTCTTTGCAAGGACACTCAAAAGCCTGCCATCCATGGATTCTGTCAGTGTTTTGATCTGTTCACCATCAACATTGCGTGCAGCAGCAACCACAGCCTCCCAGACACTGTTCAGAGAGGTGTACTGTTTTCCCTCCTTGTAAATCTCACATTTGATGATGGACCACAGGTTCTCAATGGGTTCAGATCAGGTGAACAAGGAGGCCATGTCATTAGTTTTTCTTCTTTTATACCCTTTCTTGCCAGCCACGCTGTGGAGTACTTGGACGCGTGTGATGGAGCATTGTCCTGCATGAAAATCATGTTTTTCTTGAAGGATGCAGACTTCTTCCTGTACCACTGCTTGAAGAAGGTGTCTTCCAGAAACTGGCAGTAGGACTGGGAGTTGAGCTTGACTCCATCCTCAACCCGAAAAGGCCCCACAAGCTCATCTTTGATGATACCGGCCCAAACCAGTACTCCACCTCCACCTTGCTGGCGTCTGAGTCGGACTGGAGCTCTCTGCCCTTTACCAATCCAGCCACGGGCCCATCCATCTGGCCCATCAAGACTCACTCTCATTTCATCAGTCCATAAAACCTTAGAAAAATCAGTCTTGAGATATTTCTTGGCCCAGTCTTGACGTTTCAGCTTGTGTGTCTTGTTCAGTGGTGGTCGTCTTTCAGCCTTTCTTACCTTGGCCGTGTCTCTGAGTATTGCACACCTTGTGCTTTTGGGCACTCCAGTGATGTTGCAGCTCTGAAATATGGCCAAACTGGTGGCAAGTGGCATCTTGGCAGCTGCACGCTTGACTTTTCTCAGTTCATGGGCAGTTATTTTGCGCCTTGGTTTTTCCACACGCTTCTTGCGACCCTGTTGACTATTTTGAATGAAACGCTTGATTGTTCGATGGTCACGCTTCAGAAGCTTTGCAATTTTAAGACTGCTGCATCCCTCTGCAAGATATCTCACTATTTTTGACTTTTCTGAGCCTGTCAAGTCCTTCTTTTGACCCATTTTGCCAAAGGAAAGGAGGTTGCCTAATAATTATGCACACCTGATATAGGGTGTTGATGTCATTAGACCACACCCCTTCTCATTACAGAGATGCACATCACCTAATATGCTTAATTGGTAGTAGGCTTTCGAGCCTATACAGCTTGGAGTAAGACAACATGCATGAAGAGGATGATGTGGACAAAATACTCATTTGCCTAATAATTCTGCACTCCCTGTAAACACCAAGCTCCTTTTTTTGTGTAGCTGACAGCTGGTAACTGTGCAGGGGCGGATCTAGCAAAGCTTTTGCCAGGGGGCCAGGTAGGGCATTAACAGAGAAAGGTGGACATAAAGATATACTTTTCTTTCTTACTCTCATATAAAATATTTAGCATTTATTAAATGCTTATCTGAATCTTACAACCAAAGTTTGTATAATAATACACAAGATTGGCTGTAGACCATTGTTCATCATTCAGAACACTGTGTAAAAATAACAAAAAACAAAAAGTGAATGCGAAAGTGCATACATATTTATTTTATGTGTTTGATGTGTGTGTCGGGGCGTGGTCTGCAGTGCCGCTGCAGGGGAGGTGGACCCACGGGTGTAAAGTCTGTGCTCTCTTGGCTGTTTTTTGGGTGTGTGTTGGGCTATGAGTTGAAAAGCTACGGCTGCCTGTGTGGGTACACCAACCATGTGTGAAAAGTGGTCCATAACGTAATGCTTCAAAGCATGTTCATGCAAACATTGTCGGGGTCTGCCGTGATACAATGGGACTTCTGCTCATGAACCTCTGTGCACAGCGTCTGCAAATCGGGGCTGTACGAAGTCACCTCATCTTTACCCAAAACTGTAAGCTGTCATCTGTGAGGCGCGAGCGGTGTTTGTTTTTATCATAATTCATGGTGGAGAATGGCTGCTCTGCTGAGTTTTGCTCTCTGTAGCCGTATGAATGGCAAACTACACTGATTAGCAGCGGCATAGGCACACATAAAATTTCTTCTGAAATTTTCGCTTTCTAGTTATTATTATTATTATTCTCCATCTTCCGCCTAAATTTCGGCACGTATCACGCCCCGCAGTTTTGAGAAAAGCTTCATATATGTTACCTCATTTTGTGCGGCTGGATCTGGAATGGTGTGCTATGACTTTTGGTGTTTATGACTATTATAGTTTTTAAAATATTAATATTTTAGTGAAAATTTTCCCGCGCTCCTCTGCCAAACAGTTTTGACAATAGGGGTACATATGTTACATCATTTTGTGCGGCTGGAGCTGGGCTAGTATGGTGTGACTTTTGGTGTTCATAACTTTTATAGTTTTTGAAATATTTAGATTTTAGTGCAAATTTAGGCCAATTTCTAGGCTCCTGAGAAAGATTCTGCTTTTGGCACCATAGAAACAGACTTCATTTGTGGTGGGTTGGCTCTCTCTAGTGGTATACCGGGAGTAGTACGGCCTAAAGGGTGCCATGCTTGGTGAAAACTACATATCCCACAATTCATAGCATGCCTCTACCGAGTCAAACAATGGCGGACACCACTTCGTTTTATATGTCTTTTATTCGTGTTTCTAGGTCACAAAATACACTTTTAAGATATTTCAGGCGAGAATGTAGGTGTGTAAACTTCAAATATCTGCTCGTTTTATCAAGACATCCCATATTAGCGACAATTCTTTTAAGTGTTGCTGATAGCCGGCTAGCTAGCTAGCGCCGCTAGCTTAGCTAGCTAGCGCCCCTTCGTGAAAAACCACCCAGGCTTGGCTGATAGTGAGGTGGCTAAAATTTGTTTAATCGCCCGATCGCTCGGCAAGGGTCTGTGTCTTAGCTGGACTTATTTTTCGTTTATATGGCCGATGATGCTGGTCGATGTGGAAAAATAACTGAGTTGTTTGGTGGTGGAGCTACAACAGAGGGCAGCTATCCACCGGTGTGTGACAGAAAGGACATGCCGCGAACGAGACATACAAGGCGGTGAGGCTACCGCCGATCGTCCGGTGTTTGCTAACGCGGAGGTCAATCATGGATCAGGGAAAGCGAAGGCAGGAGCGTGAGGTGAACTGAATTTCAGGTAAGAAGTTATGACCTGCACTCTATTTGGGTCAGATATAAACCGAGTTTAGGTGTAGTTTATTTAGCAACAGTTCTCTTACGTGTTGCTGATAGCCGGCTGGCTAGCTAGCTAGCGCCGCTAGCTTAGCTAGCTAGCACGGCTAGCGACCCTTCGTGAAAAACCACCCAGGCTTGGCTGATAGTGAGGTGGCTAAAATTTGTTTAAACGCCCGATCGCTCAGCAAGGGTCTGTGTCTTAGCTGGACTTATTTTTCGTTTATATGGGCCGATGATGCTGGTCGATGTGGAAAAAATAACTGAGTTGTTTGGTGGTGGAGCTACAACAGAGGGCAGCTATCCACCGGTGTGTGACAGAAAGGACATGCCGCCAACGAGACATACGAGGCCGGGCAGGCGATTGCTAACGCGGTGGTCAATCATGGATCAGGGAAAGCGAAGGCAGGAGCGTGAGATGAACTGCACTCTATTTCGGTCAGATATAAACCGAGTTTAGGTGTAGTTTATTTTCGTTGTGCTGACTTTTTCAATCACTTACAATAACTCGTACTGCGTTCTAGCTAGCACGACAGAGTTTCTATACAGCTGTGTGCGCATGGTGAACTTTATGACAGCCTCCCCTGTCATTCTCTCGCCTGTTGAAACTTCAGTCATGAAACTGATCAATGATCGGCGTTTCTCTCTTGTTTGTTTATCGCGCAAAACAACAGCAGCACCTTTAAGCTTGATCAGCTGTTGTTAGAATTCATTTGCTTTTAATTTCTGGTATCAGCTGATGTTTGCTGGAGCTACAGCTGTAAAAACGGCAGATGTCCTTACTGAATCATCAGAGCTGAACTGGTGATGGAGAAACAGGTTTACCCTTTAGGTGACATGAATAAGTTGAAGGGAAGTTATGAACTATTTTTGAGAGACAAATACAGGGAGTGCAGAATTATTAGGCAAGTTGTATTTTTGAGGAATAATTTTATTATTGAACAACAACCATGTTCTCAATGAACCCAAAAAACTCATTAATACCAAAGCTGAATGTTTTTGGAAGTAGTTTTTAGTTTTAGCTATTTTAGGGGGATATCTGTGTGTGCAGGTGACTATTACTGTGCATAATTATTAGGCAACTTAACAAAAAACAAATATATACCCATTTCAATTATTTATTTTTACCAGTGAAACCAATATAACATCTCCACATTCACAAATATACATTTCTGACATTCAAAAACAAAACCAAAACAAATCAGCGACCAATATAGCCACCTTTCTTTGCAAGGACACTCAAAAGCCTGCCATCCATGGATTCTGTCAGTGTTTTGATCTGTTCACCATCAACATTGCGTGCAGCAGCAACCACAGCCTCCCAGACACTGTTCAGAGAGGTGTATTGTTTTCCCTCCTTGTAAATCTCACATTTGATGATGGACCACAGGTTCTCAATGGGGTTCAGATCAGGTGAACAAGGAGGCCATGTCATTAGTTTTTCTTCTTTTATACCCTTTCTTGCCAGCCACGCTGTGGAGTACTTGGACGCGTGTGATGGAGCATTGTCCTGCATGAAAATCATGTTTTTCTTGAAGGATGCAGACTTCTTCCTGTACCACTGCTTGAAGAAGGTGTCTTCCAGAAACTGGCAGTAGGACTGGGAGTTGAGCTTGACTCCATCCTCAACCCGAAAAGGCCCCACAAGCTCATCTTTGATGATACCGGCCCAAACCAGTACTCCACCTCCACCTTGCTGGCGTCTGAGTCAGACTGGAGCTCTCTGCCCTTTACCAATCCAGCCACGGGCCCATCCATCTGGCCCATCAAGACTCACTCTCATTTCATCAGTCCATAAAACCTTAGAAAAATCAGTCTTGAGATATTTCTTGGCCCAGTCTTGACGTTTCAGCTTGTGTGTCTTGTTCAGTGGTGGTCGTCTTTCAGCCTTTCTTACCTTGGCCATGTCTCTGAGTATTGCACACCTTGTGCTTTTGGGCACTCCAGTGATGTTGCAGCTCTGAAATATGGCCAAACTGGTGGCAAGTGGCATCTTGGCAGCTGCACGCTTGACTTTTCTCAGTTCATGGGCAGTTATTTTGCGCCTTGGTTTTTCCACACGCTTCTTGCGACCCTGTTGACTATTTTGAATGAAACGCTTGATTGTTCGATGATCACGCTTCAGAAGCTTTGCAATTTTAAGACTGCTGCATCCCTCTGCAAGATATCTCACTATTTTTGACTTTTCTGAGCCTGTCAAGTCCTTCTTTTGACCCATTTTGCCAAAGGAAAGGAAGTTGCCTAATAATTATGCACACCTGATATAGGGTGTTGATGTCATTAGACCACACCCCTTCTCATTACAGAGATGCACATCACCTAATATGCTTAATTGGTAGTAGGCTTTCGAGCCAAAGTAAAGTATACAGCTTGGAGTAAGACAACATGCATGAAGAGGATGATGTGGACAAAATACTCATTTGCCTAATAATTCTGCACTCCCTGTAGACACCAAGCTCCTTTTTTTGTGTAGCTGACAGCTGGTAACTGTGCAGGGGCGGATCTAGCAAAGCTTTTGCCAGGGGGCCAGGTAGGGCATTAACAGAGAAAGGTGGACATAAAGATATACTTTTCTTTCTTACTCTCATATAAAATATTTAGCTTTTATTAAATGCTTATCCGAATCTTACAACCAAAGTTTGTATAATAATACACAAGATTGGCTGTAGACCATTGTTCATCATTCAGAACACTGTGTAAAAATAACAAAAAACAAAAAGTGAATGCAAAAGTGCATATATATTTATTTTATGTGTTTGATGTGTGTGTCGGGGCGTGGTCTGCAGTGCCGCTGCAGGGGAGGTGGACCCACGGGTGTAAAGTCTGTGCTCTCTTGGCTGTTTTTTGGGTGTGTGTTGGGCTATGAGTTGAAAAGCTACAGCTGCCTGTGTGGGTACACCAACCATGTGTGAAAAGTGGTCCATAACATAATGCTTCAAAGCGTGTTCATGCAAACATTGTTGGGTCTGCCGTGGTACAATGGGACTTCTGCTCATGAACCTGTGTACACAGCGTCTGCAAATCGGGGCTGTACAAAGTCACTTCATCTTTACCCAAAACTGTAAGCTGTCATCTGTGAGGCGCGAGCGGTGTTTGTTTTTATCATAATTCATGGTGGAGAATGGCTGCTCTGCTGAGTTTTGCTCTCTGTAGCTGTATGAATGGCAAACTACACTGATTACCAGCGGCATAGGCACACATAAAATTTCTTCTGAAATTTTCCCTTTCTAGTCTAGACCATATTCCTGCCAGGGTAAGAGGGAGTTTGGGTAATTTAATTGATGAAGCCTTAGATAATGGATTGCATTTATATAGCGCTTTTCTAGGTACCCAAAGCGCTTTACAATTCCACTATTCATTCACTCTCACATTCACACACTGATGCAGGCAAACCACAGTTGTAGCCACAGCTGCCCTGGGGCAGACTGACAGAAGCAAGGCTGCCATATCGCGCCATCGGCCCTCTGGCCAACACCAGTAGGCGGTAGGTGAAGTGTCTTACCCAAGGACACAACGACCAGGACAGAGAGAGCAGGGGGATTGAACCTCATCTGTAACCTCCCGTTTACAGATGAGCTTCCCAACCACCTGAACCACGGTCGCCACAGTCGCCCCGTGGTTCAGGTGGGTGAAGATGATGCTTTACCCAATACTTTGTTGAATGTTGTGTTGAGAGGACCGTCTCTAGCCAGCGATGTACAGAATGTGTTACAAGCAGATGATGATTATAATACAGATTTATTTCTGGAGGACATCATGTAAGTGCTTCAGAGTAATGATGCATCAATATCTTGGGATGAGTTGAAATTTATTGTCACAGTTGCTCATAACAGGAGTGGAGGAGGCATTTGTTTGAGACTGGGCAACATGTTGTATGATGACATTTTGTCAAGAAAAGGGAAACATCTATATAATCTCCAAAGTAACGATAGTAACTTGTGCTTTTGTGCCTCGCACACTGTCAGTGGTAGCTTGTTTGAGGATTATAAACTACTCTATGCAAAACAGCTACACAGCAATGCAGGACTCGAACTGACCTTATGTCCTGTTGTTAATCAGTGGTGCTGGTTTCAGTCATTATGTAAGTGTGCTGTTTATTATGTCGCCAAACCTTCATCAGCTGAGACTGAAAAATTCACTAGGATGAGTGAAAAAATGTTTCTCCCACTGAAAACACTACGTCCAGATGAGCAGAATCATTGTTTTGAGATTTTACCAGAAAGGCTTTAGGACCCATCACAGAGGCGTCGCTGTCAGCAGATGTGGAGTGTGGATCTTTAGACGTTGTTGGTAAGCAATATGGAAACTGAAAAATAGAACTTGTATCATCCTATGAGAATATAGCACGAGTGTGGCTCATACTGTGTGTACTTATGGAAGGAGTGCTAAAATATAAGATTTAGATAAGGCTGGTTGGCATTCAGGACCACGCTCACAGTAAAAGAAAGACGAGGAACAAAGCAAATGTTTTGATGTTGTGGATCATGAAACTTTTACTGAAAGATTTGAAATGAACTGTGTGTTGTATTTTTTGTATTTAGTTTTTGTCAGTACTGACTAACAAGAAACTAACCATGCTGTGTGGCAGGTGTATCATTCAGCTTAAGGTGTGAAATGTCCTGTAAAAACTGTGAACTGTAAATATATACTGGTACAGTTATGCAGCCTAAACTGTAGGATGATCTCTGTGTGATATTGTCATTTTCCCCCCACTTTTCTCTCTTCTTACACCTTTCCATTGTACTTATTTCAGTCAGGTCAATGGTCTCGGGTTTACAGTCGTGTTTTCAGTTATTTTGTTTGGCATGGTGCAATACGACAGCCGGGCAAAGTACAATCCCTGAGTGGAGGCTTAATACCTCATTGAAGTTTGCCCCTGTGTTCATGAAATGATGACAGGATGCTCTGAGTTTCTCCTGTTTCCAGATGTTTAGTGCATGTAATACTTGCCTGTGTGTGACTGTGTTCATGCTATTGTGTGTTTGTGACTAAAAAAGGTTAAAGGATTCCTGTTGGTACCATTACTCTTTAATTTCATATGAGGGTCATTTTAATTACAATTTAATTACAAAGTGCTAATGGTGCTTCTTCTTTTTCTTCATGTCACCTTCTCTCTTTCACCACCACAGAGAACTCTGCTGTGTCCTCCAATGTTTTCAGCTTAAATAACTGAAGCTATTAATCTTTAATGAGTCCTCCCACTATAGTTTGTATATTCCAGCTGCACCACAGTGTTTAGAAGCAGTGACTAAATGTCATCTTACATGTCTCGTAGGTTTCTTAATTCACACGCTGATTTTCATAGATTTAATCTAAGTAAAGATGATGAAAACGATGAAACAAAGTTAAAGTAAAGCAGCTGCTGGAAACATTTCTGCTCATTTATTAGTTCACACTTTGACAGAAATATTTGTTAAGAAATGTAAATTATTTTTTGCAAATTATTCATAGCGCTTTAACAGTCTTGTGTTCACATATATATACAATACAAAACAATTTTACTATATAACATGTTTAAAACCAGGGGGTACACCAAATTGCTTCACAGTAAGGAATAAACAGTAAAATTATTACACTGAACAGTAAGTCATTTAAAGAATGTAAAATAGAGAAACAAACAAAGGCATTTGTAAGTAGGGATTGGGAGAATTCATGATAATCCAGAGAAATGAGTAAAGATACGCCAGCTAGTGATTGGTGAGAATTAGCAAATATACTACAAATGTCATTAAATATGAATGTTATTCTGTCTTCAAGCTGAGAACAAAGACAAATCAATAAAAGCTTCTGAAATCAGATTTTTTTAATGGTCTGTGTGATTAATTACCATTTGCTGTGGGTGTTATAACAGACAACAAAATACTTATTGCTGTGATCATTTCATGATGATGTCATGATCACAGGACATCAGGAGGCAGCATTTAACCGATATGGCAGAAGTAAAAGTGAACATTCAGAAATCACTTGAAAAGTTATTCACAAATACATATTTTATTCATACTTTCATTAATGTTGGGTTGCAGGAGCAGCAGACTGAGCACAGACACTCATACGTCCCTCTCCTCAGCCTCCTACTCCAGCTCCTTTAGGGAAACACTGAGGCGTTCCCAAGTCTGCCAAGAAACATACGTCTTTGTCATTCGTTAGATTGCACATAATTAACTCTATTCCTCACATCTTAGTCCCTCCCACTACAGATGACAGCAGAGGAGGTGAAGATGAGGCATGAGACAAGATTTAACAGGTCTATTGTGGAGGTGTGGTCCCTGGCTCAGCTGCAAGGGAGAGGTGGTGCAGTGAGCTCAAGGGGGCGGTGCTGGAGAGGCAGGTGGGGCCACAGCTGGTAGCGTTTGAAGTGATGACAATCTCTTTTACCCTTATAGTGAAGCGAGAGACTGGCATGAGAATGGAGAGCTGAGACCAGTGCCGAACAGACTGTGGGTCATTATATGTGCGTGTAATTATAAAAACTGATATCCAATAGCACAAACATTGCGTGTGTGGAAGTCCATCTTACAAGGACATTAACAGACATCATGGAAACCTTGTTTTAAAGTGGTGTCAGTGTAAAAAAGAATAATGTGATGTCAAACCTATTTGTTTGAGTCACAGGCACAGAAAGAGTGAGAAGTCTGATCAGCTTAAATAACTGAAGCGATCGATCTTTAAAGAGTCCTCCTCCTATTGTTGTTTGTATATCCAGCTGTGCCACAGTGTTTAGAAACTCTGTTCACCACATCAGACTGACTTCACTTTGATTGAAATCCTTTCTGTCTGGTTTGCTCTCTCTGAATAATGATTTTGTGCATTTTGAGGCTTAAACTGGTTTTTAGAAGCTGTGATTCTGTCCTCTTAGATGCCTTATAGATGTCTTAGTTGACAGACAGCTACTTTTGAGGAATCAGCGCAGTCCTTCGACTGTGTGTGGTTTATTGTCGTCTCACAAATTGTAGCTGAAGGCCTGATTTTCTTTAAAATACTTTTAAAAAGTTAATATTCAAGGATGTTTTATAGAGAAAGAGAAACTCAAAAAAGCAAAGTGCTTTCACAAAGACTTGAAAATAGTCAAAGATGGAGGCACACACCAGGATTTTGGTGGCTCTCAGTCTACTGAGAATGGTATCCTAACTGTCCCATTTTTGTAGGTTTGCAGTCTTTCACCTCCTTTGGCAGATGTTTTCTTCTGTTTGCATAACCAACAGGTCCCTTTGACCTGTGCGACTCCCACATCTCCTCCCTATTAGCCATGAGTCACTGCCAATAGGGCGCAGATGGATGCAGATACCAGAACTGAGGTTTTAGATTTTCTTCAAAGCATATTTGTACATCTTTACATTTTCTTCAATACAATTGTTATTCATTTATTATAATGTAATCATTTTTGTTCACATCCCATTTTAAATGATCTTGAGTTGTGTTCTGTGTAGTTTATACATGTGGTTTTATAACTACAGCATATTTATGGCAGGTTTGAAAAAAACTTGTGCATTAAAACAACATAATAGGAAACCACCAGGAATCTCAAATATTTACTAGTAATGGTTATTGGAAGTATGACTAATGTTCTCTGAGTTCCTTCCATTTTTATAATGTTGCTGACTAACATAGAAGCTAACCATGATGAGCAATCACATTGCTGACCTCTTCTTTTCTCTCTTTGTGACCAGCTGTGCAGCCTGTTCCTTCACTCATAGTTTGGGTTTGACCTGCTGTCATAAGGTCATCACCCAGGAAATAAAGACAATCAGACGTTACTTTGAACAAAAAACACATTATGAGTGCAGGCAGCACGATTTCCTGTGAGCAAGCTGCAATTTAAAGGGAAGTCAAAGATTTTCCATGTGTAACGGCGACTCCCTCTCTTTGTGGCCTTTGCAGTGGAATTATGTCTTCATAGATGATTTATTACCACATCATCTGAAACCATAGAGGTGGTGAATGACTCTTAGCTGTTATTTGATAACAACAAGGGGGGGGAACTTAATATCTCAGGATAAGATAAATACCATGTCCTAATATTTTAGTATTTATATGATAAAATGTATTGTGTCTCTGCTTTTAGGATAACAAACAGGTATGATTCAGTGATTTTGAATCACTGAGAGACAAAATATAAAAATGTGATTACTGCAATTACCTCCATCATCTTTTCCTTTAGCTGCCTCAAATCTCTCGTCTCCTGCTTGAACGGACTCAAAGTCCATCATCTTGACCTAGGGCCACTCTAACCACTGTGCTCATGCAGCTGCAGACTGCCACCAACTGTAGTCCAGGACAGTGGATGTGAGGCAGCACACTCCAGAATTATTCCATATATATATATATATATATATATATATATATGGAATATAAATACTGAATAAAACAGAGTAACCTGGAACATGGGAGGGAACACAGACGTAGCGATGCTGAACACGAGGAGACTGAGGACTTAAATACACACATGAGGTGATCAGGAGAAGTGCAGACACATGAGGACACAGCTGACTCCAATGAAACATAATGACAACACAGGGGAGAGTAACACTCGACACACTAACATGAGACACGGACCTTCAAAGTAAAACAGGAAATATGACAGGCACAGACTAGACACTAAAGTAAACCTAAGAACAAAACTCTTAACCAGAATAACAATGAAACTTAGGAGTATAATATTCTAAACAGGACAACGAAAGAATCAGAAAAAACACCAAAATACAAGAAACTGAAAATGCCTGATCAAAATGACCAGAACTGTGACACCACGATATGGTTACTGGTTAACGACTTCACCCATCGAAACACCGCGATGGCTGTAATGATGACACTTGATAATGAAAGTCAAAACCAGTGGATGACATCATGGTCATGGCTTCCTCTATCTTCCTCTCTTTATGACCCTTCCACCTGCTTTTTAAACAAACATTTTCCCCTGAGTTCAAATGATTTATTAATAAAGTTTGGAAATGGATCATCATGTATTTTGTATGTGATCAGTGGAGTATTAAAGAAAACAGTAATCTTAAGCATCTAATACAGGTGATTTTTGTGGTGACCACTCATTAAAAGCTGTTAAAAACAAAAGTCATAGAGGAAAGTACTTTCAGATTTGACCACAGAACTGGGTCACCCATTAATTGCAGACAGCTGTTGAAAGGAAACCCCCATAAAGTTACATGTAGGAGGTGCAAACCACTAATAAAATCAACACCCGCAGGTTAACATGAACGAAACTGATCACGTCACAGAGAGTCCCTGTGCTCTTGGTCTGTGGAAGGGCTTTCCACAGACCAAGGGAATCTCTCTCTCTCTCTCTCTCTCTCTCTACATATATATATATATATATATATATATATATATACATATACACATATATATATTATATAAACCAGGTGAATTAAAATGCTTGAACATATCACATGGTTAAGTGTCAATATTTACATGAGGGATTAAAAATATGAATGAAAAATGAATGTGTTGTGCTGGAAAAACAGCTGATTGAATTTATTGCATAGATACTAATTTTCATAATTAATGTGCAGGCTGGACTCAAACACAGGGCTCAGGAAGGCCAGTTTAAGTTATTTTACTTACAGTGAACTAATCATCTTGAGTTTATCAGTTAGTGAAGATCTGAGCTCAAACGCTAACAGGAGCGGGTCAGATAGCTCCTCCACAGATTCTATTTCAGATTACTGCCTCTCAGGGAAAACAAAACAGGACTTCTGCACAGAGGAGAAAACAAGGAAGCTACAGGCAACGTTTCACAGATGTGAGGTGACAACTTAAAAATCATGTGTGTTTAAAAATATTACTAAACATTTAAATACATCATCCAGCAGCTGGGACTTATTTGACCAGAGGTGGAAAGAGTACTCAAAATTTGTACTCAAGTACAAGTACTGTTACACTGGTTAAATTGTACTCAATTACAAGTAAAAGTACTGGTGTAAAAAAAAAAAAATACTTGAGTAAAAGTACAAAGTACTCTTCTCAAAAACTACTCAGAGTATTAATTACTTTTTAACAGACTGATGTTTTATTCTGTCGTCAATAGCAGGCATTCAACTCGATTCACCAGTATAAATATTTATGTTCAAAGCACATTTTTCAGATGAACAAGGTATAGAAAGGTAACTTGTTTTGTACATAAATGTAGATATAAAAGAAGGAATTTTGTTTGTTAAAACAATGACAAAAATGTTTCTGAACATGCGTAGAACCGTTTAAACTTTTCCCCATACACTGAACAACAGGCAGGTAAGTGTCTTAAACTCTTAGCATTTCTGTCACACTTTACTTTCTGAACCTTTTGTTCAGTTTCAGCAAGAGCTGGTTTTCTAAATTAACAGAGGCTATCCGACTTCGTTTGGCTGTGAAGAGTAAACCAGCACAGCTAAAAAGTCGTTCACACGCAGCAGAAGCAGGTAGAGTTGTGTTCAGTTTAAGAGAGAGGTTTTTGATGGCTGAGAAGGAGTGCAGCAGCTCCATGGTGTCTGTGGCACAAGCAAGATAACCATCAAGCTCAGCTGCACTTTGCAGCCTTCTGGAGATTGGTCTGGAGAAGAATTCATCTTCATCAGATGACTCTCTTTGCTGATCCTCACTCTCATGCTCCGTCGTTTCAAGATGTTGTTTAATGTATGCCAAGGCTGTAATTGCAAGTAGATAACACGATTTTGTTATTTACAGGGTTCATACGCCTTTTTCAGGGTCAAATTCAAGCACTTTTTAAGCACTTTCAAGGTCTCTTTTCAAGCTTTTCCAGCACACATATACAAATACACATATAAATGTGTGTACTGTCTCAGTGGCTGATAGTGCCCCACAGGTCTCAGTGTGAGCGTGAAGACATTTACAATGTTTAAGTAGTTTAATGCGTAGGTGCTGACGATAAACACATTTTGAATGAAAGCCGGGGAACTTTGGTAGCACAGAAACACGTGGCTATTCTTTGTGACCATATGGATCGGTCCCTCATATTACCATTATTTCACCCAAAGGCACCAAGTTAATACTTAAAAAAGCTGCAGCAATACACACAAATATAAACAGTACTTGGTGACAACTTTGCTTTAGCCTTTAACCCTCTGGTGTCCAGGGTATAATTGGCCGTTTTTGACAACTTTTGATTTGGCCTCTATATTTCACCTTTAAAAACTGTTTATCTAAATTAGAACAACAATTAAGAGATTTAGAAAAAAAACAACATACAGATATGAGTGCCAACTTGGCTGAAAGCATTAAAGATGTAAGAAAACAACTAAGCGATCTGTCTATGGAGGAAATAGAAAAGAAACTGAGATTCACAAAACAAACATTTTATGAGTCTGGTTCCAAAGCAACCAAAATACTGGCTAAACGATTAAAATCAATACAAATAAGTAATGCAGTTAATAAGATTAGAGATCCAAATACTAAGGAACTACTAAATGAACCAACACAGATAAAAAATGCCTTTCAAAAATACTATAAAACATTGTGTAATCAACCCGACCAGAAAAATGGACAAGAAATTGAAGAGTACTTGGCTCAGTTAGACCTTCCTTCTATTGGGATAACTCAAAATGAATTTTTAACTAAACCAATCACTAAGGAAGAACTGGATAGGGCAATAAGGAGATTGAAATCTAACAAAAGTCCAGGGAGTGATGGGTATCCCAATGAGTGGTATAAGACTTTTAAAGAGGACTTGGCTCCTATTTTGATAGATTCTTTTAACTGGACACTAAAACACGCTAAAAGTCCACCCTCTTGGAAAGAGGCCATTATATCAGTCTTACCAAAAGAAGGTAAAAACAAGGAAAACTGTGAGTCTTATCGCCCAATCTCCATCTTAAATGTGGATTATAAATTATTTACATCCATAATCACAAGACGCTTAGAGCTGTTTCTCCCGGATTTGGTGGATGAAGACCAGACAGGATTCATTAAGGGGCGACAGACACAAGATAATATACGACGCACATTGCATATAATTAACGAAGTTAATAAAGAGAAAATCCCAACAGCTTTAGTGAGCTTAGATGCTGAAAAGGCCTTTGATAGAGTTTCTTGGATGTTTCTTTTTGCTGTTTTGAAAAGAATGGGCTTTAACAGTATCTTCATCGAGTATATACAATCCTTGTACCACAGGCCATTGGCTAGAGTTAAAATAAATGGGGACCTGACAGACAGTTTTGAGCTCTTCAGAGGAACCAGGCAGGGTTGCTGCCTGAGTCCAGCCCTTTTTGCTCTGTATATCGAGCCTTTGGCCCAGTATATACGGCAAAGTGCAGACCTAAAAGGGGTTTCAGTTTCTAAAATTGAACAACGAATAGGTCTCTTCGCTGATGATATAATTATATACCTACAGGATCCTGATACGACCTCGATTGATTAAAGCATTAAAATATTTTGGCAAAAATTCAGGGTATAAACTAAATATCTTAAAGACTCAAGTACTCTGTCTGAATTATTTCCCCAAAGATTCAATTCAAAACGAATATAAATTAAAATGGGACTCAAATAAGATCAAATATTTAGGTGTCTATCTAACTAGTGAAATAAGTACACTATACGAGGCAAATTATGTAAAGATTAGTAATACAATTCAAAAAGATTTGATTAAATGGGCTCCACTTGTCATGGACCTCAGTTCAAGAATAGAGGCAATAAAAATGAATGTGCTTCCTCGACTACTGTATCTATTCACTTCATTGCCATATACCAGATGCACAATTTGTTAGATGGGATAAATTAGTTAGTAGATTTATTTGGAAAGGGGCAAAGCCAAGAATAAGATTTAAAATACTCCAATTAAGAAAAGAAAAAGGAGGACTTGCCCTCCCGAATTTCAAGGAATATTTCTATGCAGCCCAGCTGAGATATTGTTTACTGGTGTTCCCCGGATTATATCTCAAAATGGAAGCATATGGAGATAAATTATTGCTCATCATGTCATCCACAAGCAAGATTGGGAGAGGAAACTATACAGTCTATGAACGCAAATTTTATTACTGAATTCACTATTAAACTCTGGTGGATTATAGTGAAGAAATATAGAATTATAGAAGACTGTAAATTGTTGATTTGGCCTGCATTTTCTCGAAAATTCCAAAGTGGACAATGGGACAGTACATTTTTAAGATGGGTCAATAAAGGAATTACAGCAATGTGCACATTAATAGACGGGAAAACATTCAAATCCTTCGAGAATCTACAGAAACAATTTGGACTGGATAAATCAGATTTATTTAGGTACTTTCAATTAAGACATTTTTACAATACAGAAATTAGTAAGAAGCTCTTGAGAGAAGGAAGCCAGATAATAGAAATAATAACAGGTGCATATAAAAATCCTCCATCAAGAATTTTATCGAAATTATATAATGGTCTGCAAAATTTGAATAGGAATGAAACATTATATATCAAACAAAGTGGGAATCTGAATTACATCTTGAATTGTCAGAGGATGACTGGCGATCCGTATGTCTCTCACAGCATAATTCCACCAGCTCTAGACGATGGAGAGAATATGGCTGGAAAAATGTGATTAGGTTCTTTATTACTCCTTATATTAAAAGCAAGCAGCTGAAAACATCCCAACGATGCTGGAGATTATGTGGAGACTGGGACGCCAATCATTCTCATGTGTTTTGGAAGTGTAAACATATCAAACCTTACTGGGAAAGCATTGCAGTAACAATGAAGAGAGTGCTGGGGTATGAAGTGCCGTGTGAGGCACGAGTAATGTATTTTGGAATATGGGGAAATGTAAGAAAGGAGGACCATTATTTGTTTAAAATTATGTTGTTGTCAAGCAAAAAGGTAATAACAAAAAACTGGCTGAAAAGTGACCCTTTAAAATTGGAAGAATGGACTGATGTAATCGAGGAAATATATATGATGGAGAAAATGACCTACACTCTGAGACTGAAATCTGACAAACATCGTGTTGTGGAAGTTTTTTAACAAAGCCTGCAGACACGATGAGCGGTTACAAACCCAACACTTTATTTCCCATGCATGAGGAGAGACGTCAGTCAGGGGGGCACTGAAAGTAGTCTCTGACAATGAACAATTCAAGTTCCTTTTATACACAGTCGCAGAACAAAAGGCTTTTACAGTTGCAGTTCACACCTTGGCTCTAAACAGAAAGACCCTCTATCACTTGTGTGAATCTCCCCCACTCTGGGGTCAAGTCTTCCTGTGTGAGCTTCCGTCTCCTGGCTTCCTCCTCCTCGGAGACATTCACCAGTTTCTCACCGTCTGTTTTCCCGGCGTGAATGAGGTGTGAACCAGACGTACTAAACTAAGTAACATGAAAGCATTTCATCAAGACAATACATTAAAGAGAAATCCCACAACAATCGAAAACAGTGGGCAAAATGGATAGCCTATAAGACTCATTCAGTTCCATAAGGCAGGGACCTTTCCTCGTTTTTTGTTTTGTTTTGTTTTGTTTTGTTTTATGTTTGTTTGTTTGTTTTTTTTCTCTTCCTTTTCATATTTTTGTCTGCGTGAACTATAAATTTGGAAAAGTACAAAATAAAAAGTTAAAAAAAGAAAAGAAACTGTTTATCTTGCCAATCTGTTATTTACTCATTTTGACATAATGTATCAGCACAATTTATCTAAATTCAGACAAAATTTAAAATACGAGTAGAAAGTGATATTTTTGACTGTAAAAACCACAAGCATGTTTAACGAATCATTTTCATAACTTGAAATGCAAATAGAAATTGTACATTTTTTAAAAATATCCACAAGTTTTGCAAACAACAAAGTTATATGGTATGGTAAATCCTGCAGGTCTGACAGTAGGTGTGTCACTCCTGTTTTCCATGTGGGGACAGCGTTTACACTGCAATCTGCCTTTGGTGGCTTTTTTGCAGGAACTGTGACATTCACTTGTAGAACTGACACACAAAACAAAACAACGACTACACTACACACTAACTACACAAGACAACACACTAACTTGAGACTCCAAACACAGTAAACGTCACAAATCTCTCACGTATCAAAACTCTCTCTCTCTTTCGCTAATTCGCTCTCTCTCGCCGGTCACTCTAAAACTTCCCTCTCTTCCCAAACAACCAAATGCCACATGTTGCCATATCATTTTTTGATTGGTCGACATGGTACATTTTTCCACCAGTAGGGAAGGAGTGTTTTTTCCTTTTCTTTTTTCACTCACAAGCAAAGCGTGTTTGCTAGCGCTCTCACTAGAAAACACCGTTTTTACCGTTTCTTCCAGGAGTAAACGCCACTATTGTATTCCAAAAAAACCCCAAACAACACAAATTAAAAACTGGTATTTAGGTTGAAGTCCGCACGTTCGACCCAAGTTGAAATGGAGACTCTGGGTCCATCGACCCCAGAGGGTTAATCAGAAAGCCTTAAGTTGGCTAGTTATGTATCAGGCTAATGTTTAAAACTTTCACTTGAGTAAATTAACTCGTATTACTGCTAAGTAATGTTAGCTAAGTTCACAGCATATTCCATAATAGCGCTGCCATACTGCATCACACTCAGTGCATTTCAATCATTTCTCCAGCGAGTTTGATAGCTAGCAAAATAATAATCATAGTTTTAAAAAATAGCATGTGTAATGTACACGTACTGGAAAATTATTTACTAGCACTCACCTATCATGCGACTAGAGAGCGCAAACTCCGCCATTGTTGTTTTCCATCAAACACTCATTAAAACAGCAACCTACAGGTATGTTAGCACACTCATCACCGACTGGCAGAGGGAGGGCGGGGTCACAAGTTGAAATAGACACAGGGCAGCCCAGGCGGGGAAATTTTGCTTTTACATTTTGCGACTCATTTTATTTCTCTATCTGATAAGAAAACTATTCAGTCAGATAGTTATTTGTGGTGAATGAAATACAGTTACACTTTCAAGCACTTTTAAGCACCACATCTAAAATTCAAGCACTTTTCAAACCTTGAAAAGACAACATTAAAATTCAAGCATTTTCAAGGATTTCAAGCACCCATACGGACCCTGTATTTAAATTTCAGTGATTATTCCTGAACACAAATTTAAAATCGGCAAATTCTCCAAAAGGATTGTTTAGTATTCAGGACAGACCATCAATAACTTACAACGTATTAGGGGAAATACTCACTTAAGCATGTGTTCAAATGTAAAAATACACAAAAATGGGATCACATGAATCCTTACCAGCCTCTATTACATCTGCTCTGTCAGTCCAGGAAGTCTTGAACTTGGGTAAGAGGACTGCAGCTGCAGCCAACTCTGGATCCTCTATCATCAGTCCAAAACGCTTTTGAAGGCCATTTTGCAGGACTCTGATGAGTGGCACACATGTCTTGCTTGATGTCTCCAGCCTGCTAAGTTTGGACAGTAGTTGTTGGATTACTGGCAGGAGCCATCCCATAAAGGAAGTGGACTCAGACTGAAGGATGTTTGAAGTTTTCACCAGTGGCTTCATGGTGGTACAGTACTCCCTAAGGAAGGCAACTTCTGCAGGACTCAACCTGTAAGACACAACAACAAAACCCACCATGACTATAATAGGGATCTTCTGATTTAATATTAAGAGTCTGCTCACGTTTTTAACCATCCATTAAGGAAAATTCCCAAAATTTGCAACCATATTGGTAGGTTTTACTCACATTTTCACCTTGAACTCCTCACAAATGCTCCTGATGGCATCTTCCCCCTTCTCATCAATGATGTGTATTATCCTTTCAATGGCAAGGTAGGTTGAATTCCACCGTGTTGCATTGGGACGAATGATCTGTAGCTCACACTTGTTGTTAGAGTGAACTGTTAAATGTTTGTCATTTTTATGCTTACCATCCATTTCTACATTGTTTAACTGTAGGATGAAAAGAATTCCACTGTCCCCCTCCCCAGATTCTCGAGGTTCTGGGTGGGGGCTGTAGTCTTTTATTACAGGCAACATCCTTGTGAAGGTCTTTTTGATGTAAGCTTCCTGCCCAGCAGGAGGTCACACACACACACACACACACACACACACACACACACATATGCATACAGTGCTTTGTCTTTGTAACCAAGGGGGTTTATGAGGGGAGGTACTATTGTTTTGTGTGAACTGTCTCTCAATAAAAGGCAGCGAGAGGAGGCCATCGTCGGGGTCATTCGTGATGAGCTAAGATACCAACGAGGCCTCCCTTGCGCAAGTAATCAATTGAACGCTGTTGCCTTGTTTTTCTTTCATGGGAATAAGTCCTGGATACAGCGGGGTCTGAGTTTAGACACAACACTTGTCCTCTACCACTTCATTAGCCAAATGAGACCGGCCAGTTTTGTTCCAAATGGCCTGGCATTTTGCAAAGGTTGCACGGGAGAGCCTCTTGTAGGTGTCATTCATGCTGTAACTTTTCTGATGAGCTGACCAACAATCAGTAGTGGTAGCAACAAATTTGACTTTATCCAATGCTGCAACCAAAGTCATCTTCATGTGATCAGGAGCTTCACAGATTCTGGCACGGACAGTGGGTCTGGAGATGACTTTGGCTTGAGGTTGTAATGTGGTAACCAATTCTTTGAAGGATGGCTATTCTACCACTGCAAATGGCTGTAGACCCTCACATATGAAATTGATGACAAGCTTGTCAACAGTTGCTTGTGGAACATGTTTGTTTGCAGCTCTCAACATCAGGTCTGGTAACTTGGCTTGTGTATTTGCTGAGAGCTTGTTTGGTGTGGCTGTGGTCTTTCGCTGACGAGATGTTGATGCCACAGTGATATTGTACTGCTCAATCTTCGATGGATGTTTCCTCTGTAGAGATAAATATTATCATACGTCAGGTTCATACATTACTTCATAACATCACTGTGATTAACACTAAAGGAAAATACATTTTTAAAACATCATTCAACTAGACTTGAGCTAATTTTTGATTGTTTAGCATAGTATAAAAGAGTGGTGAATTTGGTCAAACTTTGAAGATATATTGCTGTATTTATTCACAAGTGTAAACCAATTTTGAACGATCATTGCAAAAAACATGTATTTCTGTATACATTCTAAGTTCTGTAATCTGTATACTATCTGTAAAAAGAGTATCGACCAATGTATCAGTATCTAAATATTTAACTCCTTTTTATCAGTATCACCCTAAAGTTTTCAGTATCAGTCAGGTCCTAAAAATACTAAGAGAGCAAAATATGTGTATATAGCAAATCTAATTTAAGAAAAGGGATCACATACACAAAAATACTGCCCATACAGCTAACAAATAAAAACAATCCACATTATGTTCTTTAAAAAAATATATCATGTTGGGAAACATATAACCCTACTGATTACAAGCCATGTCACCATGATAGATCTATATCAGGCCAATGATACTGATCAACTGATCCATCAATCGGGCTCTGGTACATGTCAGCTGAGAGCTGGAAGATTAATTTGAGATGCAGCTCAGCACTGTGTGCCAGTTTTTTGTTTTTTTTAATATAGGCCAGCTGATTGTAGGCCTGTGAGTTTTAAATGACTACAAATTTAATTTATTGCAAGGACGGTGGTTGTCCAAATAATAAGCTAAAACATTCCTACGAATTGTAGCTCAGTTATGCATGCACACACACACGCACTTTAGCTAGCTCCGTCTTATTTTAATATCAGGCTAACCAATGGCAGTGACAATATCTTAGCCAAACTAATAACCTTAACACACATGAAAAATAAGAAAGCAATATTGTACACGTAAAACCTCTTACCTCAATGTGTTTTTTTAGATTAGACGCCGAAGTCTTGTAAGCTGAAATGACTGTAGAGGTCAAACAAAGTTTGCACTGCATCTGGACGCTGACTCCTTTTCTTACGGTGGCTGGGAAGTGCAAGTTGCAACAGATTAAAAACCCACAACAAATTAAAAAATCCCACAACAAATTAAAAATCCTTGACGGAAAGGGATTGTCTGAAATACCAGAAGTGACACAACGATTAGCCTAATAGGGCTTTTGGAGCGTGATGTTACGAGAGGGGGCGTGGCCAGGATTTTTGGTTGAGGCGCCATGCTTCTGGGCCAAACAAAGCGCTAGCGAAAGAGGAGCGAAAGTACACGGATAACACCAGCTATGGTTCGTACTTGCTGTGCGGTTGGTTGTAAAGTTAGATCGCACGACCGGCAAGGGAATAAGGTTGAAAATGGTTTATCTTTTCATTCTTTCCCCACCTGGAAGCAACATGAGGCAGCTCATGTATCGGATGTCATGTGTCACTCTGGTTTTCTGTTTCAAATTCGTTTAAGACATCCAGAGTACTCTGATGAAATTGACAAGGACATCTCCAGTTTACATGGGAAACTATTATTTCATGTTTTTGAGATTATTTATTTACATCACTTTTCAGAAAACGTACATACAGGTCTTATTCAAAACTGCATATCTGTTTTTTTAATGCATGTTGAAAGGGCAAAAATATTCCTGAGATACTGTTAACATTATTAATTTTGAAGGCTATTATACAGTGGTATTAATTTAAACTGAACACAAAAGGATTTTGATCAAAGTTAATGTCTCCACTTGTTTAAAAAAAGAATTCTGTCATTTATTTGCTTTTATTATTTATTTATATGCCCTCCGCGGACCATCTCTGCACTGCATGGGTGATTAGTGGCTCCGTGCACACTAAGGGCTGCACACAGGGACAAGGCGTACTAGGTTACGATCAGATCTTCCCTGGGCAGGGAGAGGTGATGAACTGTATGCCACTTTTTCATTGGCATACATTAAGTACAATGTTTTATTGCCTACGGTGGGGCAGGTCACATACTGGGTGAAGGTGGGCAGTGTGGAGTCCAGCGAGACATGATTAAAGTCCCCTGATATTAGAAGAAGAGCTCTCGGAGATTGCGTTTGCAGTCTGCGGACCACAGAGAGTCACAGGCTGCCTCCACGGATGCTAACGGCTAATGTCTCAATGTCTGTGTTGCAGAGTTGTTCTTTCACAGCGATGTGCCCAGGGGTCCCACAACTGTCTTTAACAAACACTGCCAGCCCCCCTCCTTTCCTCTCACCGCTGTCTCTCGTCTTGTCCGCCCGCAGCAGCTGGAAGCCGGGCAGTCTACTCACAGAGGGAGTACCGGGCAGTGTCGGGGTACTGCCACTGTGACCGGGTTAGCGTCATTAGCTCCTCGATCATATCAGGGAGCGATCTCACATTTACAGTGATTACAGGAAGGAGAGATGGTGTGTAAGGTGTCCTTCTCGGGAGACATCACCCCTGTCTCTTCCCTCACTGGGGACGTAGGGTCTGTCTGCCGGTAGCGCAGCTGCAGGGCGCAGCGCTAACAGCTGATCCCTAACGTAAACAAAAGAGCCATGCGCCGAGTGTCCAAATATGGGTGAAAAAAGTGGAGACAAAAGAAGAGAAAAGTCAACATAACTAGCACGAAGTGGTAACGCATGATGGCAGAATCTGATTGCTAAGACATAAGTTAAAGGTTAAGAGAAGTAAAGAGGAAAATAAGAAAGCTCAGAAATGAGCAGAGCTAGCTCTGCTCATTACCTGTTAACTGTGGTACCTGTTATGGCAGCTAAGGTTTCAGAAAAAGTATTCTGTTGTTTGTTTGCTTGATCATGCCTTAAACACATCAAAATGCATAGTGGGATTATAATGCAAGTCAATACTGTGACAAGCACTGGTACTGAATAGGCAATCGCTTAGCAGCAAGGTGAATCGGTGATGCATTAGTGTGGTCTGCACTTCCTCTTCTTTGATTGGGTGAAATGAGTTGAAAGTAATTGGATAAGGGGACCATGGGGAGTGCCCTGCATAATTTCAATAAAACGCCGTTTTAAACGCCGTTACAGCTGGCACAGAACGCCGTAAAAAACGCCGTTTTTATGCTTCTTTGAACGGCGTTTTCTGCCGAATGGCGGAAAAAACGGCGTTTCCGTCTGTCTTTGAACGCCGCTTTTTACGTCACTTGGATGGTGCGTTCAGGGCGCCATGTGAGACTCGGAAAAAATGGCGTTTGTCGGAACAGAACGCCGTTTTTTTCGGCGTTTTGAATGATTAAACGGTGTTTTTTTACTCCATTTCTTAACCAAACGGGTTAGAAAAGTGGCGAATTTTGGCACTAATGGCTTGCCATACTAATGGCTTGCCATAAGCGTTAGCCATGTTAGCACGTTACCTTCAACAGGTGGTCAGACTGCGAAAACAGGCACTCAGTCAGATTTTGGGCTCTCTGTTTCGCTGCAGGGTCCCTTCATTCTTCACATATCTGTGTCGAGCCGAGTGTAAATCCTGAGGCTGAACGGCCTTTGTACAAGCACGCACGCTTCTTAGCAGAGCGAAGCTATGAGCTAGAAAAATCCAGGCAGACAGCCTGCATCTGTCCAACCAATCAGAGAGCTCCTTACATCCCACGGTGTGGCTAATTTGAATAGCCGCAAGGAAGTTGTTAATCGAAGAGCTAATCCAGCAACTAATCCAGAAATTAATCCCTGAGCGAACAGGAAAGGGAAATGGATTTTGAAATGCAGTTTATTAAAGTGCAAATGGAAAAAGGATTTTGAAATGCAGTTTATTAAAGTGCAATTGGAAAAAGGATTTTGAAATGCAGTTTAATAAATTGGAATTCAAAAATAAATTTACAAATGCAGAATTTATTCTGCAATTCATTATTTAAGCACAGAATTTTTTATTTCGATGCGCGTGGCTCTTGTGGTCCTCCATACTCATATGCATCAGAGGGAATTCCACCACACGTCACTAGCCCCCACAGCAAGCGGCCGTGCATTCACTAAAGCAAAATAAAATAAACCTATAAATCAAGCAACATAAAACACAAAACAACTCAGTAAATGATATACAGAGAAACAGCAACAAACACACACACACTTCTAAGGACCTCGACATCTCTCTCGCATTGCGTTTTTTAAACATGTTTCCATTTGTCACTCCAGTCTTTACTCTGAAATACAGGAAGAGAAATCATGGCTGAAACAATTTCTCATGAAACCAGGGGTGTGGTCCAACAGTCAGGAACCTTCCTCACCAAAACTAACTGAGAGAAGTGACCCAGAAGTGTCTGTGTTGCAGCCACAATGAATCAAGATCATGAACTTTATTAACTGATCAAAGTCTATTCTTCCATCTTCTGTATTATTCAGTTTGCATTGGTAATGCCCATTATTGTAATGCTTTTTTAAGATGAGCAAAACTTTATTTTACTTTGGCTTAGCTGGGATAAGTGATGGATGGAGGGAATTTTACTTCAGTCACAGAAATCCTAAACAGGAAGGAGGAGCAGAGTTAGAGTGGATCACTATCCAGCAGGGAAACAAGATTTATTTCAATTTCTTGGCCATGAGTGAGATTTACTAAGTGGGCAAATTAGGGTGATGACACCGTTCCAGAGTGATCTATTAATAGTGCACCAATTTACATTCAGAGATGCATGCAGCCAGTTCATTTCAGCATTAACCGGCTTTCTACCAACAGCAGGACAAAAACAGCAGATTCAATCATGGAGACACAATGTTTTAATTAGTTTAGCAGATTCAGTAAGTGCAGGTCTTCAGTTTACATTTCCTTGTGAAAACAGCACAGCAAAGGAGACTCTGTGACATTTTGGTATAAGGGACATATCTTCTGACCAACCTGCTGGGACTGTGTGAGGTCCTGAGGCTAAGAGTAAGGATTTATCCACAGGAGAGCTGCGTTCTTACAAACCATCCCACTGTGTAAACCTGACATCTGTGGAACAGCTGAGCTGTATGATGTGTACAAGGACACAAAACATTATTTACCATCAGATCCTGAACCCTCCATGTGTTAATCAAGAAACTGCTGCTGTGCTACATCCATAACTAATGAATAAATTAGGAGCTAAAGCTAAAAGGACAGTTTATTTGTACCAGCTTCATGTGAACACATTCAAGAACATCACAGATGAAAGAAACATTAAAAACTTGCACACTACATAAAGCAAGAAAAATAGTTTTTCTTTCAGGTGGTTTCAGAAAAAACAAAAACATCAAACACCTCCAAGACTCTCTTTGAAAGAGCTAAAAACCTTTATTTTCATGGTCCAATCATGAGTGAACTCCCCGATGAAGCCTTGTGTGCTAAAACATGTCAGAGTTTTAAAGGTTAAACATGAGTTTCCAAAACGTTTTGCTGGAGAACGATGAACTATTTGACTGAGTTTCAATTATTTACAGACGAGCAAAACCAGGACAGAGAAAAAAGGACAAAACTGACTCAGTAAAAGGACAGAAAATAAGATCCCATGTGCATCTGTATTATGTAGAAGTTCAGCCCAGCAACCAGTTCAGTTCAACACAAGTTTAAATGATTCTATCTGAACTCTGTGGAGCCTGATCTCAAGCTTTTTGAGTCTGACTCTGAAACCAGAGGATCTTTCTGTCTCTTCAGATTCACTGTGATCCAGTGATGGGAGTGATTTCAGCCCTGAGTGATCACGCTGATGTTTGCACAGAGCAGACAATGAAGTGAATGTTTTGGCACATTGGTAACAGTGAAACAGTTTATTAGTAACGTGGGATCGTTTGTGTTCAGAGTATGAACTGAGATTCCTGAAGCTCTTGTCACACTGGTCACAGCTGTAGTTTCCTTCCATGTGTGTACGTTCATGATAGTTACGATGACCTGAACGTGAGAAGCTTTTGTCACAGTGTCTGCACTTGTATGGTTTCTCTCCTGTGTGGACTCGTTTGTGTGCTTTAAGCTCACCTGCAGTGGTGAAGGATGACCCACACTGATCACAGAGGTGCTTTTTAACCCCACTGTGAATCAGTTCATGTTGTTTTAAGTTACATGATGTGGTGAAGCTTCTCCCACATTCTTTGCAGTATTTCAGTTTGTCTCCACTGTGTCTACGTTGATGTGTTTTTAGGGTAGCTTGCGAACTGAGAGTTTTTCCACAGAGGTCACAACGAAACTCTTTCCCACCACCACAGTGATGACAGGGTTGAGAACTGGATCCTTCTGTGTCGCTCTGCTTCTAAACAAAGACACAAAGACAGTGTAAGTCAGTCCTTCAACACTTTTATCCTGAACGTCGCCTGAAATAAAGAGCATCTCTGCAGACGTCCAATTACATTTTATGTTTCAGTTAACACACTCAGTTTACTGGGCTGCAATAACTATAATACTACCACCATAATACTACAGTAATACTAAAATCATAACTGAAATGAAAATCTGAATAATCACTCAGAGCTGCTTTTCCATGCAGTAGAATTGCTAACATGCTAACACAGTTTAATGAGCAGAGTTGTTTCAAACAGTCAGGCTAAAATGACAAGATAACAATATAAATACATACCTCACAGTAACTGCACTTGTAGAGTCTCTTTCTGGTGTGGATCTGTTGGTGTTGTCTCAGGCAATGTGGAGATTTAAAAGTCTTCTCACACAGGTCACATTTATAAGGTCGTCCCTCAGTGTGGTTAAACATGTGTTGTTGTAACTCTGTGTGAGTTATAAACTGTTTGCCGCACTGTTCACAGCTGTACACATCATGTCTGGTGTGAATGCGTAGGTGTATATTTCGGTGCCCTCTCAGGCTGAAAGTTTTTCCACAGATGTCACAGCTGTATGCCTTAATTCCAGAGTGGGTAACTAGATGACTCTGTAAGCTGCTACTTTGAGTAAAAGCTTTGCCACACTGATCACAGCTGTACGCTTTAACTCCACTGTGGATGAGTTGGTGTGTTTTTAGGGAATGCTTCCAGGAAAAAGACTTTCCACACAAGTCACAGCTGAACGGTCTCTCTCCAGTGTGGATGACCTGATGCTTTTTTAGTGAAGCATTCTCAGTAAACTCCTTCCCACACTCATCACAGCTGTATGCCTTAATTCCAGAGTGGGTAACTAGATGACTCTGTAAGCTGCTACTGCGATTAAAAGCTCTGCCACACTGATCACAGGTGTACGCTTTAACTCCACTGTGGATAAGTTGGTGTCGTTTTAGGGAATGCTTCCAGGAAAAAGACTTTCCACACAAGTCACAGCTGAACGGTCTCTCTCCAGTGTGGATGACCTGATGCTGTTTTAGTTTAGCCTTCACAGTAAAATCCTTCCCACACTCGTCACAGCTGTATGTTTTCTCTCTCTTTCTTCTGTGAGGTTTGTCGGCCTCCTGAGAGCGCTGACTTCTCGCTCCATGTTGGTCCTGCAGTGACAGAGATACAAACAGAGGCAGTGAGTGAAATGCAGTCGTGGAACACCTGAACCTTCAAACTCCCTCCATTAACACTAGTTTTAAACCTGAAGGTGGAGTGTGGCACCAAACACCTTAAAGGTCTCTTATCCCCACCTGCTGGTAGTTCTAACACATTACATCCAACCTGCTGTTAAAAATAATTCATGACTGTTTAAACACTGAAATCATGCCCATCCCTCCTGATTGTGTACACACACACACACACACACACACACACTTTTATATTATTTTATAATTTATATCATATTGTTGTTTCCTATTACATATTTGTATAATATTTTATAGATTTATATATAATCCTTTACTGATAATAAATCCTATGTTTGGTTATTTGTTTATTCAAAAGTAACCCCATTAGTTTCCACAACAGAGGTTGCTCGTCTTCCTTCAAATACAAGCAATCGTGGGCGATCGTGGCTCAAGAGTTGGGAGTTCGCCTTGTAATCGGAAGGTTGCCGGTTCGAGCCCCGGCTCCGACAGTCTCGGTCGTTGTGTCCTTGGGCAAGACACTTCACCCGTTGCCCACTGGCGCCCGGTGGCGCCAGTGTCCGGCAGCCTCGCCTCTGTCAGTGCGCCCCAGGGTGGCTGTGGCTACAACGTAGCTGCCATCACCAGTGTGTGAATGTGTGTGTGAATGACTGGATATGTAAAGCGCTTTGGGGTCCTTAGGGACCAGAAAGGCGCTATATAAATACAGGCCATTTACCATTTTTACATAAAATATTACACAATAAAGTGGATTCAAAATATCCACATAATTTTACATCCACAGTGGGGTTTCACAATTAAAATATAAGCAATCAATAATAACAATAATAATATCAATAACATTGAGACACATTACACAAATTTCAAAAACAAATCATCTCTTACAATATTTACAACAACTAAAAGCTCTATAAATCGGCTTTTAAGTGTTCATTGAAGTTTTGAATAGTTGCTAATTCTCTAATTTTATAAGGCAATTTATTCCACTTAAAAGTTGCTCTAAGTATAACAGTTTTACACAAAGTTACTTTTAACTCGAGGATTTAATAAATTGCAGTTTGTTGAAAACTGTGTAATATGATTATGTATTTCATCTGGATACTGCAGCTGAGCAGAAAAAAAATGTGTTGTGTTTAACAGTATTGCTTTCTTTATAACTACAAGTATTAAATCCCAGTTCTTTGTATTCCCTACGGAGAGAAAGACATGGCTCAAAGTGGTCAAAGCTCAAAAGATGATCTCTATTTTTCATTCCCAGGAATGGAGACCTGAACACACAAACACATAAGCTCAGGTCTGAAGCACAAACAGGAAGCCTAGTTATGTATATACTTCCTCTAGACGTCACACACACTTTAAGTTTCGATCAAAGACTCTGCTTAGTTTCACTTTCTGGCTGCAGCTCCTATTTTCTGCAAAAGCATGTAGTTTCCTGTCAGTACTTTTTGGCACAGACTGTACTCAGAGTTGGGCCTCTCTTATACATAAACAATATAATCAGCAAATAACAATAAGAATATATATTTAAATCCCAACAGACCCCCTTTTCGTCTTTTTTAAAAGACGACATAAACCCTAATTTATCCCATTAAGTTTTACTTTCATGTGACAGTAATAGCTAAAATTTAAGAAACATCTAGCTCTTAGACAGCACCTCACGTTTGCGCTGGGCTGTGAACGGTCCTCCCTTAATTATTACCCCCTTTTTAAGTAGAATCCCAGTTTAAACCCACTTCTGACTTCCCTCACTGCTCACGGTAAAATCCAAACAGATATAATTAGCTTTTCCTAATAACAGGTCCTAAATTACTTTTCATCACTCTTTGGAAACAGCCTCTATAGAGTTAAAATTTACTCCTGGCTTTTCACCCCCTCTACGGGTAACATATATCTGGCCTTAACACTATTCTTGGGCAATTTACATAACATAGAAATCCTGCAAACTATAACTAAAGTCCTTCTCATTACTCTTCATCACTTTTATGCTCACATTTAACCTGTGTCTAACAAGCTTTTAGTCTCCTAAACCACACATTCTCTGGAACTGAGGTTCTCTGTGCTCTGTGCTTCTTTTCGGGGTCTCCCTTTCTCTGGTTGGTTCCTGGATTCTCGCCAACCCCTCCGTGGTTTTGCTCTGGTTCTGGAATCGCCTGTAAAAGATAGATAACAAAACACCTTTCCCTGCTACGCCTCCATAACCTATTATGTTCATCAATTGTTCGCTTAATTCAATTCCACAACACAGTGTGATGGGAAATCAGCTGTGTTTTGCTGCCCATTTTATTTCGAATCTGGCGCGAACCGGCGAGACAGTTCCTGAATCAGTCACGTGGTACGGACTGCCCGCGAGGCCTCGAACGTCACTGCATACGTAATCAAAGGAAGCCTCGATACGCGCTTCACAAAAACTCCCGAGATTACCCGACACAGGTATCGAAGCTTCGACACACAGGACACATCACTGCCGTTGAGGCTGCGTACTTTAAAGCTGCAGAACCTGAATTGGGACACAGCCATGATGATCTCCAGCTTTGTGCTCGTCAACATTCTCACCTGAGTTAAGAAGACGATTACTGAAATGGTCTCAGCAGGTCCTTTAATGACAGCAATGAAATGCAGTGAAAAGGCTTTTTTGGGATTAAGTTCATTTTCATGGCAAAGAAGGACGATGCAATTCATCTGATCACTCTTCATAACATTCTGGAGTGTATGCAAATTGCTATTAGAAAAACTTAAGCAGCAACTTTTCCAATTTCCAATATTTATGCAATTCTCAAAACCTTAGGCCATGACTGTATAACCTCTTTTTAAGTTTTGTGGATATTATACATGGTTATGCTCAGGATATGTCGGCCAATTTCCACTGGAAATGCCTTTTGGTTAAACTGTCAGCAAGGAATTTGCATTTGCACTGTTAAATGTTTATATAACTTTAATGCACATAAAAAACAGCTGCTTTTTTAAGTGAAAATACATTAATGGTTTTTTTAATAAAGTTGTGGAGTTGTAAAGTATTTTGTCTAGTGTCAATTATATCATCAGTTATATTGTTATCGCAAATTTTCAAATGTATATCGTGATAAATATTTTTGGTCATATCGCCCTGCTCTGTCTGTCACCTTCTGTGTTGAGCTCATTGTTTTCTCTGTAGTGGCTGAGCTGAGTCCAAGTAGCTGAAAATGTTCCTCTGCTGCTCCGTCAGACTCTTCTCCTCCTGCTGATCAGCTGGGACACAAAACAGATCTTTGTTAGGCTCCACACTGCAGTCAAAGTGTCTCATATGTTCATCTGACAAGTAAAAGAACACATTTTTGCTTCCCGAGGTGGGCAGCTTATTGGAAACAAACACAGAAGGTTTGAGCACTGATACCTGGCATGCTGGCATTGCATCTTTCATTGCTGGCAATGAAAGATGCAATGGCAGCAATGAGGATTGTCAAGACTGAAACCAATCATTAAGCAGTAGTGGACTGACCTCCATTTGAGACTGCTCCAGCTGCTCTGTGACAGTCAGTAGATCTGCTACAAATTGCAGATCATATGCAAGTTTTGGAAATGACATTATAAATATTCCTAACTTAGACATGGCAGCCATGTTGATGTATTACCTATATTGGCTGAAAATGTTCATTTCCAGAGAAAAGACACAGGCAGACTATCCTTACAGGATGTGATGTTACATGTTATTATGTGATGTTATTGAAATCATCATGAATAACGGGAGTGGTGATTTCTATAACTTTGTGTATATAACTTGGCATTTCTTACTGATGTAGGCCAAAAATAAATACATAATAAAATTTAATTTATTTTAAAGGTTTATTTGCAAGACACAAAATCAGACAAAATAGAAAGTTCCACATGTATTGTGGAACTTTACACACACATAAAAGATATTAAGGATTGTGCATTAACATAAAACTGTTGTCGAAATTCACCAGAGAAACACACACACATGAAAAGGGAGAGAAAGAGAGAGAGAGAGAGAGAGAGAGAGAGAGAGAGAGAGAGAGAGAGACAGAGAGAGAGAGAGAGAGAGAATATGCAAACAGCTACCAAACAGTCATCATAATTCGTCATACAATCAACAATTAACAATCACTAATTAATATTAAAATCTGTAACATAATGTATTGTTTGGAGTTTAGTCTGATTGTTTCAGGATGACCTGCCATTATCCAATCACACATCTGCTTCCTGTATCTTTTGCTCATTTCTCCTCTTCTTTTCTATTTTTTCTAAACTGAGCACCTGATGACTTTGAACTTTTCTTGTCCATCTTCCATTGGTTTTAATTTTGCACTCCAGTATGAACACAAATCCCCCAACTCGAGGATCACCACAACATAACCTAACAGACCTACACCTTAGTTCACAGATTCACTTTGTCTAAGGTTTATTTCTGGGATTTCACACAAACCAGGATTCAAATCATGAATACATAATGGGCTTGGATTTACAACATTATGAATGAAATGTGCTCTGTTTGGAAGCAGCAGGCCTCCCTCCCCTTTCCAGGGATTGTGTGTGAGACTTTAAATCATCAAACTGTAAATTATAAATTTTTTGCCAATGCCCGTGATGCCGCCCCCCACCACGATGCCGCCTCCGGCAACCGCCCGTGTAGCCCGTATCAAAAACCGCTACTGTGTGTGTCACAAGTTAATCTGGCTGTGGGCTATGGTACTTGGCCAGAGGTGCCGCTGACTCGACTCCATTTGAGCGCACACAAAGTAAACTGCACGCTTTAATTGTGCAGCGAAAACGCTGAAATCGGAGTAATAACACGTACGAGGGGAACAATGAGAAGACAAGATTCTCCCGATCGTTTACTCTTGCTGTCCTGTGAACAGCATCGGCATGAGAATATCACCAGGTAAACCCGCGACATTTTTAAACATTTTGTTGTTCAAGAGGAACAAGACTGACGGAGTGTGTTTGAGGGAACCTCACAAATGTCCCAGATGACACATTTGGTGTTTATTTGCCTTTTTGTCGGTAGCGGCAAGTCTGCCACACATCTGTTCAACCAACTCCAGTTAATCTGGAACACCAGCCCACGTGTACACACACACACACACACACACACACACACACACACACACACAGTGAAACGTTTGAGAACCACTGCTACAGAACAATGGGGATTTCCGTTATATGGTGACACCTGCACCTCACGTGACGCCCACAATTGTAAAAAAACTGATGCTTGAGAGCGCGCGTGTGATGCAAGTATGTGTAGAGTGTTGCGCGCGTGATCAGTGGTGAGAAAAACAACTCACGAAACTTGACCTTTCTATACTCGTGGCTCACTTGCACTTTAATCTATTCGTTTGCACACTTACACACACCCAGCTGTGGTTTCCTGTTTTGCTACACTCTGGAGAGCCTCGCTTTTAACGGTCTTCTCTCACAGAGAGCAGCAGAAAACTTCGATAAACTCAAGACTGACTGAACTCAGTTCAAAGTTACCTTGGCACTTACCTTTAGATGCGAGAGGTAGTGATGGTCCGCTTGAAGCTGACGCTCCGGTGCGTGTGTCAAAAAGATCAACGCACTGCTTCTTCTTCTTACATTTATATTGGCGGTTGGCAAACAATTGAAAGGTGCATTACCGCCACCAACTGGTATGGAGTATGATCTGGAACGACGCTCAAAAGAAAAAAGAAAAAAAAATTTCCTCAAATCCTTCCAAACAGGTTCCCCTCTTTTAAAAACCGAAATAAGGCCTGATAACTTTTACTTCCCGATTCCTTTCGCAACAAATCAAAAAGATCCAGTTCGATTTTTAGGTTACTGAGATTTTGAATCAATTGTCTCCTCTCAACCTGATACCTCTGACACTGCAACATGACATGTTCTATAATTTCCTCTACCCCACAGTAATCACATTTTCCGGTACTATGTTTCCCTATAATAAAGTATTATTCAAGCCAGTATGTCCAAATCTCAGTCTGGATACAATCACCTCCTCCCTCCTAATTCGTCCTGCATTTCTCATTCCTCCCACCCTCCTTTGAATCTTATACAACCATCGTCCCTTCCTTTCCTCCTCCCACTGCTTTTGCCATCTTGCTGTCATATCTTGCCTTACCATACTCCTTATCTCTGATTGGCCAAAACTAACAGCCATGTCAACCATCCCATGTTTTACGGCCTCCCTTGCAACTCTATCTGCCTTTTCATTCGCCCATACGCCATAGTGTGCTGGCACCCACAAAAACACGACTGCAAGTCCCATCATGCGTATCCGGAAAAGTGACTGCTGAATTTCTGCCAAAACATCTGCTCTACTGTCTGAGTGACTATGCTGTAGACTGATCAATGATGAACTTGAATCTGAACAAATGACAGCAGTTACTGTGAGTCTTTTCCCCACACAGACACTACACAGACCTCAGGGTTCCCCCACACACGGATTCCCACTGTAACCCTGACTAGGATCATTTTCAGGACTTAAACAAATCAACTTTATAATGAATACCGTTCTGCTCACATCTCAAATGATAAAATACAGAAGTTGGCTGTAACAAAATTAATAAACGCTGACAGGTGTCAGTGCTACCCCTTCGCTTCCTGGCAGTGGACTCTTTAGTTGTTGCAAAACTCTAGATCAGGGGTAGGCAACCTTTCTGATGACGAGTGCCATTTAAAATTTCCTCAGAAGTCAGTGTGCCATATGATTGCATTAGCAATAAATTTAATAAAGCTCTATATTAACAGTTACACACTATATAGAACTCCTTTATAGAATTATATTTGTTCGCAGATGTTGGCAGCTATCAGCGAATAGTTATCAGCTATTTTGAAACCAAAAAAAAGACACTTTTTATCCATAACAAGAACTCCATAACAGCAAATGAACTGGACAACAGAAAATACAAATGCTATTTATGGTTTCCTCACAACAATGATAAGAAAAATAAACTAAGCCAATATGGCATGTCTGTTAATACAGAGACACACATGATAATATGATCTCTGGTCTCCCACTCAGAGACACAGGTGTTCGAGTGTCCAACATTCAGACAGATACCTGAGGACTCATGTGAGAGAAAATCTGCTCACACAGATATGTAGAGCCAAATACTGTCAATAAGGCCTCTGCAATGTTCTGAAGACAGTTAAACTTGTCAGGTAGTGATGTCCAGCAGGTGACAATGCAAGCTCCATGAACACACACAGCTGTGGATTCCAGCTGCTTCGATGTTATATGTATGATTTCTATACATTTTACGTCAGATAAAAACTTTGGTTGTAAGCTTCAGATAATTATTTAATAAAAGCGAGACATTTTAAATGAGAATAAGAAAAGTATTTCTTTGTGCCCCCCTTTCCCTGTTAATGCCCTACCTGGCCCCCTGGCAACACTTTGCTAGACCCGCCCCTGCACAGTTACCAGCTGTCAGCTACTTAGAAAAGGATCCTGGTGTTATTTGTCTCTCAGAAACAGTTCATAACTTCCCTTCAACTCATTCATGTCACCTAAAAGGTAAACCTGTTTCTCCATCACCTGTTCAGCTCTGATGATTCAGTAAGGACATCTCCTGGTTTCATCTGCATGTTTCCCTCTCACCAGATATACAAACCGATATCATGACCAGCAGCTGTAGCTCCAGCAAACATCAGCTACTAGAAATTAATATTAAATACATTCTAACAACAGCTGACGAAGCTTAAAAGTGCTGCTGTTGTTTAGCACGACATCTGCTGGTTTCGTCTTTCTGGCGCAAATTGGGCGATAAACAAACAAGAGAGAAAAGCCGATCAGCTGATCATTGATCCGTTTCATGATTGAAGTAGAAACAGGAGAGAGAGGGGAGAGAATGAGAGAAGAAGATGCAGCTGTGCAGCGTAACGACAGGATAAATCCAGCTTTGTGTCTTTTTCCATCCTAGCTGAAGTCCGGGACAAACTGCGTTCCTTTTCAGCTCAACACGAAACACGTAATATTTTCTCTGAATGCTGGACGATTCCGTCTTTTTACGGGACGGTTGGCAACTCTACTTACTAACCTTGTGAATTAAATAAAGTTCAACATCAGTAACATCACAGCACCCACCCAGCAGTATATAAACTCCGTCATGCTAGCTAGCACGCAGTACGAGTTATTGTAACTGACTGTAAAAAGTCAGCACAACGAAAATAAACTCCACCTAAACTTGGTTTATATCTGACCCAGATAGACTGCAGGTCATAACTTCTTACCTGAAGTTCAGTTCACCTGACACTCGGACCTGCACTGCCGGGCCTCTCCTCCTCCTGCCTCCCCTTTCTCTCATCCATCTGCTGGCCTCCACCACTTGCTAATGTTACTGAATCTGAGGAAGCACCGCCATAGCCACCACCAAACAACTGAGTTATTTTTACACACCGACCAGCATCTGGCCAATCCACCACCTTTCATTGTTTATACCGTTACAAAGAAGAAAAAAAAAAACTCACCGGGCCACCGAGCAAATGCCCAGTATGCCCGATGGCCAGTCCAGCTATGGTCGTGCCATCAGTTAACCCTTCGCGTGCCAACTGTTAATGTTCGGCACGCGTGCCTAGGGTTGCCGACCCCTGCTCTAGATGAACAAGTTCAACCAGACAGAACTATCATGAACTATATGATATCCTTCTTGAGTTAATACACCTATGGCATTGGTTTAACAAATCCTGCAAGACTTCCTTCTTGAGCTATCATGTCCATAAAGTTGCTGCAACAACTATATCCCAAGACTTTCAGGCTGAGGGGTTAAACATAAAAATAAATAGCTGATTTAACTTTAAAATCAGGCTCTGAAGTGAGTTTGTCTGATTATGTTAAAGTCTAACATCTCAGGTCTTCTCTCCTTGTGTTTCTTCTTTACATCCTGTGCGTGTGTCTCTGGTGGGAGGAACTAAGACATAAGGAGGGTAGACAAGGAATAAATTGAGAATGGACAGACTGAAAAAAACCAAAACTCCACAGTGGAAATAAAAAAAACATAAACCAGTGTAGGCAAGTAGGAAGTAAAATGATCTGCCTGTTAAAGTGTAAACTTGGCATCCCATTCATGTTGCTCTGGATCATAAACTGTTAAATGTAAATGAATGAATTAAACTTAGATGTTTATACAGTTTGTGGGGGGGAGGGGCAGAATAAAAGTAATGTATTTACATTTTTTTATGAAAAGCTGTGTGTGAGGGCAAGTGTTTGGGGCTGGCACTAAACCAATTCAAAGAGTCATTCCTCAATCTTTAACAAGCGTAAAATGGGACAAAAGTAATTCTATTTGTGTTTAAAACATTAGTTTAAGATCAGTGAGTTCACAGAGTTCATTTAACCAAGTTTTAAAGTTCCTTTGACGATCAACATGAACGCTCAACACACAGCGCATTAAAAACTACCTCTGCTTCCTCTGATTGGCTGTTGTTGACTTCAGCTTTTGCTATCACTGAACATGATGTCATCATCTCCACCTTCTCCCCTGTCAGATCAAAGGAACCAGAATGAACAGAAAAGTAATTTAGTGTTTCATAATCACTGTGAGAAACTGTTTAAATGATTTGTTAATATTACATTAAAATTATTTAGAGAATTTACTCTGAGAAACAAAACCTGAAAGACAGATGTCTCAGTCTCACCTTCAGATTTCCTTTGAACATGTTGTCTCACCAGCAGAACCAGTAACACCAGCAGAACCACAACACAGACTGATTTAAGAAATAACACAGTGAGAACAAGAGAGAAGAGTGATGGAGGGACACAGATGGAACCAGGAGGAGAGGTGGATGACATTGTGATATATATTTGTGTGTCATCTGCATAGCTATGTTAGTTTATTTTGTTGTTCTTTATAATCTGTGCCAGTGGGAGCATGTAAATGTTAAGCATAAGGGGTCCCAAGATGGAACCTTGGGGAACTCCACATGTGATACTTGTCTGCTCAGATGTGAAGTTACCTATTGATACAAAGTATTTCCTGTTTTCTAAGTATGTTTTGAACCAGTTTAGTACAGTTCCTGAAAGACCTGCCCAGTTCTCCAGTCGTTTGAGTAATATGTGGAGGTCGACTGTATCAAATGCTGCACTGAGATCCAGTAAAACTAAGATGACATAGCGGGCACTCTAGTACAAACAGGTGTGACTCACAGAGTGAGGAGACAGTTTCAGCAATTTTACATATGAGAAAATCCCTCAGACTGTACATGAAGGCAGCTCACTGATTTAAATTTAATCTAGTGTTGAGGTTTGATTTGATTAAGATTCATTAGAAACCCCAAATAGAAAAGCTGTGATCAGAAAAAGTGCCTGTTTAGGATTAAAACTAATTCAACATTAGTCTTGGTGAAGTAAAATCTTACCAATTTGATTGACTTTACACAAATTGATACTCAACTCTTCAGACAAACCATTTGTTCGGAGTTATTTCAGGCACTGAAAGATGTTCCTGCTGTTTTTAATCTGTGGTTGAGGTTAAGCTGTTTGTCTGTTCTTTGTTATCTGCTCTGAATAGAGGTGTGTATCAGTTAGAAACACAATTCACATTTTCCATCAGCAATACTTCTGAAACCCACAGAACCACACGACAGGAACAACATGTGACAGCAAAGTTTATGGATGCTGCAGAGAAGGCAGGACACTGCTGTACACATGACATTCATATTTTAGTTATACAACATACACTCATACAAACACTGAGAGTGTATATTATAATGAGAAGACACTACAGAATATATGCAAATCAACATTGTGTGGCTGTGTGGACCAGTTAGAGACCAGCAGCTGGATGTCAGTGGTTGGACTGGTGGACTAGTTCAGTGAGGAGTAGACGACGTCTGGCTCTGTTTTAAAGTCTGAACACAAACACACAAAGTTCAACATGAGAAGAATAAACAGCTCTGTAAACTCATCATGTTTATGTAAAGTAAATGAACACAACAGGAGAATGTTAGTGAAAGTATCAGAGCAGCCACAGTTAAAGTCTGAAGAAGAATAAAATAAAATCTTTATGTTAAGGAGAAGTTTATGTATCTGACATCTTCCAGACATAAACTCAGATTCATGCTTTGCTGTTTCCTGAATCAATAATTGATCAGAAGAGCCACGTCAGCTGTCCCACTGCTCCCTGAAAAACATCAAACAGCGAACAGTTTGATGTTGTTCAGAGCAACATTCAAATTAAAAGTGTTTAGTTTGGTAGTTTGTATCACAGAGAGTGTCAGCAGAATGAATTACAGTGACTTGGTTATAAAAAGAAACTTTTTGTTGAGTGTTTAGACAGTGAGACGGAGACATAAAATATAAGTATTTAGTTTGTTATTAGTGAATAAAGAGCAGCTGTACCTCAGGGCCTGTTCGGTCACACAGCTGTTTGTCCATAACTGATGTCTTCAGTTCTCAGGGCTGAGTGGACAACAGCTGGATGACTTTCTGTACAATAAAACACACACAGAGGACATCACTGCATATGCTACAACTTATAAATACACTGTTAATGTTCAGGATGTGTGTTAAAACAACATAGTTATTGTTCTTATTTAGCACAAAGATGATGTGATCATCATCTTTTTTCTCACCCACTAGTTATATTTGGTCACTGCTTATTAACACTAGAAGAAGAAAAAAAACACTCATTTTACCACAAGGAACAAAACAGCCTCACACTTTGAAACACACTACACTCAGAAAAATAAAGGTGCCACCTGGAACCAAAAGTGGTTCTTTAGACTGATGCCACAAAGAACCTTTTAAACAATGGTATGTAACACAATGAAAAGATGATGTGATCGTCATCTTTTTTCTATTTTGGAAAATCATCCTCTGGTTATATTTGGTTACTGGTTATTAACAGTAGGAAAAGAAAAAACACACCTTTTACCACAAGGTACAAAACAGACACACACTTTGAAACACACTATCATCAGCACTGTGATGAGAGATCCCAGTTTAGCTTCAGTCCAGGTCTGAGGGCATGAATGTTAATGATGCGACAAAGCACAGAGGCAAGCACAGACAATAAATACAGAAGGTCAACAGGGCAAAGAGTTATTCTTCAGTCTTTAACAAATGTTAGTGTGAACAATGCATATTATACAAGTAATATTTAAGGAATTTTAATTGTGTTTAACACATTAGTTTAAGATCAGTGAGTTCACAGAGTTCATTTAGCCAATTTTTATATTTCCTTTGAATATCAACATGAACCCTCAACACACAGCACATTAAAAACTACCTCTGCTTCCTCTGATTGGCTGTTGGTGATGACTTGAGCCTTTGCTGTACGTGATGTCATCATCTCCAACTCCTCCCCTGTCAGATAAAAGAAACCAGAATGAACAGAAAAGTAATTTACTGTTTCATAATCACAGCAGGAAACTGTTTAAATAATTTGTGAATATGACGTTAAAAGTTTTATTTACAGAACTTTACTCTGAGAAACTGAATCTGAAAGAGAAACATCTCAGACTCACATTCAGTTTTCCTTTGAACCTGTCGTCTCACCAGCAGAACCAGTAACACCAAAAGAACCAGAACACAGACTGAACTAATAACTGACACAGTGAGGACAAGAGAAAAGAGTGATAGAGAGACACAGGAGAAATCAGGAGGAGAGGTGGATGTAGGTGGAGGAGTGGATGTAGGTGGAGGTGTGGTGGTGTGTTTGTCTAAAATAAAGCAAACACAGTCATTAAGTTGTCGTCACATTGTGAATGTTGAAAGCTGCAGAAACACAGACAGGTGAGTGTGTCACCTGTGACAGTGATCCAGCTGGATGGAGACTCTCCATGACCGCTGATGTCACACTTGTAGAGGCCTTCATCAGACCTGGAAACATGCTGGATGGTCATGTGACCTGTAGGCTGCTTCCTGATGAGGGAGCCATCTTTATAGAAAGCAGCTGGGAGGTTGGAGGGAGTGGTCTTTGTTTTACAGAGCAGAGTGACGTCATCTCCCTCCATCACAGGGAGGACAGGACTCTGCAGGATCACTGATCCACCTCAACACAGAGACAAACTACAGCATTTCATCCATTTACACACAGCTTCATCAACACTAACTCCACACACTCAGCTTACCAGTGACTGTCAGGTTAACCATGTTACTCATGGGACCCTCTCTGGACTCACACCAGTAAACTCCACTGTCCCATGTGGTGCTGTAGCTGATGTTACAGGAAGAATTAGTCAATATTCCCCACCCAGATCCGCACTCTGTCATTTGTTGTTTGCTTGTGTTTCTCCTCAGAGTCCATCCAGCAGAGCTGTCGTCCTCCTCACAGCTCAGAGACACAAAGTCTCCTTTAAAGAACTGAGAGCTGCTGGGACTCACAGTCAGACGAGCTGTGAGGGTTACAATGAAAAACTGATGATCTGTTAGACTTTACATTGTGAAACATGAACACAAACAGGTCATATCATTGAGCATTTATCAGGTTTAAACTGTGACAGAAGAAGGTTACTGACCTTGGTGTGTTGTGCAGCTCAGCAGTGAGATCAGAACTAAAGAGGAAAGGTTGGTTTGACTTTTCACAAACACATAAATTCTTCATCAATCAGTCAATCAAGTGATCAGTCATATTTTCTTCTGTACTGCTGTGTCCAATAAAGAGAAGAGATTCTGTGGTGTCAGTGTTGATTAAAATGTTCCTCTAAAGTCTGATTTATGCTTTATGTCAAAATTTTAAACTTGTGATTTGTCAAATGTGATGACTGCAGTCAGACATGAATCACGTCCACAGACATAAACACAAACACTGATAGAAAAAAAAAACTCCACATAAAACATGTTTATTTTCAAGATCAGACAAAGTCTTTAACTTCAATTATTTTTATAACAAAGACAACAGAAACAAGCAGTCTTGATCTTAATCTGAGGATGGATGAATTTTTGTATTATTGTCAAACAGGCAAACAAGCAATTTTTCATTTTTTAAATATCGTTCTACTTTGTTTTCGTGCTGTAGACTTTCTGTATGCATTGTCAAAAAAGACATCACAAGTAATAGTAAATGTATGTCCACAGTACAGTTCTGTTTTTAAAATCACTAAATTGCTAAATTCAGTTTTTCACATCCTATTTTTGTGTAAGATGCTCAAACTTCCTCTTCACAGCTGAAATGTGTCTTCTCTGTGTTTTAAACTTTCTTGAAATACTGTTTCATTTGTTGTTGTCATTTTCTTTCATCTGTCATCAATCAACAATCAAAAAATCTGTAAAAATAAACTTTAGGTAACCTTAAGAGGTTTTTACTTACTGAGCAGACATTGCAGAGATGTTTCCTTCATTGTTCCTCTCAGTGATGTGACGTCTTCTTCATTTACGGGAAATGAATCCCCGCCCTCTTTCTCTGTGCACTCCAGCTATTTCTTTTGGGCTTTTTTTCTTGTTTTAAAAAAATCTTGAAACTACCTGTGCAAACACGTTTTCATAACAAAACCAACATTTTAAAATCAAATGATCTCTAGCAGTCATGCACCAAAAGAGATTTGAATAACGTGTTCTTCAGGATGTATGGAAATCTGGATTTTCTCCACTCTGTTTTAGTCACTTTGTGTCAAATGAAACATGAAACAACATGTGCAGCTTTCTTCAGGACATTTTGAAGAATATCTCTTGGTGACACTCTACGATTGGAGGGGGGACTCCCAGCAGCTGGAAACCATCAGCAAGCTGGAAGCAGCAATTCTAAGAAGCCATATCTATAGGCTCCTCCTGAATTGTAGTGTGGTACTATAATAGTTTACCCAAGTCCATGATTAACTGCAAAGTGGAAGTGTTTAGGAGCCACAGCAACAAAGACCACATAAAGTTTCACAGCAGGGTTGCGAAACGCTGATGCACATAGTGTGTGAAAGTTGCCAACGCTCAAGAACGGTTCCAGACTTCCTCTAGCATTAACATTATCAGGACAAATGGGAGCCATGACATAAAAACAACATTTTCTTTAGATGTAATACAGTGTTGGACACTAATTTTGCTTGTTTATCAGTATTTTTGGTCAGTGAAACACTGTGATGATCCAACATTTAAAAAAAATAAAATATATATATATATATATATATATATATGTCACGGTTCTGGGTCCGTTGGACCCAGTATTTTGAGTTTATTATGTTTTGGTTTAATTTTGCATCATGGATTGTTTTCTTGTTCTCTTGTTGTGGTTGTGATGATTATTATTAGAGTTTCATGTTTCTGTTATCCATGTTTTAGGAATTGTGGTTTCATGTATCTCCGTTTATCTGCTCCTGCTGAGATGGGGCAGAAAACCTCTCCGGTTCTGTTCTCTTCTCTTCTAATCAGACAAATAAGATCATGACTCTCTGAAAACAGTATTTCTTATAACTCAGCCGTATAATGCATCATAAAACAATATCATTCATTCGCAATAAATCAGCTGTCTAATGTAATAATCACCTTCATCTAATTCAGGAGAATAATGCAAACTAAAACGACGTAATATTTCACCATCTTTAATTAGGGGTCTGACATGGCATAAGGTAATATTATAATCCCACAGGAGAAAACACTGACACATGCGTGTCACAAACTTACTCCTGTTATAACTCTTTATATGTTTGTAGACTTTTGATGTTCCCAGTTAACCATCCAATTTCTAACAAAGCCCAGCCTGCACAGCTTCTGAAACCAGACAAGATTGGGGATGGATGCTCAGTTTTCTGTGGCAATCTTAAGAGAAAGAATAAAATAAATCGATGTGTCCTCCATAGTTTCCCACACACTGAATGCTTGCTGTATTTAAAAAAAGGTTTTATTTGCAGTGTTTTAATGAATCAAACAACATATTTCCTCCAGTGTCCTTTTGCCCCATCATCAAGTATGTCGATGAAACCTCCATGGTTGGGCTCATCTTTGAAGAAGATGAGAAAGTGTTTGTGCTACTTCCAAGCAGTTTGCAACTATTTTGATGCCTTTGTCTTATTTTTGTACATATTTTTGAATATATCCCTCCTGATTGTATAAATTTCTTATATATTTGTTATTTACTCCTGCTGTCTAATATTTTATTTTACTCCACAGTTGGTGTCGAGCACTTTGATGTACATGTTCAATGAGCATAAAGGGTTATTCTATTCTTCTATTGTAGTCACTTATTCAGTTATTAATGTTGGGGAGCAGACCTGCCCAGTCTCTATCACTTATAAGGTTGCAGTACTGAAGCATTGCTGATTTTGATTTAGCTTAAGAATTTTGATGAACAAAGTTGAACTAAGTTGTGTTTATGTGTTTTTTTGTAATATATTTGCTCAGTACTTCATTTTCAAACTTATTTTTTCTGCTGTAGTTCTGATCTCTCTTCTGAGCTGTGTGCGACCCAGTACCAGCAAGATGTTCCTACTATAGTGGCTGCTTGGTATTTGCATGGTATATAAAGAAATCAGCCACAGAGATGGCAGCAAAGGAGCTTCAGTTTGTCCAGCACATGATAGTTTTCATCTGACCTTTGGCCTTCATAGTATCTCCTCTCAGGGCTGATTACTGCTTGATATGCCTGCTCCTTGTGTCTTCTTTGCTTGCTGACTTTATGACAACTTCCTCTTATATTGTTTTATATACATTCAGTCTACTGCTGGGGCCAGTATAGAATTCAGTTCCAAGCTCCTTAGTCTACGATGACCTGGATGACTGAGAACCTTCACAGACGTTCACAAAGACATTCACTCAAAAGATACACAAAAGCTTTCCCACTCCAAGTTATTTTGACTGAAATTGGATCTTGTATATTAAATGAACAGAATGTAACTGAGGACATAGGTACCGAATAAAAGGGTCAAAGAAATAAATTGATAATTTATTTATTACATTAATTAAACATACGTTTTCCCAGTTATTTCCAGGCAGGACTTACAACACATCCTGCTGATATCCCAGCTGCACATGAGACCTACCAAACCGCCACATCCCGTTTAGAGACACTGCAATCAATATACCTGTGGGCACCCACTCTAAACAATTCGGATCTCAGCACAGCTGGGAATCAGTGCTATGCATGACCTGCAATCTGGGATATGAAGGGAAGTGGCACAAAAGAATAAACAAAAAACAAAAAGAGAGGTTAGTCCGCCCTTATACGACTCATTCTCAATCATAAACTGCCTTTACGGCTGGACGGACTAACCAAAACAAAATCGCAAATCAATCAAAAGAACGAAAAAGGACAGCAGAGAGCACGACAACAGAATATTGATCGGTTTTCCTGCATGCAGTCGATCTAGGGCTTGATCAGTTCCTCCATTAAAACTCGTGGTCACACAAACAATATACCCACTCGCATCAGAGTTAATCACCTCTGGAATTTCCCACAGAAGAACGCTGACCTCACCCCACACACCAACTACCTTTTCAAAGCTCCTCTGCCAATCACCTGTCAGTGAGCAGCGAACTGCCAGGTGACACTTGTTACAATAAGGTAACGTAAGATTATCATTTTGAGAATGAGATGAAATATATCGAGTTAATTAGATTAACCTCTTCACTGAAAATCCTTTTATTTGGGCATATAACTCATATTTAATCCAATCACAGAGCCCTCCATCACTTGCCTGCTTTATTGAAGATGAATCATTACAGCTGAAATCAACAGTGGCAGCGTGTGTGTAAATGGGTGGATGACCAAATGTGTAAAGCGCTATACAAATACAGGCCATTTACCATTTACTCTGGTTATTTCTTTTATGAAACACAGAGTGAGCTGAAACAAACATCTCGTGACACTCTGTAGGTATTTTACTGGGCTGTTAGTCAGCTGAGGCTTCTCTGGAGCTCTTTGTCCAGCTCGGGTGTTTCAGTGCAGCTCTGAGCTTCAGCAGTAGAACTGAATCCACAGGCTTTAGCAGCAGCACAGAAAATGACACGCGACTGCTCACATGCTTTTTACAAATGTATTCATTTTTTTTTACATTCATTCGTAACCAAATTTGACTTCTGTCCATGCTGCTTAACTTGCTGTACTCAGGGTTAAGAAAAGCAGGCCAAAAGCTTGCTTGGGGCAGCCGATATGACTTTATAGGAATTAACTTGGAGCCAGTGCTAGGTGATGCCAATGTTTTCACATCAGCCTTTCAATGCTGCACTCAGCATAAGTGTATTTAATGCTGAATTCATTCTATTTCGTGAGTTTGAGGAGGTGATGCTGAACTCTAAATACAAACGTCCGTCATTTTGTTCTGTGCTTACAGTCACAGGCTCGTAGGGAACTGTGCAAGTTCCAGTTTAATTTCAGTGTCTTTGTAACGAACTGTAGTTACCGAGAGTTGATATTTACAGCAGTTTTTGGACAAACTTGTGCTCTTCAGGCAGAGCTGGTATCTGATGCAAAGCCTGATTGATGATGATTTTTATCTGCGATATTAAGAAACACTTCAGAATTGTGTGCTCAGGGTTTGTATTCTAATAATTAAAGACCAAGTTGAATATAAAACTCTTTTTCACACCTCCAAATCAGGTGACGTCACCTTCAGGTGCTTCTCAGACACAAATTCACTCATAAGCTGTTGAGCTGCGTCCTGGTCAAACAGATATGTGTACTGTGTTTGTGTGTGTCACAGATGATAAATGTTATCATGTTCCTCTTTATATTTTCCATCAATACACACCCGTGTTGACATTCCTCCTGTCAGTCAGCTCTCTGACACTAATTCAACATTAGTCTTGGTGAAGTAAAATCGTACCAATTTGATTGACTTTACACAAATTGATACTCAACTCAAGACAAACAATTTGTTCTGAATCATTTCAGTCACTGAAAGATGTTCCTGCTGTTTTTAATCTGTGGTTGAGGTTAAGTTGTTTGTCTGTTCTTTGTTATCTGCTCTGAATAGAGGTGTGTATCAATTAGAAAAACAGTTCACATTTTCCATCAGCAATACTTCTGAAACCCACAGAACCACACGACAGGAACAACATGTGACAGCAAAGTTTATTGATGTTGCACAGATGACATTGATATTTTAGTTATACTGTATACACTCATACAAACACTGAGAGTGTATATTATAATGAGAAGGCACTAGAGAATATATGCAAATTAATATTGTGTGGCTGTGTGGACCAGTTAGAGACCAGCAGCTGGACGTCAGTGGTTGGACTGGTGGACTACTTCAGTGAGGAGTAGACGACGTCTGGCTCTGGTTTAAAGTCTGAACACAAACACACAAAGTTCAACATGAGAAGAATAAACAGCTCTGTAAACTCATGTTTATGTAAAGTAAATGAACACAACAGGAGAATCTTAGTGAAAGTATCAGAGCATCACAGTTAAAGTCTGAAGAAGAATAAAATAAAATCTTTATGTTAAGGAGAAGTTTATGTATCTGACATCTTCCAGACATAAACTAAGTTTCATTAAAACACACACAGAGGACATCACTGCAAATACCACAGCTTATAAATGCAGTGTTAGTGTTCAGGATGTGTGTTAAAAGAACAGAGTTATTGTTCCTCATGTAGCACAAAGATGATGTGATCATCATCTTTTTTCTATTTTGGAAAATCACCCTCTGGTTATATTTGGTCACTGATTATTAACACTAGATGAAGAAAAAAAACACACCTTTTAGCACAAGGAACAAAACAGCCCCACACTTTGAAACACACGATCATCAGCACTGTGATGAGAGATCCCAGTTTAGCTTCATATGTCAGCTCACTGAAAACAACAGGAGGACGTAGCTGATGTTGGTGAGGATGCAGATAAGTTAAATGTTTACAGACAGCATCAGCACCATTTATTATTAATACATAAAATCAAAAATCTAAATAATAATCTGTACCAAACTGCCCATAAGTTGTGGTTGATATTTCAGCATCTGGCTAGAGTGACTGAAGAGGTGTGAGCATAAAGGGAGTAGCATTTTTTAAATGACAAGTTCTTGTAAATGTATCGTTTCAATAAACGTTCAACGCTCAAAGTTCATCAAACACACAAACAGTTTTTTCTCACAGTGTGTTGTAGCTAAAGGTCCAGCTGCTGTATTTGACAGGGAGAGAAAGTGTTATGGCAGGATGCAGGCAGGCAGGAAAAGGACCCAACTTGCAGACTCCTGGAGGCAGAACTTAAACTCAAGGACCACTGCTTTACTGCAGGCATAAGTCAAAAACAGAACCAACTAGGAGGGCTAGAAACTGAACTAGAACCAAAACACACAGGTAGGTCTGAGGGCAAGAATGTTAATGATGTGGCAAAGCACAGAGGCAAGCACAGACAATAAATACAGAAGGTCAACAGGGCAAAGAGGGAAAAGCTGAGAGACACAGCTGAGGATAATTACACATGATGAGAAAGGAGGATGCAAAACTGAGCACACTGATTATTAAGACTAGTGCACAGAGGAGCTGGGGGGCAGATAAACATAACAGCACAAGAACTCACACAACAATATACACACATGGAACTCAATAAAAACTAAAGAACTAAGGAGCTAGGAATACTTAAGACAGAAAGCAAAACCAAGAGACTCACAATGACACATGAAATCAAGGAATAACAATACAAACAGAAAACACTGGGTCACTGAGCCAGGACCGTTTCTTAACTCAGAAAAACCAGAACAGGAGAGGAAGAGAGGTTAGATTTAAAGGAAGAAATTGAGGATGGAAAAACTCAAATAATCTTCACCATGTAAAGAATTAAAAATAAACCAGTGTAGGCAACAGGAAGTAAGATGATCTGTGTGTGTGTATTTTCATGGTAAAAAGCTGTTAAAGTGGAAACTCGGCATCCGATTTATGTTGCTCTGGATCATAAACTGTCAAAATATAAATGAATGAATCTAAATTAGATTCAGATGTTTCCACAGTTCTGGGGAGGGGCAGAATAAAAGTAATGTGTTTTAAGTTTTTAATGAAAAGCTGTGTGTGAGGGAAAGTGTTTTGGGCTCAAGTTAAACCAACTCAAAGAGTTATTCTTCAGTCTTTAACAAATGTTAGTGTGAACAATGCAGATTATACAAGTGATATTTAAGGAATTTTAATTGTGTTTAACACATTAGTTTAAGATCAGTGAGTTCACAGAGTTCATTTAACATATTTTTATATTTCCTTTGAATATCAACATGAACCCTCAACACACAGCACATTAAAAACTACCTCTGCTTCCTCTGATTGGCTGTTGGTGATGACTTGAGCCTTTGCTGTACGTGATGTCATCATCTCCAACTCCTCCCCTGTCAGATAAAAGAAACCAGAATGAACAGCAAAGTAATTCATTCAAGTTTCATAACACAGTAATAATTTGTGAATGTGACGTTAAAATAATTTACAGAACTTTACTCTGAGAAACTAAACCTGAAAGAGAAACGTCTCAGACTCACATTCAGTTTTCCTTTGAACCTGTCGTCTCACCAGCAGAACCAGTAACACCACAAGAACCAGAACACAGACTGAACTAATAACTGACACAGTGAGGACAAGAGAAAAGAGTGATAGAGGGACACAGGAGAAATCAGGAGGAGAGGTGGATGTAGGTGGAGGTGTGGTGGTGTGTTTGTCTAAAATAAAGCAAACACAGTCATTAAGTTGTCGTCACATTGTGAATGTTGAAAGCTGCAGAAACACAGACAGGTGAGTGTGTCACCTGTGACAGTGATCCAGCTGGATGGAGACTCTCCATGACCGCTGATGTCACACTTGTAGAGGCCTTCATCAGACCTGGAAACATGCTGGATGGTCATGTGACCTGCAGGCTGCTTCCTGATGAGGGAGCCATCTTTATAGAAAGCAGCTGGGAGGTTGGAGGGAGTGGTCTTTGTTTTACAGAGCAGAGTGACGTCATCTCCCTCCATCACAGGGAGGACAGGACTCTGCAGGATCACTGATCCACCTCAACACAGAGACAAACTACAGCATTTCATCCATTTACACACAGCTTCATCAACACTAACTCCACACACTCAGCTTACCAGTGACTGTCAGGTTAACCATGTTACTGATGGGACCCTCTCTGGACTCACACCAGTAAACTCCACTGTCCAAAGGGTCGATGTAGCTGATGTTACAGGAAGAACCAGCTGATCTTCCCCACTCATCTCCACACTCAGCTCCGGTGTCTCTGCTTGTGTTTCTCCTCAGAGTCCATCCAGCAGAGCTGTCGTCCTCCTCACAGCTCAGAGACACAAAGTCTCCTTTAAAGAACTGAGAGCTGCTGGGACTCACAGTCAGACGAGCTGTGAGGGTTAAAATTAAAAAAACAACAACAACTGATTATTCTTTTTATCATTATCAAAACCAACATGATTACAAACCCATAGATTAAAAAAAACACTAAACCTGAAACTAATTCTGTGATTGTTTTTCTGACAGCTAGATTAAAGTTGAAAAAACTTCAACACATGAACAGCAGGTCCTTCAAGGAATGTGTGAGGAACAATGTCTGAAACCAAAGATGTGACAAAGAGATGTGGAAATGGGACAAGTTTTGGCGAAAAATGTTTTCAGCGAAATTTGTTCATGATGGTGATTTAATGTATTCAACGACATTATCTGGTGTAATTTTGTCAACCATTAATGCAATTAATTGCTTATTGTTGTTTTTTCTGTCCCAGCTGAAAGCTTCAGTCCTGATGGGAAACATCACTAAACATTTAAAGGATGTAAACAGACAGAAGAAGGTTACTGATCTTGGTTTGTTGTGCAGCTCAGCACTGAGATCAGAACTAAAGAGAAAAGGTTGGTTTGAGTTTTCACAAACAAATCAGTATTTCATCAATCAGTCAATCAAACAAGTGATAAGTAATATTATCTTCTGTACTGCTTTGTCTGATAAAGAGAAGAGATTCTGTGCTATTGGGTTTATGCTTCATGTCAAAATGTGAAACTTTTATATCTTAATCTGGGGAGAGAGGAATTTTTGGTTTATTGTTAAGCAGGAAAGATTTTGAGTTTTTGCATTGTTCTAATTTGTTGTCATGCTGTAGCCTTTTTGTATGCATTGTCTAAAAGACAGCATGTTTATTAATAAATGTATGTTCACTGTGCAGTCCTTTTTTAAAAATAACTAAATTGCTAAATTCAGTTTTTCACAAATTGTTCATTTGTGTTAAGACGGCTAAACCTGCTCTTCACGGCTTAAATGCGTGTGCTTTGTGCTTTAAAATTGCTTTAAATTCTATTTCACTTTCTTGTTTACGTCATTTTCTTTCATCCGTTATAAAAAATTTCAAGATTCAATATTCAAAACGTTTATTGCCATTTGTACGTGCAATGAAATTCTTCCTTTGGTGTCCATACACAAATACAAAGTTAGGCAAGGGTTAAAAGAGCGAGATGAAATAAAAAAAAAAAAAGGTAAAACAAGGATAAAAATAATGAAAGATAAAGAAATATCTACAATTTAAATAATTTAAACAAAACTTAAACAATTAAACAATTTAAAGACGTCTTTTACTTACTGAGCAGACAGCCCAGAGAAGTTTCTTTCATCGTTCAGTGGTGTGACATGTTTTTTACTTACAGTCTGAAGACACGAGAAAAATAATCCCCTCCCTCTTGCTCTGTGTGCCCCCAACCCCCCTCCCCCCTTTTTTAACCTTTTCCGATGTAGGTGGGTGGAAAAAACGAAAACGGAAAATATTTTTTCATCATATAACGAGACAGTGAAAATACTTCATAAAACCAGACTGTCCTTAAAAGAAAAAAGAAGAAGAAAAACTATCTCTAAACCAGCTGCTACAGCACGTTTCCATGACCGAACCTACGTTTTGAAATTAAGCGACCTCTAGCGGTCACAGAGGAAAGGACGTGTAAATTACATGTTCATGTTTCGTCGGTAAATGTCGAAGAAATATGGAAATATGGATTTTCTCTTTTTTTTTGGTATTATTATTTTTCTTTGTTTCTCAGCTGTGTTGTGCCGTTCATCCCTCTGCATTTCTATCTTACCTCTCAGTAAGCTACTCTCATACAAAATGATATTGGAAGCTGCTCAGAGACAGCTTTGAATGCACAACAGCTCCTGCGTCTCTGCCTCATCTGACTCTTTGCAAAATTTACAGTGACTCTAGACCAGAGAGAAACTGGAAGGTTGGTTCACATATTTTCAGATTAGCTCCTCTCATGTTCAGTGCTGCATTCCAGTAATTTGCCAGTGAATTTGTCTTTTACAGATATATATCCATGAGTAATATTTCATATGTACGAAAGGCATGTGAAGAGATTTCATGTGTTTAAGTTTCTTATTCACCTTTCCACAGGAACATTTAATCAAATCTAAGGTAATTTTAATGACCACTTTATAATTCCAGTGCTGATTCACACACATTATATTGAGTCTGTTTCTTGATCAGGTGGAGAGGTGAGAACCAAAACATCAGCTTTCGCCTTCAGTAAGGAGATGGAAGAGCTTTTTCTCTTGCCTTGCCATCGCAACCAGATTCATATCAAGATCAGGGGACAGTGACTTTGCCTGTGACACTGATATCTGTATTTGTAATTGTTAAGTTATTCAAATGTGTAATTTTCACATGTTCAGACGTGTGAAAATCTAAAACAAAGAGTGAAGGAGAATCTTATAATCCTTCATCAGATCTGTGGCAGCACACAGACACAGCACATGTTCAGAGCTGGGCTCAGAGATGCTCATTTTGTGCCCATGTGGTCTGAGTTTAACACGCTTTAAGGTCAGGAATTACTGCTGGTTTTCCAGACAAGAAAGATTACATTTGTGTGTCGTATTCTTACTTTGTGTAGTGTTCCCAGTGTTTAGAGGTCAGTGTCTGTCAAAAGTGGTCCAAGAAGCAACAGTGATGAATCAGCAACAGGGTCATCAAGGCTCACTGATGCATGTGGGGAGCAAATGTTGGCCTGTGTAGTCTGATCCAACACATGAGCTGCTGCAGCTCATGTGTTGGGGAGCAAATGTTGGCCTGTGTAGTCTGATCCAACACATGAGCTGCTGCAGCTCAGATTGGAAAATAATAATTTTTCAATCTGAGCTCATGTACTGAACCATGTGCCTGTTCATCTCAGCCACTATGATGCCTGACATTGTAGCTACCAGGTTATTAGCCGGTTGTTGGATTGGACCGTTCCCTTCTAGCAATCTATGGGGATTAGGATTGTCCGGCCTTCAGTTAGCCAATTTAGGCGTGCCCCATTTATTAGCTGCTGGTTCATTTGTGCTAAAATGTTGGAACACTAATTTACTAGTTTTTTCACCATTAGTCTATACAGGGGTCACTAACAGGCGGACCGGGGTCCAAGTCCGGACCCAGACGCCATCCTATATGGACAAAATATTAAATTATATTTAATAACGGTAACGTTACATTATGTTAGACCAGGGAACATACAAACCAATTGTGTGCGAGGTAAGCCAACCACGTGACACTACTTAGCCAATCAAATCTGTGCATTAAAGGCAATCGTGACGCTGAATGCAGACACAGACAGACAGAGGAAAGAGACGGTGAGCGGCGAATGACAGCGAGACGATTAACAATACAGGGAGACAAGACGTGAGTGGGAGTCACAAGAGGTAAAACAACTATGGTGCTTTCAAAAAAGAGAAAAGTAGACCCCGAAAATAGAACTTTCAAGACTGAATGGACCGACGCATATATGTTCATTCTTCCGGCCGCAAGCAGCAAACCAGTGTGTCTCATATGTTCAGAAACCGTGGCACTGATTAAAAGTGGCAATGCCAAACGCCACTATGAGACAAAGCACAAAGCCTTTGGACAATCATACCCACCCAAGTCTGAACTCAGGTCCCAGAAAATTAGCAGTCTCAGAGCCCAATGTGATCAATCCACAAGGATCTGAACCAGTTCTTTCACCGTCCAACAACGTGCTCATGAATGTTCCCTCAGAGTTGCTTGGATTTTAGGTCAACACAAAAAGCCCTTTACAGATGCAGGTGTTGTCAAAGAGTGCATGAGTGCAGTAGCAGAAACATTACTTGAGGGTGAACAAAAGAGCTTTGTGACAAAATAAAGCAAATACCTATGTCAGCATCAACAGCCACAAAGAGAAGTGAAATATTAGCTCAGGATGTCCCAGCTGGAAGAAGCTATTCATAAGACACCATGTGTAGGTTTGGCTGTAGATGAGTCCACTGATGTGACAATGCTCAGCTGTTAGTTTATGTAAGGTTCTTCAATAATGATAAGAAAGAGTTCTGTGAAGACCTGCTAGGTGTAACTTCCCTTCACAGCACTACAAGAGTATATTTATTGGTCATTAAGGAAATGTTAACAAAGCGAGGAATAGAGCCAAACCAAGTGGTTTCAATAACCACAGATGGAGCCCCTGTTATGATGGGGAGAGAGAAAGGAGCTGTAGCAAGAATGAAAGAGGACAATCCTGAGCTAATCTCTTACCATTGCATTATTCATCAGTCTGTCTTATGCTGCACCCTGTCAGATGAGTATGCTGAGGTGATGAAAACAATGAAAATGATACATTTTTATCAGGGCATCTTCTTCTTATTAGCATCGCATGCTCAGGGAATTCCTCAGAGAAGTTGATGCACACGCTGATGATCTTCTGTTTCACAACAATGTGAGATGGCTCAGCAAAGGCAGGGCATTGGAGCGATTTTGGTCCATCAGAAGTGAAGTAGCAGCTTTCTTGGAAGAGCTGGAACGTCAGAAAGCAACAAACTTTTCTCTCTTTTTAAATGATGGGAAAAACATGGATATTGTGGCCTTTTTGGTTGATATCACTTCACACCTGAATGAACTGAATTTGAAGCTGCAGGGCAAGGACAATTCAATTTGTGAACTGATGACAGCTGTCCTCTCCTTTCAGAGGAAACTTGAAGTGTTCAAAGAAGATCTGCAAGGAGACTATGCACACTTCCCAACAGTGAAGGAACAGGTTCAGGGACAGAGAGATGTGTCCTCTTTTGTTGACTTTGTTGATAAGCTGATTGAAAACTTCAGCAAACGTTTTGATAGCTTCAGCTTTGGACAGCAGCTCACCATGTTCATAAAGAACCCATTTCTCATCACTGATGTCAGAGGGTTCTCAAAGGAAGTCACACAGCACTTCAAGTGGGCAAGTGCTGGGCCTCTTCAAATGCAACTGGTTGATCTCCAAGCAGATGTGGCCCTGAAAGAGCAGTTTAGAAGAACTGAACCTGCCACTTTCTGGCTCCAAATGGTCTCTGAGACAGCTTTCCCAAATCTGAGGAAAGTAGCCCTGTACATCTTGACCATGTTAGGCTCCACATACAGCTGTGAGGCAGCTTTCTCCACAATGAACATAATAAAAACTACATATCATTCCAGGCTCACCAATGAGCACCTGTGTATGAGAATGGCCCTGACACCATTCCAGCCCAGATTTAAAATCCTAGTAGAGCAAACTAAAGCTCAGTTATCTCACTGAACAGCAGAAAGTGGTGAAGTGGAATATAAGGGGGGAAAGAAAGAGAAACTGTAAAAACTTTTTAAACGTTTTCATGTTATCTGTTGAAAATGTATTGAGACTGTTAAGTCGAGATGTTAAAGGTAAAGAAAAAGGGAAACTCAAGCTGCTGCTGTTTTTTTCTGAAATTAAGCACTTTGTTTTAAGATGCACAATTTAGCCATTTTATTTATTTTCTCTAATTCATTTTAAACAGCAGCCCTGTATCTAATGTAGGCCTACTGTGTGTTTCAGTGTTAACAATAAATTTTGTTGAAATGTTTTTAACTTGTATTTTCATTGATTTGACAGTCTATTTTTCATACGTTCAGATATTAATTAAAAAAAGGCTGCTTCTCTATCACAATCATAACATAAGTTAGACATTATGATGTCCCGGACCTATGTTTGAGAAGATTTTCTCCTGCTGGACCTCCTCAAATTTTAGTTTAATACCTCTGGTCTAGATGTTGAGTATCAAAGATTCCATAGATCCTCACATTCTTCATGTAACACCTTCCTTTGGGATTTTCTGTGTAGTAGCACCCAACAAGTGTCCTATTCTCATCCCTTGCCCACTTGTGCCTTCTTGTTCCAGTAACCTACTTTTCATCAGTGCTTCCTTGTACCTCAGTGGCTTCAGTTATAAGTCTCTCGCTAACTGAGGTAGGTTTGTTTTGTGTGGGATACCTATCCTGGGGATACAGACTGGATATTTATATTTTATTGTTTTCATCTAATATCTCAGCAGCTAAAATAAATAAATATGACATAACTGGAATAAAAACTTGTGAAACTCACTGGGATCTCATCGCCTGCCTCCACCTCACACCTCTAAGGCCTCAAGCCTCAGTATACTCGCTGTAATGGTCTCTCACTGCAGCAAACTTGTTTCACATACGTTTATCGTTATGGTGCAGGAAGCCATGTTCTCCTAAACAATGGGTGTTGCCATTAAGACAATATCGCCACTTTAGCACTGCTTTAGGAGAAGATGTTTTCTTCCCATTTTCAAACTTTTGTATGTTTGCATGTCTCTGACCCCCTGTAGTGGAATATCATAAAAGTTATGGTAAACACTGACATGGTTGCACACTTGTGAGTTAAACACAGCTGTAGTGACCGCGGCTCAACATGCCAAGTTATAAAAATCCAGAAGTGACAACCAGCCAAAGTGCCACAAAGATTGTGACACAGGATCAGACGCCAAAATTGGCTTGCGACATCCACGACACAAGCGACTCGTCCAGCATAATGGCACTGTCAGCATGCAGTCATGTTTAAAGAACAATGTCATGCAAAGCAACTTTCCACTAGTGGGCACTTTAGCACAAACAGGTGTGAGTCACAGAGTGAGGAGACAGTTTCAGCAATTTTACATGTGAGAAAATCCCTCAGACTGTACATGAAGGCAGCTCACTGATTTAAATTTAATCTGGTGTTGAGGTTTTGATTTGATTAACATTCATTAGAAACCCCAAATAGAAAAGCTGTGATCAGAAAAAGTGCCTGTTTAGGATTAAAACTAATTCAACATTAGTCTTGGTGAAGTAAAATCTTACCAATTTGATTGACTTTACACAAATTGATACTCAACTCTTCAGACAAACACTTTTTCTGAGTGATTTCAGCCACTGAAAGATGTTCCTGCTGTTTTTAGTCTGTGGTTGAGGTTAAGTTGTTTGTCTGTTCTTTGTTATCTGCTCTGAATAGAGGTGTGTATCAGTTAGAAACACAACTCACATTTTCCATCAGCAATACTTCTGAAACCCACAGAACCACACGACAGGAACAACATGTGACAGCAAAGTTTATTGATGTTGCACAGATGACATTGATATTTTAGTTATACTGTATACACTCATACAAACACTGAGAGTGTATATTATAATGAGAAGGCACTAGAGAATATATGCAAATTAATATTGTGTGGCTGTGTGGACCAGTTAGAGACCAGCAGCTGGACGTCAGTGGTTGGACTGGTGGACTACTTCAGTGAGGAGTAGACGACGTCTGGCTCTGGTTTAAAGTCTGAACACAAACACACAAAGTTCAACATGAGAAGAATAAGCAGCTCTGTAAACTCATGTTTATGTAAAGTAAATGAACACAACAGGAGAATCTTAGTGAAAGTATCAGAGCATCACAGTTAAAGTCTGAAGAAGAATAAAATAAAATCTTTATGTTAAGGAGAAGTTTATGTATCTGACATCTTCCAGACATAAACTAAGTTTCATTAAAACACACACAGAGGACATCACTGCAAATACCACAGCTTATAAATGCAGTGTTAGTGTTCAGGATGTGTGTTAAAAGAACAGAGTTATTGTTCCTCATGTAGCACAAAGATGATGTGATCATCATCTTTTTTCTATTTTGGAAAATCACCCTCTGGTTATATTTGGTCACTGATTATTAACACTAGATGAAGAAAAAAAACACACCTTTTACCACAAGGAACAAAACAGACCCACACTTTGAAACACACTATCATCAGCACTGTGATGAGAGATCCCAGTTTAGCTTCATATGTCAGCTCACTGAAAACAACAGGAGGACGTAGCTGATGTTGGTGAGGATGCAGATAAGTTAAATGTTTACAGACAGCATCAGCACCATTTATTATTAATACATAAAATCAAAAATCTAAATAATAATCTGTACCAAACTGCCCATAAGTTGTGGTTGATATTTCAGCATCTGGCTAGAGTGACTGAAGAGGTGTGAGCATAAAGGGAGTAGCATTTTTTAAATGACAAGTTCTTTCAAATGTAACGTTTCAACAAACGTTCAACGCTCAAAGATCATCAAACACACAAACAGTTTGTCTCACAGTGTGTTGTAGCTAAAGGTCCAGCTGCTGTATTTGACAGGGAGAGAAAGTGTTATGGCAGGGTGCAGGCAGGCAGGAAAAGGACCCAACTTGCAGACTCCTGGAGGCAGAACTTAAACTCAAGGACCACTGCTTTACTGCAGGCATAAGTCAAAAACAGAACCAACTAGGAGGGCTAGAAACTGAACAAGAACCAAAACACACAGGCAGGTCTGAGGGCATGAATGTTAATGATGCGGCAAAGCACAGAGGCAAGCACAGACAATAAATACAGGAGGTCAACAGGGCAAAGAGGGAAAAGCTGAGAGACACAGCTGAGGATAATTACACATGACGAGAAAACTGAGTACACTGACTATTAAGACTAGTGCACAGAGGAGCTGGGGGGCAGATAAACATAACGTGTGAAGGGGAGAAATATTTTACTGCTATTATTTGCTGCTATTTTTATAATCATCATTAACATTTCAGTGTTGATAGTGATGTTGCTTTCCTAGATGCATTCAGATGTTCAAACATATTGGTATTATATCAGTCTTTATTACAGGTCCAAGAAGAACCACTTTAAACGGTTGAGTTGAATCTATAATTTAAATGTTATTAATGCTTCTATGATCTCAGTGTTTCTGTATAGAGGACAGAGACAGGAAAATACACTCTGTGCCAAAATGAGACAGGAAATGCGTCTGCAAGCCATGCTTTTGCAGAAGTGAAACTGTTCAGAGAGCAGATGCACACTTTGTGCACCCACAGATAGATGAGACACACACACGCTTAGTTAGAGAGATCACTGATAGGGGAAAGTTCAAATTGCTTTGCTTGGGGTTACTTTTAGACTATATTAGGAGGAGCAAACATATTGGCAGATCTGAGAAGGAAAACCTGTGTTATGAAAATGATTTTAATCTTTTATACATGATTGCATTTGAGCTTATTAAAGAGCTGTGGCTCCTGGTCACGTGAAGGTCAGAAGTGTAACGGGTGAGATGTGAGAGCATTTAAGGGCGAGACATATACATACAGACACAAATAGTGAGAGGTCATGACACGTACGCAGTACACAGCATGCACGCGCCCTCGCACGTGTACGCACACACACATACACACCATGGTAGATCTATTTTGGTAGGGCAGAAATGCAGAAGTGTGCCGACGTACTTAGAGGAAGTGCACCAGACGAGCGACAGCGAAGACGAGCTGAGGGGAAGCACCGACCCGAAGACAATGTTCTTTAAAGCTATGTTAAAGTTCATGGAACATTTTGTGGTTTAAGTTGACGTAAGCTGTACTTTGTCTGTTTTTGCAAAAGAGGGGGCTTTGTTGTTTCAACCCTATAAAAGTCTTTGTGCTGACGATTGTAGTTAGTCCAATACTGAATCTGAACAGTATTGGCTCCGCATATGTGTATTCATTAAAATGCCGTCTAAATTGCACACGCCTGGATCTGTGGTTATTTATGGATTCTTCTCTCAACATTGAACCCTAACAAACGGCACAAGAACTCACACAACAATATACACACACGGTAAACATGGAACCAAAACCTAGTGATGGCCAAATGAAGCTTTCTGAAACATTGAAGCTTGTATTGAAAAACGGTTCATTACTCGAAGCTTTTCAACACAGTTCTCTCTGGTGACATCTGGTGGCGAAAATTATGAAGAGCAGCTTGAATCCACAAAATAAAACCAACTGCTTCATAATGATAGCCCACTCTACAGAGTGGAACTCTGTCTCATATTGGGCTGCTGTTGTGTTGCTTTGAACACGTATTTTTTGGTGTTTAAAAAATGTAGTTTATTTGTTTAATAAATAATTTTGACCAGTAAACTTTCCTTGTTTAAACATGCACCATGGTTTGGTCTTTCTTTGCTTGTGACTTCTTGATGTTGGTAAATACAATAATTGAAAAATACCACGTTACATATAACATACATATATTAATGCACATTATGGAGTATGCTTCTGCTGTGAGGTCCTGCCTCCATGTACTTATGCAGTTAATCGCAGGAGGGGTATATTTATAAATAATATTATATTAGGGAAATTTTCCTATACATATTTTTGACCTGGGGGCAGAATTGATTGTGGAATGGAAAGGGAAAACGCTTATGAACTTGCAAATTAAAAACATGATGCATTTAAGGTAACCCTTTTTCATTTTTATTTAAGAAGAGAATTTGTTCCACTGTGCGATGGCCGAACCTGTTCCTTTTCGTGGAGATAATTTCTCCTGCCTTAAGGAAAATCCCTTCACATGGAACAGAAGAGGCTGGAGTCACGTGACTTTTGCTAAACGAAGCAAGCTTCGACACAGTGCTTCTGAACCAGTGTGTTGTTTTTTTCGACACACGCTCCGGAGCGTCAGCTTCAAGCGAGCCATCACTACTGAACGCACTGACATAAGACACAGACCTACAAAATAAAACAGTAAGCACACGACAGACACAGAGATCCAGGCGAGACACAGAACTTAACAGACGCAGACTCATAAGCAGACACAATCACATCATGGACAGACAGGGGGAGCACTGAAGGTGGGGCCAGGGCAGGCACAGAAACCTAACAAATGGCAAATCATAATGGAAAACATAATCAGAATAAACAAAAGCATAAAGAAACACCAAACACTGAGTCGGCAGACCCAGGACCATGACACTTGGGACCTCAAAACTGTGGGAACATCCACCTTGCAATGACCTTTTGAGGCTTTCCCTCCTTACGGAGGGTGTCAATGATGGTTTTCTGCACAATTGTCAGGTCAGCTTCACAATGAATATGATCATGGGAGACTGAATTTAGGGTTTTCATAAGCTGTAAGCCATAATCATCAAAAATGATAACAAGTAAAGGCCTGAAATGTCTCACTTTGCATGATATTCAATTTTTTCAAGTTTCACCTGTGTTTACAGTAGACTCTCTTTCTTATTTGAGAGTTTGCACATCCTCCACTCCTTTTGCCAAACATATCTTTATCCTAGATCGATCACTTCTACAGTAATCATAAATAACACCTTTGTGGTTAATTTTGTCTCTCACCCATCTGTCAATGATTACAATTAGATAAATAAACCCTTTTCTAGCATTAAACAGAAAACTCTTGATTAAAGTCCACACAAGGTGTTACCACATGAAGTCAGCACAAACTTCCTGTGATGACAGATGTAGTGTATCACTGTGCTTACTAAACTGCCAGCGAAAATACAGAAGGAGTGTGTGAGGTGTGCTGAATACCATTTTTGGTGTTTTATTGTTACTAGTGAAGAGCGAGCATTCAAAGATACAGGCAGGGCTGAGTGACGCATGTAAAGAAGTTAGATATAAGCAAGCATTTTTATTTTTATTTTTTGCACACTGCGTCTCATTAAACTCTCTCACAGTAAAGTGGCGCAAGAAGCATGCCAGCAAGACAGAAAGCACAAACAATTGTTCATAGATTTAGCTAAATCAAGCTGAAGCCCACATTTACACTTGAAGGTAGACTTTGAAATTGTTGCTGCTTTGGTCACGAAGTACACACAAAAGAAAAAAATCACTAGAAATGCTGGATTAAATTGCATAAAAATGGTTAATGGAAATACACCTCAATTAAACTTAAAAACATGAAAACATTGTTGAAAAATTGATTGAAAGAAAATCGCAAAGCAAAAACCAAAATCAATTTTAAAAATTAAATGTGTATCAGTGTAGTCAAATATTTGGCTACAGCCCTGAAATGTATTTGTATGAAATTGCAGTCAGCCCAGTTGTTTTTGTTTGTAGTAGTTCTTGATGGGCTCTTGTATGTGTGGTCGTGTGAAGGAGGAAAACTGGTAAAGGTAACTAAATGGTGTTAAGGGTGCCACCTGGAGAGGGAGTACACCCCAGGAGAGATTACAACAGCCAGTGCAAACGTTGTAACAGTAACAAAAGACACACAGGCTCGTTATTAACAAGCAGAGGTTTGGCAAATCAATTTCATAGAAGACATCTTATTAGAGAAACTACCACCAATATAGAGCCGCACATAAGAAAACGACTTAAATAGCAGGATTAGTAATACCAAACCTTTGATTAAGACATTTCATTAAGACACAAACATTACTTAAAAGAACAAGGTTCGCTGCCACGATGCTGTTGAGTTAAAAATAGCAGCTCAATAAAATAGTTAATCAAAATGGTGGAGACCGGCCACTTGGGGAGACAACCTACAGATCGGAGTGCCCAAGGGTGCCACCAATTACTCTACCGTGCAGTCTCTCTGTAACTTAAATTGTGTGTTATGTTTCCCAGTGTGTACACCCATATGCATCAGAGGGAATTCCACCACACGTCCCTAGCCCCCACAGCAAGCGGCCGTGCCTTCACTAAAGCAAAATAACATAAACCTCTAAATCAAGCAACATAAAACACAAAAGAACTCAGTAAATGATAAACAGAGAAACAGGAACAAACACACACATACCCAACCTTTAAAACCTAACTCCTATTAAAAGCGCAATCAAAATATAACAAAAAGTTAAGACTAAAACACCATAAAACACAAATAACCAATCAATGACACACACATTGCCGCTTTTTGCATGCACCACGGTGAGCTTGAGAGGAGACGACACTGAAGATTTACCTTTTTAAAGTCTTTTGACAAGCTGGGGTTTAATTGTGAGTTGCCGTTCCTTTTTAACGTGTGTCACATGTTGATTTGTTTTTATCAGGTTCACCGCAGCGCTTATCCTCTCTCTCGCATCCCGTGATACAGTTTTATAGTTTTAACCGTATTTAATAATGTAAAGCTTTTAATTGTTTTAGGTACTACTGGTACATGTTTAATTTTATTTTGTATTAACATGAAACCCTTTTTAACAGACTGTGTGCCTACAGCTCTGTACTATTGAAATAGGTACCTCCTGCGGGTCACAAACGCCTTTTAGATTTCTTAATTCACACACTGATTTTCATAATGAAAACTACTTTTGAGGAATCATTGCAGTACTTTGACTGTGTGCTGTGTAGTGTTGTCTAACAAACTGTAACTAAAGGCCTGATTTTCTCTAAAAATGCTTCTTGAAAGATCATATCCCACAAACTTAGTTTAGAGAGACCACACTGTCTACACTGTATATAGTGAAGTCTGCAGGTGTTTGAACATTGAAATTTGTTTTGTACCTAAATTATTCTGCAGATCATCAGAATGAAAAGTTATTGGCCATGATTGTATAGCCCCTTTTAAAAAAAAAGATTCCACAACATTATTGTACGTCAGGTGGTGGTCAGGGCTATCCAGACTGACAAGTGGGACATTCAAGGTCACCTCTCCGGTGGGGAGGGAGCCTGAGATTGTCTAAATTGGAGTCTGTTCTATAGCAAATGCAGAAAAAAAGGTTTTAAGACAGCAAATAAGTTGGTGCTCTAAAAAATAAGATTGTTTGCTTGCAGGACAGCAGCAGGAGATGAGTCCTCTGTCACAGATGGTTGGTCAGTGAAGATGGTCACCTGCAGGTTCAAGCTCATTGCATCTCCAACCCACATCCACTGCCACTGTACTTAAGGGAAGTTATTGTTGGGTTTATCTAAGTACAAACCCTGCTGGAACAATTAGACAATCAACTGCAGCAGCAAAACAAAACAGAGCTCTTTGTGTGATCACGCTCGAGGGAGGCCAACTGAGGTCAAGCGCTGTTCCTTCCACTCGAACCACATCAGACTCTCGGCCGGACTCCCCTTAGTGCTCATTTTATTGCAATTACATGAATATGTGTAACACACCCCAAGCAAGAGGGCGGTTGACAGATTATGTCTGGTTCTGAAAAAAACAGATACATCATGAGATGGACGACAGGTAGTGTGTTTCCTCTCTCGCTTCTGCCAGATCTTTATTTATACACATGTGTTCACAACAGGTTGCAAAAACTTCTTAACATCTCTGTCTCACATTCCCAAAGCCCCAAATCAGAAAAAACTAAAATAGTATAAACAAAAATCTAAACAGTCATCTCTGTTGTTTGTTACTAAGAGCTATAAATTACACTTTTTTTCACACATAGTTTGATAAAGCAAACATTCCAGTACTGTACCATGTACTAATGGCGTATCTGTATAGTGGAAATCTCCACATCAACATTGCAGAGTGATCAGAATTATTACAGGTTATTACACTAACTTTAGACAATAACAGTGACAACACATCAAACTGTCTCTGCGAACACATTAACTCAAATATACAGGAGCCGTGGTGTACTTTTGTTACAAGAGGGTGCCTTAAGCTCCGGCTCTCGATCTTAACACATTTCAGTGAGCAAAACAAACAAATACAGATCTCAGCAAAACAAACTGCTGGTCGGGTTTTACCCTTATTTGGCATGTAAATTATGTGGACCACATGTGTGGCCTTATTACTTACTAACCTGAAAAAAAAAACCAGATAAATCATGAGATGGACGACAGGTAGTGTGTTTCCTCTCTCGCTTCTGCCAGATCTGAAGACGAGCAGTAGCGTCACACTAAACCATCTCACTAGGGCGGAAGTGCCCCCTTGTGGCGTAACTAGGGTTCACACCACATGTTGGCTCTCCAACAAAAATCACAAGATTAAGGCCCTTCCTTAACAAAACTACACCTAAAAGCTTATACAATATACAAAAATTAAATCACATAATGTGACCACACATTACAGTGTGTCACATATGCATAAACTCATTAACATGTGACAGTTTCAAACGGGCATGTGTGTGTAAACAGAGTATATGCCTGTATGTGTGAGTCAAAATATGACCCTGTGAAACCTGCTCAGACAGGCCTAACCATATTTTACTATGTTGTCTGCAAAGAAATGCAACTCCCAATATGCCCGGTGCCAGGAGCCTCCCTTGCAGCAGCCCAACTAAGACAAAAGACTGTTGTAACTAGACAGATATAGAGTGTGTGTTCCGCCATACCATGTATGACAAAACAAGATGCGACCTTCCCGTGAACTTTGAACTTCCCATGAATGTGTATGAGCTATGTCAGAACAACAGAAGGGAGTGAACGTCCTCCCCCCTCATGGTGCACCCAGACCCTTAGCAGACCTAAATAAGGATGAGACATTTTATCAACATACAAACGATTATATATCTCTAAGCATAAATGATTATATGTTTCCAAATACAAATGACAATCCTAAATTATGACTCTGACAGTTATGTTCTGTTAAAGACTTTCTTCTGCACTTACATTTGGATCACCTAAATCCATGACAGTCATTTGACCAGTAATGCCACGACTGGAAACAAGCAATCCCTGAAATATTACAATATACCAAGCTTCTGTGTTTGAATACAAAACAAATGTGTTGTTTGATCTAGAGACTGCACTTGTGGCTGAACCGTAAATACATTTTATTTTGATTTTATAAGTAATGTAACTTGCAAAACAAAGTTGTGGAAAGCCTTAACTTAGTTTCAGGATAATTAAATCTGAGTTGTTTGTTTCGTTGTAAGATTCTAACAATGATGGCAATATAACTGTTAGTTGTTCAGCAGAACAGTGTCCAGTATGTTGGCTGGTAGACTTTTTTACTTAAAAGTTGGGCTGATTTTAACAACATTACAAGCTTTCTTAGTTTTTGAGGCATAATTTAAGTTCTGGTAACTAATGAGGTTGTACAGTGTAGTGACCATTTTGAAGCAAATGGTGAGCCGCAGGTCATTTTGACATTTGATGATCTTCTAGCCTCTTCTAGTGATCATTTTGAATCAGTTGACAATGCTGATAATGTGATTGAAGTTGACACTGTGCAGAGGAGTGGTGGGGTTAGGACTAAGGATAAACCTGATTATAATTCCAGAGAAGTGCAGCAGCGTGTTGATTTTAGAACGATTGCTGTAGATAATCTAGACCATATTCCTGCCAGGGTAAGAGGGAGTTTGGGTAATTTAATTGATGAAGCCTTAGATAATGGATTGCATTTATATAGCGCTTTTCTAGGCACCCAAAGCGCTTTATAATTCCACTATTCATTCACTCTCACATTCACACACTGATGCAGGCAAACCACAGTTGTAGCCACAGCTGCCCTGGGGCAGACTGACAGAAGCGAGGCTGCCATATCGCGCCATCGGCCCCTCTGGCCAACACCAGTAGGCGGTAGGTGAAGTGTCTTACCCAAGGACACAACGACCAGGACAGAGAGAGCAGGGGGATTGAACCTCATCTGTAACCTCCCGTTTACAGATGAGCTTCCCAACCACCTGAACCACAGTCGCCCCGTGGTTCAGGTGGGTGAAGATGATGCTTTACTCAATACTTTGTTGAATGTTGTGTTGAGAGGACCGTCTCTAGCCAGCGATGTACAGAATGTGTTACAAGCAGATGATGATTATAATACAGATTTATTTCTGGAGGACATCATGTAAGTGCTTCAGAGTAATGATGCATCAATATCTTGGGATGAGTTGAAATTTATTGTCACAGTTGCTCATAACAGGAGTGGAGGAGGCATTTGTTTGAGACTGGGCAACATGTTGTATGATGACATTTTGTCAAGAAAAGGGAAACATCTATATAATCTCCAAAGTAACAATAGTAACTTGTGCTTTTGTGCCTCGCACACTCTGTCAATGGTAGCTTGTCTGAGGATTATAAACTACTCTATGCAAAACAGCTACACAGCAATGCAGGACTCGAACTGACCTTATGTCCTGTTGTTAATCAGTGGTGCTGGTTTCAGTCATTATGTAAGTGTGCTGTTTATTATGTCGCCAAACCTTCATCAGCTGAGACTGAAAAATTCACTAGGATGAGTGAAAAAATGTTTCTCCCACTGAAAACACTACGTCCAGATGAACAGAATCATTGTTTTGAGATTTTACCAGAAAGGCTTTAGGACCCATCACAGAGGCGTCGCTGTCAGCAGATGTGGTGTGTGGATCTTTAGACGTTGTTGGTAAGCAATATGGAAACTGAAAAATGAGTTAGATAAGGCTGGTTGGCATTCAGGACCACGCTCACAGTAAAAGAAAGACGAGGAACAAAGCAAATGTTCTGATGTTGTGGATCATGAAACTTTTACTGAAAGATTTGAAATGAACTGTGTGTTGTATTTTTTGTATTTAGTTTTTGTCAGTACTGACTAACAAGAAACTAACCATGCTGTGTGGCAGGTGTATCATTCAGCTTAAGGTGTGAAATGTCCTGTAAAAACTGTGAACTGTAAATATATACTGGTACAGTTATGCAGCCTAAACTGTAGGATGATCTCTGTGTGATATTGTCATTTTTCCCCCCCACTTTTCTCTCTTCTTACACCTTTCCATTGTACTTATTTCAGTCAGGTCAATGGTCTCGGGTTTACAGTCGTGTTTTCAGTTATTTTGTTTGGCATGGTGCAATACGACAGCCGGGCAAAGTACAATCCCTGAGTGGAGGCTTAATACCTCATTGAAGTTTGCCCCTGTGTTCATGAAATGATGACAGGATGCTCTGAGTTTCTCCTGTTTCCAGATGTTTAGTGCATGTAATACTTGCCTGTGTGTGACTGTGTTCATGCTATTGTGTGTTTGTGACTAAAAAAGGTTAAAGGAGTCCTGTTGGTACCATTACTCTTTAATTTCATATGAGGGTCATTTTAATTACAATTTAATTACAAATGATTTAATATATAAAGTTCTGTATATATTTTCTGATATTGACCTCTTGTCACCTTTATTCTGAATTTATTGATTTGAGATTGGATTCTGTATGAATAGCAATAAGGGCTTAATGAGTATGAAAGGGCACACTAAATAACACAGTGGATGTGCTTGTCGATGGTTGTTTGTTGGTCTCTCAGTAAATGATGACCTCAGAGTAGTCTACTTAAATGATACAGTTCTTCTTTCTGTGAAAAACTACAGGTCAGAATATCATAAAGTCGCACACTTTGACAAGTTCATCAGCTGGTAACAAACCTGTTCACAGCTCAGATCCAGACTCAGATTTGGTGCCTTTCAGCGTCTGAAGATGTGTTCGAGTCTCTCCACCAGCCGCCTGATTCTGCTGATCTCCCTGAGTGTGATGATGCTCATCTCTGTATCAGGTACTGTTTTTATTTCTGGAGTTTGCTCTGTTGTCAAAGCTCAGTAACAACAGCTAAAAGTCTGTTTCTCAACACGTTTATAAATCTATCTGACCTTAATGTAACTTGCTAACTGTGAACTAACTGTGTGAAAAGAGACTAAAACTATCACAGACTGTAACAGAGCAGCTGTTTCTGGATAAATTTAAAATGCAACTACACATTTTATATTACTGATTAAATCCAGCTATATTTTTGTCAGTTATATAATTTTTCATATTACACATAGTAACTGGATCAGTAAATTATTTATACAACATTTGAGAGTTGTTTATTTCATTCTCCATGATATCTGAAAGGCTCAAAGAATAATGACAATGTGTGTGATGATGTGCTGCAGGAGCTGACCACGTGGGGATACGCTGCTATAAAAACCATTCTAACCAAAGTACAAGAACCACGTTTGCACCTAAATGTGCAAAAAACATCATCAGCTGCTTTGAACGCGACAGACCAGACTGCCTTCCTGGCTATGAGTAAGTAGAACTTCTTCTAAATTCACTTAAACCAAATAAAATGTAGAAATTGATTTTTGATTAAAACTCCACAAACACAACAATGAAAATGAGATTTGCACTGAAACCTTGATGTAGCAGATAAATGTTCCCCTCTCTAACATACAGCACTACTGTTTGCTCTGTGATTGTTTCTAATTTGGTGATGTTGGGGAATCTGTGAGTTTGTGCTTATGAGCTTGGAGGAAACCTGAGCTGTTCTCTCACAGCATAATGCAAAATGGACACTGCACATGTTCAGTTAACAATAAAATGAAAATGTCTAATCCTTTGATTTGTCTTCCTCTCTCCAAACTTCTTTCTTTATTCTTCTGTTTTTTCTTCTTCCAGGGTTAAAATAAGCAGTGGAAGAACATTTTTCCTCAGACCAAACACCGAGTGGCTTAAAAGGAAAATAAATGAGGTGAGAAACAAATTATTTATAAAAATGTGGACACAAAGTTTAGAAAAACCAACAGTGACTCTCTAGCAAAAGTGTGAAGATTATACTATAGGTAATAAAAAGACACTGTGTATATCTGTCTAATGGTGCTTCTTCTTTTTCTTCATGTCACCTTCTCTCTTTCACCACCACAGAGAACTCTGCTGTGTCCTCCAATGTTTTCAGCTTAAATAACTGAAGCTATTCATCTTTAATGAGTCCTCCCACTATAGTTTGTATATTCCAGCTGCACCACAGTGTTTAGAAGCAGTGACTAAATGTCATCTTACATGTCTCGTAGGTTTCTTAATTCACACGCTGATTTTCATAGATTTAATCTAAGTAAAGATGATGAAAACGATGAAACAAAGATAAAGTAAAGCAGCTGCTGGAAACATTTCTGCTCATTTATTAGTTCACACTTTGACAGAAATATTTGTTAAGAAATGTAAATTATTTTTTGCAAATTATTCATAGCGCTTTAACAGTCTTGTGTTCACATATATATACAATACAAAACAATTTTACTATATAACATGTTTAAAACCAGGGGGTACACCAAATTGCTTCACAGTAAGGAATAAACAGTAAAATTATTACACTGAACAGTAAGTCATTTAAAGAATGTAAAATAGAGAAACAAACAAAGGCATTTGTAAGGATTGGGAGAATTCATGATAATCCAGAGAAATGAGTAAAGATACGCCAGCTAGTGATTGGTGAGAATTAGCAAATATACTACAAATGTCATTAAATATGAATGTTATTCTGTCTTCAAGCTGAGAACAAAGACAAATCAATAAAAGCTTCTGAAATCAGATTTTTTTTAATGGTCTGTGTGATTAATTACCATTTGCTGTGGGTGTTATAACAGACAACAAAATACTTATTGCTGTGATCATTTCATGATGATGTCATGATCACAGGACATCAGGAGGCAGCATTTAACCGATATGGCAGAAGTAAAAGTGAACATTCAGAAATCACTTGAAAAGTTATTCACAAATACATATTTTATTCATACTTTCATTAATGTTGGGTTGCAGGAGCAGCAGACTGAGCACAGACACTCATACGTCCCTTTCCTCAGCCTCCTACTCCAGCTCCTTTAGGGAAACACTGAGGCGTTCCCAAGTCTGCCAAGAAACATACGTCTTTGTCATTCGTTAGATTGCACATAATTAACTCTATTCCTCACATCTTAGTCCCTCCCACTACAGATGACAGCAGAGGAGGTGAAGATGAGGCATGAGACAAGATTTAACAGGTCTATTGCGGAGGTGTGGTCCCTGGCTCAGCTGCAAGGGAGAGGTGGTGCAGTGAGCTCAAGGGGGGCGGTGCTGGAGAGGCAGGTGGGGCCACAGCTGGTAGCGTTTGAACTGATGACAATCTCTTTTACCCTTATAGTGAAGCGAGAGACTGGCATGAGAATGGAGAGCTGAGACCAGTGCCGAACAGACTGTGGGTCATTATATGTGCGTGTAATTATAAAAACTGATATCCAATAGCACAAACATTGCGTGTGTGGAAGTCCATCTTACAAGGACATTAACAGACATCATGGAAACCTTGTTTTAAAGTGGTGTCAGTGTAAAAAAGAATAATGTGATGTCAAACCTATTTGTTTGAGTCTCAGGCACAGAAAGAGTGAGAAGTCTGATCAGCTTAAATAACTGAAGCGATCGATCTTTAAAGAGTCCTCCTCCTATTGTTGTTTGTATATCCAGCTGTGCCACAGTGTTTAGAAACTCTGTTCACCACATCAGACTGACTTCACTTTGATTTAAATCCTTTCTGTCTGGTTTGCTCTCTCTGAATAATGATTTTGTGCATTTTGAGGCTTAAACTGGTTTTTAGAAGCTGTGATTCTGTCCTCTTAGATGCCTTATAGATGTCTTAGTTGACAGACAGCTACTTTTGAGGAATCAGCGCAGTCCTTCGACTGTGTGTGGTTTATTGTCGTCTCACAAATTGTAGCTGAAGGCCTGATTTTCTTTAAAATACTTTTAAAAAGTTAATATTCAAGGATGTTTTATAGAGAAAGAGAAACTCAAAAAGCAAAGTGCTTTCACAAAGACTTGAAAATAGTCAAAGATGGAGGCACACACCAGGATTTTGGTGGCTCTCAGTCTACTGAGAATGGTATCCTAACTGTCCCATTTTTGTAGGTTTGTAGTCTTTCACCTCCTTTGGCAGATGTTTTCTTCTGTTTGCATAACCAACAGGTCCCTTTGACCTGTGCGACTCCCACATCTCCTCCCTATTAGCCATGAGTCACTGCCAATAGGGCGCAGATGGATGCAGATACCAGAACTGAGGTTTTAGATTTTCTTCAAAGCATATTTGTACATCTTTACATTTTCTTCAATACAATTGTTATTCATTTATTATAATGTAATCATTTTTGTTCACATCCCATTTTAAATGATCTTAAGTTGTGTTCTGTGTAGTTTATACATGTGGTTTTATAACTACAGCATATTTATGGCAGGTTTGAAAAAAACTTGTGCATTAAAACAACATAATAGGAAACCACCAGGAATCTCAAATATTTACTAGTAATGGTTATTGGAAGTATGACTAATGTTCTCTGAGTTCCTTCCATTTTTATAATGTTGCTGACTAACATAGAAGCTAACCATGATGAGCAATCTCATTGCTGACCTCTTCTTTTCTCTCTTTGTGACCAGCTGTGCAGCCTGTTCCTTCACTCATAGTTTGGGTTTGACCTGCTGTCATAAGGTCATCACCCAGGAAATAAAGACAATCAGACGTTACTTTGAACAAAAAACACATTATGAGTGCAGGCAGCACGATTTCCTGTGAGCAAGCTGCAATTTAAAGGGAAGTCAAAGATTTTCCATGTGTAACGGCGACTCCCTCTCTTTGTGGCCTTTGCAGTGGAATTATGTCTTCATAGATGATTTATTACCACATCATCTGAAACCATAGAGGTGGTGAATGACTCTTAGCTGTTATTTGATAACAACAAGGGGGGGAACTTAATATCTCAGGATAAGATAAATACCATGTCCTAATATTTTAGTATTTATATGATAAAATGTATTGTGTCTCTGCTTTTAGGATAACAAACAGGTATGATTCAGTGATTTTGAATCACTGAGAGACAAAATATAAAATGTGATTACTGCAATTACCTCCATCATCTTTTCCTTTAGCTGCCTCAAATCTCTCGTCTCCTGCTTGAACGGACTCAAAGTCCATCATCTTGACCTAGGGCCACTCTAACCACTGTGCTCATGCAGCTGCAGACTGCCACCAACTGTAGTCCAGGACAGTGGATGTGAGGCAGCACACTCCAGAATTATTCCATATATATATATATATATATATATATATATATGGAATATAAATACTGAATAAAACAGAGTAACCTGGAACATGGGAGGGAACACAGACGTAGCGATGCTGAACACGAGGAGACTGAGGACTTAAATACACACATGAGGTGATCAGGAGAAGTGCAGACACATGAGGACACAGCTGACTCCAATGAAACATAATGACAACACAGGGGAGAGTAACACTCGACACACTAACATGAGACACGGACCTTCAAAGTAAAACAGGAAATATGACAGGCACAGACTAGACACTAAAGTAAACCTAAGAACAAAACTCTTAACCAGAATAACAATGAAACTTAGGAGTATAATATTCTAAACAGGACAACGAAAGAATCAGAAAAAACACCAAAATACAAGAAACTGAAAATGCCTGATCAAAATGACCAGAACTGTGACACCACGATATGGTTACTGGTTAACGACTTCACCCATCGAAACACCGCGATGGCTGTAATGATGACACTTGATAATGAAAGTCAAAACCAGTGGATGACATCATGGTCATGGCTTCCTCTATCTTCCTCTCTTTATGACCCTTCCACCTGCTTTTTAAACAAACATTTTCCCCTGAGTTCAAATGATTTATTAATAAAGTTTGGAAATGGATCATCATGTATTTTGTATGTGATCAGTGGAGTATTAAAGAAAACAGTAATCTTAAGCATCTAATACAGGTGGTTTTTGTGGTGACCACTCATTAAAAGCTGTTAAAAACAAAAGTCATAGAGGAAAGTACTTTCAGATTTGACCACAGAACTGGGTCACCCATTAATTGCAGACAGCTGTTGAAAGGAAACCCCCATAAAGTTACATGTAGGAGGTGCAAACCACTAATAAAATCAACACCCGCAGGTTAACATGAACGAAACTGATCACGTCACAGAGAGTCCCTGTGCTCTTGGTCTGTGGAAGGGCTTTCCACAGACCAAGGGAATCTCTCTCTCTCTCTCTCTCTCTCTCTACATATATATATATATATATATATATATATATATATACATATACACATATATATATTATATAAACCAGGTGAATTAAAATGCTTGAACATATCACATGGTTAAGTGTCAATATTTACATGAGGGATTAAAAATATGAATGAAAAATGAATGTGTTGTGCTGGAAAAACAGCTGATTGAATTTATTGCATAGATACTAATTTTCATAATTAATGTGCAGGCTGGACTCAAACACAGGGCTCAGGAAGGCCAGTTTAAGTTATTTTACTTACAGTGAACTAATCATCTTGAGTTTATCAGTTAGTGAAGATCTGAGCTCAAACGCTAACAGGAGAGGGTCAGATAGCTCCTCCACAGATTCTATTTCAGATTACTGCCTCTCAGGGAAAACAAAACAGGACTTCTGCACAGAGGAGAAAACAAGGAAGCTACAGGCAACGTTTCACAGATGTGAGGTGACAACTTAAAAATCATGTGTGTTTAAAAATATTACTAAACATTTAAATACATCATCCAGCAGCTGGGACTTATTTGACCAGAGGTGGAAAGAGTACTCAAAATTTGTACTCAAGTACAAGTACTGTTACACTGGTTAAATTGTACTCAATTACAAGTAAAAGTACTGGTGTAAAAAAAAAAATACTTGAGTAAAAGTACAAAGTACTCTTCTCAAAAACTACTCAGAGTATTAATTACTTTTTAACAGACTGATGTTTTATTCTGTCGTCAATAGCAGGCATTCAACTCGATTCACCAGTATAAATATTTATGTTCAAAGCACATTTTTCAGATGAACAAGGTATAGAAAGGTAACTTGTTTTGTACATAAATGTAGATATAAAAGAAGGAATTTTGTTTGTTAAAACAATGACAAAAATGTTTCTGAACATGCGTAGAACCGTTTAAACTTTTCCCCATACACTGAACAACAGGCAGGTAAGTGTCTTAAACTCTTAGCATTTCTGTCACACTTTACTTTCTGAACCTTTTGTTCAGTTTCAGCAAGAGCTGGTTTTCTAAATTAACAGAGGCTATCCGACTTCGTTTGGCTGTGAAGAGTAAACCAGCACAGCTAAAAAGTCGTTCACACGCAGCAGAAGCAGGTAGAGTTGTGTTCAGTTTAAGAGAGAGGTTTTTGATGGCTGAGAAGGAGTGCAGCAGCTCCATGGTGTCTGTGGCACAAGCAAGATAACCATCAAGCTCAGCTGCACTTTGCAGCCTTCTGGAGATTGGTCTGGAGAAGAATTCATCTTCATCAGATGACTCTCTTTGCTGATCCTCACTCTCATGCTCCGTCGTTTCAAGATGTTGTTTAATGTATGCCAAGGCTGTAATTGCAAGTAGATAACACGATTTTGTTATTTACAGGGTTCATACGCCTTTTTCAGGGTCAAATTCAAGCACTTTTTAAGCACTTTCAAGGTCTCTTTTCAAGCTTTTCCAGCACACATATACAAATACACATATAAATGTGTGTACTGTCTCAGTGGCTGATAGTGCCCCACAGGTCTCAGTGTGAGCGTGAAGACATTTACAATGTTTAAGTAGTTTAATGCGTAGGTGCTGACGATAAACACATTTTGAATGAAAGCCGGGGAACTTTGGTAGCACAGAAACACGTGGCTATTCTTTGTGACCATATGGATCGGTCCCTCATATTACCATTATTTCACCCAAAGGCACCAAGTTAATACTTAAAAAAGCTGCAGCAATACACACAAATATAAACAGTACTTGGTGACAACTTTGCTTTTAGCCTTTAACCCTCTGGTGTCCAGGGTATAATTGGCCGTTTTTGACTACTTTTGATTTGGCCTCTATATTTCACCTTTAAAAACTGTTTATCTAAATTAGAACAACAATTAAGAGATTTAGAAAAAAAACAACATACAGATATGAGTGCCAACTTGGCTGAAAGCATTAAAGATGTAAGAAAACAACTAAGCGATCTGTCTATGGAGGAAATAGAAAAGAAACTGAGATTCACAAAACAAACATTTTATGAGTTTGGTTCCAAAGGAACCAAAATACTGGCTAAACGATTAAAATCAATACAAATAAGTAATGCAGTTAATAAGATTAGAGATCCAAATACTAAGGAACTACTATATGAACCAACACAGATAAAAAATGCCTTTCAAAAATACTATAAAACATTGTATAATCAACCCGACCAGAAAAATGGACAAGAAATTGAAGAGTACTTGGCTCAGTTAGACCTTCCTTCTATTGGGATAACTCAAAATGAATTTTTAACTAAACCAATCACTAAGGAAGAACTGGATAGGGCAATAAGGAGATTGAAATCTAACAAAAGTCCAGGGAGTGATGGGTATCCCAATGAGTGGTATAAGACTTTTAAAGAGGACTTGGCTCTTATTTTGATAGATTCTTTTAACTGGACACTAAAACACGCTAAAAGTCCACCCTCTTGGAAAGAGGCCATTATATCAGTCTTACCAAAAGAAGGTAAAAACAAGGAAAACTGTGAGTCTTATCGCCCAATCTCCATCTTAAATGTGGATTATAAATTATTTACATCCATAATCACAAGACGCTTAGAGCTGTTTCTCCCAGATTTGGTGGATGAAGACCAGACAGGATTCATTAAGGGGCGACAGACACAAGATAATATACGACGCACATTGCATATAATTAACGAAGTTAACAAAGAGAAAATCCCAACAGCTTTAGTGAGCTTAGATGCTGAAAAGGCCTTTGATAGAGTTTCTTGGACGTTTCTTTTTGCTGTTTTGAAAAGAATGGGCTTTAACAGTATCTTCATCGAGTATATACAATCCTTGTACCACAGGCCATTGGCTAGAGTTAAAATAAATGGGGACCTGACAGACAGTTTTGAGCTCTTCAGAGGAACCAGGCAGGGTTGCTGCCTGAGTCCAGCCCTTTTTGCTCTGTATATCGAGCCTTTGGCCCAGTATATACGGCAAAGTGCAGACCTAAAAGGGGTTTCAGTTTCTAAAGTTGAACAACGAATAGGTCTCTTCGCTGATGATATAATTATATACCTACAGGATCCTGATACGACCTCGATTGATTAAAGCAATAAAATATTTTGGCAAAAATTCAGGGTATAAACTAAATATCTTAAAGACTCAAGTACTCTGTCTGAATTATTTCCCCAAAGATTCAATTCAAAACGAATATAAATTAAAATGGGATTCAAATAAGATCAAATATTTAGGTGTCTATCTAACTAGTGAAATAAGTACACTATACGAGGCAAATTATGTAAAGATTAGTAATACAATTCAAAAAGATTTGATTAAATGGGCTCCCCTTGTCATGGACCTTAGTTCAAGAATAGAGGCAATAAAAATGAATGTGCTTCCTCGACTACTGTATCTATTCACTTCATTGCCATATACCAGATGCACAATTTGTTAGATGGGATAAATTAGTTAGTAGATTTATTTGGAAAGGGGCAAAGCCAAGAATAAGATTTAAAATACTCCAATTAAGAAAAGAAAAAGGAGGACTTGCCCTCCCGAATTTCAAGGAATATTTCTATGCAGCCCAGCTGAGATACATTGTTTACTGGTGTTCCCCGGATTATATCTCAAAATGGAAGCATATGGAGATAAATTATTGCTCATCATGTTATCCACAAGCAAGATTGGGAGAGGAAACTATACAGTCTATGAACACAAATTTTATTACTGAATTCACTATTAAACTCTGGTGGATTATAGTGAAGAAATATAGAATTATAGAAGACTGTAAATTGTTGATTTGGCCTGCATTTTCTCGAAAATTCCAAAGTGGACAATGGGACAGTACATTTTTAAGATGGGTCAATAAAGGGATTACAGCAATGTGCACATTAATAGACGGGAAAACATTCAAATCCTTCGAGAATCTACAGAGACAATTTGGACTGGATAAATCAGATTTATTTAGGTACTTTCAATTAAGACATTTTTACAATACAGAAATTAGTAAGAAGCTCTTGAGAGAAGGAAGCCAGATAATAGAAATAATAACAGGTGCATATAAAAATCCTCCATCAAGAATTTTATCGAAATTATATAATGGTCTGCAAAATTTGAATAGGAATGAAACATTATATATCAAACAAAAGTGGGAATCTGAATTACATCTTGAATTGTCAGAGGATGACTGGCGATCCGTATGTCTCACACAGCATAATTCCACCAGCTCTAGACGATGGAGAGAATATGGCTGGAAAAATGTGATTAGGTTCTTTATTACTCCTTATATTAAAAGCAAGCAGCTGAAAACATCCCAACGATGCTGGAGATTATGTGGAGACTGGGACGCCAATCATTCTCATGTGTTTTGAAAGTGTAAACATATCAAACCTTACTGGGAAAGCATTGCAGTAACAATGAAGAGAGTGCTGGGGTATGAAGTGCCGTGTGAGGCACGAGTAATGTATTTTGGAATATGGGGAAATGTAAGAAAGGAGGACCATTATTTGTTTAAAATTATGTTGTTGTCAAGCAAAAAGGTAATAACAAAAAACTGGCTGAAAAGTGACCCTTTAAAATTGGAAGAATGGACTGATGCAATCGAGGAAATATATATAATGGAGAAAATGACCTACACTCTGAGACTGAAATCTGACAAACATCGAAAACAGTGGGCAAAATGGATAACCTACAAGACTCATTCAGTTCCATAAGGCAGGGACCTTTCCTCATTTTTTGTTTTGTTTTGTTTTATGTTTGTTTGTTTGTTTGTTTGTTTTCTCTTCCTTTTCATATTTTTGTCTGCGTGAACTATAAATTTGGAAAAGTACAAAATAAAAAGTTTAAAAAAAAAAACTGTTTATCTTGCCAATCTGTTATTTACTCATTTTGACATAATGTGTCAGCACAATTTATCTAAATTCAGACAAAATTTAAAATACGAGTAGAAAGTGATATTTTTGACTGTAAAAACCACAAGCATGTTTAACGAATCATTTTCATAACTTGAAATGCAAATAGAAATTGTACATTTTTAAAAAATATCCACAAGTTTTGCAAACAACAAAGTTATATGGTATGGTAAATCCTGCAGGTCTGACAGTAGGTGTGTCACTCCTGTTTTCCATGTGGGGACAGCGTTTACACTGCAATCTGCCTTTGGTGGCTTTTTTGCAGGAACTGTGACATTCACTTGTAGAACTGACACACAAAACAAAACAACGACTACACTACACACTAACTACACAAGACAACACACTAACTTGAGACTCCAAACACAGTAAACGTCACAAATCTCTCACGTATCAAAACTCTCTCTCTCTTTCGCTAATTCGCTCTCTCTCGCCGGTCACTCTAAAACTTCCCTCTCTTCCCAAACAACCAAATGCCACATGTTGCCATATCATTTTTTGATTGGTCGACATGGTACATTTTTCCACCAGTAGGGAAGGAGTGTTTTTTCCTTTTCTTTTTTCACTCACAAGCAAAGCGTGTTTGCTAGCGCTCTCACTAGAAAACACCGTTTTTACCGTTTCTTCCAGGAGTAAACGCCACTATTGTATTCCGAAAAAAACCCAAACAACACAAATTAAAAACTGGTATTTAGGTTGAAGTCCGCACGTTCGACCCAAGTTGAAATGGAGACTCTGGGTCCGTCGACCCCAGAGGGTTAATCAGAAAGCCTTAAGTTGGCTAGTTATGTATCAGGCTAATGTTTGAAGTCAAAGGAGTTTGCAAAGAAAAGCGTCTGGACTTCTTTAAGTTGCTTGAAGACGTTTCACCTCTCATCCGAGAAGCTTCTTCAGTTCTAAGGTCAAATGGCCGAGAGTCCCAGATTTAAACCCAGTGGGAGTATCCCCCCAAGGAGGGACAAAGGACCCCCTGGTGATCCTCTAATCACATGCGCCAAGGTGTGAAAGCGGGTGTGGGACCTAATCAGCCAGGGTTTCGGATTTCGGGTTTCGGATTTCGGGTTCTCGGCCATTTGACCTTAGAACTGAAGAAGCTTCTCGGATGAGAGGTGAAACGTCTTCAAGCAACTTAAAGAAGTCCAGATGCTTTTCTTTGCAAACTCCTTTGACTACGATGACCTGGATGACTGAGAACCTTCACAGACCTAATGTTTAAAGCTTTCACTTGAGCAAATTAACTCATATTACTGCTAAGTAATGTTAGCTAAGTTCACAGCATATTCCATAATAGCGCTGCCATACTGCATCACACTCAGTGCATTTCAATCATTTCTCCAGCGAGTTTGATAGCTAGCAAAATAATAATCATAGTTTTAAAAAAATAGCATATGTAATGTACACGTACTGGAAAATTATTTACTAGCACTCACCTATCATGCGACTAGAGAGCGCAAACTCCGCCATTGTTGTTTTCCATCAAACACTCATTAAAACAGCAACCTACAGGTATGTTAGCACACTCATCACCGACTGGCAGAGGGAGGGGCGGGGTCACAAGTTGAAATAGACACAGGGCAGCCCAGGCGGGGAAATTTTGCTTTTACATTTTGCGACTCATTTTATTTCTCTATCTGATAAGAAAACTATTCAGTCAGATAGTTATTTGTGGTGAATGAAATACAGTTACACTTTCAAGCACTTTTAAGCACCACATCTAAAATTCAAGCACTTTTCAAACCTTGAAAAGACAACATTAAAATTCAAGCATTTTCAAGGATTTCAAGCACCCGTACGGACCCTGTATTTAAATTTCAGTGATTATTCCTGAACACAAATTTAAAATCGGCAAATTCTACAAAAGGATTGTTTAGTATTCAGGACAGACCATCAATAACTTACAACGTATTAGGGGAAATACTCACTTAAGCATGTGTTCAAATGTAAAAATACACAAAAATGGGATCACATGAATCCTTACCAGCCTCTATTACATCTGCTCTGTCAGTCCAGGAAGTCTTGAACTTGGGTAAGAGGACTGCAGCTGCAGCCAACTCTGGATCCTCTATCATCAGTCCAAAACGCTTTTGAAGGCCATCTTGCAGGACTCTGATGAGTGGGACACACGTCTTGCTTGATGTCTCCAGCCTGCTAAGTTTGGACAGTAGTTGTTGGATTACTGGCAGGAGCCATCCCATAAAGGAAGTGGACTCAGACTGAAGGATGTTTGAAGTTTTCACCAGTGGCTTCATGGTGGTACAGTACTCCCTAAGGAAGGCAACTTCTGCAGGACTCAACCTGTAAGACACAACAACAAAACCCACCATGACTATAATAGGGATCTTCTGATTTAATATTAAGAGTCTGCTCACGTTTTTAACCATCCATTAAGGAAAATTCCCAAAATTTGCAACCATATTGGTAGGTTTTACTCACATTTTCACCTTGAACTCCTCACAAATGCTCCTGATGGCATCTTCCCCCTTCTCATCAATGATGTGTATTATCCTTTCAATGGCAAGGTAGGTTGAATTCCACCGTGTTGCATTGGGACGAATGATCTGTAGCTCACACTTGTTGTTAGAGTGAATTGTTAAATGTTTGTCATTTTTATGCTTACCATCCATTTCTACATTGTTTAACTGTAGGATGAAAAGAATTCCACTGTCCCCCTCCCCAGATTCTCGAGGTTCTGGGTGGGGGGCTGTAGTCTTTTATTACAGGCAACATCCTTGTGAAGGTCTTTTTGATGTAAGCTTCCTGCCCAGCAGGAGGTCACACACACACACACACACACACACACACACACACACACACACACACACACATGTATACAGTGCTTTGTCTTTGTAACCAAGGGGGTTTATGAGGGGAGGTACTATTGTTTTGTGTGAACTGTCTCTCAATAAAAGGCAGCGAGAGGAGGCCATCGTCGGGGTCATTCGTGATGAGCTAAGATACCAACGAGGCCTCCCTTGCGCAAGTAATCAATCGAACGCTGTTGCCTTGTTTTTCTTTCATGGGAATAAGTCCTGGATACAGCGGGGTCTGAGTTTAGACACAACACTTGTCCTCTACCACTTCATTAGCCAAATGAGACCGGCCAGTTTTGTTCCAAATGGCCTGGCATTTTGCAAAGGTTGCACGGGAGAGCCTCTTGTAGGTGTCATTCATGCTGTAACTTTTCTGATGAGCTGACCAACAATCAGTAGTGGTAGCAACAAATTTGACTTTATCCAATGCTGCAACCAAAGTCATCTTCATGTGATCAGGAGCTTCACAGATTCTGGCACGGACAGTGGGTCTGGAGATGACTTTGGCTTGAGGTTGTAATGTGGTAACCAATTCTTTGAAGGATGGCTATTCTACCACTGCAAATGGCTGTAGACCCTCACATATGAAATTGATGACAAGCTTGTCAACAGTTGCTTGTGGAACATGTTTGTTTGCAGCTCTCAACATCAGGTCTGGTAACTTGGCTTGTGTATTTGCTGAGAGCTTGTTTGGTGTGGCTGTGGTCTTTCGCTGACGAGATGTTGATGCCACAGTGATATTGTACTGCTCAATCTTCGATGGATGTTTCCTCTGTAGAGATAAATATTATCATACGTCAGGTTCATACATTACTTCATAACATCACTGTGATTAACACTAAAGGAAAATACATTTTTAAAACATCATTCAACTAGACTTGAGCTAATTTTTGATTGTTTAGCATAGTATAAAAGAGTGGTGAATTTGGTCAAATTTTGCAGATATATTGCTGTATTTATTCACAAGTGTAAACCAATTTTGAACGATCATTGCAAAAAACATGTATTTCTGTATACATTCTAAGTTCTGTAATCTGTATACTATCTGTAAAAAGAGTATCGACCAATGTATCAGTATCTAAATATTTAACTCCTTTTTATCAGTATCACCCTAAAGTTTTCAGTATCAGTCAGGTCCTAAAAATACTAAGAGAGCAAAATATGTGTATATAGCAAATCTAATTTAAGAAAAGGGATCACATACACAAAAATGCTGCCCATACAGCTAACAAATAAAAACAATCCACATTATGTTCTTTAAAAAAATATATCATGTTGGGAAACATATAACCCTACTGATTACGAGCCATGTCACCATGATAGACCTATATCAGGCCAATGATACTGATCAACTGATCCATCAATCGGGCTCTGGTACATGTCAGCTGAGAGCTGGAAGATTAATTTGAGATGCAGCTCAGCACTGTGTGCCAGTTTTTTGTTTTTTTTAATATAGGCCAGCTGATTGTAGGCCTGTGAGTTTTAAATGACTACAAATTTAATTTATTGCAAGGACGGTGGTTGTCCAAATAATAAGCTAAAACATTCCTACGAATTGTAGCTCAGTTATGCATGCACACACACACACACTTTAGCTAGCTCCGTCTTATTTTAATATCAGGCTAACCAATGGCAGTGACAATATCTTAGCCAAACTAATAACCTTAACACACATGAAAAATAAGAAAGCAATATTGTACACGTAAAACCTCTTACCTCAATGTGTTTTTTTAGATTAGACGCCGAAGTCTTGTAAGCTGAAATGACTGTAGAGGTCAAACAAAGTTTGCACTGCATCTGGACGCTGACTCCTTTTCTTACGGTGGCTGGGAAGTGCAAGTTGCAACAGATTAAAAAACCACAACAAATTAAAAACCCGCAACAAATTTAAAAAACCCGCAACAAATTACAAAAACCCACAACAAATTAAAAAATCCCACAACAAATTAAAAATCCTTGATGGAAAGGGATTGTCTGAAATACCAGAAGTGACACAACGATTAGCCTAATAGGGCTTTTGGAGCGTGATGTTACGAGAGGGGGCGTGGCCAGGATTTTTGGTTGAGGCGCCATGTTTCTGGGCCAAACAAAGCGCTAGCGAAAGAGGAGCGAAAGTACACGGATAACACCAGCTATGGTTCGTACTTGCTGTGCGGTTGGTTGTAAAGTTAGATCGCACGACCGGCAAGGGAATAAGGTTGAAAATGGTTTATCTTTTCATTCTTTCCCCACGTGGAAGCAACATGAGGCAGCTCATGTATCGGATGTCATGTGTCACTCTCTGGTTTTATGTTTCAAATTCGTTTAAGACATCCAGAGTACTCTGATGACATTGACAAGGACATCTCCAGTTTACATGGGAAACTATTATTTCATGTTTTTGAGATTATTTATTTACATCACTTTTCAGAAAACGTACATACAGGTCTTATTCAAAACTGCATATCTGTTTTTTTTAATGCATGTTGAAAGGGCAAAAATATTCCTCAGATACTGTTAACATTATTAAATTTGAAGGCTATTATACAGTGGTATTAATTTAAACTGAACACAAAAGGATTTTGATCAAAGTTAATGTCTCCACTTGTTTAAAAAAAAGAATTCTGTCATTTATTTGCTTTTATTATTTATTTATATGCCCTCCACGGACCATCTCTGCACTGCATGGGTGATTAGTGGCTCCGTGCACACTAAGGGCTGCACACAGGGACAAGGCGCACTAGGTTACGATCAGATCTTCCCTGGGCAGGGAGAGGTGATGAACTGTATGCCACTTTTTCATTGGCATACATTAAGTACAATGTTTTATTGCCTACGGTGGGGCAGGTCACATACTGGGTGAAGGTGGGCAGTGTGGAGTCCAGCGAGACATGATTAAAGTCCCCTGATATTAGAAGAAGAGCTCTCAGAGATTGCGTTTGCAGTCTGCGGACCACAGAGAGTCACAGGCTGCCTCCACGGATGCTAACGGCTAATGTCTCAATGTCTGTGTTGCAGAGTTGTTCTTTCACAGCAATGTGCCCAGGGATACCACAACTGTCTTTAACAAACACTGCCAGCCCCCCTCCTTTCCTCTCACCGCTGTCTCTCGTCTTGTCCGCCCGCAGCAGCTGGAAGCCGGGCAGCCTACTCACAGAGGGAGTACCGGGCAGTGTCGGGGTACTGCCACTGTGACCGGGTTAGCGTCATTAGCTCCTCGATCATATCAGGGAGCGATCTCACATTTACAGTGATTACAGGAAGGAGAGATGGTGTGTAAGGTGTCCTTCTCGGGAGACATCACCCATGTCTCTTCCCTCACTGGGGACGTAGGGTCTGTCTGCCGGTAGCGCAGCTGCAGGGTGCAGCGCTAACAGCTGATCCCTAACGTAAACAAAAGAGCCATGCGCCGAGTGTCCAAATACGGGTGAAAAAAGTGGAGACAAAAGAAGAGAAAAGTCAACATAACTAGCACGAAGTGGTAACGCATGATGGCAGAATCTGATTGCTAAGACATAAATTAAAGGTTAAGAGAAGTAAAGAGGAAAATAAGAAAGCTAGCTCTGCTCATTACCTGTTAGCTGCCATAACAGGTACCACAGTTAAGGTTTCAGAAAAAGTATTCTGTCGTTTGTTTGCTTGATCATGCCTTAAACACATCAAAATGCATAGTGGGATTGTGGTGGACCACTAGAGGGCTCCACTCACACCCAGTGTTAAGGAAGTGTGTTCCTGTGTTGTGTGGCGCGATGTGTGCAGTTGGTGTTGGAGAAGAATAAAGAAGGAGTAAGAACTGAGAGCTCTGTGTCGTTGATGCTTACCTCCACATTGGTGACCCCTGACTCGAGCATGCAACGGGCCGCAGATAACGCTGACTCCGCTATGGATGCATCAGCGGCCACCGGACCTCCGCCTCCTGTTGCAGCTACGTTCGCTGTGGCGCTGAAACTGCCGGACTTTTGGCTCCATGACCCCCGTCATGGTTCGTTCACGTGGAGGCTCAGTTCGCCCTTCGCGGCATCTCGGCTGACGACACAAAGTATCACCATGTGGTGGCCTTGCTCGACCCGCTGGCCACCCGTCGCGCGATGACGCTCCTCCGGGACCCACCCGCCCAAGGGAAATACGCCGCCCTTAAAGAGCTGCTTCTTCGGCGTTATGCCCTCTCCGACGCTGAACGAGCCGAACAGCTCCTCAACCTGTCAGGCTTGGGTGGCGGTACCGCGCTCGAGCTCATGGAGAACATGCTATCGTTGCTCGGGCCGGATGACGGGGGATTCCTCTTCGTCCACCTCTTCCTCCGCCAACTACCGGCCGCAGTGAGAGCTGTCCTCGCAAACTCCCCGCTTCTGCCTGCGAAGGATTATCGCTCCCTGGCTGAAGAAGCGGATCGCATTCTCCTGGCTAGCCGCACTTTCGACGTTCACGCCCTGGCTACGGACTCGCCGGCGGCGCCTTCCACGCCTCCACCTGCCTCCCCTGGAGCATCCGCCCCCTTGCTGACGGCGGGGATTGCTACACGCCGGCACCGCCGAAAGAGCATCTGTTTCTACCATCAGCGTTTTGGCGACAGAGCGCGTCGCTGCCTGCCGCCTTGCGCTTTCACGGCCCAGGGAAACGGACCCGCCAGCGCGCCGTAGCAGCCGCGACCGCTGGCAATACAGAAAGGCTGCTCTTCATAGAGGACTCGCGCTCCGGGAGACGTTTTCTCGTGGACTCCGGCTCACAGAAGAGCCTCTTTCCCCCTACCGCTGCCGACGGACTAGCAGCGAACTGTGGACCGCAGCTCATGGCAGCTAATGGCTCTCCCATCAAAACGTTTGGGGAAAGGTTGGTGACTGTTTGTTTTCATGGCCGGGATTTCCAATGGAACTTTGTTGTTGCCGCTAGCTCTGTACCTATTTTAGGTGCTGATTTTCTGTGTGCTCATGGACTGCTTGTCGATGTTGCTAACAGACGTTTAATTGATGCTCTCTCGTTTTCTTCGCTACCCTGTTTTACTCGGGCTGCCGAGCCCCTGTTTCGGGCTAATGTAGTGACCTCCGGGGATGCTTTTCAGCGTTTGCTTTTAGAGTTTCCATCGCTGTCTGTCCCTAATTTCTCTAGCACGGTAACGAAGCATGGGGTTGAGCATTATATTCCCACGGTTGCGCCCCCGGTGTTCGCGCGCGCGCGCCGCCTCGACCCCGCGAAACTGTCCGTCGCTCGGGAAGAGTTTGCAGCCATGGAGCGCCTTAGCATTGTACAGCGTTCGAACAGTGCATGGGCCTCTCCGCTTCACATGGTGCCCAAATCGGACGGTCGGTGGCGGCCATGCGGAGATTTCCGCCGTTTGAATAATGCCACAGAGAATGACCGTTACCCCATCCCCCACATTCAGGATTTTTCTGCCAATCTCGCTGGAACGTCGATTTTTTCTAAAATTGACTTGGTGCGGGGGTATCACCAAGTTCCCGTGCGCGCCGAAGACGTTCCTAAAACCGCTGTCATTACCCCCTTCGGCTTGTTCGAGTTTTTGCGCATGCCGTTTGGCCTGAAAGGTGCCGCCCAGACCTTTCAGCGGCTGATGGACTCTGTTTTGCGTGGGCTGCCGTTCGTTTTTGTTTATCTGGACGATATATTGGTGGCCAGCTGCTCAGCGAGCCAGCACGAGTCCCATCTGCGCCAGGTTTTCCAGCGTTTGGCAGCGCACAGCCTGATCATCAACCCTTCCAAGTGCCAGTTTGGGTTGCCTGTTCTGGATTTCCTCGGGCACCGCATTTCCGCTGAAGGTGTGGTTCCGTTGCCCGACAGAGTCCGGGCCGTTTCAGCTTTTCCGCGTCCTACATCGGTTAAAGCGTTGCAGGAGTTCTTGGGGATGATAAATTTTTACAACCGCTTTCTCCCCAGAGCTGCCCACCTGCTACAGCCACTCTATGCTGCCTTAAAAGGTAAAACAGCCAAAGATCCTGTTGACTGGCTGCCGGAACGCATCCAGGCGTTTTCCGCAGCCAAGTCTGCACTGGCTGACGCCGCCCTGCTGGCCCACCCGCTTCCGTCGGCGGAGATCGCGCTGACCACCGACGCGTCCGACGTGGCAGTGGGTGGGGTGTTGGAACAGCGGGTTTCAGGTCTCTGGCAACCGCTAGCCTTTTTCAGTCGTACGCTCAGGGATGCTGAACTCAAGTACAGTGTTTTTGACAGGGAGTTGCTGGCCCTGCACCTCGCAACACGACATTTTCGTTTTTTCCTCGAGGGTCGCAAATTTACGGCATACGTTGACCACAAACCTTTGACGTTTGCGATGTCCAAGGTCTCTGACCCATGGAGCGCACGCCAGCAGCGCCAGTTGGCGGCCATTTCAGAGTTTACCACAGACATTCAGCATGTGGCTGGTAAGTCCAATCATGTCGCTGACTGTCTCTCACGTGTGTTGGTTTCTCCGGTGTATGTCGGCGTCGACTACGCTGCCATGGCCGCTGAACAACGTGCTGACCCGGACGTCCTTGCCCTTCAGTCAACGAAAACGGGCCTCATGCTGGAGGACACCCCGGTGTGGGACGGCGGTCCGCCCCTTCTTTGCGACGTTTCCACCGGCCGCCCCGCCCAGTGGTTCCCCTTTCGTGGCGTCGGCGTGTTTTTGACTCGGTGCATGCCCTCTCTCATCCCGGCGTCCGGGCCTCGATTAAGCTGGTCAGCGCCAGGTTTGTTTGGCCGGGCCTTCGCAAAACGGTGAAGGAATGGGCGGCGGCTTGTATCCCATGCCAACGCTCAAAAATCCACCGGCACACGCAGGCACCCCTCGAACCTTTCCGTGTCCCCGGTAGGCGTTTCGATCACGTTCATGTGGATCTGGTTGGTCCCTTGCCGCAGTCACAGGGTTTCACGCACCTTTTGACTGTGGTGGACCGCACCACCAGGTGGCCGGAGGCGGTACCCCTGGCGTCCTCGACAGCGGTGACGGTGGCCAGAGCATTTTTGTCAACGTGGGTTTCACGTTTCGGTCCCCCTGCTGACATTACCTCGGACAGGGGCCCCCAGTTTGTTTCTGAGCTTTGGTCTGCTATGGCTGACGGCCTGGGGTCAAGGTCCACCGCACCACGGCGTACCACCCGCAAGCTAACGGGATGTGCGAACGGTTTCACCGGTCACTTAAGGCCGCGCTCCGGGCTTCCTTAACAGGTGGCGACTGGGTCGACCGTCTTCCGTGGGTTTTGCTGGGATTGCGTAGCGCTGTTAAAGAAGACCTCGGGGTTTCCCCGGCTGAACTGGTCCTCGGCCAGCCCCTCCGGTCCCCGGGGAATTCTTACCTGAGAGCCCTCCCCCATGTTTCGATACCTCTTTGTTGCCTTTTCGCCCCCCAAGAGACTCATTTCCTGTTCCTGGTCCTGTGCACCACTGCCTGCCTGACACTTTTGTTCCCAGTTTGTTGGACTCTGCTCGTTTCGTTTTCGTCAGGCACGATGCCCATAGGACTCCGCTGCGTCCACCATATGACGGGCCATACAGGGTTCTTAAACCAGGCAACAAACATTTCATTTTGGACTTTGGCGGTCGGCAGGAGGTTGTCTCTGTTGACAGACTTAAGCCTGCACATGTTATGCAAGAGGATCAGGTGGTCCCGGCCCAGGCCCCTCGCCGCGGCCGCCCACCTGCCACCGGGCTGATGGATTCTGTTTTTCCCCCAGGAGCGACCCACAATCAACGGAGTCTGAGTCGTCTGCAGCTTTTTCTGACCGCCAGTGCCAGCCTCGCTCCCGGGCTGGGTTGCCCTCTGTCAGTTTCCCACCCCCCCCAGTTCAGCCGTTCCGGCCGTTTGCTTAAGCCCCGGGTCCTGGACTAGTTCTGCTGGGTGTTCAGGGGGGGCATGTGTGGTGGACCACTAGAGGGCTCCACTCACACCCAGTGTTAAGGAAGTGTGTTCCTGTGTTGTGTGGCGCGATGTGTGCAGTTGGTGTTGGAGAAGAATAAAGAAGGAGTGAGAACTGAGAGCTCTGTGTCGTTGATGCTTACCTCCACAGGATTATAATACAAGTCAATACTGTGACAAGCACTGGTACTGAATAGGCAATCGCTTAGCAGCAAGGTGAATCGGTGATGCATTAGTGTGGTCTGCACTTCCTCTTCTTTGATTGGGTGAAATGAGTTGAAAGTAATTGGATAAGGGGACCATGGGGAGTGCCCTGCATAATTTCAATAAAACGCCGTTTTAAACGCCGTTACAGCTGGCGTTTCCGTCTGTCTTTGAACGCCGCTTTTTACGTCACTTGGATGGTGCGTTCAGGGCGCCATGTGAGACTCGGAAAAAATGGCATTTGTCGGAACAGAACGCCGTTTTTTTCGGCGTTTTGAATGATTAAACGGCGTTTTTTTACGCCATTTCTTAACCAAACGGGTTAGAAAAGTGGCGATTTTTGGCACTATTGGCTTGCCATACTAATGGCTTGCCATAAGCGTTAGCCATGTTAGCACGTTACCTTCAACTGCGAAAACAGGCACTCAGTCAGATTTTGGGCTCTCTGTTTCGCTGCAGGGTCCCTTCATTCTTCACATATCCGTGTCGAGCCGAGTGTAAATCCTGAGGCTGAACGGCCTTTGTACAAGCACGCACGCTTCTTAGCAGGGCGAAGCTATGAGCTAGAAAAATCCAGGCAGACAGCCTGTATCTGTCCAACCAATCAGAGAGCTCCTTACATCCCACGGTGTGGCTAATTTGAATAGCCGCAAGGAAGTTGTTAATCGAAGAGCTAATCCAGCAACTAATACAGAAATTAATCCCTGAGCGAACAGGAAAGGGAAATGGATTTTGAAATGCAGTTTATTAAAGTGCAAATGGAAAAAGGATTTTGAAATGCAGTTTAATAAATTGGAATTCAAAAATAAATTTACAAATGCAGAATTTATTCTGCAATTCATTATTTAAGCACAGAATTTTTTATTTCGATGCGCATGGCTCTTGTGGTCCTCCATACTCATATGCATCAGAGGGAATTCCACCACACGTCACTAGCCCCCACAGCAAGCGGCCGTGCATTCACTAAAGCAAAATAAAATAAACCTATAAATCAAGCAACATAAAACACAAAACAACTCAGTAAATGATATACAGAGAAACAGCAACAAACACACACACACACACACACACACACACACACACACACACACACACTTCTAAGGACCTCGACATCTCTCTCACATTGCGTTTTTTAAACATGTTTCCATTTGTCACTCCAGTCTTTACTCTGAAATACAGGAAGAGAAATCATGGCTGAAACAATTTCTCATGAAACCAGGGGTGTGGTCCAACAGTCAGGAACCTTCCTCACCAAAACTAACTGAGAGAAGTGACCCAGAAGTGTCTGTGTAGCAGCCACAATGAATCAAGATCATGAGCTTTATTAACTGATCAAAGTCTATTCTTCCATCTTCTGTATTATTCAGTTTGCATTGGTAATGCCCATTATTGTAATGCTTTTTTAAGATGAGCAAAACTTTATTTTACTTTGGGTTAGCTGGGATAAGTGATGGATGGAGGGAATTTTACTTCAGTCACAGAAATCCTAAACAGGAAGGAGGAGCAGAGTTAGAGTGGATCACTATCCAGCAGGGAAACAAGATTTATTTCAATTTCTTGGCCATGAGTGAGATTTACTAAGTGGGCAAATTAGGGTGATGACACCGTTCCAGAGTGATCTACTAATAGTGCACCAATTTACATTCAGAGATGCATGCAGCCAGTTCATTTCAGCATTAACCGGCTTTCTACCAACAGCAGGACAAAAACAGCAGATTCAATCATGGAGACACAATGTTTTAATTAGTTTAGCAGATTCAGTAAGTGCAGGTCTTCAGTTTACATTTCTTTGTGAAAACAGCACAGCAAAGGAGACTCTGTGACGTTTTGGTATAAGGGACATATCTTCTGACCAACCTGCTGGGACTGTGTGAGGTCCTGAGGCTAAGAGTAAGGATTTATCCACAGGAGAGCTGCGTTCTTACAAACCATCCCACTGTGTAAACCTGACATCTGTGGAACAGCTGAGCTGTATGATGTGTACAAGGACACAAAACATTATTTACCATCAGATCCTGAACCCTCCATGTGTTAATCAAGAAACTGCTGCTGTGCTACATCCATAACTAATGAATAAATTAGGAGCTAAAGCTAAAAGGACAGTTTATTTGTACCAGCTTCATGTGAACACATTCAAGAACATCACAGATGAAAGAAACATTAAAAACTTGCACACTACATAAAGCAAGAAAAATAGTTTTTCTTTCAGGTGGTTTCAGAAAAAACAAAAACATCAAACACCTCCAAGACTCTCTTTGAAAGAGCTAAAAACCTTTATTTTCATGGTCCAATCATGAGTGAACTCCCCGATGAAGCCTTGTGTGCTAAAACATGTCAGAGTTTTAAAGGTTAAACATGAGTTTCCAAAACGTTTTGCTGGAGAACAATGAACTATTTGACTGAGTTTCAATTATTTACAGACGAGCAAAACCAGGACAGAGAAAAAAGGACAAAACTGACTCAGTAAAAGGACAGAAAATAAGATCCCATGTGCATCTGTATTATGTAGAAGTTCAGCCCAGCAACCAGTTCAGTTCAACACAAGTTTAAATGATTCTATCTGAACTCTGTGGAGCCTGATCTCAAGCTTTTTGAGTCTGACTCTGAAACCAGAGGATCTTTCTGTCTCTTCAGATTCACTGTGATCCAGTGATGGGAGTGATTTCAGCCCTGAGTGATCACGCTGATGTTTGCACAGAGCAGACAATGAAGTGAATGTTTTGGCACATTGGTAACAGTGAAACAGTTTATTAGTAACGTGGGATCGTTTGTGTTTGGAGTATGAACTGAGATTCCTGAAGCTCTTGTCACACTGGTCACAGCTGTAGTTTCCTTCCATGTGTGTACGTTCATGATAGTTACGATGACCTGATTGTGAGAAGCTTTTGTCACAGTGTCTGCACTTGTATGGTTTCTCTCCTGTGTGGACTCGTTTGTGTGTTTTAAGGTCACCTGCAGTGGTGAAGGATGACCCACACTGATCACAGAGGTGCTTTTTAACCCCACTGTGAATCAGTTCATGTTGTTTTAAGTCACGTGATGTGGTGAAGCTTCTCCCACATTCTTTGCAGTATTTCAGTTTGTCTCCACTGTGTCTACGTTGATGTGTTTTTAGGGTGGCTTGCGAACTGACAGGTTTTCCACAGAGGTCACAACGAAACTCTTTCCCACCACCACAGTGATGACAGGGTTGAGAACTGGATCCATCTGTGTCGCTCTGCTTCTAAACAAAGACACAAAGACAGTGTAAGTCAGTCCTTCAACACTTTTATCCTGAACGTCGCCTGAAATAAAGAGCATCTCTGCAGACGTCCAATTACATTTTACTGTTTCAGTTAACACACTCAGTTTACTGGGCTGCAATAACTACAATACTACCACCACAACACTACAGTAATACTAAAATCATAACTGAAATGAAAATCTGAATAATCACTCAGAGCTGCTTTTCCATGCAGTAGAATTGCTAACATGCTAACACAGTTTAATGAGCAGAGTTGTTTCAAACAGTCAGGCTAAAATGACAAGATAACAATATAAATACATACCTCACAGTAACTGCACTTGTAGAGTCTCTTTCTGGTGTGGATCTGTTGGTGTCGTCTCAGGTAATGTGGAGATTTAAAAGTCTTCTCACACAGGTCACATTTATAAGGTCGTCCCTCAGTGTGGTTAAACATGTGTCGTTGTAACTCTGCGTGAGTTATAAACTGTTTGCCACACTGTTCACAGCTGTACACATCATGTCTGGTGTGAATGCGTAGGTGTGTATTTCGGTGCCCTCTCAGGCTGAAAGTTTTTCCACAGATGTCACAGCTGTATGCCTTAATTCCAGAGTGGGTAACTAGATGTCTCTGTAAGCTGCTACTGCGAGTAAAAGCTCTGCCACACTGATCACAGCTGTACGCTTTAACTTCACTGTGGATGAGTTGGTGTGTTTTTAGGTAACCCTTGAAGGAAAAAGACTTTCCACACAAGTCACAGCTGAACGGTCTCTCTCCAGTGTGGATGACCTGATGCCGTTTTAGTGAAGCATTCACAGTAAAATCCTTCCCACACTCGTCACAGCTGTATGTTTTCTCTCTCTTTCTTCTGTGAGGTTTGTCGGCCTCCTGAGAGCGCTGACTTCTCGCTCCATGTTGGTCCTGCAGTGACAGAGATACAAACAGAGGCAGTGAGTGAAATGCAGTCGTGGAACACCTGAACCTTCAAACTCCCTCCATTAACACTAGTTTTAAACCTGAAGGTGGAGTGTGGCACCAAACACCTTAAAGGTCTCTTATCCCCACCTGCTGGTAGTTCTAACACATTACATCCAACCTGCTGTTAAAAATAATTCATGACTGTTTAAACACTGAAATCATGCCCATTCCTCCTGATTGTACACACACACACACACACACACACACACACACACACACACTTTTATATTATTTTATAATTTATATCATATTGTTGTTTCCTATTACATATTTGTATAATATTTTATAGATTTATATATAATCTTTTACTGATAATAAATCCTATGTTTGGTTATTTGTTTATTCAAAAGGAACCCCATTAGTTTCCACAACAGAGGTTGCTCGTCTTCCTTCAAATACAAACAATCGTGGGCGATCGTGGCTCAAGAGTTGGGAGTTCGCCTTGTAATCGGAAGGTTGCCGCTTCGAGCCCCGGCTCCGACAGTCTCGGTCGTTGTGTCCTTGGGCAAGACACTTCACCCGTTGCCTACTGGTGGTGGTCAGAGGGCCCGGTGGCGCCAGTGTCCGGCAGCCTCGCCTCTGTCAGTGCGCCCCAGGGTGGCTGTGGCTACAACGTAGCTTGCCATCACCAGTGTGTGAATGGGTGAATGACTGGATATGTAAAGCGCTTTGGGGTCCTTAGGGACCAGAAAGGCGCTATATAAATACAGGCCATTTACCATTTTTACATAAAATATTACACAATAAAGTGGATTCAAAATATCCACATAATTTTACATCCACAGTGGGGTTTCACAATTAAAATATAAGCAATCAATAATAACAATAATAATATCAATAACATTGAGACACATTACACAAATTTCAAAAACAAATCATCTCTTACAATATTTACAACAACTAAAAGCTCTATAAATCGGCTTTTAAGTGTTCATTGAAGTTTTGAATAGTTGCTAATTCTCTAATTTTATAAGGCAATTTATTCCACTTAAAAGTTGCTCTAAGTATAACAGTTTTACACAAAGTTACTTTTAACTCGAGGATTTACTAAATTGCAGTTTGTTGAAAACTGTGTAATATGATTATGTATTTCATCTGGATACTGCAGCTGAGCAGAAAAAAAATGTGTTGTGTTTAACAGTATTGCTTTCTTTATAACTACAAGTATTAAATCCCAGTTCTTTGTATTCCCTACGGAGAGAAAGACATGGCTCAAAGTGGTCAAAGCTCAAAAGATGATCTCTATTTTTCATTCCCAGGAATGGAGACCTGAACACACGAACACATAAGCTCAGGTCTGAAGCACAAACAGGAAGCCTAGTTATGTATATACTTCCTCTAGACGTCACACACACTTTAAGTTTCGATCAAAGACTCTGCTTAGTTTCACTTTCTGGCTGCAGCTCCTATTTTCTGCAAAAGCATGTAGTTTCCTGTCAGTACTTTTTGGCACAGACTGTACTCAGAGTTGGGCCTCTCTTATACATAAACAATATAATCAGCAAATAACAATAAGAATATATATTTAAATCCCAACAGACCCCCTTTTCGTCTTTTTTAAAAGACGACATAAACCCTAATTTATCCCATTAAGTTTTACTTTCATGTGACAGTAATAGCTAAAATTTAAGAAACATCTAGCTCTTAGACAGCACCTCACGTTTGCGCTGGGCTGTGAATGGTCCTCCCTTAATTATTACCCCCTTTTTTAAGTAGAATCCCAGTTTAAACCCACTTCTGACTTCCCTCACTGCTCACGGTAAAATCCAAACAGATATAATTAGCTTTTCCTAATAACAGGTCCTACATTACTTTTCATCACTCTTTGGAAACAGCCTCTATAGAGTTAAAATTTACTCCTGGCTTTTCACCCCCTCTACGGGTAACATATATCTGGCCTTAACACTATTCTTGGGCAATTTACATAACATAGAAATCCTGCAAACTATAACTAAAGTCCTTCTCATTACTCTTCATCACTTTTATGCTCACATTTAACCTGTGTCTAACAAGCTTTTAGTCTCCTAAACCACACATTCTCTGGAACTGAGGTTCTCTGTGCTCTGTGCTTCTTTTCGGGGTCTCCCTTTCTCTGGTTGGTTCCTGGATTCTCGCCAACCCCTCCGTGGTTTTGCTCTGGTTCTGGAATCGCCTGTAAAAGATAGATAACAAAACACCTTTCCCTGCTACGCCTCCATAACCTATTATGTTCATCAATTGTTCGCTTAATTCAATTCCACAACACAGTGTGATGGGAAATCAGCTGTGTTTTGCTGCCCATTTTATTTCGAATCTGGCGCGAACCGGCGAGACAGTTCCTGAATCAGTCACATGGTACGGACTGCCCGCTAGGCCTCGAACGTCACTGCATACGTAATCAAAGGAAGCCTCGATACGCGCTTCACAAAAACTCCCGAGATTACCCGACACAGGTATCGAAGCTTCGACACACAGGACACATCACTACCGTTGAGGCTGCGTACTTTAAAGCTGCAGAACCTGAATTGGGACACAGCCATGATTAGGGATGGGTATCGTTTAGGTTTTATCCGATACCGGTGCCAAACCGGTACTTTTGAAACGGTGCCGGTGCTTAAACGGTGCTCAAACCGGTGCTTAAAGAATGGAGAACACAAAATTGGTCCAAAAACCTCTCATGTTCAGCTGGTTTTTTGTAAAAAGATAACAATGTTAGCCTTTTCTGCAGCTATAGGGCATATATGGTATCACTCTTGGCTGGAAGCAGTGCTTAAACAATGGAAAAAACACAAACTTTGTCCAAAAACCTCTCATGTTTAACTGTTTCCCACTTTTTCTTTGGTCATTTTAGCCTTTTTGGCCAGGGTGAAGGGAGTATCTGCCATCAAACAAGAAGACAGCCGCATGTAACTACGACGGTGTTTGCTAGTTCACCTTACATGCATTAATGTAATAATGTGGTTAGCCTACTCAACGTAAATTACACACGAACAACATGAAGCTACTCACGCAGAGGAGAACGGCTGCTGCTGCCATCATCATCCGTCATCATTTCTGCTACACTGACAGGGCTAGGGGCCAGGACTCTCCTCTTTTGGGGGGATGTTGCTAACTCCGGGTCCGCTAACAGGCACCACACCCACAGTAGATGTGCACGGTGTGAGGTCTCGCAGCAAGCTATCAAACACGGCAAATTTCTCGGCTTTAAAAAAAACGCTATGCGTCGCCAGGTGTTTCATCAGATTTGAGGTGTTACCTCCTTTGACAGTATCACAGTATCAGCTTAAAGCACTTGTTGCAGGCAGCTGAGTTTGCATCTTTTGCTGTGAAGTACAGCCAGACTTTTGACCGCTTCGCCTTGGGTATTTTTAATCTGTAGCTCTGCTCTGAAAGAACGTACGTACCTGGCCCCGCCTACTATCCTCGGAAACGTAAAATGATTGGCTAGAATTGGCTCAGGAAAAAAAAAAAAGCACCGAAATAAAGCACCGAAATGTGCGCTGCTTTTCGGTCTGGTTACTACCGTTTATGTCAGAACCGGTGCCATCATGGCACCGGACACCGGTACCCATCCCTAGCTATGATGATCTCCAGCTTTGTGCTCGTCAACATTCTCACCTGAGTTAAGAAGACGATTACTGAAATGGTCTCAGCAGGTCCTTTAATGACAGCAATGAAATGCAGTGAAAAGGCTTTTTTGGGATTAAGTTCATTTTCATGGCAAAGAAGGACGATGCAATTCATCTGATGACTCTTCATAACATTCTGGAGTGTATGCAAATTGCTATTAGAAAAACTTAAGCAGCAACTTTTCCAATTTCCAATATTTATGCAATTCTCAAAACTTTTGGCCATGACTGTATGACCTCTTTTTAAGTTTTGTGGATATTATACATGGTTATGCTCAGGATATGTCGGCCAGTTTCCACTGGAAATGCCTTTTAGTTAAACTGTCAGCAAGGAATTTGCATTTGCACTGTTAAATTTTTATATAACTTTAATGCACATAAAAAACAGCTGCTTTTTTAAGTGAAAATACATTAATGGTTTTTTTAATAAAGTTGTGGAGTTGTAAAGTATTTTGTCTAGTGTCAATTATATCGTCAGTTATATTGTTATCGCAAATTTTCAAATGTATATCATGATAAATATTTTTGGTCATATCGCCCTGCTCTGTCTGTCACCTTCTGTGTTGAGCTCATTGTTTTCTCTGTAGTGGCTGAGCTGAGTCCAAATAGCTGAAAATGTTCCTCTGCTGCTCCGTCAGACTGTTCTCCTCCTGCTGATCAGCTGGGACACAAAACAGATCTTTGTTAGGCTCCACACTGCAGTCAAAGTGTCTGTTCATCTGACAAGTAAAAGAACACATTTTTGCTTCCCGAGGTGGGCAACTTATTGGAAACAAACACAGAAGGTTTGAGCACTGATACCTGGCATGCTGGCATTGCATCTTTCATTGCTGGCAATGAAAGATGCAATGCCAGCAATGAGGATTGTCAAGACTGAAACCAATCATTAAGCAGTAGTGGACTGACATCCATTTGAGACTGCTCCAGCTGCTCTGTGACAGTCAGTAGATCTGCTACAAATTGCAGATCATATGCAAGTTTTGGAAATGACATTATAAATATTCCTAACTTAGACATGGCAGCCATGTTGATGTATTACCTATATTGGCTGAAAATGTTCATTTCCAGAGAAAAGACACAGGCAGACTATCCTTACAGGATGTGATGTTACATGTTATTATGTGATGTTATTGAAATCATCATGAACAACGGGAGTTATTTAAAGTCTCACACACAACCCGTTTTTAAAGTTTAAAAAAAAAGAGAAAAGAAGAGGAGTGTAGCGACTTCCACAGTCGCTAGAGGCCGGGGACTGAGCCTGCCTATTTGTCTGACACGCTGTCAACTTTACGCAATAATGCGAGAGGTGGAATTGCTTGATTGTTTAATAAAGTGCTTGAAAAGTTTACAGAGCAATGTGATCGGCTCGCGATTCAAACTCTTAAAACATCACAGGCTCTAATGCAACAAGGGGAAACTCGTTGTGCTGCGGTCAACAAAAACTACGGCTACCCAGCCCTCCTCTCTGTCAAAATCAAACCAGTGAATGACAGACTGACAACGCCCTCTTAATGTCGCCGCTAGCACCCACGTGACTCCCGTTACACATCACCATAGCAACCAAACAAATGAAAACCCAGTGATCATTAAAATTCAATACATTTAATTATGGCTCCTACAAGGAGAAACGAGCAAAAGACACAGGTAAGCAGATGTGTCACTGGATAATGGCAGGTCATGTATCCTAAAACATTAAGAATCAGAATACTTTCTTAATCCCTGTGGGTTACAGTTCCTCCAAGAAAAAATGGTAAAAAATAGTAACAGTAACAGACTAAACTCCAAACAATATATACAATAATATAATATTAATTATATTATACGACCAAGATGGCGGCGCGTGAACAACGCGAGGCTCAGTGTCTCTCCAGAATCTGCTATTTAGCGGTTTTTTATCTACTTTTAACCGGATTATTCATCCAGAATTGCTGTGCGTTGCTGACCTACAGCAGACAAGAGATTCTGGACATCTGGACTCATAACTCCAACAGTTTTATCGCCGATCTCCGACTCATCCCAGAGATCTCCAGAACACCGGAGGCTGCCCACTCTCCCCGGCCGGGCGGAAGTGCACGCAGACGGCGCCGAGAACGTAAACAAAGGCGAGGTAGGCGCGGAGGGCTACGGGCTAAGCTAAAGCTAACACCACATCGGCTGCCTTTACCCAGTATTTTCCTCGCCAATGTCCGTTCTCTGGCAAACAAAATGGATGAGATACGACTCTCCATCACTAACAACAGACGGATTATGGACTCAAATGTCATGTTTTTCACCGAAACATGGTTGAACAACAGCTGCCCGGACAATGCTATCGAGTTAGCAGGACGCCACACACACCAAGCCGACAGGCTAGCAGATAACTCCGGCAAGACCAGAGGTGGAGGTTTGTGCATTTATATTAACAATGCTTGGTGCATGAACTCCACTACTACTGAGAGTCACTGCTCACCTAATGCGGAGTTTTTAATGGTCAAATGCAGACCTTATTATCTCCCCAGAGAACTCACTTCGATCATACTGACTGCAGTATATATCCCCCCCGACGCTAATGCTAGGTTGGCCATGAAAGAACTTTCTGCAGCCATTAACAAACACTCTGTCCTCTCACACCTGGACAACAACAACACCTACGCCAGAATGCTGTTTATAGACTTCAGTTCAGCATTCAATACAATCCACCCCTCACAACTCATCAGGAAACTGACAGACCTGGGCATCAGTTCCCTCATCTGCAAATGGTTACTGGACTTCCTGACCAAACGCCCTCAACATGTCCGACTGGATAACCGCTGCTCATCAACAATTACAATGAACACCGGTGTACCACAAGGCTGTGTGATGAGCCCCTTCCTCTACTCCCTCTTCACCCACGACTGCAGACCTGCTGATGGTTCCAACACCATCATTAAGTTTGCAGATGACACCACGGTGATTGGCCTCATCAGTGACAACGATGAGGCCGCCTACAGGGAGGAGGTGGATCGTCTGGCTGAGTGGTGCGACACAAACAACCTGCTGCTTAACACCGAGAAGACCAAGGAGCTCATCGTGGACTACAGGAGGAATGCTGACCCACATCCACCCATCCACATTAAGGGGACGGCTGTGGAGCATGTGAGCAGCTTCAAGTTCCTGGGAGTCCACATCTCCGAGGATCTCACCTGGACAACCAACTGCTCCAAGCTGGTCAAGAAGGCTCACCAGCGCCTCTTCTTCTTGAGGACTCTGAGGAAGAACCACCTGTCCTCAGACATCCTGGTGAACTTCTATCGTTGCACCATCGAGAGCATCCTGACCAACTGTATAACAGTCTGGTACGGGAACTGCTCTGCCTCGGACCGGAAGGCGTTGCAGAGGGTCGTGAAAACTGCCCAGCGCATCGCCGGAGCACCACTTCCTGCCATAAAGGACATCTACAGGAAGCGGTGTCTGAAAAGGGCTGGGAAAATCATCAAAGACCCCAGTCACCCATCACATGGACTCTTCACCCTCCTGCCCTCTGGGAGGCGCTACAGGAGCCTCCGGACTAAGACCACCAGGTACCGGAACAGCTTCTTCCCCACAGCTGTCAGACTCCTGAACTCTGCCTCCTGACATCTGACCCACGTTAACACATGGACTGAACATACACACACCCACAATGGACAACCGTACCCTCAAACACACAATAATAACATGGACTGAACCACCACTCACAACCACTAGCACTTTATACAGCCTCTGTAGAAATTATCCACACCCTCACTTATCTTAACTGCACTACTGTATAGCTCTGTGTAAATAATCATTCTGTACATACAATAATTTTTAATCCTACAACTGTTTACAACTTGCATAGTTCCCATTTCTGTATAACTGTATATCTCAGATTTCTGTAAAGTTATTTATTTCATATTCTGTATAGTTTTTCATATTTATATCCTGTTCATAGCCTGTACATAGCTTGTACTCACTACAGCCTGTACATACCTATAGTTATAGAATATTCACAACATACTTCATACCGTGTACATTATAACATACCATAATAGACCCATTTCTGTAATATACTTACATATCTATATTATTGCTAATATATATTGTAATATATCTATATCACTAAAGCACTTCTGGATGGATGCAAACTGCATTTCGTTGCCCTGTACCTGTGACATGTGCAATGACAATAAAGTTGAATTCTATTCTATTCTATTCTAATTAGTCAGTGTCAATTGTTGATTTGTCCTGTTCTCATTGTATGACGAATTATGATGTCTGTTTAGTAGACGTTTGCATACTATGCATACTCTCTCTCTCTTCATATGTGTGTGTGTGTTTCTTTTTATAACCATTCACTGAAACACCTAGAGATGGTTGAGTGGAAAAATTCCAGTAGATCAGCATTTTTGCACCATGCATCATGCTTAAATCATCTTTTGTCCCCATTCTGAAGCTCAGTGTGAACTTTAGCTCTTTTTCATGACCATGTTGACATTTTAAATGCAGGAGTGGTTGCCGTTTGATGGGCTGATAAAATATTTGCATTAAGAAGTAGCTGAACAGGTTTTGGGAAGTGAGAACAACTAACTTCATGCTATTTATTCCAAATACTAACACGTTGATGTTTGAAAATGTGTTTTTTGCATGCAATTGATTTTCCAAGTGAATTTTATCCAAGTGACTTCTTCAGTCTCCACTGAAAACTTTAAGTCCACATGAACAGAGTCAATTTTTTGGGATTTTCTTACCTGGATGATTGAACATCTATCAAGACTGTGTAATGTAAAGTTTTTCCTTATTTTCACATTTGGTGTGACCTTTACCTTGATCCAATTCTCACCTGAGTTAAATCAGCTCAAGCTGTTATTGGTATCTACCCTCACACAATCTGACCATCATATCATGATGAATTATGATGTTTGTTTAGTAGACGTTTGCATACTATGCATACATACTCTCTCTCTCTTCATATGTGTGTGAGTGGGGGGCACCCGAGGGGGTGTTCGCCCAGGGCGCCAAAGAGGCTAGGACCGCCACACACACACACACACACACACACACACACACACACACACACACACAGTGAAACGTTTGAGAACCACTGCTACAGAACAATGGGGATTTCCGTTATATGGTAACACCTGCACCTCACGTGACGCCCACAATTGTAAAAAACTGATGCTTGAGAGCGCGCGTGTGATGCAAGTATGTGTAGAGTGTTGCGCGCGTGATCAGTGGTGAGAAAAACAACTCACGAAACTTGACCTTTCTATACTCGTGGCTCACTTGCACTTTAATCTATTCGTTTGCACACTTACACACACCCAGCTGTGGTTTCCTGTTTTGCTACACTCTGGAGAGGCTCGCTTTTAACGGTCTTCTCTCACAGAGAGCAGCAGAAAACTTCGAAAAACTCAAGACTGACTGAACTCAGTTCAAAGTTACCTTGGCACTTACCTTTAGATGCGAGAGGTAGTGATGGTCCGCTTGAAGCTGACGCTCCGGTGCGTGTGTCAAAAAGATCAACGCATTGCTTCTTCTTCTTACATTTATATTGGCGGTTGGCAAACAATTGAAAGGTGCATTACCGCCACCAACTGGTATGGAGTATGGTCTGGAACGACGCTCAAAAGAAAAAAGAAAAAAAAATTTCCTCAAATCCTTCCAAACAGGTTCCCCTCTTTTAAAAACCGAAATAAGGCCTGATAACTTTTACTTCCCGATTCCTTTCGCAACAAATCAAAAAGATCCAGTTCGATTTTTAGGTTACTGAGATTTTGAATCAATTGTCTCCTCTCAACCTGATACCTCTGACACTGCAACATGACATGTTCTATAATTTCCTCTACCCCACAGTAATCACATTTTCCGGTACTATGTTTCCCTATCATCAATAAAGTATTATTCAAGCCAGTATGTCCAAATCTCAGTCTGGATACAATCACCTCCTCCCTCCTAATTCGTCCTGCATTTCTCATTCCTCCCACCCTCCTTTGAATCTTATACAACCATCGTCCCTTCCTTTCCTCCTCCCACTGCTTTTGCCATCTTGCTGTCATATCTTGCCTTACCATACTCCTTATCTCTGATTGGCCAAAACTAACAGCCCTTGCAACTCTATCTGCCTTTCCATTCGCCCATACGCCACAGTGCGCTGGCACCCACAAAAACACGACTGCAAGTCCCATCATGCGTATCCGGAAAAGTGACTGCTGAATTTCCGCCAAAACATCTGCTCTACTGTCTGAGTGACAATGCTGTAGACTGATCAATGATGAACTTGAATCTGAACAAATGACAGCATGTAATGGTCTCATGTCCTCCACCCACTGAACAGCTAATAATATTGCAATCATTTCCCCAGTGTATACAGAAAGCCCATCACTAATCCTTTTACCCATTTCCACCGAAAACTCTGGGACCACAACTGCAACACCGGTTTGACCGGTTGTGTTCTTTGAGGCGTCTGTATATATTTGAACATAACTATAATATTGGTCAATGTAAACCTGTACCACATGAGCGTTCAAAGTAAATGACTTATCCTCATTCTTCTTGTTCAACAATGTTAAGTCTACTGTAGCATCAGGAAGTAGCCATGGAGGCACTGCTGGTAACGGCACTCTGTGACTAATGTTTAACTGATCCAGATTAAATTCTGTTGCTTGTCTCCCCACAATCCATCCAAAGCTCTTTGTTTCCCTCCTTTCTTTCTCCCAGCAAGGTTTAAGTACTTCATGCGTTGGGTGATCCTGCCCGTGGCCCTGTAAATTAGCCCAGTAATTAAGCATGAGCTGCTCCCTTCTCAGTCCCAATGGCATCTCTCCCATCTCCACCTGTAAAGCTGCTGTTGGAGTTGTTTTAAATGCACCTGTGCAAATTCGTAGTGCCTGATACTGAATATGGTCTAACTTTGCCAGAGTTGTGTCTGCTGCTGAGTTATATGCTACACACCCATAATCCAACAGTGATCTGACCAACCCAGTGTATATGGCCCTCAAAGACTTTCAATCCGCTCCCCAGTCCCTCCCGACCAAACACCTCATTATATTCAACACTTTTTTACGTTTGTCCACCACCTTCTGAATATGTGCAGCCCATGTTAACCTCTCATCAAACCACAATCCAAGAAACTTAAATTTACTCACCCTTTCTAATTCTTGATCATACAACTTAAGCTTGACGTCCTTACCAACTCTCTTCCTTGTAAAAAACATCACCTTGGTTTTATCAACTGAAAATTTAAAACCCCACTTATAAGACCACTCTTCTACTCTGTTAATTGTTCCCTGCAGTTTCTTCACAATATACTCTATATTTTTCCCTCTCTTCCATATTGCTCCATCATCAGCAAAAAGTGAACATCCCACCCCTGCCTCTATATCATTAAACACATCATCTATCATCAAAGAAAATAACAAAGGGCTCACTATGCTCCCTTGAGGTGTACCATTTTCTACCAAAAACCTTTCAGAAAAAACCTTCCCAATCCTCACTTGAATATGTCGCCCCTGTAAAAAATCCATTATCCACCCGTACATCCTCCCCCTAATACCCTATTTACAGAGTTTAATTAGTAGGCCATCTCTCCACATCATATCATAGGCCTTCTCTATATCAAAAAACACTGCAACTACACTCTCACTGTTTGTTTGTGCTTTTCGAACTTCATGTTCCAAACATAAAACGGGATCCATAGTATTCCTCCCTCTTCTAAACCCACTTTGATATTTAAAGATAAATCCTCTAGTTTCCAAATAGTACCCAATCTTTCAGTTATCATACGCTCCATCACTTTACAAACATGTGATGTTTAGGCTATAGGTCTAAAATTTCCTGGATTTGTTACATCCTTTCCAGGTTTCCGTATGGGTACCACCACAGCTTCCTTCCAGCTAACACACTGCTTCAGAAGCACTGTGTCGAGGCTTGATTCGTTTGGCCAGAGTCACGTGATTAGTGACATCCGAAGCTTCGTTTAGAACGTACTTTTTTTTAAATTGAACTTTATTGAAACACAATGAGTATACAACATACAAACAGATGAAGTTTTAACAGAACATGAACATACAAAATCAGGGGTAAAAAAATTATCTTATGAGTATGTGCAAAAATCAACATATATATATTATTCTGAGAGGCTTTTTGTTGGTTGAGTCTGAAATTGATTGTATGTACAATTCCATATCCTTATAAAAAAGGCAGAAATATGGTGTTTTATTAATAAACTTACATTTATGGATAAAAAATTAGCTAAAAGTATTAACAAATTTATTATAAAAAAACATTTATCATTCTTCCTGGAGAACTTAAAGAAACAGAATAAAACATTTAAAAAAATAACACCCCTGCTTGTGTCATCATTTTGATTGATGGCCCTAGCCTTGACCTTTTGACCCCACCGGAAGTACTGCGGAAGTGTGTAATATGATCCATAAGCGCGACGAATTGCATCCGGTGAGGGGAGGGGGGAACTCCGGAAGTGTGTATTGGATTCCATATGCGTGACTAATCACACCTGTTGTGAAAAAAAATGTTTTCTTTCTTAGAGGGAGGGGGGTCTGCGGAGGGAGGAGAATAAAAACAGAGAGGCCGGCACTTTTCTATGCGCAGACAAGATGGAGCCTTTCATTCTGCACCCCTGCGTTCCTCTGTACTTGGACGGGGAAGAGATCTGGGGATCAGAGAGGAAGGGGTATGGTTCCTGGGGGTGAAGCATCAGATTTCTGTTGAGTCAGTGCTCAGAGAGACAGAGTGGCAGTTAGTTTTCCACAGACAACCTCATAGTTTGAATTCTGTTTAAATATTATGACAATTTTCTCAGTAAAGAACTATTTCTTTTTTCAATAGCGGCTTTATTTTGCTTTCTTATATTACAGACGCAATAAAATAAAAAAACCTTTAAGATTATCCGACTAGTAACGGATTGCATTTATATAGCGCTTGGTGGAGGCAAGCTACACCATTGCTTGTATGTGTTAAAAAAATATATATATCCCTTAGTGAAAAGAGCACCTCGCACATATTCAGAAATCTGTCTTACTTAAACAATTAAAACACCCTCGGATGAGGTATTTTGGTTTTGTGCAACCACTCCTTCTCAGACCAAAGTAAAGAGCTTTTCTTCATTTTTTTTGAGCTACTTTTACAACAGGTTTTCTCATAAGCAGAAAACTCTGGATAGACAGAAAAACAGAAACCTTAAAAGAAAATGGTCTTGTTTTACACACATCGCGGGTCAAGAAGGAGTTGTGGAAAAGTAGAGGGATATTTTGCTGCTGTTTTTTATAATCATCATTACCGTTCCATTAATCATTAATATTGATATTGCATTTAGATGTTTAAACATATTGGCACCCAATTAAGCTTTTATTACAGGTGCAGTTATAACCACTTTAAACTGTTGAGTTGAATTTATAATCTTAAATATTTATATGTAGACTGCATTGTAAAAGAAAGGCCTAACGCGGAGTATACTCTGTGCCAAAATAAGACAGGAAGTTACATGTTTTTGTAGGGCATGTTTTGCAGGAAGTGAAACCGAAACCAGAGTCTGAGTGCGTGAGTGAGTTATTCTGAGGAGCAGTTTGGATGATGCTATTATCTTTTATACTTTTATATCTTTTGATTAAGCTTTTAGTAGAGGTTCTTGATTAAAACATTTATTCAGTGGATTACATATACATAGTTTCGGTTCGGTTATTGCATATATGAGAGCGGCTTCTGTCTCTCAGTCTGGTGAGAGGTCAGGAGCTGGTCGGCGAGGTGAAATAGGGTGCGATTGTGGTTAGCACACAGACACACACGTAGACACCCCCCCACACACACACACACACACACACTCAGAGAGAATCATTTATAGGTGAAAGTTTAATCATGTTTTGCTTGCAACTGCTGCTGATGTTCCAAGACGATAAGCAAGTGTCCGGCTGCGACAGGATGCACCTGGCTTCGAGGCGAAGACAATGTTCTTTTCAAACTATGTTAAAAGTCATTGTGGTTTTGATTTGACGTATGTATGTCTTGTATCTGGTTGATGTAGAGAGGGCGTCACTAAAAATACCTCGATGCATAAAACTAATGCTGTGTCATTGTTGGGCAGAGATCTGGGGCCCGTTCTTCGTACCTCGCTTACTACATCCAAGATCAAATGACACATCCAAGATCAAATCATCGCGCTAACTTTGAGCTCGCTAATCCGGTTCTCCGAACACACCTTTTGTTGACGATTAGTATAGCTGGATGAAGTAATCTGAGATCACTGGGTGGCTTAAAAGGGGCTACGCATCGATAGTAGAAACATTGATCGGCAACCCTGTGATTGGTCGGCGAAGATGTCGAAGGAGCGCGCTCAGTATTTGACGGCAGCAGAGCAAGAACTCTTGATTGAGGGATATCAGGAGTTTCAGAGTTTAATCAAAACGCAGGGGAACACTGCAAAGGCTGCAAAAGCAAGGAGAGAGGGCTGGCAGAAAGTTGCTGACAAATTAAACTCGTAAGTGATCCATGATATTACATTATATCATGTGATATTATTTTATTCCACATTATATTATATTACATCATATCCTCTTTCACATTAGAGCCACAACAGGACCCACTAGAACATGGGAACAAGTAAAAGTGAAATATAAAAATATTCTACAGAATGGTAATATTTATCACTTATATTGCTTTTAGTCTATGACAAGAGACCCTGAAATAATCTGTTTGTTTGTTTATAACAGCAACCAAGAAAAGGGCAGAGCAAATAAAGACAGGTGGTGGTCCTGCACCCCCTCGTCACACCCCTTTTTGTACTGTGACATTTATTGACATTGTGGGTTTTTTTGTGTGTAGTTTGACATAACACTCCATCACTTTTACCTGTTCCCATGCAAGGGGTGACTGAAGCATGCACAGTAAGTCGGGAGTAAGTAGATAGAGAGATAGAGAGAGAGAGATAGAGAGAGAGAGATAGAGAGAGAGAAAATAATACCCTCACGGGAGAATCGATATCTCTCTATGAGCACACCGTCGCGCCGAGCTAAAGGATCCCGTCTATCCCGCAATATACGCTAAATTCTGTAAACTCTCCTTATCAATCTTGCACCTTCCGCAATGGGTTGCTCGCGTACAAACGGACAGGACATGGCTGCGACAGACTTCCCAAATCCACCTTCGCTTTTTTAGCCGTGGTCTGTCATCTTGATTGCACGTAGTAATTTACTATTACTACTCTAAAATATGAATTACATCTGACATGATCTACTACATGTAATAGAATGATTAATAGTACATTTCCCTTTTTTTCGGAAATGACCTGTATGTATCTGTATGAAATCAATAAAAGAATCAAATGCTGCATTATCTTTAGTTACATTGATAATATTTATTTATGGTAAAACAGTGGCGAAATATCGCTCTTGCTTTCATATAACTGCAGCGGACATACCTGAGTGGCCGCGATCTAATCCTGTTTACATAAAGTAAACCTGCTCCCGAGCAGGTTTACGCTTACGGATCTGTTGCTATGACAGCAAGTCCCAGATGAGCTTCGGAGAACCGAACGATCCAAGATCACGCGAAATCGTCAACATTCAAATCCGGCTAACTTACTTAGCGAGGTACGAAGAACGGGCCCCTGATGCTGTCTGCGAACAGGGTTAGATCTCTCCACGCGTGTATTCATTAAAATCGTCTAATTCCACCCGGCCGGATCAGTGTGTTATTTTGGAATTCCTCCTGTATCTCTCTCCTTAATTTTTGAACCTTAACAGAGTCAACAAACCGCTCTAGTTATTATCAGTATTTCTTAATGCTTATAACCTACAGTGCGCCCACATCGTATGTGTAAAGTAAGCCTTAGTGGAAAAAAAGCGTCGCGCACATATTCAGAACTCTATCCCAATTTTTTTTTATTAAAACACCTATATGAGGTATTTTGGTTTTGTGCAGCCACTCATTCCCCGATCGAAGTAATGAGTTTTTCTTCATTATTTTGAGCTACTTTTACAACGGGTTTTCTCAATAGACAGAAAAACAGAAACGCTCAAAGAAAACGGCCTTATTGTACGCACACCAACAAGGAGTCAGACGACCGCCGATCAGTTTTTTAAGTCCCCAGTCTAACAAGATGCCATTCATTTAAGAGACTAATAATTTTTTGATTTTAAATTGTGCTAACTTCAACACAGTAATGTTAAAACTAAAACATAGAACTCATTTTTGTTGGACACAAGAACAACTCGAGCATCTTTTTTTTTTTTTTTTTTTTTTTTTCGGGAGCCAAACTAGGGCTTACAAGTTTGCCATGCCCCTGGGGACCAGTGCGAGGTTGTGCGGCATGGAGGGTGCAGACACTCCCACAGCGCAGATTTTGCTATCAGCACAGAGAGTTTCTGGTGTGGCTTATGCAAAAGAGACAATACAGCGTGTTTCTCTGCTCCCGGTAAGCCTGCCCTTTATAAATATCTCTTTGATTATTCAAACAGTGTTTAAAATGTGACTCGTTTGTTATCCAAAAACATTTTATCTATGTTACTGATTTAAAATATACATACTGTCACGGGGTGCCGAGGCAGGCCGTGCGTGAATATAAATGGACCCAAAATGCAGACTGCTTCAGTTGTGAGCGAGCTTTATTAACAAAAGGGAAAACCAACAAGAACGAGAGGGAGGGAAACCAAACCCTAAGAATAAACTAAACTGGGAAAAGCTACACAAAAACTAACCTGAACCCTTGAGGTGAGAAACGTAGATGCAGGGAGAATACACCAGGACATCACGGGGAGCAACACAGACGAACCAGCAATCACTAAGACAAAAGACACGACTAAAATACACTCAGAGAACACAGGGAGATTACACACAGGTGGGGGACACAGCTGGGAGAGATTAACCTGACGAGACAAGGGAGGCAAACTGAAAACACTCACATCAGACACAGACCTTCACAATAAAACAGGAAACACATACACACAAAGACACAGACTAGCAAACGCGGACTTAACACAGGAGTAGACGGCAGAACAGAACAACACTAAACAGGAGGAAGAACAGAACCAAAATGACACTAGTAGAAAACACAAAACACTGGGTCAAAAGGACCCAGGATCATGATACATACATATATTTCAAGTTTTTTAGCTTAAACAGACTCTTGAGCAAATCCGTAATGGCATAACCAGTGTGCAGCCTAATGTACATCTTTTAAGTGTATGTTAATCAGTACATGAAGCGTACCTCTGAAAAGAGTCCATCATTTGTGAATTTACTGATTTGTTGTTGTTGTTTTTTACAAACTGTGGATGATGAAATCCTCTGTATTGTAGAAAATGTCTTTAAACTATCGCTGTTCCTACTTACTGAGTTCCCGAGCTACTTCTTTACTATGTGAATAAACAATTCGAATGAGAAAGGATTTAAAGACACATTGAAGCAAAAGCAAAACATTTGTAATGAAATTTATGTGTTCGTTCTTCTGAAATCCGGCAGAGAGTGAAAATCCAAGAGCTGCTGCAAACCTCTGCATTAATGATCTTTCTGTTTCTCTCCTTCTGCGCGTGTGTGTGTGTGTGTGTGTGTGTGTGTGTGCTCACAGAGGGGAGGTCACGGCAGGAGTTCCCTGAGTTGACACGTATGACCCATAAAGTCAGTTTGGACCGAAAAGCAGTCGGTGAACTACATTCAGTCTTGACAAAATTACTTTTTATCCAAAGCATGCACAAGAATCCAAATCTCTGTATCACAATGATTTCAATAAAACCTTATTATTTTATGGGGACAAATTACCGTAGATCATTAGTAGGGAACAAAAAAGAAGGATCACATCAGCAATGGGAGACAGAAGTCTTGACACGTGCTTATAACTTAAAACACAAAAAACCCCAGCTACAGCCGGTAAGATTTATGGTATAAACCAGACTTTCACAGTCTGCATCTTTACAGGGTTTTTTTTCTGCTTCTGTTCACTCCTAGTGTGATTTAAAAAACAACAACCCACAGAGCCCACTAACTATTAGCCGCTTTCCCCCCTAAACAGTCGGTTGACTGAGAGAAATGCAATCCATTATTGTGAATGCTGAAGGAGATGTGCTCCATAGTAAAACTTATATTTCCTTAACTTACATCCTATGTTCTGTTTAATCCCTTTGATGGAAAATTGGTTAAACTGTTGCTCAACTTATGTCTGAATGACGGCAGATAATTCTGATGAAAAGGAAACTGACCCCGTAAGCACTTTGCAGCTGAGTCGAGGGCTCGTGGAAATAAGGTCAGGAGGTGTCCGGCGTGAGTGCGCGTGCGGTCTGTCCATTTGGGACGTCTGACAGACACACTAGTGCAACTCAGAGTGTGAGCAGCAACTCCTGTATACTAAACATAAGAAAAGTCATTTGTAGTGCTTCTTTCTTTTTAACCGAGATTCCAGGGCTCATGCTTATATGGTTTTCTTTTATTCAAAAACAGGTTAGTTTAGCGATCGTGTAACTGTGTCCTTGACCTTTTTACCGGCTTGAGGAGTTGGTTCCCTGGTGCAGATATTTGCAAACGCCGAGTTTCCAAATGGAAACAAAAGGATATTTTCCACGTTATTTCTTAAACGTGCATAAATGAGATCGGATGATGTCCGATAAAAGTAATAAATGATAAATGTAAATCAGTTTTTTTTAACTGTGCAGACCCACTTCAGTGAAAGCGATAAAAAAACAATCATGACTTTAAAGAGATTATGAACAAAATGCAATACTTTGGTTTTTGCTACATTAACAACTTTTCCAACTCTGATTTCCTGCAGGACCCACACGGACATCAGTCCAGACTGAAATCCGGTTCAGACAGCACACGCAACATGTTCAAGCTTGCACGGAGGCCTTTCAGTCAATATAAGAAGATGGTTAAGGCGAGAGATTGCTATTCTGTCTTTTACATCGGTACAAAGGGAGGACTAAATGCCAAAAAAGAGAAAAGTTTTTAAAAAAAATGACGCTTTAAAACAGTTCAAGTATCTTTGTGTTTACGGGGAGAAGGGAATAACTGCGGCCGAGGCTCTGAAAAGAGACGGTCGCTTCGCCGATGACCTGGGCTACTTTGAGCTGGTTAACATCAACGACGAACGTAAGACCGAGTGCACAGACATAATCGAATGTCTGGACAATAAGAAATTCCAGATATGTTTTCCACAGGGAGCAGATACGGATGTAGCCATCCCAGGGCAGCAGAAACCTCCACACGCATCAAATAATGCAAAGCGCAGCGGTGGAATGACATCGGTCTTAGATGTAGCACGACAGAACGGATTGAGTCTAAAAACGGCGATCAAAGAAACGGACAGCAGCATTGACCGTAAGGAGGTTTACGGTCTACTTTGTCAGTAGTACCCGCGTCTGAAACGATGGATGGAGAGTAGATTCCCTAAAAATTCTTTTCAGGAAGCACTGAAGTACAGGAAGGAGAGCTTTGGAAAGAGCCGACAGTCTTTTACTGAAATTCGCAGTGTTATGTTGCTGCTCGAACTGAGCGAGTCAGTTTGTCTCATATCCGGTTCCTTCGTAAAGCAAGGCACAGGCTTTGTGCTATTTGACGACTTTGTCTTGACCGACGCCCGCTTATTCGACTACTGGGTTAAATCAAACACACCTAACTGGCGTGAATTTGTAAACGTTACCGTGGTCTTTAACTTTGAAGACCAAGAGTCAGACAGGAACAACCTCGGCGCTAAGGTGTTCATCGGCAACGATAAGTTAGATTATGTCATACTTAAGCTGGAAACAGAGAAAGTCCCGCCGGGGCTCCTTAAGAGATTTGGGCCTGTACCTTCAGACGGCGAGGCCTGTGTCGTCGGACACCCAGGAGGAGGAGTGAAAAAAACGAGTCCTACGTGCGTCATTGAGAAAGAGAGGCGAGAGCATGCTGAGAATAATGAAAATTTAGAAGACTGCAAGGAATTTTGCAGTCTTTGTGAAATCAATCAGCAGATCAAAAACGACCCGTATGAAAATATCTACGTCACCTACAACGCTCTCATGTACCACGGCTCTTCCGGCTCCTCGGTTTTCGATGCCGAGGGACGAGTGTTTGGTCTGCACAGCGGCGGGTTTTTCTACGGGTTTCCGAACCTTAGCGAGAATGTGATTGAGTACGCCTTTCCTCTGCTCACTATATTTGAAAACTTTGTGGATAATCTGAAGAAAGATGGGTATGGGGAGGTGTTGGAAAGAGTTGTGGAGGAAGCGAAGGGAAATCCTCACCTAGAAAACATTATAGCCTCTGTTGTGGGGTCAAAGCAAGGCAAACCTGACGCGTTGTTGCAGGAAGTTGAGAGTAAAACAGATTCTGAGGAGATCGGTGATGGCTGTGTAGAGACAGAATGATCGCAGTAGTTTGTCTGCCTATTTTGTACAGATGAACTCTTATTTTACAAATTCTTAGTTTTCACTCGTTATCATTACGACAAAGGGTACGGGGCTCTTGACAACCATTTTCACAGTTTCTGGAAAAAGCGAGGACAATTTGTGTTTCCTTTTTTATTTTATCGTAGTTTTGTTTTTAGTTTTGACAGACTAGATACATTTAACTTTGTCATAAACTTGTTTCTTTTATAAGCCTTTAAGATTAGTTGAGTGGTCGCATGATTTTTCATTGCTCAACTAGTGTAATGAAATCAGTTTTTCTACTTTTTTTGTGTGAGTGACCTCACTGTAGATGCTTAAGACGTTGTAATTCTTAACACTTGTTACGTATGTATTCAAGTGAGGCTTGGGATTTATTAAAGGCTGTTTGGATACGGCTTCTGTTTTGAGGCTGCGAGTTTTTTATTTGTTTCACATCCCCCCAAAAACACCATTTTTAAAGTTATGTTCTTGCATTGTATTTTTATTTTCTGAAGTAATATATCCAGTCTCGTTTCTTCAGGCCACACCCTCTAATACTCATGCTGTCTCTGTGTATCTACCTCTTCACTGAGATCACAACCTTGGCCCCACTGTCAGTTTTGGCCGGCGGTCATGGGTTCTGTAGAAATGTTTAGCTTATTTTAGAGTTTAGACATGTAGGAATGTTTAGTTTGTTTTAGAGTTTAGAAATGTGTTAAGATAGAATGTAGAATTATGGTAGAGACACTGACACTGCCCTGGATATAAATAAAGGCCTGACTGTGTCATGAACTTAGGAGTAGATCTTAGGAGACCCTCCCCAGTTTGAACTGTGAAAGTAAGACAAAGAGGAGTTAATGCTGAGTGGAAATTCCCCAGAGGATACCTGTGTGGGGGTCTCAACATTTAACTTGGTAACTGTGGTCTGGAAGGGAGATGGTTTTTATGGTCCCTAGGAAGAGACACACACCCACAGTGTTTTAACTGATATACTCACACATCCACATGCACACTCACTCACGTGCACTCACATAGACACGTGGGTACGCGCACACACAGGCACTCACGTGCTCGTGCACATAGACACAGAGACAGAGTTTCCAGCACACTGTGGGGGATTTATGATGGGGTCGCCTCTATAAAGCTGCCTGGAACTAACAAAGGGGTGAAGATTGTTTCAGAGGGACACCGGCCTCGTCTTCCCTTCTAGAAGTGCATGCTTAAATGAAGAAGAATAAAGATGAATAAAGATTTTGTAAAAATGACTACTGAGTTCCGGTGCCATCTCTGGATCCCTCGACGAATAAAGAACTGGGGCGAAACTGATTTCGTAACAGTTCCTTCCAATAATATGACGCGAGACTGGCACTTTATTAAAGAAGGCACGTATTAACAGCACAAACACTAAAAACAAAATGGCTTCCTTTTATACTCTACCTACTCGGGTGAGCATCCGGACTAGCCCGAGTATGGGTGTTAACTAATCAAAATGAAAACATTAACATTAGAGCACATAACAAACATATACATATTTCCAGGACCTCTTACTGTAGTATTATAGACGGCAAAACCATGTAAATGCTGCAGTCAAGCACTTGTGGTTTGCAACTGCACTCAAAGTTCCTGCTAAACAAAATTGTGGTGATAAAAATGAAAATAATAGCGATGTAGGCACGTCGTTTTCCAGAAGCAAAATTTGTAATTAAGGTTTCCATTGCCAATCTTATCTGCTGTATCCTGCTTAAACTCTCTGAAAAGAAGAACTAAGAGGGGATTGAACATTTCCTGTTTTCCTTTTACCTTCTGTCATGTTCAGCTCCACCAAATATTTATGAGCCTGAGAAAGCCGGACAAGACACGTCAAGAAGTTCTTTCAAACTCAGAACTGGCAAAACTCAGAAGTTGTGTCTGAGCAGGGATGTCATTCGTTAAAGCAAATGAATTACTTTCACCTACTAAAGTTTTCTACTCTAATTTTGATGGATTATTTCAAATTAAATTTTTAATAAAATATTTTGCATTAAATGCAAAAAAAATACACACAGTTGACTCAGTTTAATGAAGGGATCTTGGAACACAAAGTTGGTTTTCTTAGCTTTATTTGTTTGTTAAGGCATCTTAAAACAGGAAAGGTCTGGAGTACAGACTTCATCTTTAAAAAGTTACTAAAAATATTTTTTAAATGTTATTGGTGTGCTGTATTTAGTGAGAAAACTTTAAAAAATAAAAAAAAGAATTATTTTTCTTTCAGTGCTCTTTTACACTGAATGAAAGTCTAAGATTTTTGTTTGCATATGTTCACATTTCTATGATAAATGGTTTCAGGCTGCTCTCTTTCCCGGTATGTCATTTAGTGCAGCTCTGCCAAAACTGCCATCATGGCTCATTTACATTTAAGGTTTCCTTTGCAGACCTTGACCTGAGGGGGATCCAAACTTGTTGTTTGTCAGTGAACAATGTGACTGTTGTTAAGAAATTTGTTTTAACCTAAACAACTTTTTCTAAATTTAACCAAAACCTGGTGCCAAATCCTTCCAGAGATAAAATAAAAATAAAAAATGAAATATAGAACAAAAAGTTTGCATGTGCATGTAAACCACGGTCTCTTTGTTGTTAAGCCTAACACATATGAACAATGTGTGCATATAGTTATTTTTTCATCATTTGTGTGACCATCATTCTAACTCCTTTAACGTTGTGTGAGAAGCAGAAACAATAAAAAGTCACACTTGTAGCTTCATAATAAACAAAACATTAGTAAATGGAACTCTTTCACTTTCTTTTTTATTGAACCAGCACGGCAACTACAGCATTCTGCAGCGACATGCCATCCCATCCAATTTGTGTTTAGTTGGACCATCTTTTTTTTTTTTCAACAGGACAATGACCTCAAACACACCTCCAGGCTGAAGGAGAGAGATGGAGTGCTTCACTAGATGGCCTGGTCTCCACAGTCACCTGACCTAAATCCTACAGAGTGAAGGCAACAGGGCCAGCAAGTGCTCAGCATCTCTGGGAACTCCTTCAAGACTGTGTGAAAACCATTTCCGGTGACTCATCGAGAGAATACCAAGAATGTGCAAAACAGTAATCAAACCAAAGCGTGACTATTTTCAAGATTGTAAAATATTAAAAAAATATTTGAGTTATTCTATACTTTTTTGTTTTATTCCACATAATTCCATGCATGCTCATTCATAGTTTTGAGTCCTTCAGTGAAAACCTCCATTGTAAATAGTCGTGAAAAAAAAGAAAAACCATTAAATGAAAATATGGGTCCAAACTTTTCACTGGTGTGTATATACAATATCATATATTATACTGGGTGATACTGGGACACCTACAGATTACACCTAATGTACAGGAGCTGCTCAGACATGGAAATTGATGCCATGAAGCTCCCATTTTTTCTGATGATGCTAGAGGAGGTTTGGAATAGTTCTTCAGCGTTGACAACTTTTACACACTATATCTATCAGCATTTGGCAACCCTGCTGTGTAACTTTAAGTGGTCTTTGTTGCTTTGTTGCTGTGGCTCCCACTCCCACTTTCCATAAATACAACTTACAGTTGATCATGGACTTAGCAAACTATTATAGTTACACACCCAAATTCAGTGAGCAACCTACAGATACAGGCGTTTAGAATTGCTGCTTCCAACTGGCTGATGGTTTCCAGTTGCTGGGAGTCCCCTCTCCAATTGTGTCACCAAGAGATGGCGCTTTCTTCACAACAACTTTGTCTTGGACATTTACTTATACAAGTATCTAGTGCTTGCTCATTGAGGGTTATCTGACTGTTGTAGTTTCTAGGGTAGGTGACTTTTGTTGTGATTTGGTGCTTTAAATTAAACTGTGTTTAAGTAAATTTAAAGGATTTTCACATTTTTTAATAGGGTTCATTTTTAAATATTTTCAACTGTTTAAAGATAAAAACTTCAACCATTCAGACATTTTGCAGTGGCTATAATGTCACCATGGATACAATGAAAGTTTTTGTTTTCTTAATAAACTAATAACAGTTTCATGAGCTAACATTAAACATAATGGTAACTTTCACTAAATTACAATAATAAGAAAGAAATCCTAAAAACAAGCTATGTACAGTAACCACTGCGGTCTGAGGACACATCCACAATTTTTATTCTTCAGTATCAAAGTAATCCACTGACAGTTACCAGAGTACATAGCGGTATAAAGCAAAAAACAAAAAAGTTAATATTCATTCAGTGTTCTTTGTTTTCGAAACTTTACAGTATCCTTCCTCATTTCGCTCAGTGTTACCAAAACAGAGCTCAAAGAAAGTCCACATTTCGGTATCTCTTTACTCCTTCTCTGCATGACCGCTAGAGGTCACTTAATTTCAAAACATGGTTTAGTCAAGAAAACGCGCTGGAACAGCTGGTTTAGAGATACTTTTACTTTTTTTTTTCTTTAGGAGACAGTCTGGTGTTAAAACTTCTTTTCACTGTCTTGTGAAACTGTTAAATTATTTTGTAAAAATCCACCTACATATATCAGAATAGGCACAAAAACAAAAAAAGCGCACGGAGCCAGAGGGCAGGGATTAATTTTCTTTGTCCAGCCTACACTGTAAATGAGAAAACATCACATCACTGAGAGGAACGATGAAGGAAACATCTCTGCATTGTCTGCTCTGTAAGTAAAAGGCCTCTTTAAATTACGTAAAGTTTATTTTTACAGACTTTTTGGTTGCTGATTGATGACAGATGAAAGAAAATGATATAAACAGTGAAACAGAAGAAGACCAATTTCAACTGTAAAGAAATTGGTTACACAAAAAAAAACAGGATGTGAAAAACTGAATTTAGCAATTTAGTGATTTCAAAAACAGAAGTATACAGTGGATACACATTTGCTATTACTTGTGATGTCTTTTAGACATACAACAAGTCTTAAGGATGAAAAGAAAGTAGAACGTTATTAACAAAAAAGAAAAATCTTGCTTGTTTAACAACAATCCAAAAACTCCTCCCTCCCCAGATTAAGATAACAGTGTTAAGTTCTGCTTGATTTTGCTCAGAAGCAGAACAAATTAAATGTCTACAGATAACATCAGCAGCATTCATTAATAATACATTAATATCAAAATAATAATCTGTACCCAAACTGTATGTTACACTGTTCTTTCTACACAAAGGTAAATGTAAGACTATAATCACTGATCTCTGACACATTGTTATAGAAATAATTAAAGTTAAAGTTTTCATATTATCCTGACAATGAAAGAAGTTTTATGTAGAGTTTATTTCTATCAGTGTTCTGTGTTTAAGTCTGTGGATGTGATTTATGTCTGACTGCAGTCATCACATTTTGACATGAAGCATGAAGCAGACTTTGTAATCAAAACTTACACCACAGAATCTCTTCTCTTTATCAGACACAGCAGTGCAGAACAAAATATGACTTATCACTTGATTGATTGACTAATTGATGCAGAATTAATTTGTTTGTGAACACTCAAACCAACCTTTTCTCTTTAGTTCTGATCTCAGTGCTGAGCTGCACAACAAACCAAGGTCAGTAACCTTCTTCTGCAAACTCCACACCGAACAGCCGATGGTGGTTTTAAATCCAGGATTTTCTTGCTTTGAGGAGCCAGTGCAAACCACTGTGTGCTGCCATAAATAACAACAGTAATAATAATAGTGATAGTAATAATAATAATAGCAATAATAATAACAGTAATAGTCTTTAGTTAATCTTAATCTTTACTGTGAGACATCGTTCCTCACAAATTGAAGGCCTGCTCATCATCAGTTGAAGTTTTCTCAGTTTTAATCCAGGCATCAGAAAAACAATCAGACAATAGTTTCAGGTGTAGTGTTTTCAAGAGTGTTGTTATTATTTAAATCTAATAACAGTGTATACTTTATTGATCCCCTTGGGGAAATTACTTTCTTTTTCTCTGCATTTGACCCATTCACTCAGTGAAGCAGTGGGCGGCCACTAAGAAGGCACCGGGGGAGCAGTGTTTAGGGACAGTACCTTGGCTCAGGGGTACATCAGGGTAGCCGTTCAGTGGATTGGAACCCCCAACCCTTCTGATCATGGAGTGACCACTCTACCTACTGAGCTATCCCTGCCCCTAAAAATCTAAGGGTTTGTAATTATGTCAGTTTTGATGACGACAAAAATAATCATCCACTTTTCATTTTAACCCTCACAGCTCGTCTGACTGAGAGTCCCAGGAGCTCTCAGTTCTTTCAAGGAGACTTTGTGTCTCTGAGCTGTGAGGAGGACGACAGCTCTGCTGGATGGACTCTGAGGAGAAATACAAGCAAACGACAGAGGACTCAGTGTGGAGATGGGTGGGGAAGATCAGCCAGTTCTTCCTGTGACATCAATGTTTTCCCATGGGACAGTGGCGTTTACTGGTGTGAGTCCAGAGAGGGTCCCATCAGTAACATGGTTAACCTGACAGTCACTGGTAAGCTGAGTGTGTGGAGTTAGTGTTGATGAAGCTGTGTGTAAATGGATGAAATGCTGTAGTTTGTCTCTGTGTTGAGGTGGATCAGTGATCCTGCAGAGTCCTGTCCTCCCTGTGATGGAGGGAGATGACGTCACTCTGCTCTGTAAAACAAAGACCACTCCCTCCAACCTCACAGCTGCTTTCTATAAAGATGGCTCCCTCATCAGGAAGCAGCCTACAGGTCACATGACCATCCAGCATGTTTCCAGGTCTGATGAAGGCCTCTACAAGTGTGACATCAGCGGTCATGGAGAGTCTCCATCCAGCTGGATCACTGTCACAGGTGACACACTCACCTGTCTGTGTTTCTGCAGGTTTCAACATTCACAATGTGACGACAACTTAATGACTGTGTTTGCTTTATTTTAGGGGAAGACACCACCACACCTCCACCTACATCCACACCTCCACCTACATCCACCTCTCCTCCTGATTTCTCCTGTGTCCCTCTATCACTCTTTTCTCTTGTCCTCACTGTGTCAGTTATTAGTTCAGTCTGTGTTCTGGTTCTTTTGGTGTTACTGGTTCTGCTGGTGAGACGACAAGTTCAAAGGAAAACTGAATGTGAGTCTGAGACGTTTCTCTTTCAGGTTTAGTTTCTCAGAGTAAAGTTCTGTAAATTATTTTAATGTGATATTCACAAATTGTTTAAACTGTTTCCTGCTGTGATTATGAAACAGTGAATTGCTTTGCTGTTATCTGACAGGGGAGGAGTTGGAGATGATGACATCACGTACAGCAAAGGCTCAAGTCATCACCAACAGCCAATCAGAGGAAGCAGAGGTAGTTTTTAATGTGCTGTGTGTTGAGGGTTCATGTTGATATTCAAAGGAAATATAAAAATTGGTTAAATGAACTCTGTGAACTCACTGATCTTAAACTAATGTGTTAAACACAATTAAAATTCCTTAAATATTACTTGTATAATCTGCATTGTTCACAGTAACATTTGTTAAAGACTGAAGAATAACTCTTTGAGTTGGTTTAACTTGAGCCCAAAACACTTTCCCTCACACACAGCTTTTCATAAAAAAACTTAAAATACATTACTTTTATTCTGCCCCTCCCCAGAACTGTGGAAACATCTGAATCTAATTTAGATTCATTCATTTATATTTTGACAGTTTGTGATCCAGAGCAACATAAATCGGATGCCGAGTTTCCACTTTAAGAGCTTTTTACCATGAAAATACACAGACACACAGATCATCTTACTTCCTGTTGCCTACACTGGTTTATTTTTAATTCTTTACATGGTGAAGATTATTTGAGTTTTTCCTTCCTTGATTTCTTCCTTTAAATCTAACCTCTCTTCCTCTCCTGTTCTGGTTTTTCTGAGTGAAGAAACGGTCCTAGGTCAGTGTTTCTGTTTGTATTGTTGTTCCTTGATTTCATGTGTCATTGCGAGTCTCTTGGTTTTGGTTTCTGTCTTAAGTATTCCTAGCTCCTTAGTTCTTTAGTTTTTACTGAGTTCTAGTTCTTAGGTTTTGGTAGTGATGGCTCGCTTGAAGCTGACGCTCCGGAGCGTGTGTCGAAAAAAACAACACACTGGTTCAGAAGCACTGTGTTGAGGCTTGCTTCGTTTAGCAAAAGTCACGTGACCAGTGACGTCCGAAGCTTCATTACGCACGTAACTGCTTCGGTACCTGATTCAAATGGAAGGAAGTGAATCATTCACGGGATTTGTGGAGTGTTTTGATGGTGACAGATTTTCTGGGTGTTTGCTTTTGTTTTGTGCGTGTTTATTTTATCTGAAAACGGGACAAACTTAAAATGTCAAAAATCTGCTTTTCATAATATAAATATCATTAAATAACTTCAGAAAAACTTCCATTTGACTCGTAACATTTAATGTTATAAAAAGATATATTTTATTTTAAAAAATCATCTTAAAATGTTAGTCTACAAAATGTGCAGCAATTTAATTTATTTATTCTCTTTAGCTGATAGTTTGTGGAGCCCAGTTAGACTGTATAACTGCATCTCTACCAGTTTTTCTGCACTCCAGCCTCTTCTGTGCCATGTGAAGGGATTTTCCATAAGGCAGGAGTGTTAGGATGCCTGGGCCATTGACCCAGGGCTTTTGAGTTTATTATATTATTTATCATTTCTAGTCTTTGGTTTCTTTCTTAGAGTTCCGTCTTATGGTTTATGTCTCTGTGTTCTATAGTTGCTGTCTCCCCTGTCGGCTGTATCCCCTTGTTAAGTTCGCGTCTCTGTGTTATGTTTCCTGTTTTACTTTGAAAGTCCGTGTTTCATGTTAGTGTATCTGGTTTTGCTTTCCTTGTCTCGTTAGTCCTGATTTGCCCCAGCTGTGTTTCCCTCCTGTTGCTCATTCCCTGATTGCTCCCTCTATGTATTTAAGCCCTGTGTTTCAGTTTGTCATTGTCGCAATCTACCCTTATCTTGCTGTGTGTTCTGTCTATGTAAGTGTATTTTGTATTCTTAGTTTTGTTACACTTTTGAGTTCAGCATTAAAGCTGTTTTGAGTTCACGTCTGTCTCCGTAGTCTGCACTTTGGGTCCTTTTCCTGCCAACAAACATCCAACACCTAACAGAAGATCGCGACCAGAACATGGACCCAGCAGACTCCGTATGGTATCGGCGACCCGCAGTTTCTGCCTTCCTCAAGGAGAGCGTGAGGCAGGAGGCTAAGCATGCCCAGGAGCTCCAGTCACCCTTCTATGGGTCTCGTTTGGCTTTCGGAGGGCCCCGCAGCCTCCAAACCGCCATAGCTACGGCCGAGCCGGCACCTATGCCTCGGAGGATCAGATTGAGCACGTGCTCGTTCTCTCCGGTCGCTACACCTCCGCCTCCACCCCCGGATTTCCAGTCCAACAAGAGGGTTAAGCAGCGAAGAAAGGATTATGTGACGTCGGACGCTAGACTCACTCCGCTGCATTCCTTCGCTCTGTTTTTGGGTCTGCAGCGTTCTGAGCTTCATAAACTCTCTGATTCTTCATTGCAGCCCGGTCCGTTGAAGGATTTGCAGCCCAGTTTGCCACCTCCCACTTCCCGGAGGAGGCGGCGCTCACACCGTCACCACTCTTTCTCTGTGGAACAACTCCCAGTGGTGAGTTATAAAGACTGCTTTCGTTCCTCTGAACTGGGAAAAGACAATCATATGAACACTGCTAAAACTGAGACTGTTAAGACTATTAGACATGGTGGTGGTAGGAAGCTAAAAAACATTTTGGAGGATTCTGTTTTCTGACCCTGCTCCTTCGCCCAGTTGTGTTCCTGCTCCCAGGGCGGCTCGGGCCCAGCATTCCCCTGCACCTGTTTCAGTGCTTCAGGTGAGGGAGGCTGCGGTGCCTGTCGCGGCACCCGTACCTTCTCCTCGGGTGGGAGAGGCCGGTATCCGGCAGGTACCTGCACCTGTTTCTGACCTCGCTGGAGGCTCGGGTGAGCCCGTCCGGTGGTTTTCTTCAGGTTCTGGAGACTCAGGGGAACTAGCTCAGCTTACTGCTATCCACCACCTAACCCACCATTACTACCATCGTTACAACAGTCAATAGAACTTAAACTTCTATCCATAGCTCGAACATTAGCTCACATCTCAGCTCAGTCGCCTGCTCAGTTACCACCTGCCTCGCCTGGAGGGTCCGAGGGGCCCGCCCAGCCTTCGTCTGCCTCCGCTGGGGGGTCCGAGGGGCCCGCCCAGCCTTCGTCTGCCTCCGCTGGGGGTCCGAGGGGCCCGCCCAGCCTTCTGCCTCCGCTGGAGGGTCCGAGGAACCGTTCCAGCCTCCTGCCTCGTCAGCTGGGGGTCTTGGAGGACCCAGCCAACACATCCTCATCTCTACTGACCGTTCCGGGGAGACTGTTCAGCCACCACCTACATTGCCGCCTGCAGCGCCCACATCGTCGCTTGCAGCATCCCCGCCTGCGGCAGCGGCAGCAACATCCACGCCGTCGCCTGTTCCAGCTTCAGCGTCGCCTGCAGCAGCCTCCTCATCAGCTTCGGCGTCGCCTGCAGCGCCACCATCTCCGGCTCCCACGCCGTTGCCTGCGGCTTCGCCTTCGCCCGGTCCGGCCTCGGCTACAGCTTCGCTTGGTCCTGCCTCGGCCACGCCGACATCTGGACCACATCCTGCGCCTCTACAGTGCCGGCCTCCTTCCAGGCCTCTGATTGCACGTCCTGTCCGGCCTGCTCGTCCTTTCTGGCCCCCTTCCAGGCCGATGACTGGACGTCCTCGCCGTCGTGGACGGCCTCCTGACCTGCTCCGTCGCCGCCGGTGCCTCCCGCCCGACCGGCCTCCTGACCTGCTCCGTCGCCGCCGGTGCCTCCCGCCCGACCGGCCTCCTGAACTTTTTCCTGGACTCTTGGGCCGTCGTCCTCCGGGCCGGCCCCCTGAACCGCCCGGATTTGGACTGTTATGCCGTCGACCTCCGGGCCGGCCCCCTGAACCTTTTTGAGGCTGTTGCCTGGGCCTCTGCGCCTTTCGTGGGCAGTTTTGTTTTTCTTTTGGACTGTTCCTGGGCCTCAGTGCTGTTTTGGACTTTGTTCCTTGTGTTTTTGTTTCGGTCCCTCCATCCGGTTTCCCCCGCCGCCCACCCTGGTTGGGGTGTGTGTGTGTGTGTGTGTGTGTGTGTGTGTGTGTGTGTGTGTGTGTGTGTGTGTGTGTGTGTGTGTTTTTTTCGTTTTAGGAGGACAATTTTCAAGACAAATCAAAGAGCTATGAGGACCCTCTGTTACAGGAGGACATTTTGCTGTCCTCATAAAATTAACCTTTTAAAACAGTTTCTGGGCATGTTTTAATACCCAAAAAGTGTTTTTCTCAAAAGTCTTTGTAAACCAAAAACTTGACATATGTTGTATATTTGTGTGTCCGCCACTGCCCCCTGTCGGTTGGAGTTGTCCCCGCATGCCGCACACACAAGCGCGGGAAATTATACACGAGCGCGGGACATTATACACATCACGCGAAATTGGAAGCTGCGCATGCGCATTTTAGTATTACCCATTTAGACCGTTGATATTTACATCAATGATTTAGACTGACTGATTGGGCGCTTCTTATTCATCCATCAATTTTGGCAGAGTTTTGACACGCTTTGGAGAAAAGGTAAGAAGGTAATTATAAAACTTAAAAGACGGACGTTCTGACAGACAGTGCTTTAGAGCCGGAACACGCGGAACGGTTCACGGAGGTCACAGCAACACGCGGGGCGGGGATTCCCGGACTGTCCCAAGCACCGGGATCGTTTTTTTTTTTACCCTGGCCTAATCTCATCACTTGTTTCAAGGTAAGAAATTCAAAAAAACATTATTTTTGTTTTGCTCTCTTATAGTTGTGTTGATGAAGCACATTATTCCTGAGAGATCTAAAGCTTAGCCTAAACCTGTCTGTCAAACTAAGTCAGAGTTAGGCTTTAGTTAAATTAGGACATTTAAGTATCTTTAATATCTGCAAGTGCATGCTTTCTGTTAAAACAACTCAGACATCAGCCTTGTCTGTGTCTGTTATGTGAATGTAATGAAAGCATAGAACTCAATTGAAACAGTTTCAGTATCCATGCTATTAGTGACATAAGAAAAATTAGGTGGAGCATGTCAGATACTTGACTTAATCAACACAGGTGGAACACAGTCAAGTTAATCTGCACAAATACAGCCTCGCCCCCATCCATTTATCTGTTAACCAGAATCCCTCCAGGACTCATCACCAAACTAAAATAACCTTAAACTAATAATACGCTAACATGGGGGGTGCTTCTCATTCAGGCTTTACTAATGCCCTTGTAAGCATAAAGGCTTGAAGTTTTGATGTTGTTTACATTTTTATCTTAATTTCCTTAGCAAATCATGTCACGGAGAACCACTCCCCTTCAGGATGCCATTAATCACATCCTTGCAAGAAGAGACAAGAATTCCATGTTAGAAATCAAATTTATTAATTCAGTTAAAGGTGAGTGACTTTGACACACTGCAGGCTAGACTGAGGGGTTACGCATCACCAGTGGTGACCTGTACAAACATCAATATAAATTAAAGGTATTTTAATAATAATTTAGTTATTAGCGAGCCTGGCTATCTATGTTTTCTGCACTTGGACATGTTTTCTTTATTATATATGTAGAATTGAAAAAAGCACAACATTGCATACTTGCAATTTACAGATATACATATTTAATGAATTGATTATTTGCAGTGCTGCCACGCCTGTGTCTCTAATATGGTTGTGTCTTCAGGTCGTGGCATCTTCACTTTAGCCAATTTCAAACAAGGAGACTTTGTGGTCGAGTATAGAGGGGAGCTTATTGATGCAACTGAAGCTGAACACAGACGTAACCTGTACCCCAGCGCATGTTCAGTCTTCATGTTTGAATTCATATGGAAGCAGAAGACATTGTGGTAAATTCAAAATGACTGAATGTTTACATTTCTATTGCAAGGTCAGGATTTCTGAAGCAAACATCTCATATTGCTCTTTAACGAGTCCTTACCTCTAGTACCCGGCCCCGTCAGTCCCCAGAATCTATAGAAGGGGGAGTGACGGACCCGTGGAATAGCGGGATCTCATTCTTACTAAGGCTCCATCATTTCCCGGTGACCCTGTGGTCCCCGGGAACTCGCGGTACTGGGGACTGACGGGACTCCCACATATGCTGAGGGCCCGTTAGTCCCCGTATTCAGCCTCTGTGTGCCTTCTCTAATACACACTCATGGGCGTAATGTACGGGGTTAGAGGGGTAATAATATAAGCCTACATTTTACAGCTAAGACAGTGTGCTCACGCTGCTGTGAATTTAAAATATAATATAGAGAAAATAATAAGAGAAAATTCAAATGGCCAGGGCTGAATGAGCGGCCCTGTGTCTGTGCGCATTTGGCACATGTGGACACGGAGACTCGTGCACTGTTATACTGTGTCCAAAACTACTGTATAATATGTACAATGCCAAAATAGTACATGTCAAGTGTTCTGTCTGTGAGGTAGGTAGATGGATGGCTTGATGGATAGGTGAAAAACCTTTCAACACAAAAAATAAAGAACATTTCATTAATCATTCAGATAAATTAAATGCATTATACAGAAGACAAATGAAATAACAAAAATATACACTTCAGTAAAGCCACTTTTGTCTAAACTATCATTTATCCTAGTTTTAGTTTTACATTCATTAGTTTTTAAATCAGAGGTGAGTAATTTCAAACAACGAAGATGAAATAAACTGGTCTACCTTGCATTTTTTACACTTTCTGTAACAATTACATTTTTAAAGTATACATTTTAGAGTTTACAAATATTTTAATAAAGACTTTAACCAAGGATTTTCTTTTACAAAGAATTATTTTTCTTATCTTAAATTAAACAAAACATATTTACACTAGTTTTAAGATTTAACCAAGGATTTGGGGTAATTACTTTTAGTATTAATTAACATAAATGTGTGGGAAACACTATCTACATAAACAATTTATTCAAACTTAAACATTTATTTTAATATCAATATAATTTTTTAAACTTAAATGCAGTAACTATTTCCCAAAGCATAAATACATTTCCACAATTGAGCTTCCATAGTTCCCAAACATATAAGCAGCAAATATGAGTCCGAGCTTACCGATAGCCCGTCTAACTCAGTCTTCCTCACAGTGGAAAGTGGATTGTGCTTGGTTTGCTGTCCTCTCAGTATGTCGCACTCGGGTCAAATGACTGCTGCATGCATTTTAAGGTCTACTAGGCACGCCCGCCCTTGATTGCTCTAATTCAACTCACCTGGCGGAGCAGTGCGCACCAGGCTGCGCTTAGCTGTAGATTGCACAAGGTCTAATCAGCGGCCACGCGGAAGCAGGAGCACAGAGCAGGTAGTGGGCAAGAGGAGGAAGAGAAGAGAAGAGTAACAGCCACACCTACTAGGTCAGCGCGACAGTACAACAAAACCACGTTTAAGCTCTAAGCACAAGTAGAAGCGCAAACACTTATCTCAGTCAGAAAGCAACACGTCCTTGACTGATGGACCCTCTTTAACTTATCAACTATGCATTTAACAACTAAACTTGTATTGGATGTTGTGTTTGTGTTGGTGCTTAAAAATTATAGTATAGTTCATAGGCGTGTCACTATAAATGTTTGTTTAATGTATGTTTCCAAATTTGCAGTATTGATGGAGCACTTGAAGATGGGTCATTTGGGCGACTAGTAAACGATGAACACAGGACACCAAATTGCAGAATGAAGTTGATTGAAGCAGAAGGGAAGCCGCATCTCTGCCTTTTTGCACTGAAGGAAATTGCGGCAGGAAGTGAAATTACTTATGACTATGGTGGGAAAGAATGGCCCTGGCGGAAAAAGGTGGGTCATTTAAAAAAAATTTTCCCCCTATGAATTGTTGTTTAAAACCTACATGTCTAGATGTCACAATTAGGGCTGCAACTAACGATTATTTCAATAATCGATTAGTTGTCGATTAATCGATTAGTTGTCGATTAATCGATTAGTTGTTTCAGCCCTAGTCACAATATTTAAATGTCCTCTTGGTGGTATTCAATCTGGTTTAACTAAATCTTGAATTTGTATGACTTTCCCAAGTGATGATTGCAAGCTTATCTGTTTTGTGTCCCCTCCACAAGTGTGTTTTACTGAGTGGCCACACACTGGAGGTGAAACAGTGAAAGCATCAGTTTGAGCTCAGATGTCATTATGAGGCTGATGGACAGTGTCCTTGAAAACCTTGGGTTTTTCTGTGTCAGACATATACATGCACCTTTTACTCAGTCACTTTAGCTTCTTAGTATTGTCTTACTTTGGCTTCACTTAACTAGGTAAGGGTTAATCACTCTGTTTCCTTGCAGTTAGGGTGAGAGTTAGAACTGTATTTAACTGAAGGTGAAACAGAAAATGCTTAACTATGTGTGTGTGTCTGACACAGACAAACTCAAGGTATGTGAGAACACTGTCCTGACATCTGACCTCAAACTGAGTCTTTCACTGTTTCATCTCCAGTGTTTGGGATACTCAGAAAAACACACGGGTTGAGGGGACACTGGTTAGAAAAGACCACTCGTAGTGGATTAAATACATTTCCACCGTAGCTGCCAGATGTTTACAATATTTGTTCTACTTTTCATACCCAGCTAAAGATCGCAAGCATCCCTTCTGGTCAACAGTGTGTTGCAGAGCCTATTGCCCATGACGTGGAGCACCATGTGATCTCTACAGACTCATTCACAGGTGAGTCCCTGCTTGAGTAAGCACTACCTGTTAAACCCTGGGGTCTTGCAAAGCACTATGCCTCCATGTCTTGTGTTCTCTTCTACAGACAGAGAATTAAGAGCAGAGTGTCAGTCATCTAGACCTACAGCAGACAACTCTGAGCATGAGGTTAGCATGGATTCATCTGTTTACTAAAGATTGTATCAATGTGTAGTTTGGTAAATAGTGTGGTTTGTAAAGATCATGTTTATCAATTGATTACAATTATACTGCATGTACAGTCTTTAAATCATTGTAAGTACAGGTAGTCATCATTTAACATTGCATTTCCCTCTCAACATCATTTGGGTGTTTTAAGGTTTGACTGAGAGTGTCCCTCTTGATCAGATGGACACTGTACCATTGATGCTTGTTCATCTTTGCATCTTTTTAGGTGCATTCTGTTGGAGGTCAGCGTGGCACTTCTTCTCTGAAAGAGTTAATTGGTGAAGGTGGTGTCCAGTATCAGGAGTTGTCACCCCAAGCGTTCTCAGAAGAACTTACCAGTGGTCAGTTTTGAGTAAATGTTGTTAACTTCTGGCAATGCATGACATGCCTGAAGGTTTGCTGCATGAAAAATGTGCCAGTATTGGGACATTTCTGATGATTCTATAGTGTCTTGATGGATATTTTGAGTAGAATTGTAACAGTCAGGGATGTGAATTGATTGCGTTATGCGTAGATGTGTTTTTTTTGACTTAACGAAAGTCAAGCACTGAATCTCCTTGTGTTCCCTTGTACAGAGAGCAAATCGAAAGAGGTGCCACAATCATCCAGAGCTGTGCCTAATGACTCTGCTTGTGAGGTGAGTTGAAATTGACCTTTGTTTTAAAATTGACCAATGGTTAGAAGTGTTATGGTGTTTACATGAAACTCCATTTTGAGTATTTTAGCAAACATCTGGCAGCGGTGGTGGAAATGTCCTCTATTTAGAACAGGAGGTCTTTTCTAACCACAGTGTCCCCTTAACAAGTGTGTTTTACTGAGTGGCCACACACTGGAGGTGAAACGGTGAAAGCATCAGTTTGAGCTCAGATGTCATTATGAGGCTGATGGACAGTGTCCTTGAAAACCTTGGGTTTTTCTGTGTCAGACATATACATGCACCTTTTACTCAGTCACTTTAGCTTCTTAGTATTTTACTTTTGCTTCATCTAAATAGATTCCCCTCTCTCTAACTCACAAATCTCAGGAATTGAATAGATATGCTTCACTATTTTATCTAAAAAGTAACTCCTATCTCCCTTTCCATCTCTCCTGAAGGATTGGTAGAAAATATGTAAAACGGTCAAACATTATTTTTAATTCGTCATAAAATATTTGGGTAACAATGTTTTGTTTCATTTCATGTTTTAAATTTTTTCCAGTGTACAATTCATAGGCTGGTATTTGAATCGGTGAAACTTGACAAATGCGGGATATGCCATTCACCTTTGACAGCTATCAGATGGCACGGTCTAAGATGCAAGCGTAAGTGTATTATTTATCTTGTGTTAATTAATGCATTTTTTCACTATACCATAAGTTACCATGAGTCAGGTCTACATTTTCATATGTAAAGAATAAAAAAAATCACTTCAAAGTTTTATTGCAATGGTTTGAATTGATGATACACAGTGTAATGGCAGATACTATCACATATCATGCATTTGAGTTTGTCTGCTTAGTGTGGCAGAGAACAGAGAGCATACTGTAATAATGTATATTGCCCTCTTACTCTTTGTTGATTAGACTGTTGAACTTTACAACTTTAAATCTTTGTTTCACTCTTTCAACATGAAGCTCATATAAGCTAAATAAGCATCTCACCGCGCGCAAGGCATGCCGGTCCGGGTCAAGGGTCACGACTACCCAGCGTGCATCGTAAACAGTAAACACGGCCGCGTGTGATAGCGATATTGAATATTTGAGCGTCCTAAAGTCAATGTTTTAAAAGAATTTGGTACGAAACGGGGATACAGTGCTGCTGGGAAGAGAAAGAAAGAACTCGTGGCCCTCGCTTGGGCGTTTTCACTACAAAAAGCCCCTATAGTTTTAACAAAACAGCAGGAGCGGGAGGCTATGCTACCTTGGATATAAGTCTCTGCTCGAGATCGAGACTGACACTTGTCAGATGACAATTCCAGATCCCTTAGAGCTGAGAGAAGGTTGGTACAATGAATCGACAGCTGCAAATAAACTTTCACTTTCAAAGCCTCATATCCGGAGCCATCAGCCTCTGTGGTGCCCGGAGACGCTCGTGCGGGGTTTGGCCACTGACGTCTGGCAACCCTGGCACAGCACTTCCCCGTAGGCCTATATCCATGGATGTATTAAAAGAACCAAGCCTATATCTGACGGAGAAGTATAATTCAGCCTTTACATCGTGGGTAGTGGTGTACTCTGACCCGGCCGCGCCGTGCATGCGTACTGACAATGCTGATTTAGCTTATTTGTGATGTTACAATGCAAAAACCACAGTTCCTGATTTGATCTGTTATATAAAGATAAAGCAAAATGCACAAATGTTTAATTATATTTAAGAGAGTATCAACATGTATGAAGTAAACTGCCCTCAAGTCTGTTTGTCATTCTGTAATTACACATATACACACAAACTTGGAAGATGATGTTTGATGATAATAAACCCTTTGAGTAAACATTGCATCAAACTTGCAAACTTCTTACAATGTCAATATAGGAAGCCCAATAAGGTACTGGGTCTGATTAATCCAGACCTATTCCAATAGATCAATCAGGCAATTTGCAATACAAATGCTTGATGGTGTCTCTACACATTTTCAATGACTTTTTAGTAGAAGTCCTTTTCATCTCAATCCTTATTAATTAATGTAGGATAAACATTTTAGCTTTTCTGTTTCTCATTAGATCATTCTGCCAGAAGTCTTTGAGCCAAGAATGCATTCTGAAACATGGCCTATGTGGCCCATAATGAGTAGTTTGGTCAGGTCAATTTAAGATAAGATATCCTATATATATATATATATATATACATACATATATATATATATATATATATATATATTAGTTTACTAATTAGTCTGTTTTTAAAATAACAATGTTTTATATCTCAAATCTGATGAAAAAAATTGATTATTAGGATGATGCAGTATATCATATTCATAAGTTTAAAATGTGTCTTAAACTTAAAAAAAAAATCTGCTTATTCTGCTTATTCTGAGTTATGCGTTGGTTTTAAATTCACTTTATGCTTGTTTATATTTAGTGGTCTTAGTGAATATAATTTGTGATGTGTGGGATCGCTACTTTTTAAATTAAAACTTAATGAATCATCGGTTGTTGTCTAATGCTGTGGTTTCTTTGTATTTGTAGAATGCCGTTGTGTGTGGCATAAGATCTGCCTCCAGACATCTTCAGAAGACTGGGATATGTCCGACGTAAGTGTACAGTGAAATTCAACCTGGAAAGACTCAGATACGGAGAAAGAATTAGACATGCTTTATTGAACATTAAATATTTGGCGGTCAGACCCCGGCGGGAAAACTGTTGATAAAAGCATTGCTGATTGAAGTAGGAGGTCTTCCCCCGGGGTCTGGACACTGGTGGTGGTATGGAGGCAGGGGGCAAGCATGGGGGTGCAGGGGTGGTGGAGGGATGCGAAAACGCTGAGAGGCCGAGCTATGGGTGAAAGAGCTTAAATGCCCGGATGCTGAATGGAGGCGTAGGTGCGAGGGAGCTCCGGATTGGCTGCGCCGGAGTGAGCAGCTGAAGGGAGTTGAGATGATGATGATGATGATGATGATGATGGAGACGATGTGCAGGTGTGTCTCCCAGGTTGAATTTACGCAGGCTTCATTATAATATAGTTAATATTGACGTAGATGCAGTTCGTGAAGATTGCCACATGTTGCTTGCTCTTCCTTTTCTTTCATCACAAAATTATAAGGATAATCAGTTTTGTAAGTGTTGTCTCAGATAGAGAATTGAAAGCAGAGAGATTTTGACTGGATAGAGTGTAGAAGTTATGTGAGAGAGGCCAGAAATAAATAAACACATTGTAAAAATATTACTTAGATTTTATTATAATCCTTTGTAAAAAAAAAAAAAAAAAAAAAAAAAAACAGTTTCATACAATCTAGTCTCAAAGTTTTACAAATTTTGATCTGTGGGGGTCATTGTGGGAGGGGCTCTGGGACCAGGTTAGGGCTGGTGTCTTAGTTTTTTTGTTTTGTGTTTGGTTTTTTTGTTAATGTCATTGTTCAAAAAATATAAATTGGATATTAGAAATGGGACAAATATCAAAAAAGTACTGAATCGATCACAGATTGCAAATTGATCAAGCAGAATCAAAATACTTGCACAAAATACATATCTGCTGCACATTTTCTTCTTTAAATCAGGAGGTATTTCTTAGTACTTTTAAGACATCTAGAGACTTTGGTTTACGTCCCGAGCTCTGTGACGTGAACAATTTAGCATTTATCCTTCCCATGTTTATTTCTGTTATTTAATCTATGCTGTATTTATGAACAGGGTGATGTCTCATCTGATGAAGAATACATCCCAAATTCTGCATCAGATTCAGAAAGCTCAGGAACAGAGTTGTCTATTGAGTTACCTGGACCATCAAAAAACTCCCATGCTGCTAGCATGCCTGATTTATGCGTTACTTTTGCTGAAAAAGAACAGACCATGGATGTTAAGAACAACTTTGAGCACATTTTGAATGATCTTGAAACTACTGATGATCTTCATCCCGACCAAGAACCAGACAGCTCAGAGTCATGCCAGCAGAAAACAAAAGATGCATGTAGCGAAAAGAGTACTGTTTTATATTAGCCAAAATGAATCCCCAACCAAGTCAACAAAATTAATCAAAAGCACAGTCAATTTTTGTTTTGTGTGTGGAAAACCTCAAACAAAATTTGCACGTCATCTGGAGACGCATGTAAATGAAAATGCTGAAGTCGCCCAGGTGCTTCAGTTACCCAAATCATCAAAAGACAGAAAAGTTCATCTTGAAAGGTTACGAAACCTTGGTAACTTCAAGCACAACTCTGCTGTTAAAACCACAGGATCAGGTTGTCTTAAAGTGAAAAGGATCTCAAAAAAGAGCAGCAGCAGCAGCGCTGAGACATACGAGTACTGCTTATACTGTAAGGGTATGATATCCAGAAAAGAAGTTTCTCGGCATATGAAAAGATGTGCTTTAAGACCAGAGAATAATGCTGAAGAGAAGCTGAAAGAGAGTCTTTGGTGTAGCATCTACTCAATCCACAATGTCTCAGCCAATTTCAAGTGAACTCTACTCAGTACTGGGCAAGATGCACAAGGATGATGTGTCTAGTGCAATAAGGAATGATCATTATATTATGCAGTTGGCTCAGTCTCTTTTTAATAAGCATGGAAGTGACAGATCAAAGCATGAGTATATAAGACAGAAAGTAAGGGAACTTGGGAGATTACTTGTGACTTTGCGTCACACAACAAGAATCCATAATATGGAAGAGGCAATAAAACCAGCCAACTTCTTTATTCTTACTAATGCTGTCAAGAGAGTTTCAGGTTTTGATACTGAAACCAGCACATTCAAAGCCCCAAGTTTGGCCCTGAAGCTTGGACATTCTCTCAGAAAAATAAGTGATATTATCATGTGTCGTGCTCTCATGGAAGAGGATCAAGAGGCGATCGATTCAATCAGGAGGTTTCACACACTTCATGAAACAAAGTGGTCTGAATTAGTTTCCCATTCAGCCTTATCAAACCTGAGTGAGGCAAAATACAACAAGGTCGACAGCCTTCCACTGACCAGAGATGTTCAGAAGCTGCAGTTATATCTTGGTCAGCAAGTGGAATCGGCTAGGGAGAAACTAGGTGATAACCCAACAGCAGGAACTTATGCAGCACTAGCAAAGGTGATCCTTTGTCAAGTGATTTTGTTCAATAGGAGGAGGGAAGGTGAAGTAGCACGTATGACTGTCAAAAATTTTGAAGATCGTGACATGTCCAAACTAAACGATGACATCAGCTCTGGGCTTACAGAAGTTGAGAAAAGGCTTTGCCAACAGTTTGCCAGAGTGGAACTGAAGGGGAAAAAGGACGAAAGGTGGCTGTGATCCTGACTTCTGATATGACCGATAACCTGTCACTCCTCGTTAGTAAGAGGAAAGAGTGCGGGGTATCTGAAAACAATATGTACCTTTTCGCCATTCCTTGTAGTGATGGTCACTACAGAGGGCAGTTTGGTCAGTTTGCAGATGCTTGCGGAGCTGAACATCCTCAGAACCTCAGATCAACTAACCTTCGCAAACAGATTGCCACGATAAGCCAAGTCATGAACTTGAAAGATAATGAACTAGACCAGCTGGCCGATTTCCTCGGCCATGACATTAGGGTCCATAGAGAATACTATCGACTGCCCCAATCAACAATTCAGCTGGCTAAGATCTCCAAGTTGCTCATGGCCATGGAGAAGGGAAGTGTGAAGGATATTCAAGGAAAAACTCTGGATGAAATTGGTGGTATGCATGGTTTATATGTTGTTAAATCGGCTTGGTGTTTGTGAATATGGTTGGTCTAATAACATTTTTTCAATTTTATAGATGACATAGATGGGATGGCTACTGGATCACAGCAACTCCCTGATGCTTCCACATTGCGAGGTACTGAAATTATTGTATTCTGTGTTATAGACTTTGCAGTTGTATTGATAAAATATTTAAAATTTACATTTTTATATATTTAGATAATGTTATTGCAGTTCTGTTTGTACTTTGCTGTGTAGTTAATACCATTTACAGTGAGGAAAGTAAGTATTTGCTATTTTGCAAGTTCTCCCACTTAGAAATCATGGAGGGATCTGAAATTTTCAGCGTTGGTACATGTCCACTGTGAGAGACAGAATCTAAAAGAAAATTCCGGAAATCACAATGTATGATTTTATTAAAATATTTTTGTATATTACTGCTTAAAATAAGTATTTGAACACTTGCTTATCATGCAGATTTCTGACCCTCAAAGACCTGTTATTCTGCTTTTAAACAGTCCAACTACACTCTGCTCATGATTCTAATTTAGCAGCACCTGTATGATGCCGTTAGCTTTCATAAAGACACGTGCACCCCACAATCTGTCAAAAGTGTTGCAGCAACATGAGTAAAACCAAAGAGCTGTCCAACGACACAAGAGACAAAACTTTAGACCTTCACAAAGCTGGAAAGGGCTCCAGAGCCACTGCCAAGCAGCTCGGTGCGCGACAGTGCGCGTGCACGCATGTGTGTGTGCGCGATGGAGCGCGTGCAGGTGACTGTGCGTACCCTCTGCAAGACTCCTGCAGGCGCCCCTGAATGGAAGAAGCTAATGTCTTCCTCGGACTGGAGCCCCACGTAAGATCTCAGCTCGTGGGGTGTCAGTGATGCTAAGAAAGGTGAAGAATCAGCCCAGAACTACACGGGACGAGCTGGTCAATGACCTGAAGAGAGCTGGGACCACCGTTGGCAAGGCTACTATCAGTAATACACTGAGACGTCATGGTTTAAAATCATTCATCACACTGAAGGTTCCCCTTCTTAAGCCAACCCATGTCCAGGCCCGTCTGAAGTTTGCCAGGGACCATCTGGATGATCCAGAGTCATGGGAGAAAGTCCTGTGGTCAGATGAGACCAAAATAAAACTTTTTGGTCTAAACTCCATTGTTGGGGTTTGGAAGAAGAAGAAGGATGAGTCTCATCCCAATAATACCATCCTACAGTGAAGCATGAGGGTGGAAACATCATGCTCTGGGCTGTTTTTCTGCACAGGGGACAGGACCACTGCACTGTATTAAGGAGAAGATAAACGGGGACATGGATTGTGAGATTTTGGGCCAAAACGTCCTTCCCTCAGTCAGAGCATTGAAGATGGGTTCTGGCTGGGTCTTTCAACAAGACAAAGACCTGAAGCACTCAGCCAGGAAAACCAAGGAGTGGCTCCGTAAGAGGCATTTCAAGGTTCTGGAGTGGCCTCACTAGTCTCCAGACCTCAGTCCAATAGAAAATCTGTGGATGGAGTTAAAAGTCTGTGTTGGCCCAAAACATGACAGATCTACAGAAGATCTGTGTGGAGGAGTGGGTCAAAAGACCTTCTGCAATGTGTGCAAACCTGGTGAAGAACTACAGGAACTGTTTGGCCGCTGTAATTGTTAACAAAGGCAATATTAATATAGTTTGACTCAAGTGTTCAAATACTTATTTTACAAAGAAATATACAAAAAACTTGTTATAAAATCATACAATGTGATTTCCGGAATTTTCTTTTAGATTATGTCTCTCACAGTGGACATGTACCTATGATGAAAATTTCAGACCCCTCCATGATTTCTAAGTGGGAGAACTCGCAAAATAGCAGGGTGTTCAAATACTTACTTTCCTCACTGTATGTATTATATATATATATATCTATATATATCTATCTCTAGCAAAAAAAAAAAAAAATATATCAATGACAATGAAGAAATATTAACTTCTGTGACTTCTGATTTGCCTCACTTCTCCGAGACTGCAGCTCAAGGTACATTTTCAATGCTGTACTCAAAGTTTGCCCAACATATCTTATGTAATGAGCTGGGATCTGTGAGTTAGTCCTGTTCAGAGACAAATCCAGTGAAATGTGCAGTAACGTATTTTAACAGCGCACATCACGTATGATAACGATGCTCTCTTGTTTCATTAATGCCACTTGCATCTCTGTTTTTCATTGCATTAAAAATGAAATCAGACTTTACTATTAACACTACTATGCTGATTACGATAACCTGGGATTGTGTTTAGAACAATATTACTAACCATCAGTACATTTTTACATGGTCGATTGTTAGTTGTTCCATTCCTAATTGTGACACTAATGCTTTATGACTAGTATTTTGATGCTTCATCAGTTTTGGCCAAGCAAGATTTGGCCTGTGCAAAATCTACATCATTTCCCAGTAAACTTATTACCCAAGGTATTGTTGACTTCATCCAGTTCAGCAGCATTGCCATGTGTATAGTTAGTATAATAGAACTGGCTGTCACTGTCCCCTCTGTGCCCATGGTGTTTGATTGGTAGGCAGAAAGCCTCTTTAAGCCCATACATTTATACTGTGCAATATTTTTTAGATGACCAGGGGAATGATGCCTGTGTGACTTCTGGTTCACCTCCTGTCCCTGACTCAGTTACTAAAGGTATGATATAAATCAGATGCCATGTCCATCACTAGGCACTATGTGCAGTCAACACCAACATCATGTGGTTAGACATTATATAACATATAAAGAAGCTGAATGTATTTTGTGTTTACCAAGCAGTGTGATGAACTATCATGTTAATGAAAACAATCAAACTTTAAATTTAATCAGGTCTACAGTCTATTTATTATCACACACAATTTGTTTAGACAAGTACCAGCTTGTTTTCACAGTTTTGAACACCATCTCTACCTACAAGTGCATCTCACATGATCTTTTTAAACTTCAAATTTGTTTTGTTTTATTGAACAAGTTTACGTGTTTCATCAAGGCGGTGTGTGAAGAGACCATGGTCTGAGGAGGAGATAGGAGCGGTGATGAAACATATGAAGCCTTTTATTGAAAACGGTATCACTGTCACCAACCAGCAGTGTCTGAAGTGCAAAGAAAAGGAACAACCTATCTTGGAGACGAGATCTATTCAAAACATTCGAGATTTTGTGCGCAACAGAGGACTGGCCTTTAAAAAATATAAATAAATGTTAAACACTAAATGCACTTTTTGACAGTCTGAGCCTTTACCTTTCTGGGCCTGATTTCAAGGTTAGTGTTCTCCATTCAAAAAGTATGTAGTTGACTTCACTGTGCTCACAGGCAGTGTTTTGTTTTGATGTGTGGTTAGCCTGAGTCTTTTAATGCCAGGATTCACTTTTATTTTCCTTCAATAATTGTTACAATGCCGTCCTTTTAAGGAATTGATTATTGAGTTGGTTATATTAAATATAGTTCAGTAATTCAACAAATGTGTTGTGTGTTGATATAAGTCTTATGTATAAGTCATGGTGTCAGCCCGACTCACCCCTGATGTGCAAAGGTGCTGTTTTATTGGTCAGCCACTCAGTGCCAGTTTCTTCAGGACAATGAAAAACTCTATAATACATAGTTTGTTCTAGTTGATGCAAGCACTGTTGTGTTATGCTTCTAGTTGTTTTAATGACACTTTGACCACCTGTTAGTAGATCACAACAGATATGATCTGTGGTGTTTTATGTAAGCTTGTATGTCAGATTGTAATGCTCATCAGAGAAAACCAAAATATAGTCTTTTTATTATTTTTTTTAATTTATTCATCCATCCATCCATCCATCGATCTTCAACCGCTTATCCGAGGCCGGGTCGCGGGGGCAGCAGCCTAAGCAAATTTATTCAATTTTACTATAATGATGTATCAGTCACAGTCTTATAATACACGTTCTTTTCTAAGAAGGTTATACTTAGTGCATGTGTGAGTATATGTACAGTGAACTGGCTTTACACACAATGTGTCCTTTTAAACCAGATTTACTCAGTGTGTGTGTGTACAGTAGACTGGCTTTACACACCATGTGTCCTTTTAAACCAGATTTACTCAGTGTGTGTGTGTGTGTGTGTGTGTGTGTACAGTAGACTGGCTTTACACACCATGTGTCCCTTCAGAACAGACTATACTTTGTGTATATGTATGATGACATCACTGACCTTGTACACCAGACTGTCCTTATAGACCGAGCTACAGAAAAGTCTCTACAAACCACCAGAATGTCTGAAAAAATAGCCTTTTTTATATCTCAGTCGAGCAAAGAAAATGTTTAAATTTTAAGTTGTGTATAGGTTTGCTGATTTTTTTCATGATTTTTGATATGCATATTGTAGCTCTAGCACCTCTGGAACCCGGTGTCCCCATAGCCCTATGTCCAGTCTAATTTGCCAAAAATTTCAGAAATTGTCCCTCTAACCCAAGAAACGTGTGTGTGTGTGTGTGTGTGTGTGTGTGTGTGTGTGTGTGTGTGTGTGTGTGGTGTTTTTTTTTTTGTTGTTGTTGTTTTCTTTCTTCTTCAGCGCACTGGCTACAATTTCCCCTTGCTTGTCATTGTTGGAGCATCTTTTATGTCTTATTTTAGATCTGGGAAATGCTGTTTTTAAAAAAACAACAAAAAAAAAAAAACGACAAAAAACATTAAATTACTTGGACACTAAAAACACATTTTACAAACTGATTCTGGGAGAGGAAGAAACTGTGTGGAAAGAGCTTCTAAGGACAAAAGCAAAAGAAAACCTGACTGTTTTAATGAACGAAAAGATAGATGAGGAACGATGGGAAGAGTCTTTCAATGCTGCAGAAGAACTAATTAATAGAGAAGCCAATTCACCACCAGATAAAGTGGAAGATGCTGATGCAGCACGATTACTGTATTAAAGTGTTTACCTGTAAACTGTTTATTGGGAGTCTTTACGGGGGGCAATCGTGGCTCAAGAGTTGGCAGTTCGTCTTGTAATCGAACGGTTGCCGGTTTGAGCCCCAGCTCCGACAGCCTCGGTCATTGTGTCCTTGGGCAAGACACTTCACCCACTGCGTACTGGTGGTGGCCAGAGGGCCTGGTGGCAGTGCGCCCCAGGGCAGCTGTGGCTCCAATGTAGCTTGCCATCAGTGGTTGAATGACTGAATGTAGTGCAAAGCACTTTGGGGTCCTTAGGGACTAAGTAAAGCGCTATGCAAATACCGGCCGTTTACCATTTATTACATAAAGTGCCTTGAGTTGACTGCTGTTTTACCTGGTATTTATAAAGCAAACTGAATTAAATGTTTGCGACTGCTACACAGATTACAAGTTTTTTCAATCTTACAAACAGAAATATAACAGACAGAGATTGTCATTCAATGCGTGACATACCGACGATTTGTTGGTATGTTATGGTCAGATGAAAATATCACATGTTGGGCAAACTTAAGCTTCTCTCCTGCCACCTACTGGCTTTTATTGTTCTGTGACTGATGCCTTTATACACCATGCAAAGACCAGCCGGTCGCTGTATTAGGAACACCTCATTGGCACTGGGTTGCACCTACCTCAGCACCTGTGCAGCTCAGCAGAGAGATCGGAATGATCAGAACCAGAGGATTTCTAAAAGACACATAAACAAAACCTAGTTAAACTTTGTTCATCAAAGTTGCTGAGCTAAATCAACACCATCAGCAAAGCCTCAGTAATGATGAAAGCACTAAAGAGCAGCTGAAAGATAAACCATCTGCAGCTGGCACAGTACTGCAACCTTATAAATGACAGAGAGCAGGTCTGCTCTCCAGTGTTATTAAATGAATAACTGACAAGAATAGAATAGCCCTTTATTGTCAGTGCACATGTCACAGGAGGGATATATACAAAAATAAGTGAAAGGCAAACAACGAAATAGTTGCAAACTGCTTGGAAGTAGTGCAAAGAAAAGACTTGATATGAATAGTCTGTGTGTGGTCTGAGCAATGGGGGTTACTCAGGCCATGGCTCAGATTGGTGAGGTAAGTGGGTGGGGTGTGGGGGGATAGTGTTTGTCAACAGTCCGAATGGCTCAGGAGAAGAAGCTGTGGGAGATGTGTTCACCATTTATTATAAGAGCGAAGTGGATCTGTCTGTGTCTCCTGAAGTCCATTATGAGTTCTTTTGTTTTAAGGACGTTCAGCTTCAGGTTATTTTGTGAGCACCACCAGGTCAAATTCTCTATCTCCACCCTGTACACTTTCTCATCTTCATCAAAGATGAGCCCAACCATGGAGGTTTCAGCTACATACTTGATGATGGGGCAAAAGGACAGTGAAGGAAATATGTTGTTTGATTCATTAAAATAGACTGCAAATACAACCTATTCAGTGTGTGGAAAACTATGGAGGACAGATTGATTTTTAAATGAATTTTTTTGTTTGTTTTTTTAAGATCTCCACAGCAACCTGAGCATCCATCCCTAATCTGCCTAGTTTCACATGTTGTGCAGGCTGGGCTTTCTTAGAAACTGGGTGGTAGACTGGGAACATTAGATGTCTACAAACATATAATATATAGTAATTTTGTGACAATTATGTGTAGGGATGGGTATCGTTTAGGTTTTATCCGATACCAGTACCAAACCGGTGCTTTTGAAACAGTGCCGGTGCTTAAAGAATGGAGAACACACAATGTGTCCAAAAACCTCTCATGTTTAGCTGTTTTTTTTTTTTTGTGAAAAGATAACAATGTTAGCCTTTTCTGCAGCTATAGGACATATATGGTATCACTCTTGGCTGGAAGCAGTGCTTAAACAATGGAAAAAACACAAACTTTTTCCAGAAACCTCTCATGTTTAACTGTTTCATGTTTAGCTGTTTTCCACTTTTTCTTTGGTCATTTTAGCCTTTTTGGTCAGGGTGAAGGGAGTATCTGCCATCAAACAAGAAGACAGCCGCATGTAACTACGACAGTGTTTGCTAGTTCACCTTACATGGATTAATTTAATAACGTGGTTAGCCTACTCAACGTAAATTACACACAAACAACATTAAGCTACTCACGCAGAGAAGAACGGCTGCTGCTGCCATCATCATCCTCATCATTTCTGCTACACTGGCAGGGCTAGGGGCCAGGACTCTACTCTTCGGGTTCTTGGGGGATGTTGCTAACTCCAGGTCCGATAACAGGCACCACACCCGCAGTAGATGTGCTCGGTGTGAGGTCTCGCAGCAAGCTATCAAATACGGTGCATTTCTCGGCTTTTAACAAAATGCTATACGTCGCCAGGTGTTTCATCAGATTCGAGGTGTTACCTCCTTTGCACAGTATCACCTTAAAGCACTTGTTGCAGGCTGCTGAGTTTGCATATTTTGCTGTGAAGAACAGCCAGACTTTTGACCGCTTCGCCTTGGGCATTTTTAATCTGTAGCTTTGCTCTATAAGAATGTACGTACCTGGGCCCGCCTACTACGCTTGCAAAGGTAAAATGATTGGCTAGAATTCAAAGTGTATGACATCTCAGGGAAAAAAGCACCGAAAGAAAGCACCGAAATGTGCGCTGCTTTTCGGTCTGGTTACTGCCATTTATGTCAGAACCGGTGCCATCATAGCACCGGATACCTGTACCTAGTGATGGGCAGATGAAGCTTCATGAAGCACTGAAGCTTTTCATCCAATTGGTTCACCCCAGCGCAAAGCTTCGTGAAGCTTCATTTGCTCTAGTAGGACATCTAGTGGACGTGAAAATATTAGTTGCCATGAATTTGAACAGTGTGACATTTTGCACACAGCCTGTAAATGTCAACAACAAAAGGAGTGTGTAAAACATGTATATTGTAGTGATGGCAGTATAATGTGTATATTTATACTGGCAGTATGGAAAATGATCATTTGGAAATGCTTAAAATGGAAATGATCATTTACTGTGAGGTGAGGTGTGGTTGGGGTTTGGACAGTGGTTGTGCTTTTGTAACGTTGAGGTATGGACAGCTACACACTGAGGCTTTGAGCCTCAGTCCTGCCTCTTCACATTTTATTCTGTAAAAACTAAAGTTTCACTGCTTTTATGACCTTTTTAGTGGGGAGAACATAGCTAGGATTTAATGATTTAACAAATCTTTTTTGTCCTCCACAATGCTAAATGGCTGGGAGTCCTCAATCACCATGCTAACCAGGTCTTCATCTATTTGAGATTGTTCTCCTGAGGAAAGACAATAAAAACAAAGCACAAATATAAATATCACACACGTAACTTATTACAGTTGTATAATATTGTTATATCATTTAGTAACATTACGGCATGCTCTATTATCATGGCATTTGATGGCTCACCTGGTCTTGCTCCACAATCGGTGTTCCCCTTATTCTCATGCAAAGCTCTGTAGTGCCTGAGCATGGATGAGGTGTTGTTGTTATATCCCAGCTCCCTGGCACATAGCAAACACTTCACCTTGTACAAAAGTAAAGACAGCTTAACATAAATTGTATTGCACCATCAGTATTATGCAAATACATCATCTGTAGAAATTTGCATACCTTGTTGGGAGGAATAAAATCAAAATGTTCCCACACAGGGGAGGACATCCTCCTCTTCTTAGCTGGCTCCATTCTCTCCTGACTTTCTCTCCTCACTCTCATAAACCTCCAAACTTTCTCCAAACTGTCTCCAAACTCTCAGTAACCGCAACTCTCCATCAAACACCCACATTTTGAATGAAGTCTGAGGGGTTTATATCGCTGTCATAGCTCGCGGCAAAGTTCAAACCGCTTCATGAACCAGTCACGTGGTACAGCCGGGCAGCGAGGCTTCGGACGTCATCATTTTCAGCTCCTCCCATAAATGAAGCAAGCCTCGATACGCGCTTCGCGGAAACGCCCCCTCTATTACTCGACACACGCTTCGAAGCCTCGATACAGAACGTCCCATCACTAGTTTCAGCTTGTGTGTCTTGTTCAGTGGTGGTCGTCTTTCAGCCTTTCTTACCTTGGCCATGTCTCTGAGTATTGCACACCTTGTGCTTTTGGGCACTCCAGTGATGTTGCAGCTCTGAAATATGGCCAAACTGGTGGCAAGTGGCATCTTGGCAGCTGCACGCTTGACTTTTCTCAGTTCATGGGCAGTTATTTTGCGCCTTGGTTTTTCCACACGCTTCTTGCGACCCTGTTGACTATTTTGAATGAAACGCTTGATTGTTCGATGATCACGCTTCAGAAGCTTTGCAATTTTAAGACTGCTGCATCCCTCTGCAAGATATCTCACTATTTTTGACTTTTCTGAGCCTGTCAAGTCCTCCTTTTGACCCATTTTGCCAAAGGAAAGGAAGTTGCCTAATAATTATGCACACCTGATATAGGGTGTTGATGTCATTAGACCACACCCCTTCTCATTACAGAGATGCACATCACCTAATATGCTTAATTGGTAGTAGGCTTTCGAGCCTATACAGCTTGGAGTAAGACAACATGCATGAAGAGGATGATGTGGACAAAATACTCATTTGCCTAATAATTCTGCACTCCCTGTATAAGAACCAACCTGCTTGGTGGAGGATCCTCAGTTTATTAAAATGAGAGGAGAAAATGATCACTTCTTCACTGTGTTGAAGAATTCAGCCACTGTGGTATGGAGGTACAAGACCAAATCAATGTATGGATCATATTCATATGAGTACGGTTTTATTAACCCTCATGCTGTACAGAACCTGTGATGTCCAGACAGTATTCCTTTTGTCTGCTGTGAAATCTTTTGGATTAAGAGATTAACATAGTTGCCATGGTTTTCTCTCTTCTCTTATTTTTTGTGTGTGATCTGGAGAAGATGGGGAAAGTCACCCCCTTGCAGGCCAGAAAGAGCGGGGGCCCCATGAAACCATGGTCTGGTGCTGCCACCTACTGACATTGAAGTGCATCCAGCACTGTCAAGCAGCTGTTTTATATCTGATATGGAAGAAACTTGATACTGACACATAAGTAGGGATGGGTACAGCTAGTGATGGGACGTTCTGTATCGAGGCTTCGAAGCGTGTGTCGAGTAATAGAGGGGGTGTTTCCGCGAAGCGCGTATCGAGGCTTGCTTCATTTATGGGAGGAGCTGAAAATGATGACGTCCGAAGCCTCGCTGCCCGGCTGTACCACGTGACTGGTTCATGAAGCGGTTTGAACTTTGCCGCGAGCTATGACAGCGATATAAACCCCTCAGACTTCATTCAAAATGTGGGTGTTTGATGGAGAGTTGCGGTTACTGAGAGTTTGGAGACAGTTTGGAGACAGTTTGGAGAAAGTTTGGAGGTTTATGAGAGTGAGGAGAGAAAGTCAGGAGAGAATGGAGCCAGCTAAGAAGAGGAGGATGTCTTCCCCTGTGTGGGAACATTTTGATTTTATTCCTCCCAACAAGGTATGCAAATTTCTACAGATGATGTATTTGCATAATACTGATGGTGCAATACAATTTATGTTAAGCTGTCTTTACTTTTGTACAAGGTGAAGTGTTTGCTATGTGCCAGGGAGCTGGGATATAACAACAACACCTCATCCATGCTCAGGCACTACAGAGCTTTGCATGAGAATAAGGGGAACACCGATTGTGGAGCAAGACCAGGTGAGCCATCAAATGCCATGATAATAGAGCATGCCGTAATGTTACTAAATGATATAACAATATTATACAACTGTAATAAGTTACGTGTGTGATATTTATATTTGTGCTTTGTTTTTATTGTCTTTCCTCAGGAGAACAATCTCAAATAGATGAAGACCTGGTTAGCATGGTGATTGAGGACTCCCAGCCATTTAGCATTGTGGAGGACAAAAAAGATTTGTTAAATCATTAAATCCTAGCTATGTTCTCCCCACTAAAAAGGTCATAAAAGCAGTGAAACTTTAGTTTTTACAGAATAAAATGTGAAGAGGCAGGACTGAGGCTCAAAGCCTCAGTGTGTAGCTGTCCATACCTCAACGTTACAAAAGCACAACCACTGTCCAAACCCCAACCACACCTCACCTCACAGTAAATGATCATTTCCATTTTAAGCATTTCCAAATGATCATTTTCCATACTGCCAGTATAAATATACACATTATACTGCCATCACTACAATATACATGTTTTACACACTCCTTTTGTTGTTGACATTTACAGGCTGTGTGCAAAATGTCACACTGTTCAAATTCATGGCAACTAATATTTTCACGTCCACTAGATGTCCTACTAGAGCAAATGAAGCTTCACGAAGCTTTGCGCTGGGGTGAACCAATTGGATGAAAAGCTTCAGTGCTTCATGAAGCTTCATCTGCCCATCACTAGCTGAAACGTCAAGACTGGGCCAAGAAATATCTCAAGACTGATTTTTCTAAGGTTTTATGGACTGATGAAATGAGAGTGAGTCTTTATGGGCCAGATGGATGGGCCCGTGGCTGGATTGGTAAAGGGCAGAGAGCTCCAGTCCGACTCAGACGCCAGCAAGGTGGAGGTGGAGTACTGGTTTGGGCTGGCATCATCAAAGATGAGCTTGTGGGGCCTTTTCGGGTTGAGGATGGAGTCAAGCTCAACTCCCAGTCCTACTGCCAGTTTCTGGAAGACACCTTCTTCAAGCAGTGGTACAGGAAGAAGTCTGCATCCTTCAAGAAAAACATGATTTTCATGCAGGACAATGCTCCATCACACGCGTCCAAGTACTCCACAGCATGGCTGGCAAGAAAGGGTATAAAAGAAGAAAAACTAATGACATGGCCTCCTTGTTCACCTGATCTGAACCCCATTGAGAACCTGTGGTCCATCATCAAATGTGAGATTTACAAGGAGGGAAAACAGTACACCTCTCTGAACAGTGTCTGGGAGGCTGTGGTTGCTGCTGCACGCAATGTTGATGGTGAACAGATCAAAACACTGACAGAATCCATGGATGGCAGGCTTTTGAGTGTCCTTGCAAAGAAAGGTGGCTATATTGGTCGCTGATTTGTTTTTGTTTTGTTTTTGAATGTCAGAAATGTATATTTGTGAATGTGGAGATGTTATATTGGTTTCACTGGTAAAAATAAATCATTGAAATGGGTATATATTTGTTTTTTGTTAAGTTGCCTAATAATTATGCACAGTAATAGTCACCTGCACACACAGATATCCCCCTAAAATAGCTAAAACTGAAAACAAACTAAAAACTACTTCCAAAAACATTCAGCTTTGATATTAATGAGTTTTTTGGGTTCATTGAGAACATGGTTGTTGTTCAATAATAAAATTATTCCTCAAAAATACAACTTGCCTAATAATTCTGCACTCCCTGTAGTTGTACAAAGACATTCTGAGGATATTTTTGCCACTTTACAGTGAAATAAGAGTAACACCTGTTGAGCAACAGTGTTTATTGTCATTACCATCCAGGAAAATACTTGTATTTGATGGTGATCCTCTTTAGTCCGTCACTTTCTTCAGAGCATTTGGACAAGTTGTAGAAGTTAAAAGCCAACATGAGTGACTGCTTGTATTATATGGAGCAGTTTACAACAGGACAGCCAAGAGAGCTGCTAGGCAGTTTTGAAATGTTATGCAAGAACTGGACATGCCAATGAACATGAAAATCATTTTATGCAAATTTTTCAAATACAAAATGAGAGAGAAATGGAGAGCCTTTGCATATGACATACTGGAAACTTCTAAAAGAGACCTTGGTTTCAACATTCGGTTGCATTTATTGAAAGGCAAGTAAAAATTAGTTTAGATCCTTTATTTTGTGACATTCAGAATGCAACATTAGCAATCCCTGTCTGTCGACAACAGATTAAAGCCACAGCCAACCAAACATATTAAAGGGAACAGCTTTGCTGCTACAGTCACACCCATGAACACGGAAAAAACTTACAAGATGGGAAAGTTGATCGCCAGAACAAACCATGACTCTGCAGTAAAGTCTCTGGTGTCTGTGTACTCAACAACACACACTGGAGGAGTGTCAGCAGTTTAAGCAGATGAAGCATAGAGACAAAATCCCTTTGGCTGTTTATGTGCTGGCCACAAAAGCAAGGGCAGTGCTAAGCGTTTGGCCTGTAGAACATGTGGTCATTCATCTGTCCTCCATTTTCATAACAGAGACACAAATGTCTTGATGCATTCTCAATCATCCAGGAAAGTAAATCTCCAAAACTTGAATCTGTTCATCTGGACGTAGCGTTTTGTGGGATACTCATGTGTCATGAGTATCGGAACAGTTGAGACGCATTTTTTCTAAACACCGGGTCTCTGTGGCTTTTAAACCCCAAAACACGCTGCGCCAAAAACTGGTCCACCCCAAGGATCGGGTCCCCCGACACAAACAGAGTAACATAGTGTACGCTGTTAAGTGCCAGGAGGATTGCCAGGATTTATACATCGGGGAAACCAAACAACCTCTAGCGAAGCGGATGGCACAACACAGAAGAGCAACCTCATCAGGCCAGGACTCTGCAGTCTATTTACACCTACAGGCCAGTGGACACTCTTTCAAGGATGAGGATGTAACATCCTGGACAGGGAGGAACGCTGGTTTGAGCGCGGAGTGAAGGAGGCCATTTACGTGAAGAGGGAAAGACCATCTCTGAATCGAGGAGGGGGCCTAAGGGTACAACGCTGTGATTGCAGCCATTCCCCAACTCTCTGTGAATGGTACTCATGGCCATTGATCAGTGTTCTTTGATCAGTGGGTTTTGGTCAGTGATTGTTGATCAATGGTCATGAGAATTTGCATAATTATGATTAAGGAACTGACCTCACAGCCCATTGTTCCTTCAGTGGGCTGGTTTCAGTCATTATGCAAATGTACTGTTTATAAGATTTGGGAAACCTGCAGTCAGCTGAGACTGAAGAAGTCACTTGGATGAGTGACGAAACGTTTCTCCCACAAAACGCTACGTCCAGATGAACAGATTCAACTTTTGGAGAGAGACACAAATGGTTTAAGTACAGAATCCTCTGGAGAGCTTTCCTCTCAAATAAATATATCTACTGGTAAAACTTATAGTCATACAGGGGCCAAAAAAGACAGTAGTTTACTTTCCATTCTGCCAGTTCAAATAAAATCCACTAAAGGTAATCATGTCATACAGACACATGCATTCAGATCATATAGTTCAGCTACCTTCTGTTCAGAGCACCTCATGCAATGGTTAAATCTTGTTGGCAAAAGAACTAGAATAACTTCAACCTCAATAAAGGTTGTCTGTATGATCAAAGATCTTTCAGCACTTTGTCAAAGGGACGATTTACCTGACAAAGTCTGCATTTGAATGAATTTAGTTACAGCAATAAAGCTACCTCCCTTACTTCACTCCTTTGTTTACGAGTCTTGCACTTGGGTCCTCAACCTGTCTGCTAGTGATGTCACTAGCAGGAAGACACTGCTTCTGAGGAATATCAGAGTACTTTTTAGCTTTTTCATACATATCCAAATCATGAACTTGCAGTATTTTGTGCCTGTTTGTGTGCACACGAAGCGTGAAGAAATGAACCTTTTTGTGAACCAATGGGATGGAACGCTTCAAGGATTCATCTGACCATCACAGGTTTGACCTAATTTCAACTCTATCTTAACCATCTTCATCTCTCCCGACATCAACTTCTGTTCTCATTTCACTTCCTGCTGTAAATTCACATCAAATGTTCAACATGTTGAAAGACTCCTCCTTAACCTTGATATTGATACAGTATTTGTCACAGATCCTCCACGCATTCTCCTCTATATTATTAAATGAGGAAGAGCAGGAGTGTTTAGAAGCAGAGGCAGTAACATAACTAATGATATTACTAATATTGTTCTATATTATTCCTCTTTCAACCCATCAGTGACAAAAATATATATAGCTGTGATGAACTAAAATAAACTTCCAAACTGAAGGCTGAATCATCAACAGCAGAGTTTGGTAACAGTATGACGACACTTTTTGGTACAGCATCAAAAACTACAGCAGATTCTTTTGTTGTTAAGGATCTTGTGAATTTGCGCAGAAATTCTTTGTATGATAACAAAATTATTATAATGGATGTCCTTACTGTTCCATATTATGTATGTATGTGGGGAGAAAACAGTTCAAATGCGGTGCTTGAATATGATTAATTTACACATTTGTTGTTGTTTTAATCCATAGCTCAGATTTTCTAAATGAAGCCAAGTATTTTTCTCCTCTCTGTATCAGTGGGATAACTGTACATGTACTCTTATCTCTGAGTGAGTGCAGCACAGCACACAGCAGCAGAGACTGTATACAAGGATAACAAGCTGTGTGACATGCTGTTCATTGTTCACACTTTATTGGAGATTTACATGATGAATTCACTGTGGGAACTAATTACAAGGTCAAAGATAAACAGACATAATTCACACGTGTTTATATATAAACAAACAGAAATGTGTTGAACTTTTAATTATGCATTAAATCCTCTGAAGTGTCTTATAATCCCCCAACAAATTCCGGGTCCCAGGCTCTTGACTTGTACCAGGGTGGTGGTCTTCAGCAGGATTGACTGCTCGTTGCCTTTTTCTATCCCCCCACCACCACCACCTCTTTTTTGGCTGTCTTGCACTAAACATCGTCATACTATTCCACATTTAGTGTAATTTCTCAAATAACACAAAAAGATATGAATAGATAGACAGATAAAAGATTCACATGAACAAGTGGAGCCTATAGAGATTATATATAGTCATTCTTGCAAAAGCAAAATGTGTTCCAAACCACCATGAAATTCAGATCACAATTCTGATTGCAAAAGATTGCTAGAAAGGACAAGATTTAAAAAAATGGATAAACGAGTGTGATCAAACTTTTCATTTGAAAAATCCCATTAAATTTCATCACTCGAGATACAATAATAATAATATAATATCAAAAACCTCAAGCATTCAATTTCTTGTTACATTTTAATAGTTCAAACCTCAAAGACATTAAGTTTACAGTCATATATGATCAAGAAAATCAACAATCTTCACATTTCAGAAACTGAAACCAGCTTTAAATATGACTACAATAATGATAAAACAATCAATTATCTTGTCATGGCCTGTGTGCGGCAGGCAGGAAAGTATTCAAATGCAAACTCGTGGAGGCGGAACTTAAACTTCAGCTTTATTGTTGGTAGAAGACAAAACAGAAACTAAACTCGGAAGGCTAGAAACTGTCATGGTCCCCGTGTCCCTCCGACTGGCTCATGATGGCTACAGGTTTTGTTTATGTTTTGCTTTCTCCTCCTTTCTCCTGCCTGCCTGGGCAGGGCTCATTATGAGCTCTTGCTCTTGGTCCACACACCTGTTATGATTTCCACGGCCTGTTGCTGGTTTACCTGAGCTTATCTGTAACTATTGAGCTCTGCGGCACGGAGCCGTTCATCGCTGAAACGTTGAACCTCCCATGTTCATCATCTCAGCTCTTTGTTAAGAAATCTCTCTCTGTAAACTTGCCAGTTATATTAACTCTTCGTGTATAGATTTCCCTAGACCTGGCTACAGAACCTTCCCTGTCATTTGTGTGTGTGGCTGTGTGAGTGAAAAGCAGGACGAGAGTGGCTGAAGAGGAGAGCGAGTGTGGACCCCCTGCCCAACTCCCTGTACATATATGTAGCACTGTGGTTCACCCCTTTTGTAAATAAACTGTCACCTTTATATTTATTAGAACAGTCTGCATGTGAGTCCCTCTGTTAGCCTGACAAAAACTGAGCATGAAACAGAACACACGGGCAAGTATAAGGGACAACGTGACGACAAACAGGAACACGTGTTCCTGTTTGTCGTCACGTTGTCCCTTATACTTGCCCGTACATGCAGACACTAAATACGGAAGGGGAAAAGGGCAAAGAGCAAACACCTGGGAGACACAGCTGATGCTGATTACGAAGATGAAATTGGGAAGAAGCAAAACATATACAGTGGACTTCAGAGTAAAACAGGAAAAAGACTGGGGACAGGACTAAACTTATGTCAAAAATAAAAGGGCACCGGAACAAAGTTTAACAATTAGAATACAAAAACAGAAATCAGAGGACCAGAGGTCATAAACAACAAAGAAATCCTAGAATAACAATAATAATAATAATACACAAAACACTCAGTCACCAATCCAGGACCTTGACATCTCTAATCATTGACTAACTGATGAATCACTGCAGCTCCAATATATTTATATATATTTTCGCATTTGACAACCCACTACAGCAACTACAGAATAAAACCACCAACCAGACTGACGAAAGATTTTAAACATGCTGAATATGAAGAGTAGTATCATTTAAACTTACATGATTATCAGCCATAAGAACAAATGCAGATTTATATTGATGTAAGGTATATAAATGTAAGTACAGTTTGAATCAATGGAACACTGAACTTCTCAGCTTCTAAAATGTAAAGCCTCATTTAAAAACTACACAAGTACATATAATGTTCAGGAATCAACATGAACCTATCTTCTCAGTCTGACTTTATTCAACTCTGCAGTGTCTCCATCTCCCAAAAGATAAAGTCCAGCATAGAGCGGCTGAGTGAATGTGGTCTGGACTCTGTGGAGGAGAGTCATGGTTTCAGAGACGCTGTAGAAAGACAGAATACCTGCTCTGTGATCCAGGTACACTCCTACTCTGGAGGACCGAGGACCTGAGAGGACAGTTTGGACTATTTGTGTAACAACATAATGCCCAAGATTTGTCATTCCATCCAAATACACATTCATCTAAGCTCTCTTCTCTGCATATATTCTTGTATGCCACTGCTACAAATACTCCTCCCCCTCTCCACTCCACCTCCCAGTAACAACGTCCAGTCAGACTCTCTCTACTCAGGACCTGAGAACATTCAGTGAATCTGTCTGGATGATCAGAATAAGACTGTTGTTGTTCCTTAAATGTTACTTTTCTGTTCCCCTCAGATAATAACAGATGTGTGTTTGCTGTGTTTGGATCCAGTGTGATTTCATGTGAATGTTTTAATAATTCACCTCTGGTCTTTGGCTCTGACAGTAAAACATCCACTTCAGTGACTGTCAGTGAGATGTTTGTCCATTCCTCTCTCAGAATGTCCTGTAGTTTATCTCTGGTCTCTGACACAGCTGCTGTCACATCCTCAAAGTACCTCAGAGGACGAATATTGATGCTGGATGAGTGTGTAGACTCACTGAGTGCTGACAGTGAGGGGTAGTTGTGTAGAAACTGGTTGTGATCCTCTGTGTGTGAGAGCTGCTCCAGCTCGCCGTCTTTCCTCTTCAGCTCAGCGATCTCCTGCTCCAGCTTCTCCTGAAGCTCTTTGACTCGACTCACTTCAGTTTCCTGCTGGGATCTGACCTGCTGCTTCACATCAGAGCTTCTTTTCTGGATGAGACGGATCAGCTCAGTGAACATCTTCTCACTGTCCTCCACTGCTTTATCAGCAGAGCCATTGATGGCCTCCACCTCCTGTTGAAGCAGCTTCACATCTTTCTCTCGCTCCTGGATTCTCTGCTGGATGTTTAGTCGTCTCACCTCGAGCTCCTTCTGCTTCTCAGTCCTTTCTGCTGCAGCTGGGACTGTTTCATGGCCTTTATGCTCATCCATTGTGCAGAGATAACAGATACTCTGCTGATCAGTACGACAGAAAATCTTCATCACCTCATCATGACGAGAGCAGATGTTCTCCTGAAGCTTACTGGAGGGGGCCACCAGCTTGTGTTTTTCAAAGGCAGGAGACTCCAGATGAAGCTGAATATGTTTCTCACAGTAAGAGATCACACAGACTAAACAAGACTTGATGGCTTTCAGCTTCCTCCCAGTGCAGACATCACAGGCCACATCTTCAGGTCCAGCATAGCAGTGAACAGCTGGAGCAGCTTGGAGTCCAGTCTTCTTCAGCTGCTCCACTAAAGCTGCTAAAATTATGTTTTTCTCCAGGACAGGTTTCGGTGTGAAAGTCTTCCTGCACTGAGGGCAGCTGTGAATTCCCTTCGTGTCCTCTTCATCCCAGAAACTTTTAATACAGTTCTTGCAGTAGCTGTGTCCACAGGCTGTAGTCACTGGATCCTTCAGTAGATCCAAACAGATGGAACAAGATAAGGTTTCTCGGTCCATCTGAACTCCTTGCTGTGCCATTTCTCCTCTCAGTGTCAGTGACTGTGTGACTTTCTCTTCCTTATAATTGAAACTTGTTTGAGCTGTGATCTCAACAACATGTCTTTCTGCAGTGAATGGAGGCTGTCAGCTCTTACATGTCACCAAATGTTGGTTACACCCATCTTCAAAGTGCAGATTTGAAGGGGAGGGAACGAGGAAACACGTGGACAGAGAGGAGGTGCTGTGTTTAAGAGCAGGAATAAGAGGGAGGGTTATCAGGCTGTGCTACACTCCAGGAAGAAGAGCGGTTTGAGAGCGATACCCTTTTTAAAATTCTATTTCTTCTATAGAAATAAACTTCACTTTACAAATGAACAAACAGTTCTTCAGTTGTAGTTTTAGATAAATCCAACATGACATGTCTGAGTTTAGTTATTTTTTCATTGACTTACTGTATTAACACAACTGATATAAAATTACACAAAAAACATAAAATCCTAGTAGGAAAAAGTAAATGTAAAGAACCACAAACTTGCTTAGTGAATTATTTCCATAGCTTGAAATTCAAACGTAACATAGTTAAATAAGGTTCAAGTTAAATGGGGACATTGGCGCCACCTACTGTTGCAAATGTCACCCTGCAATAACTACGAAGGGCAAGGAATTCTGGGTATTCCTCAGAGAGTAATGGAGGATTCCAGTAGAGGTAAGGAAGGTGCAGTGATTTTTGGTTAAACATTATTTGCTGTGGGTTATTTCTCCCATCCTTATGTATGGGATATGATTGCTGTTGCTACAAAATCGAACTGACCCAATTTGTTCATTTAAAGGCCCGAGAAGACACAATACAGAGGTTAAACAAATATAAATTATGAATTTGAAAACTAATGCATAATTTTTGTAAACAATAAAGTTATATACAACTATTTACTTAAAAATGCAGCTAATGTTGACAGGGTTACACCACCGGTTGTTAACTAAAACAGCAAGCCGACCTCCTTTCCGCGCGCTTACCGCTAGCGATGCTGTCCCTGTCCGCCCGAACAGTGTGGAAGCCTTCCACGGAAGCATTCTCGTCGGGAATGTCCTGGTGCATCCATGATTCAGTGAAACACATCAGGCTACACTCTCGGTATTCCCACTGACTCCGTACCAGTGCTGAGAGCTCATCGATTTTATTCGATAACGGTCGCACATTTCCCATTACAATAGACGGCAGACACGGTTTATACCTGCTCCTCACTTTGAGCCTCCGCTGTCTCACCGTCTCCTTCTTTCTTGTCTTCTGTCCTTGACCTCTGCATCCCCGATGTGTTTTTCTCCAAATTTCAGCTGGTACTTCTCCCGGCCTGGCCACCAAGCATCAGGGCGATCAGCTGATCTCTGGAGTAAACAGTCCGTGCGTGTAGGAGATGTGCCGCGGTCCCGTTCCTTGATAAAAGTAATAGTTGCACGGCCACCAGAAGAACAAAAACTCTCTCAATCCACATGATTGAGTGAAAGATAATAAACGTATGAAAATGGTAAATGGCCTGTATTTATATAGCGCCTTTACTAGTCCCTAAGGACCCCAAAGCGCTTTACATATCCAGTCATTCACCCATTCACGCACACATTCACACACTGGTGATGGCAAGCTACGTTGTAGCCACAGCCACCCTGGGGCGCACTGACAGAGGCAAGGCTGCCGGACACTGGCGCCACCGGGCCCTCTGACCACCACCAGTAGTGAAGTGAACGGGTGAAGTGTCTTGCCCAAGGACACAATCCAATCCAATCCAACTTTATTTATATAGCACTTTTAAAAACAACAAAGTTGACCAAAGTGCTTTCCAAAACATGAGTAAAATAAACAATAAGATATACAATAAATAAGATTAAGAAAGTAAAAAGATTAAGAATGACCAACAGCTGACTAAAAACTGACTACAAACTGACTCTGATAATACTCCTAAAAAGCCTTTGAAAAAAAATGTGTTTTTAAAAATGATTTAAACCTTTCAAGTGTTGGGGCTGACCTAATATGGAGGGGCAGTTTGTTCCAAAGTTTGGGGGCCACAACAGCGAAAGCTCGGTCCCCTCGGTGTTTCAGTCTCGACATGGGACAGCAAGGAGTGACTGGTCAGATGATCTGAGAGACCTTTGTGGAGTGTATCGGTGTAGAAGGTCTGACAGGTAAGAAGGAGCCAGGCCATTTAAGACTTTAAAAGCAAGCAGTAAAATTTTAAAATGAATTCTAAAATGGACAGGCAACCAGTGTAAGGAGGCAAGAACAGGGGTAATGTGCTCACATTTACGTGTCCCTGTCAACAGGCGAGCAGCGGCATTCTGGACCATCTGCAAGCGTGATAGTGAGGCCTGATCAATACCAATATAAAGTCCATTACAATAATCAAGTCGAGTAGTCACAAATGCGTGCAGAACTCTCTCCAAGTCACAAAAAGAAATAAAAGGTTTTACTTTAGAGAGCTGCCTCAACTGAAAAAAGCTTTTTCTCACCACTGTATTTACCTGTTTGTCCATTTTAAGAGCTGTGTCAAATTTTACTCCGAGGTTGGTGACAATTGATTTGACACACGATGCAAGAGGACCCAAGTCAGATGGAGGGACACCAGGTCCATTCGGCCCAAATATAATGACTTCAGTCTTCTTTTCATTGAAGTTTAAAAAATTCAGAGCCAGCCATGCTCTGATATCCTTAAGACATTCTAAAATAGGCCTGAAGGGGTTAAGGTCATTGTGTTTCAGCGGTAGATAAATTTGACAATCATCTGCATAAAAATGAAATGAAACTTTATGTTTTTTAATAATATGGCCAAGGGGAAGTAAATAAATACTAAAAAGAAGGGGCCCAAGGATGGATCCTTGAGGTACACCACATGGGAGAAGGGCAGAAGATGAATGAAACTCACCAAGTGAAACGGAAAAACTTCTATCAGAGAGGTATGACCTAAACCACTCCAAGGCAGTGCCTCTAATTCCAACATGATGTTCTAGACGGTAAATCAAAATATTGTGATCTACTGTGTCAAAAGCTGCTGTAAGATCCAAAAGCACAAGTAAGACAGACTTCCCAGAGTCAGCAGTTAGTAAGATATCATTAAAGACTCTCAAAAGTGCAGTCTCTGTGCTGTGAAGTGCTTTAAAACCAGATTGAAATATCTCAAAAATGTTTTGACTCTGTAAAAAAGTCTGCAGCTGTGAGCACACTTCTTTTTCTAAGATTTTAGAGACAAAAGGAAGCTTTGAAATAGGTCTAAAATTACTGAGCAAAGAGGCATCCAAGCCAGGGCGTTTCAGCAGAGGCTGGACCACTGCCTGCTTAAAAATTGCAGGTACATGGCCTAAAGTCAGGCTGCTGTTTATAAGCCTTTGAATATAAGGTCCAATAGTGCCCCAAACTTCTTTAAAAAAGCGAGGGGGAAGGACATCACTGGGAGAGCCAGACTTGATTTGGGTGACAATTTTACCCAGTTTAGATAGAGACACAGGTTCAAAATGGCTAAAAATTGCTAAAGGCGTAAAAGTAACAGAAGGGTCATAAGAAGGGGGTAAAATATGTGCTCTAATAGATAAAATCTTCTCCACAAAAAAATTTAAAAAAGCTTCACAAGTTTCAGCAGAAGCTTCTGTACAGTTGGATTGGGGAGGGTTAAGAACAGAGCTTAAAATACTAAATAAGACACGGGGCTTATGGCAGTTGTCACTAATAACACCTGCAAAATAGGCGGATTTCTGGTTCTTAACAATTTTCTGATATTTATGCCAGCTATCTCTTAAGATATCATAAGACACTTGTAGCTTGTCTTTTTCCCATTTGCGTTCTGCTTTTCTGCACTCTCTTCGAGCAGCCCGAGTGATGTCGTTCAGCCATGGCTCAGACTTCAATTTAGGGCGCCTAACCTTCAGAGGAGCAACAGTATCCAGAATGATTTGACAAGTAGATAGAAATTTTGCAGTCAGCTCCTCAGTGTCGGCACAGGTTGAGAGCTCTGAGTCAACATTAAAGGCCTTATTAAAGGCGGTAGAAAACTGGACGGCACTTGATGGTTTAAACATGCGAGAAGCAGTAGGAGGGCTACAGGTAGTGATATTACAGGGAAGAGAAGTTTCAAACAATACAGGCATATGATCAGAAAAGATGGCATCATAAATTTGAAGATTATAAACAGGTAAACCATAAGACAAAACCAGATCCAGAGTGTGTCCATATTTATGAGTAGGACCAGTGACAGACTGCAAAACATTAAAAGCATCAAGTAGGTTTAAAAAGTCCTTTGCCAGTGGTTTAGTAGGACAACACACATGAATATTCATATCACCCAGGATTAAGACCTTGTCATACTTTGGCATTATTTCAGCCAAGAACTCAGAGAAGTCATTAACAAAGTTACTGTTATATTTTGGTGGACGGTAGATCACCGCACAAAGAACAGGATGACTGCTACCAAGCTCAAACATATTCAGTTCAAAACTGGAGAAAGTGACAGGTGACAGCTGGCGACAGTGAAAAGTAGATTTATAAACTGTGGCCACTCCTCCACCTCGGCCCGTAGTCCTTGGTGAGTTAAAATACGAACAATTTGGCGGTAATAGTTCTGAGAAAGAGCTTAACTCACCGTCACTTAGCCAGGTTTCTGTCACACAGAGGAAATCCAGATTATGAGAGGTGAAGAAATCCTTCAATATGAACGTTTTATTTGCTAGCGACCTAGCGTTAACAAGGGCAAACCTGGTAGGGTCCGTCGGACCGGTGACAGCCATCCAGGGAACCTGTTTCAGATGCCGAAGATTCCGCGGATTCGCTCCACCGCGACGAAGACGAGGTAAGAGAAGGCGGGGATGCTGGATCTCTTCAGCCAAGCCGACAACAGGTACCAGCCAGGTGCCAATAGGTTCCAGGAAGCGACAGGAGACAAAACGCCGGTGCAAAGGTCTGAATTCAGTCAGAATGCATTGGGAAACTAATCTGTTACTGCCAGATGAAGGAGCCAAATAGGATTTCAGTTTCACGAGTAGCCCGCTGCGTTTTCCCCGACGTTTAAAGCGCTTCCTCTTATGAGATGGGGTAGGGGTGTAATCCAGGTGATGCGGTACTCCAGATAATAGTGGAGGTGGAAAAAAGTCCTGTCCATCAACGTTAGTCTTTCCCAAATTCTCTGTGGCAAGTCGAATATTTAACAGAGTTTCACGATCGTAGGTCAATAGAGAGTCAGCGTTGTTCATTAGAAGTGACAAAAACAATAAAAACACGCAGAGCAAAAGTGGATCCGACAGCCGTGGACGGCGAGCCATGCACACCGGCTCAATGACTGAGACTGTCCGAGCCATGCACACCGGCTCAATGACTGAGACTGAGACTGTCCGAGTCGGGGCTCGAACCGGCAACCTTCCAATTACAAGGCGAACTCCCAACTCATGAGCCACGATCGCTCCTGAAAAAAAGAATAAGTAAGAAAACAGAGCTGAACTAAGAGAAAAAGCAGGAGCGACTGTAACAGGCTGCACGCTGGTTGGCGCATGCGCACTAAATTAACGAAAAATAATTCTGATTCTGATTCTAATGATATGACCCCCCATGAGCAAGCACTTTGGCGACAGTGGGAAGGAAAAACTCCCTTTTAACAGGAAGAAACCTCCGGCAGAACCAGGCTCAGGGAGGGGAGGGGCCATCTGCTGCGACTGGTTGGGGTGAAAGAAGAAAAACAGGATAAAGACATGCTGTGGAAGAGAGACAGAGATTAATAACAGATATGATTCGATGCAGAGAGGTCTATTAACACATAGTGAGTGAGAAAGGTGACTGGAAGGGAAAAACTCAATGCATCATGGGAATCCCCGGCAGCCTACGTCTATTGCAGCATAACTAAGGGAGGATTCAGGCTCACCTGGTCCAGCCCTAACTATATGCTTTAGCAAAAAGGAAAGTTTTAAGCCTAATCTTGAAAGTAGAGATAGTGTCTGTCTCCTGAATCCAAACTGGAAGCTGGTTCCACAGAAGAGGGGCCTGAAAACTGAAGGCTCTGCCTCCCATTCTACTTTTAAATACTCTAGGAACAACAAGTAAGCCTGCAGAGCGAGAGCGAAGTGCTCTAATGGGGTGATATGGTACTACAAGGTCATTAAGATAAGATGGGGCCTGATTATTTAAGACCTTGTATGTGAGGAGCAGGATTTTGAATTCAATTCTGGATTTAACAGGAAGCCAATGAAGGGAAGCCAAAACAGGAGAAATCTGCTCTCTCTTTCTAGTCCCTGTCAGGACTCTTGCTGCAGCATTTTGGATCAGCTGAAGGCTTTTCAGTGAGTTTTTAGGACATCCTGATAATAAAGAATTACAGTAGTCCAGCCTGGAAGTAATAAATGCATGAACTAGTTTTTCAGCATCACTCTGAGACAGGATATTTCTAATTTTAGAGATGTTGCGCAAATGGAAGAAAGCAGTCTTACATATTTGTTTAATATGTGCATTGAAGGACATGTCCTGGTCAAAAATGACTCCAAGGTTCCTCACAGTGTTACTGGAGGCCGAGGTAATGCCATCCAGAGTAAGAATCTGCTTAGATACCATAGTTCTAAGATTTTCAGGGCCGAGTACAATAACCTCAGTTTTATCTGAATTAAGAAGCAGAAAGTTAGCGGCCATCCAGGTCTTTATGTCTTTAAGACATTCCTGCAGTTTAACTAATTGGTGTGTGTTACCTGGCTTCATGGATCGATAGAGCTGCGTGTCATCTGCATAGCAGTGAAAATTTATGCTATGTCTTCTAATGATGCTGCCTAAGGGAAGCATGTACAATGTAAATAGAATTGGTCCTAGCACTGAACCCTGTGGAACACCATAATTGACCTTAGTGGGTGAAGAGGACTCTCCATTTACTTGAACAAATTGGAGTCTATTAGATAGATATGATACAAACCACTGCAGTGCAGTACCTGTAATACCTACAGCATGTTCTAATCGCTCTAATAGGATATTATGGTCAACAGTATCGAACGCAGCACTGAGGTCTAGCAGGACAAGCACAGAGATGAGTCCACTGTCAGAGGCCATAAGAAGATCATTTGTAACCTTCACTAAAGCTGTTTCTGTGCTGTGATGAGCTCTGAAACCTGACTGAAACGCTTCAAATAAGCCATTCCTCTGCAGATGATCTGTTAGCTGTTTGACAACTACTCTTTCAAGGATTTTTGATATGAAAGGAAGGTTGGAGATTGGCCTGTAATTAGCTAAGACTGCTGGGTCTAGAGATGGCTTTTTAAGTAAAGGTTTAACTACAGCCAGCTTGAAGGCCTGTGGTACATAGCCGATTATTAGAGATAGGTTGATCATATTTAAGATTGAAGCATTAATTAATGGCAGGACTTCTTTGAGCAGTTTTGTAGGAATGGGGTCTAAAAGACACGTTGATAGTTTGGAGGAATTAATTATTGAAGTTAACTCAGAAAGATCAATTGGAGAAAAAGAGTCTAACTTAACATCAATGGTACTAAAAGTAGCTGTAGATAATATTACATCTGTGGGATGATTATTGGTAATTTTTTCTCTAATGATAAAAATTTTATTTGTGAAGAAGTTCATGAAGTCATTACTGGTTAATGTTAAAGGGATTGTTGGCTCAGTAGAGCTCTGACTTTTTGTCAGCCTGGCTACAGTGCTGAAGAGAAACCTGGGGTTGTTCTTATTTTCTTCAATCAGTGACAAATAGTAAGATGTTCTGGCTTTGCGGAGGGCTTTCTTATAAAGCAGCAAACTATTTCTCCAGGCTAAATGATGATCCTCTAAATTTGTGACACGCCATTTCCTCTCCAGCTTACGAGTTATCTGCTTTAGGCTACGTGTTTGAGAATTATACCACAGAGTCAGGGACTTCTGATTTGAGACCTTAGTTTTCACAGGAGCTACAGTATCCAGAGTCGTACGTAGTGAGGAGGTAAAATTATTAACAAGATAATCAACCTCTGTTGGAGTAGCGTTCAGATAGCTGCTCTGCTCTATGTTGGTACAGGGCATTGAAGATGATAATGAGGGTGGGAATTCTTGCTTGTGTCTGTGTATGCCTGTTTGTCTATGTCTATGTGTCAGGTCAGGTCTTAGACTCCACCTCTCCAGTAACATCTCAGGCCCCCCTTAGGTGTGGGGGCCTATCTTCCCCCACCACACATCCTGCCGGTGGCTGTTCCCCTCCCCCGTTGGTGCATTGGTGGTTCTCGGTGTTCTGGGCTAGGCGCACAGGTATGTACCGGCTCACTCCCGGTGGCTGCTTGGCAGGGAATGGCCCCAGTGGGGACCTCAGGCCTCTGGGCTGAGGGGTCGGTCCTCTCTGGTGAGGCTCTTACGCTCTGGGGACCTCTGGATACCTGGGGCCTGGATCTCCTCCCTGCCTGCTTCATGCCCTGGGGGGTTCGCCACACTCTCTAGCAGATCGTTAAATGGAGAAACCTTTTTTCCTTCCTTTCCCATGCTCATATCTGTCCAGTTTGTAACAACTTAAAATAAAATAAATAAATTAAAAATAATAACAGCTGGTAACTGTACTGGGGCGGGTCTAGCAAAGTTTTGCCAGGGGGCCAGGTAGGACATTAACAGGGAAAGGGGGGCTCAAAGAAATACTTTTCTTATTCTCATTTAAAATGTCTGGCTGTTATTAAATAAGTATCTGACTCTTACAACCAAAGTTTTTATATGCGTCCAGGTTCGGGAATTCCTTCACACTGTCATCTATCCCAGGAATACATGAATCCAAGAACATGAACTAAATATGATCAAATGAAAAATGTTGCTCCTAAAGGTGCATGAAATGATCTGAGAGGGAGATTCCCCCTTGCCACTTTTCCAAAGTGTTTATGTATGTTAATACTGAAAAAAAAAATCATCAATTCATCAGTGTTTTAAAGTTACGAGTTTTTATATGTATTTTTTTCTACAATAAAAAATTGGATGAACGTAATTTTATCTTGCCACTTATATTCCATCTAAACAAATCATGTTATATTAATCCATCTTGATTGTGTTGTGTCAACACGATATATGTGTGTAGGTTTAACATAATATTAACATTAACATTCAATTAATTTGACTTTTGTTCAATCAACATGTTTGTACCACGTTAGTCTAATTAAATTGATTTAAATTCATCTTATATTGTTTAAACACTTTGGCACATCAAAAGTCAGTCTTGTTACATGAACTAGTAAAATATTTGTTTGTTACAACAATGATAATCTTGTTGAATGAATGAAATGTAACTTATGTGTGTAGTACATGTATTCATATTAAGTAATGTTCAACAAAAACCATTCAATGGATTTACAGCAACGTCCAATCCACCCATTTTCTTATCTTTATCTGGGCTGCAGAAGTGATAGGGCAAGAGGGACAGGGTACATCCTGGACAGGTCGCCAGTCTATCATACAGAGACAAACAATCATTTGCACTTTATTTAGAATAACCAGTTACCCTTACAACTGCATGACTTTTAACTGTGGGAAGAAACTAGAATACCCAGAGAGAAACCAGTGCAAACTAGCCAGACTGTGGATTTGAACCCAGGATCTTCTTACTGTGAAGCAGCAGCACTAACCACCATGCCACCAATCCAGACTTAGCAAAAGTAGGAAAGCTATGATTTCAAGGCTTGATGCAGAATTTTTTTGTACGTTTTTGTCCTTGACAGGTTAAACCACAATAAATAGCGACAGCATTTTATTATTTATTTATTTAAATTTACCTTGCCTTTGGGTATAAATAAAGTTACCTTGACCTTGACCTTGATACACGTTGTGTGTGTGTAGTTGTCTGCCTCTTATAACTTCAGTGATTTTCCTGCAGTTTGACATCTCGTGCGATCTTGTGAATTTCATGAGTTCAGCAACTAACCACTCTTACTAGATTGTATCATGTCATCTCAACAAGAACAAATTAAGTTGTTGAATGTCATACAGATCCTTCATGATTTAATTACGTTCATAGAAACATGAAATTATTGTGTTTAAATTACAAGTTAGACTTTTTTAATGTAACAACCACCCAATTTACTTCTTTTGGTATACCAGAAAAAGTAGAGGCGGCTGCTCGATTTGACTGAGATGGATGCCTTCCTTAAACCACGATCCAAAGCGTACGAGACTGAAAGTTATTGACTTACTTCACTCGAACCTGATATGAACAATTTAATCTCGCCTCTCTGCATATCATGTAGTTTCTACACCATATAGTTACACTTAACTTTAAAGCATGAGGCACTTATGTTAAATACACGCAAGATGCTTACGTAAATCCAAGAGTTGGCCAGTCCGTTTTTTTCAGTGTATGCTTGATGATGCTTTATGTTGTTGTCCTTGACAAGTTAAACCATAAGAAATAGTAACAGCATACACGTGGTGTGGTTGTCTGCCTCTTGTAACCCCACTGATTTTTCTGTGGTTTAACATCTAATGTGATCTTGTGAATTTCGTGAGTCGACTCACAATAATGAAATTTGAAATGAATGAAATGGTTGTTACATGCATAAGATCCAAACTTGTAATTTGAACTAAATAATTCCATGTTTCTATGGTGAATGTAATTAAATCATGTAGCATCTGCATAAATTCAGCAACTTAATTTGTTCTTGTTGAGATGGCATGATACAATCTAGTAAGAGTGGCTGGATCCAGGCAACTAACCACTCAAATGTAAGACTTTAACAAACGTTCCAAGAACGCTCAAAGATCAGCAAACACAAACAGTTTGTCTCACAGTGTGTTGTAGCTAAAGGTCCAGCTGCTGTATTTGACAGGGAGAGAAATGAAAGTGCCATGGCTTTCATGGCTTTGAGCAAAAGGACCTAACACGCAGACTCGTGGAGGCAGAACTTAAACTCAAGGACCACTGCTTTATTGCAGGCATAAGTCAGATAAGTCTGTATTAGTCTGTAATAGGAGGGCTAGAAACTGAACTAGAACCAAAACAGACAGGCAAGTCTGAGGGCAAGAACGTTAATGATGCGGCAACGAACAGAGGCATAAACATAACAGCACAAACACTAGGGGAAACACGGCACAAGAACTCACACAGCAATATACACAGAGGACAAACACAGAACCAAAACCTAAGAACTAGAAGGCACTGTACACTATGCTGTCAGTGTAGGGTTGAACATCAGGCAAGAAAGCTTGTGAAACATCTGCTTTCATCTTGTTGAATTCAATTGTGTAAATAAACAGACATCAGCAGGTCAGCTGAATGAGCTGCTATTAAAAATCTACTGGTGCTCAGATTAGAAGTTACTGTGAGTCTTTTCCCCACACAGACACTACACAGACCTCAGGGTTCTCCCACACACTGATTCCCACTGTAACCCTGACTAGGATCATTTTCCAGACTTAAACAAATCAACGTTATAATGAATACTGTTCTGCTCACATCTCAAATGATAAAATACAGAAGTTGGCTGTAACAAAATCAATAAACGCTGGCAGGTGTCAATGCTACCCCTTCGCTTCCTGGCAGTGGACTCGTTAGTTGTCACAAAACTCTAGATAAACAAGTTAAACAAGACAGAACTATCATGAACTATATGATATCCTTCTTGAGTTAATACACCTATGGCATTGGTTTAATAAATCCTTTAAGACTTCCTTCTTGAGCTATCATGTTCATAAAGTTTCTGCAACAACTATATCCCAAGACTTTCAGGCTGAGGGGTTAAAACTAAAAATAAATAGCTGATTTAACTTTAAAATCAGGCTCTGAAGTGAGTTTGTCTGATTGTGTTAAAGTCTAACATCTCAGGTCTTCTCTCCTTGTGTTTCTTCTTTACATCCTGTGCGTGTGTCTCTGGTGGGAGGAACTAAGACATAAGGAGGGTAGACAAGGAAGAAATTGAGAATGGACAGACTGAAAAAAACCAAAACTCCACAGTGGAAATAAAAAAAAAAAAACACAAACCAGTGCAGGCAAGTAAGAAGTAAGATGATCTGCCTGTTAAAGTGTAAACTTGGCATCCCATTCATGTTGCTCTGGATCATAAACTGTTAAATGTAAATGAATGAATTTAACTTAGATGTCTCTTAGATTTTTCTCAGATGTTTCTACAGTTTGTGGGGGGGAGGGGCAGAATAAAAGTAATGTATTTAAATTTTTTTTAATGAAAAGCTGTGTGTGAGGGCAAGTGTTTGGGGCTGGCACTAAACCAATTCAAAGAGTTATTCTTCAACCTTTAACAAGCGCAAAATTGGACAAAAGTAATTCTATTTGTGTTTAAAACATTAGTTTAAGATCAGTGAGTTCACAGAGTTCATTTAACCAAGTTTTCCTTTGACGATCAACATGAACGCTCAACACAACAGCACATTAAAAACTACCTCTGCTTCCTCTGATTGGCTGTTGTTGACTTCAGCTTTTGCTATCACTGAACATGATGTCATCATCTCCACCTTCTCTCCTGTCAGATCAAAGGAACCAGAATGAACAGAAAAGTAATTTAGTGTGTGGACTGTGAGTGGCGAACTTTTAAACAGCGGTTTATGCTATACTTGCAAGCTGTCGGCCTAGATAGTAAGCCTGATACACGGAAGATTGCACTGCTTCTTACCGTAGCAGGTCCACAAGCGGTGGAAGTATATAACACGTTTGTGTTCGCAACTGCAGAAGACAAAGAAAAGTTTGACGAAGTAGTGAGAAAGTTTGATGAACACTGTTCGCCCAAAAAGAATGAAACATTTGAGAGGTACGTCTTTCGGTCACGTATACAACAACCTTCAGACAGTTTTGATACGTTTCTGACCGACCTCAAGTTAAAGGCAAGAACATGCAATTTTGGACAGCTGCAAGAATCTATGATAAGAGATCAGATCGTATTTGGAATAAAAGATACAAAGATAAGAGAGAGGCTTCTGAGAGAGGCGGATCTCACTCTAGCAAGTGCTGTGAAAGTAAGTCATGCCAGCGAGCTCGCAATACAACATGCAAAAACCTTCAGCGGGTCGCCGAGGGAAACAGACACGGAAAGCACAGCTGTAGCTGCAGTTAATACACGGCAGGCAGGGCGCACGTACAAAAAAGAACAGAAAGAATCAAAAGACACGTTCTTGTGCAAAAGATGTGGCACAAAACATGGAAGGAAACAATGCCCAGCTTATGGTAAAATATGCAAAAAATGCAATGGACAAAACCATTTTGCCAAGCAATGTTTTTCAAAGAATAAACAAAAAGAAAGAGTAGGGGAGACCGGGGATAGTTGTAACGTGGGTCAGTTGTAACACTTCCAATTTCTCCAATCAGGGCTAAGTTTCAAATGATGTGATTCATCCTGTGCATGCCCAATTCAGTTCTGCTATCACATGTGAAAAATCAGCACATTTTGTCAAACACAGACAATTTAACATGAAAAAAAGTCATTTGTATGCCAAAAAGTAAGTTTTTCTACTTTATTTCAATTTCTAATAGCATTATCGGCTTTGCAGTTAAACTCATCAAACTTAAATTATGTTATTTGTATGTCTATGGGGATATATTCTGTGTAGGTCTTTAGTGCTAATGTTTTAGCCGTTGGCTGTAATGTTAGCTAGTTCATGGCTATAGGAGTCTGGGTCAGTTGTAACAACAACAGTCTGGGTTAGTTGTAACAATAATGCAGATGTTACAACTTACCACACTATTACTTTAACTTATATTAAACAAGTTGGGGCAACGACATCAGCAGAGAGAGGTTCACTGGTCGCCTTTGTATATGCGGTTAATGCCATTGGCAACACAATTCCTACACTGTTTGTGTTCCCACACATACATTATGCAGACCACTGTGTCAGAGATGGACCAGTAGGAAGTATTGGTAGTGGAAATAAATCAGGATGGGTGCAAGAAACAGATTTCCTCATCTTTCTGAAGCACTTTGCAAACCACACCAAGGTCAGCCATGATAAAAAGTAATGGAATTGCGATGCTGGTGCACAACTACATTTTTTCAGCTTCATTGTTATGTTCAAAAGTTGGTGCAAGAGTTGTAGGTTATAATGCCCACTGAGCCAATGAGGCCAAACTCAAGGAAGACCAACCAAAATTAATGAAATATTCAGTTGCAGAAAATTCCATAATTTGTCTTTTTTGGGGGGTTGGAATATGTTCAAAAGCTAGATTTCTGCATTCTGTCACACAAACACACACAGCTACATAAATGGCTCTAAGTGCATTCCTGTGTTGAATAAAAAAGATTACATGTTAATGTTTTGTCAGTACCCTTATTTCATTGTGTTACATTTCACCCCAGGATATGTTACAACTAACCCAGACTATGGGGTTAATTGTAACATTTCACTCTTTGTGTTTGAGACCATACCATGCAATGGGTAATTGTGCTGCAGAGAAAATAGCTGCACTATTTAATAGCAGAGACATGTAAATACTTTGCATTAAATTTTGAATCCACTACCTTAAAAGAGCTCCAAGCTACAGACAGAAATGTCAAAAATGTTACAACTATTCCCGGTCTCCTCTACATACAGTAGAAGAAACTGCTCTCAGTGACACATTTTTTTGTGGGGATGGTAATGCAGCAAGATACACCCATGGACCAACCTGCAGTCAGTACAGTGAAGCAGGACAAATGGACAGAGACGTTACCAGTGAATGGAGCCCTGGTAACTTTCAAACTGGACACAGGAGCCAAGGCTAATCTGGTGAATGAGCTGGATGTGAAAGCAATGAAAACGAAACCACACATATTCCAAAATAACAGTTTACTCCAAGCATATAATGGAGAACCAATCAGAACCAAAGCTAAATGCAGGCTCAGGGTTCAAGTAAAAGGAAAATATCACAGTCTGATGTTTATCATTGTGCTGGAGGGACATGAATCTCTGTTGGGAGATAAAGCATGTGAGAGACTCGGCCTAGTCAGACGGGTATACAGCATAAACAGCTCTGAACCCAAAAGTGTGAAAGAAATAGTGGATCTGTACTAGGGCTGGGTATCGTCACTGATTTCTAGAATCGATTCGTTTCCGATTCACAAGGTCCCGAATCGATTCGATCCACGATTCGATTCGATTTGATTCAATTAGATTAGATTAGATTCGATTCAATTAAATTCAATTTGAATCTGGGAAATTTTGACAGTCAGAAATATTATAATTCAGATCAGTACATTTACATATTTTTATATCTATAAAAAGGAAGCTGACACACGCAAGACTTTATCAAAGGTGTGAGCGTCACATCAGATGCCTTTGTGTCAAAGTAGCTGAAGATAAAACACAGAAAAACATGAAGGTGGTTTTCCTGGCCTGGGATTTTATAAAAATATTCTGTAGTACATCAAAAACTGAAAGAAAACCATTAATGAACATATGAACGTTACCTCTGATGTTACAGTGGTTTTATTAGAGACACGGCTGAGTGTTTTGCATTTTGCATAATTTTAAAAAGTTTAAATTTGTTCAGTATTGAACGGCAGAAATTAGGTTTTCTTTTTGGAAGTATGTAAAACGAAAAAAAAAAAACAGCGGGCGACAGCGCTGTAAACAACATTAGACTTGTGCGTAACAAGCAAGCGAATAATGCAGAAAACGGATTTTTAGACGGGAAACTGTTCTTGAAGTACAGAGAGAGAGAGAGAGAGAGAGAGAGAGAGAGAGAGCTGTGCATGAAGTGTGATTTTTATCGTGGTGGAAGCAAAACAGTAAAAGTCAGAGTGATTTCATGACGATGTTTATGTGAAGCGTAGTTTGGATCTTCTTTTGCTGCTGGTTCGGTCAATATTGTTTGGAGAGAGATCAAACTAACAGCTTTAGAATCAGCGCAAAAAGGGCGTGAACACATAGCGCGGACCCGCTGAAACATCAGAATCAGCGAGCTGTCGGCTTTCAGCCCCTACCGTGTCCGTGCAGTTGTGCCAAAAAGTGATTGTCTGCCAGAAAGTGATTGCCGTCCGTGGGAGCGCGCGTAGCCGCTTAAAGCGGCAGCGCCCGTTGGGTGAGAAAGGCGACATTCTGATCCGCGGGCCGTGTGTTTACGTCCTTGTACAGAATCCGTGTACCTGCTCTCATTTACTGTCTTAGCTGTTTGGTGGTTGTTGAAATTGACTGACCACAAGCCGTTGATAGCCATAATCAAGAAAAACTTAAGTGAAATGTCTCCACGCATTCAAAGATTGATGATGAAGCTACAGCGCTATGATTTCAACTTGATCTACACACCAGGTAAACACATTGTGTTAGTAGATGCGCTCTCTAGGGCCACAACCCCAAACAAAGAGCAAAGCTCCACAGAGATGGATGTAAATATACATGTAAACCTGGTAGCAGAGTCACTTCCTATGTCAGACAGAAAATCACATCAGATCAAGGCTGAAACACAAAAGGACTTTAGTCTGCAAAGAGTTATAACACTGTTGAATGGGAAATGGCCAAGAGGTGAATGCAAAACATACTACAACATAAGAGCAGAACTAAGTGTTGTGAATGGACTTCTGCTAAAACAAAACAGAGCAGTAATTCCACACTCAGTTAGAGGAGACATCCTGAAAAGACTGCATGAGGGACATCTAGGCATAGAGAAATGCAAACGGAGAGCCAGAACAGCAGTCTATTGGCCAGGTATGAATGCAGACATTGAGAAAATGGTTTCAACTTGTGATACGTGTATCAAACACCAGGCCAAACAACCTCTGACCATAACAGACATACCGGAGGAGCCATGGTAGAAAGTCGGACATTTTCCACCTTGGAGAAAAAAAAACTACCTGCTGGTTATTGATTACTTGTCAAACTATCCAGAGATGGCATTATTGTCCAACATGTCAGCTACTTGTGTCATAACGCACATGAAATCAATATTTGCTAGACATGGGATACCACAGATTGTTCATAGTGACAATGGACCTTGCTATAGTTGTAGAGAATTCCAACTATTTGCTCAGGAATATGACTTTAAACATGTGACCTCAAGCCCCCTGCATCCACAGTCCAATGGGAAAGCAGAGAAAGGTGTGCACATTGTGGAACAATTACTAAAGAAAGCACAACATAGTAATGCAGATCCTTATTTGGCACTACTGAGCTACAGAGCATCACCACTGGAGCATGGCAAGTCACCAGCAGAAATATTAATGGGAAGAAAACTACGGACCACTCTTCCTTACACAGCAACCAGGAAACACAAACAAGTGAGAGACAAAATGAAACAGTTGCAGAAGAGACAAAAGGTCAACTTTGACAAGTCCTCAAAAAGTCTAAAACCACTCGCACCCAATGAAGCAGTCAGAGTGGGAGATGCAATCACCTGGACAAAGAGAGCAACTGTACTGGAGGAGGTAAACCCAAGAAAATCGGAGGAGTTTACTGTACACTCAAAAGACAATGGGACCATCGGAAGGACAGTGTGATGACAACAACACACCACCTGAACCAACAACACCTGTGAAGGACAGTGTGGAGCAAAGAGACCAGTCACCCATTGTCAGAAGATCAGCACGCTCTATCAAGCCACCTGATAGACTAAACCTTTAGGTATATATATAAACATATATATAAAAAAAGGAACTTTATTGTGTGTTCAGTAGTTTACACTGTCACAAATGTTTGTGATGTAATTCAAGCTATGCAATGTTAGGTATGTTTCCACAGTGTTGTTCAGTAGTTAACATCTAAAGAAAAGGGGATGTGTTGATAGGAGTTATGTCGGTTAGTTTAGCTTCACCACTAGGGGGCTGTCTAAACCAAATTGTGATTTATACTGTGTCGTAGAAGCAGCGGCAGGTTATGTTTACATGCATGGATGTGAGCCACGTTAAAATAAAGAAGCTTGCTCACAACTACCGATGTTTTATTAAAAAACACAATAACCAGTAGAACCACAACACAGACTGATTTAAGAAATAACACAATTAGAACAAGAGAGAAGAGTGATGGAGGGACACAGATGGAACCAGGAGGAGAGGTGGATGACATCGTGATATATATTTGTGCGTCATCTGCAGTGTTGGGACTAACGCGTTATTAAGTAACGCGTTACAGTAACTACGTTATTATTGTGGTAACGAGCACGGTAACTAGTTATTATGCCAAAACCAGGAACGCGTTACTCGTTACTGGGATTGAGATAGGCTCGTTACTCGTTACTTCGTGTGGTGGATATCGCGGAGCTTCCACAGATTCAGTAACATTAGCAAGTGGTGGAGGCCAGCAGGTGGATGAAGGAAAAGGGAGGCAAGAGGAGAGACCCGAAGCGGCCGCCGGTCCGCGTGTCAGGTGAACTGAACTTCAGGTAAGAAGTTATGACCTGCAGTCTATCTGGGTCAGATATAAACCAAGTTTAGGTGGAGTTTATTTTCGTTATACTGACTTTTTCGTACTGCGTACTAGCTAGCATGACAGAGTTTCAATACAGCTGGGTGGGTGCTATGTTACTGATGTTGAACTTTATTTTGTTCATACGGTTAATTATTAGAGTTGCCAACCGTCCCGTAAAAAACAGAATCGTCTCATATTCAGAGAAAATATTACGCGTTTCGTATTGAAGTGAAAAGGAACACAGTTTGTCCCGGACTTCAGCTACAATGAAAAAGACACAAAGGAGCTGCACAGCTGCCTCTTCTTCTCTCATTCTAGCCCCCTCCCTCTCCTGTTTCTACTTTAATTATGAAACTGATCAACGATCAGCTGATCGGCTTTTCTCTCTTTGCGCCAGAAAGAGGAAACCAGCGGATGTCGCGCTAAACAGCAGCACGTTTAAGCTTGATCAGCTGTTGTTAGAATTTATTTAATATTAATTTCTAGTATCAGCTGATGTTTGCTGGAGCCACAGCTGTAAAAGCTGCTGGTCATGATATCGGTTTGGTTATCTGGTGAGAGGGAAACATGAAGATGAAACCAGGAGATGTCCTTACTGAATCATCAGAGCTGAACAGGTGATGGAGAAACAGGTTTACCTTTTAGGTGACATGAATGAGTTGAAGGGAAGTTATAAACTGTTTCTGAGAGACAAATAACACCAGCATCCTTTTCTATGTAGCTGACAGCTGGTAACTGTGCAGGGGCGGATCTAGCAAAGTGTTGCCAGGGGTCCATGTGGGGCATTAACAGAGAAAGGGGGGCACAAGGAAATACCTTTCTTTATTATTCTCATTTAAAATGTCTCGCTTTTAAAAATTAATTATCTGAGTCTTACAACAAACGATTGATAGATTGATACATATATACCATCAGAACAGTGTACATCACTGTCACAACAGTGTTTATTTTCATTCAAAGGCTTTATGATTTTTCCTATAATGGTGGGCCGGTGTCTAGTCAAAATGCCCGGGACAATTTTTTTTGTCCCAGTCCAGCTCTGTATGCAGCTCATCTGCAGTCTGGTGTTACCTACATCTTCCTATTCAGAAGGCAGAATTTCCGAGTTCTGAGTACAATCGAAAGCACCACGACTGCAGTTTTTGTGTTGGATGTAAAAAGCAGGCTAGAATCATGCGGCGGTCAACGACGGTCCAGGCGTGGGATTTCTCTCGTGGAAATGTGCACATTATTTTTTTCCTTTCTATTGGTAGGTGGCACAGTGCACTTGTGGCAAGTAAGCAAGCTAGAAGACTGGCAATCTTGCTGGGTATCCAGTTACGGAAGCAACACAATGATATGAACACAGTAAGAATTCTGAGTAAAACCAAAGTTACTTTCCCTAGTAACTAGTTACTCTGAAAGTAACGAGTAACTTGAAGTAACTGAGTTACTTTTCATAGAAGTAACTAGTAATGTAACTAAGTTACTAATTTAAAGTAACTTACCCAACACTGGTCATCTGCATAGCTATGATAGTTTATTTTGTTGTTCTTTGTAATCTGTGCCAGTGGGAGCATGTAAGGGGTCCCAAGATGGAACCTTGGGGAACTCCGCATGTGATACTTGTCTGCTCAGATGTGAAGTTACCTATTGATACAAAGTATTTCCTGTTTTCTTATTATGTTTTGTTTGAGTGATATGTTGTGGTCGACTGTATCAAATGCTGCACTGAGATCCAGTAAAACTAAGATGAGATTGCGGGCACTCTAGTATAAACAGGTGTGAGTCACAGAGTGAAGAGACAGTTTCAGGAATTTTACATATGAGAAAATCCCTCAGACTGTACATGAAGGCAGCTCACTGATTTAAATTTAATCTAGTGTTGAGGTTTGATTTGATTAAGATTCATTAGAAACCCCAAATAGAAAAGCTGTGATCAGAAAAAGTACCTGTTTAGGATTAAAACTAATTCAACATTAGTCTTGGTGAAGTAAAATCTTACCAATTTGATTGACTTTACACAAATTGATACTCAACTCTTCAGACAAACAATTTCTTCGGAGTCATTTCAGCCACTGAATGATGTTCCTGCTGTTTTTAATCTGTGGTTGAGGTTAAGTTGTGTGTCTGTTCTTTCTTATCTGCTCTGAATAGAGGTGTGTATCAGTTAGAAACACAACTCACATTTTCCATCAGCAGTACTTCTGAAACCCACAGAACCACACGACAGGAACAACACGTGACAGCAAAGTTTATTGATGCTGCAGAGAAGGCAGGACACTGCTGTGCAGATGACATTTATATTTTAGTTATACTATATACACTCATACAAACACTGAGAGTGTATATTATAATGAGAAGACACTACAGAATATATGCAAATCAACATTGTGTGGCTGTGTGGACCAGTTAGAGACCAGCAGCTGGACGTCAGTGGTTGGACTGGTGGACTAGTTCAGTGAGGAGTAGACGACGTCTGGCTCTGGTTTAAAGTCTGAACACAAACACACACAGTTCAACATACGAAGAATAAACAGCTCTGCAAACAAATCTGCTATATTTATGTAAAGTAAATGAACACAACAGGAGAATCTTAGTGAAAGTATCAGAGCATCACAGTTAAAGTCTGAAGAAGAATAAAATAAAATCTTTATGTTAAGGAGAAGTTTATGTATCTGACATCTTCCAGACATAAACTCAGTTTCATGCTTTGCTGTTTCCTGAATCAATAATTGATCAGAAGAGCCACGTCAGCTGTCCCACTGCTCCCTGAAAAACATCAAACAGCGAACAGTTTGATGTTGTTCAGAACAACATTCAAATTAAAAGTGTTTAGTTTGGTAGTTTGTATCACAGAGAGTGTCAGCAGAATGAATTACAGTGACTTGGTAATAGAAAGAAACTTGTTGTTGAGTGTTTAGACAGTGAGACGGAGACATAAAATATAAGTATTTAGTTAGTGTTCAGGATGTGTGTTAAAAGAACAGTTATTGTTCTCATGTAGCACAAAGATGATGTGATCATCATCTTTTTTCTCACCCACTAGTTATATTTGGTCACTGCTTATTAACACTAGAAGAGGAAAAAAAAACTAATTTTACTACAAGGTACAAAACAGCCCCACACTTTGAAACACACGATCATCAGCACTGTGATGAGAGATCCCAGTTTAGCTTCAGTCCAGGTCTGAGGGCATGAATGTTAATGATTCGGCAAAGCACAGAGGCAAGCACAGACAATAAATACAGAAGGTCAACAGGGCAAAGAGGGAAAAGCAGGGAGACACAGCTGAGGATAATTACACATGATGAGAAAGGAGGACGCAAAACTGAGCACACTGATTATTAAGACTAGTGCACAGAGGAGCTGAGGGGGCAGATAAACATAACGGCACAAACATGAGGGTAAACACAGCACAAGAACTCACACAACAATGTACACACATGGAACCAAAACCTAAGAACTAGAACAGGAATACTTAAGACAGAAACCAAAACCAAGAGACTCACAATGAGACATGAAATCAAGGAATAATAATACAAACAGAAAACACTGGGTCACTGAGCCTGGACCATGACACAAAGAGCTCACTTCACTTGGAAAAAAAGAAAGAATGAAAGAAAGAGAGGGAGAGAAAGAAAAATAGAGGGGAGAAGAGATGGTGAGAAAGGGGGGAAGAAAGAAAGAAAAACTAACAAAACACCTGGATCATCTGTATGGAGAAAAAAAACAGAAGAGAAAACAAACAAACAAAAACAGCAACATAATAAATACAGCACCATCACAATAAACTAGCTAGCAGTAGATAACAGTAGATACTAAATATTAAATGTTATTGTGCAGCACGCAAGAGGTAGCAGCCAAGAAAGGTGTAGTTTGTGTGTGTGAACACCCGTGTGTATACCTGTGTGGATCAGCACGCTTGTATTCCAAAGGTTTCTCCATGTAACGGTCTGCTAGGGAGTGTGGGGAGCCATAGCCCCGTCCCCCAGGGCATGAAGCAGGCATGGAGGAGATCCAGGCCCCAGACATCCAGAGGCTCCAGAGTACGAGGACCCAAGGAGGACCACCAAAGGGGGGGAACCGTGCCACCCTCCTGGGAAGAGCTGAGTAGAGCCCTAAACGAGATGTCACCCAGCAGCCACAGAGCAGAGGCCAGAGGGGGTTGCAGTGGCGTGCCCGCGGGCTCTGCCGGCAGCCGGCTGTGCCAGAGAGGACCGAGCTTCAGGCCCAGAGGCCTGAGGGCACCCCAACCCCCGGAAGGGGCCCAGCCGGGCCACAGGCGCCAGGCCCCGCCAATCGGCCACTAGGAGTGAGCCGGTACATACATGAGCGCCCAGCCCCAGTCGACAAGAACCCCCAGCACACCAACGTCTGAGGGGATCAGCCACCGGCAGGGAGCGTGGTGAGGGGAGATAGGCCTCCGTACTTTGGAGGGCCTGAGATGTTCCCAGAGAGGTCGAGTCTAAGACCCAACCTGACATATAGACACAGACGAACAGGCGCACGCAGACTCAAACGTGCATTCCCACCCCCATATACACAACCAAATACTCAGCACTTACCCAACGTGTAGACAGACACAAATAGACACTGCACAGACAATCACACTCCCCAAACATACTCTGTATCCCAGGTCCAGGTACCCCCGCCCCCACAGGGGCAAGCCGCACCTAGACCTAGGAAGTGTAACCCTTCTCTCTGGGGTGGAGGCAAGCGGACCGCCTCCTTATCTGCAGTAGCAGGGAGGCCCCGCATCCCAGATCCCAATCTGACGGCCAGCACCTCCTCCCAGCCCCCCAGCCCTGACGGCTAACAGAACCGGGGTGAGTGAAGACCCCAAACCTCCCTCCGCCCGCTCATATGTAGTGTTGCTGTGTGCTGTTCTAAAGTGCATTTAAAACACAGGAGGGCATGGTGCTTCCTGCCAGAGAGCAGCACGGCTCCTCCCGAAAACCCTCAGTGTCTATATGCATTAAAATTGAGGGTAGGGCACCAGCGCCAGAGGTGGGTTGGAATACACCGACCATCCTCTGGATGCTGTAAAACGTGCCCATCCCCAAGGCCCTATATGTATGTGTTATGTGAGAGTGTGAGTAATGTGGATGTCTAGGTTGCAGAATAAAATTGAGGCACAGGTGGCCATCCCTCTGCATTTCTATATCACCTTCCTACTAAGCTACACACATACAAAAATATACTGGAAGCTGCTCAGAGACAGCTTTGAATGCACAACAGCTCCTGCGTCTCTGCCTCATCTGACTCTATGGAAAATTTACAATGACTCTAGACCAGAGAGCAACTGGAAGGTTGGTTCACATATTTTCAGATTAGGTCCTCTCATGTTCAGTGCTGCATCCCAGTAATTTGCCAGTGAATTTGTCTTTCACAGATATATATCCATGAGTAATATTTCTTATGTACGAAAGGCATGTAAAGAGATTTTATGTGTTTAAGTTTCTTATTTCCTATTCCCTTTCCACAGGAACATTTACTCAAATCAAAGGTAATTTTAATGACCGCTTTCTAATTCCAGTGCTGATTCACACACATTATATTGAGTCTGTTTTTTGATCAGGTGGAGAGCTGAGAACCAAAACATCAGCTTTCGCCTTCAGTAAGGAGATGGAAGAGCTTTTTCTCTTGCCTTGCCATCGCAACCAAATTCATTTCCAAAGCAGATTAGGGGGGCTTTGCCTGTGACACTGATATCTGTATTTGTAATTGTTAAGTTATGCAAATGTGTAATTTTCACATGTTCAGACTTGTGAAAATCTAAAACAAAGAGTGAAGGAGAATCTTAAAAATCCTTCATCAGATCTGTGGCAGCACACAGACACAGCACATGCTCAGAGCTGGGCTCAGAGATGCTCATTTTGTGCCCATGTGGTCTGTGTTTAACACGCTTTAAGGATCAAGAAGTCACGGCTTACTGCTGGTTTTCCAGACAAGAAAGAATAAATTTGTGTGTTGTACTCTTTCTTTGTGTAGTGTTCCCAGTGTGTAGAGGTCAGTGTCTGTCAAAAGTGGTTCGAGAAGCAACAGTGATGAATCAGCAACAGGGTCATCAAGGCTCACTGATGCATGTGGGGAGCAAATGTTGGCCTGTGTAGTCTGATCCAACACATGAGCTGCTGCAGCTCAGATTGGAAAATAATAATTTTTCAATCTGAGCTCATGTACTGAACCATGTGTCTGTTCATCTCAGCCACTATGATGCCTGACATCGTAGCTTCCAGGTTATTAGCCGGTTGTTGGATTGGACCGTTCCCTTCTAGCAATCTGTGGGGATTAGGACTGTCCGGCCTTCAGTTAGCCAATTTAGACGTGCCCCATTTATTAGCTGCTGGTTCATTTGTGCTAAAATGTTGGAACACTAATTTACTAGTTTTTTCACCATTAGTCTATACAGGGGTCACTAACAGGTGGACCGGGGTCCAAGTCTGGACCCAGACGCCATCCTATATGGACAAAATATTAAATTATATTTAATTTTGATGGGGCGATTCAATATTAAGCGGTAACATTACATTATGTTAGACCAGGGAACATACAAACCAATTGTGTGCGAGTTAAGCCACCCACGTGACACTATTTAGCCAATCAAATCTGTGCATTCAAGGCAATCGTGATGCTGAATGGAGACACAGACAGACAGAGGAAAGAGACGGTGAGCGGCGAATGACAGCGAGACGATTAACAATACAGGGAGACAAGACGTGAGTGGGAGTCACAAGAGGTAAAACAACTATGGAGCTTTCAAAAAAGAGAAAAGTAGACACTGAAAATAGAACTTTCAAGACTGAATGGAACGACGCATATATGTTCATTCTTCCGGCCGCAAGCAGCAAACCAGTGTGTCTCATATGTTCAGAAACCGTGGCACTGATTAAAAGTGGCAATGTCAAACGCCACTATGAGACAAAGCACAAAGCCTTTGAACAATCATACCCACCCAAGTCTGAACTCAGGTCCAAGAAAATTAGCAGACTCAGAGCCCAATATGATCAATCCACAAGGATCTGAACCAGTTCTTTCACCGCCCAACAACGTGCTCATGAATGTTCCCTCAGAGTTGCTTGGATTTTAGGTCAACACAAAAACCCATTCACAGATGCAGGTGTTGTCAAAGAGTGCATGAGTGCAGTAGCAGAAACATTACTTGAGGGTAAACAAAAGAGCTTTGTGACAAAATAAAGCAAATACCTATGTCAGCATCAACAGCCACAAAGAGAAGTGAAATATTAGCTCAGGATGTCCCAGCTGGAAGAAGCTATTCATAAGACACCATGTGTAGGTTTGGCTGTAGATGAGTCCACTGATGTGTCTGACAATGCTCAGCTGTTAGTTTATGTAAGGTTCTTCAATAATGATAACAAAGAGTACTTTGATGACCTGCTAGGTGTAACTTCCCTTCACAGCACTACAAGAGTATATTTATTGGTCATTGAGGAAATGTTAACAAAGCGAGGAATAGAGCCAAACCAAGTGGTTTCAATAACCACAGATGGAGCCCCTGCTATGATGGGGAGAGAGAAAGGAGCTGTAGCAAGAATGAAAGAGGACAATCCTGAGCTAATCTCTTACCATTGCATTATTCATCAGTCTGTCTTATGCTGCACCCTGTCAGATGAGTATGCTGAGGTGATGAAAACAATGAAAATGATACATTTTTATCAGGGCATCTTCTTCTTGTCAGCATCGCATGCTCAGGGAATTCCTCAGAGAAGTTGATGCACACGCTGATGATCTTCTGCTTCACAACAATGTGAGATGGCTCAGCAAAGGCAGGGCATTGGAGTGATTTTGGTCCATCAGAAGTAAAGTAGCAGCTTTCTTGGAAGAGCTGGAAAGTCAGAAAGCAACAAACTTTTCTCTCTTTTTAAATGATGGGAAAAACATGGATATTATGGCCTTTTTGGTTGATATCACTTCACACCTGAATGAACTGAAGCTGCAGGTCAAGGACAATTCAATTTGTGATCTGATGACAGCTGTCTGCTCCTTTCAGAGGAAACTTGAAGTGTTCAAAGAAGACGTGCAAGGAGACTATGCACACTTCCCAACAGTGAAGGAACAGGTTCAGGGACAGAGAGATGTGTCCTCTTTTGTTGACTTTGTTGATAAGCTGATTGAAAACTTCAGCAAACGTTTTGATAGCTTCAGCTTTGGACAGCAGCTCACCATGTTCATAAAGAACCCATTTCTCATCACTGATGTCAGAGGGTTCTCAAAGGAAGTCACACAGCACTTCAAGTGGGCAAATGCTGGGCCTCTTCAAATGCAACAGGTTGATCTCCAAACAGATGTGGCCCTGAAAGAGCAGTTTGGAAGAACTGAACCTGCCACTTTCTGGCTCCAAATGGTCTCTGAGACAGCTTTCCCAAATCTGAGGAAAGTAGCCCTGTACATCTTGACCATGTTAGGCTCCACATACAGCTGTGAGGCAGCTTTCTCCACAATGAACATAATAAAAACTACATATCATTCCAGGCTCACCAATGAGCACCTGTGTATGAGAATGGCCCTGACACCATTCCAGCACAGATTTAAAATCCTAGTAGAGCAAACTAAAGCTCAGTTATCTCACTGAAAAACAGAAAGTGGTGAAGTGGAATATAAGAGGGTGAAAGAAAGAGAAACTGTAAAAACTTTTTAAACGTTTTCATGTTATCTGTTGAAAATGTATTGAGACTGTTAAGTCGAGATGTTAAAGGTAAAGAAAAAGGGAAACTCAAGCTGCTGCTATTTTTTTCTGAAATTAAGCACTTTATTTTAAGATGCACAATTTAGCCATTTTATTTATTTTCTCTAATTCATTTTAAACAGCAGCCCTGTATCTAATGTAGGCCTACTGTGTGTTTCAGTGTTAACAATAAATTTTGTTGAAATGTTTTTAACTTGTATTTTCATTGATTTGACAGTTTATTTTTCATACGTTCAGATATTAATTAAAAAAAGGCTGCTTCTCTATCACAATCATAACATAAGTTAGACATTATGATGTCCTGGACCTCTGTTTGAGAAGATTTTCTCCTACTGGACCTCCTCAAATTTTAGTTTAATACCTCTGGTCTAGATGTTGAGTATCAAAGATTCCATAGATCCTCACATTCTTCATGTAACACCTTCCTTTGGGATTTTCTGTGTAGTAGCACCCAACAAGTGTCCCATTCTCATCCCTTGCCCACTTGTGCCTTCTTGTTCCAGTAACCTACTTTTCATCAGTGCTTCCTTGTACCTCAGTGGCTTCAGTTATAAGTCTCTCACTAACTGAGGTAGGCTTGATTTGTGTGGGATACCTATCCTGGGGATACAGACTGGATATTTATATTTTATTGTTTTCATCTAATATCTCAGCAGCTAAAATAAATAAATATGACATAACTGGAATAAAAACTTGTGAAACTCACTGGGATCTCATCGCCTGGCTCCACCTCACACCTCTAAGGCCTCAAGCCTCAGTATACTGGCTGTAATGGTCACTGCAGCAAACTTGTTTCACATACGTTTATCGTTATGGTGCAGGAAGCCATGTTCTCCTAAACAATGGGTGTTGCCATTAAGACAATATCGCCACTTTAGCGCTGCTTTAGGAGAAGATGTTTTCTTCCCATTTTCAAACTTTTGTATGTCTGCATGTCTCTGATCCCCTGTAGTGTAATATCATAAAACATTATGGTAAACACATACATGGTTGCACACTTGTGAGTAAAACACAGCTGTGGCGACCGCGGCTCAACATGCCAAGTTATAAAAATCCAGAAGTGACAACCAGCCAATGTGCCACAAAGATTGTGTTACTTGATGTAGGATGTGACGTCAAAATTGGCTTGCGACATCCACGACACAAGCGACTCGTCCAGCATAATGGCACCGTCAGCACGCAGCCATGTTTAAAGAACAATGTCATGCCAAGCAACTTTCCACTAGTGGGCACTTTAGCACAAACAGGTGTGACTCACAGAGTGAGGAGACAGTTTCAGCAATTTTACATATGAGAAAATCCCTCAGACTGTACATGAAGGCAGCTCACTGATTAAAATTTAATCTACTGTTGAGGTTTTGATTTGATTAACATTCATTAGAAACCCCAAATAGAAAAGCTGTGAACAGGAAAAGTGCCTGTTTAGGATTAAAACTAATTCAACATTAGTCTTGGTGAAGTAAAATCGTACCAATTTGATTGACTTTACACAAATTGATACTCAACTCTTCAGACAAACACTTTTTCTGAGTGATTTCAGCCACTCAATGATGTTCCTGCTGTTTTTACTCTGTGGTTGAGGTTAAGCTGTTTGTCTGTTCTTTGTTATCTGCTCTGAATAGAGGTGTGTATCAGTTAGAAACACAGTTCACATTTTCCATCAGCAATACTTCTGAAACCCACAGAACCACACGACAGGAACAACACGTGACAGCAAAGTTTATTGATGCTGCAGAGAAGGCAGGACAACGCTGTACAGATGACATTCATATTTTAGTTATACAACATACACTCATACAAACACTGAGAGTGTATATTATAATGAGAAGACACTACAGAATGTATGCAAATCAACATTGTGTGGCTGTGTGGACCAGTTAGAGACCAGCAGCTGGACGTCAGTGGTTGGACTGGTGGACTACTTCAGTGAGGAGTAGACGACGTCTGGCTCTGTTTTAAAGTCTGAACACAAACACACACAGTTCAACATGAGAAGAATAAGCAGCTCTGTAAACTCATGTTTATGTAAAGTAAATGAAGACAACAGGAGAATCTTAGTGAAAGTATCAGAGCATCACAGTTAAAGTCTGAAGAAGAATAGAATCAAATCTTTATGTTAAGGAGAAGTTTATGTATCTGACATCTTCCAGACATAAACTCAGTTTCATGCTTTGCTGTTTCCTGAATCAATAATTGATCAGAAGAGCCACGTCAGCTGTCCCACTGCTCCCTGAAAAACATCAAACAGCGAACAGTTTGATGTTGTTCAGAACAACATTCAAATTAAAAGTGTTTAGTTTGGTAGTTTGTATCACAGAGAGTGTCAGCAGAATGAATTACAGTGACTTGGTAATAGAAAGAAACTTGTTGTTGAGTGTTTAGACAGTGAGACGGAGACATAAAATATAAGTATTTAGTTAGTGTTCAGGATGTGTGTTAAAAGAACAGTTATTGTTCTCATGTAGCACAAAGATGATGTGATCATCATCTTTTTTCTCACCCACTAGTTATATTTGGTCACTGCTTATTAACACTAGAAGAGGAAAAAAAAACTAATTTTACCACAAGGTACAAAACAGCCCCACACTTTGAAACACACTATCATCAGCACTGTGATGAGAGATCCCAGTTTAGCTTCATATGTCAGCTCACTGAAAACAACAGGAGGAAGTAGCTGATGTTGGTGAGGATGCAGATAAATTAAATGTTTACAGACAACATCAGCACCATTTATTATTAATACATAAAATCAAAAATCTAAATAATAATCTGTACCAAACTGCCCATAAGTTGTGGTTGATATTTCAGCTTCTGGCTAGTGCAGGGGTGGGCAATCTCAGTCCACGAGGGCCGGTGTCCCTGCAGGTTTTAGATCTCACCTTGGGTCAACACACCTGAATCACATGATTAGTTCGTTACCAGACCTCTGGAGAACTTCAGGACATGTTGAGGAGCTAATTTAGCCATTTAAATCAGCTGTGTTGGTTCGAGGACACATCTAAAACCTGCAGGGACACCGGCCCTCGTGGACTGAGATTGCCCACCCCTGGGTTAGTGTGACTGAAGAGGTGTGAAAAAAAAGAGAGTAGGATTTTTTTAAATGACAAGTACTTTCTAATGTAACGTTTCAACAAACGTTCAACACTCAACGATCATCAAACACACAAACAGTTTGTCTCACAGTGTTGTAGCTAAAGGTTCAGCTGCTGTATTTGACAGGGAGAGAAATGAAAGTGTTATGACCGTGTGCAGGCAGGCATAAGTCAAAAACAGAACAAACTAGGAGGGCTAGAAACTGAACTAGAACCAAAACACAGGCAGGTCTGAGGGCAAGACTGTTAATGATGCGGCAAAGCACAGACAATAAATACAGGAGGTCAACAGGGCAAAGAGGGAGAAGCAGGGAGACACGGCTGAGGATAATTACACATGACGAGAAAGGAGGACACAAAACTGAGCACACTGATTATTAAGACTAGTGCACAGAGGAGCTGGGGGGCAGATAAACATAACAGCACGAGGGTAAACACGGCACAAGAACTCACACAACAATGTACACACATGGAACTCAATAAAAACTAAAGAACTAAGGAGCTAGGAATACTTAAGACAGAAAGCAAAACCAAGAGACTCACAATGACACATGAAATCAAGGAATAACAATACAAACAGAAAACACTGGGTCACTGAGCCAGGACCGTTTCTTAACTCAGAAAAACCAGAACAGGAGAGGAAGAGAGGTTAGATTGAAAGGAAGAAATTGAGGATGGACAAACTCAAATAATGTTCACTGTTTAAAGAATTAAAAATAAACCAGTGTAGGCAACAGGAAGTAAGATGATCTGTGTCTGTGTATTTTCATGGTAAAAAGCTGTTAAAGTGGAAATTCGGCATCCAATTTATGTTGCTCTGGATCACAAACTGTCAAAATATAAATGAATGAATCTAAATTAGATTCAGATGTTTCCACAGTTCTGGGGAGGGGCAGAATAAAAGTAATATATTTAAATTGTTTATGAAAAGCTGTGTGTGAGGGAAAGTGTTTTGGGCTCAAGTTAAACCAACTCAAAGAGTTATTCTTCAGTCTTTAACAAATGTTAAAGACTAAACCTGAAAGAGAAACGTCTCAGACTCACTTTCAGTTTTCCTTTGAACTTGTCGTCTCACCAGCAGAACCAGTAACACCAGTAGAACCAAAACACAGACTGAACTAATAACTGACACAGTGAGGACAAGAGAAAAGAGTGATAGAGGGACACAGGAGAAGTCAGGAGGAGGTGTGGATGTAGGTGGAGGTGTGGATGTAGGTGGAGGTGTGGTGGTGTTTCTCTCTAAAATAAAGCAAACACAGTCATTAAGTTGTCACATTGTGAATGTTGAAACCTGCAGAAACACAGACAGGTGAGTGTGTCACCTGTGACAGTGATCCAGCTGGATGGAGACTCTCCATGACCGCTGATGTCACACTTGTAGAGGCCTTCATCAGACCTGGAAACATGGTGGATGGTCATGTGACCTGTAGGCTGCTTCCTGATGAGGGAGCCATCTTTATAGAAAGCAGCTGGGAGGTTGGAGGGAGTGGTCTTTGTTTTACAGAGCAGAGTGACGTCATCTCCCTCCATCACAGGGAGGACAGGACTCTGCAGGATCACTGATCCACCTCAACACAGAGACAAACTACAGCATTTCATCCATTTACACACAGCTTCATCAACACTAACTCCACACACTCAGCTTACCAGTGACTGTCAGGTTAACCATGTTACTGATGGGACCCTCTCTGGACTCACACCAGTAAACTCCACTGTCCAATGGGAACACATTGATGTCACAGGAAGAACCAGCTGGTTTCCCCCACCCATCTCCACACTGAGTCCTCTGTTGTTTGCTTGTGTTTCTCCTCAGAGTCCATCCAGCAGAGCTGTCGTCCTCCTCACAGCTCAGAGACACAAAGTCTCTGATAAAGAACTGAGAGCTGCTGGGACTCACAGTCAGACGAGCTGTGAGGGTTAAAAGGAAAAACTGATGATCTGTTGTACTTTACATTGTGAAACATGAACACAATCAGGTCATATCAGTGAACATTTATCAGGTTTAAACTGTGACAGAAGAAGGTTACTGACCTTGGTGTGTTGTGCAGCTCAGCAGTGAGATCAGAACTAAAGAGAAAAGGTTGGTTTGAGTTTTCACAAACAAATCAATTTGTCATCAATCAGTCAATTAGTGACATCATAAGTCATATTTTCTTCTGTACTGCTGTGTCCAATAAAGAGATTCTTTGGTGTCAGTGTTGCTTAAAATGTTCCTCTAAAGTCTGATTTATGTTTCATGTCAAAATTTGAAACTTGTGATTTGTCAAATGTGATGACTGCAGTCAGACATGAATCACGTCCACAGACATAAACACAAACAGTGATAGAAAAAAAAACTTCACATAAAACATGTTTATTTTCAAGATCAGACAAAGTCTTTAACTTCAATTATTTTTATAACAAAGACAACAGAAACAAGCAGTCTTGATCTTAATCTGAGGATGGAGGAATTTTTGTATTATTGTCAAACAGGCAAACAAGCAATTTTTCATTTTTTTAATATCGTTCCACTTTGTTTTCGTGCTGTAGACTTTCTGCATGCATTGTCAAAAAGACATCACAAGTAATAGTAAATGTATGTCCACAGTACAGTTCTGTTTTTAAAATCACTAAATTGCTAAATTCAGTTTTTCACATCCTTTTTTGTGTAAGATGCTCAAACTTCCTCTTCACAGCTGAAATGTGTCTTCTTTGTGTTTTAAACTTTCTTGAAATACTGTTTCATTTGTTGTTGTCATTTTCTTTCATCTGTCATCAATCAACAATCAAAAAATCTGTAAAAATAAACTTTAGGTAACCTTAAGAGGTTTTTACTTACTCAGCAGACATTGCAGAGATGTTTCCTTCATCGTTCCTCTCAGTGATGTGACGTCTTCTTCATTTACGGGAAATGAATCCCCGCCCTCTTTCTCTGTGCACTCTAGCTATTTCTTTTGGGCTTTTTTTTTGTTTGTTTTTTTTAAAAAATCTTGAAACTACCTGTGCAAACACGTTTTCATAACAAAACCAACATTTTAAAATCAAATGATCTCTAGCAGTCATGCACCAAAAGAGATGTGAATAACGTGTTCTTCAGGATGTTTGGAAATCTGGATTTTCTCCACTCTGTTTTAGTCACTTTGTGTCAAATGAAACATGAAACAACATGTGCAGCTTTCTTCAGGACATTTTGAAAAATATCTCTTGGTGACACTGTACGATTGGAGGGGGGACTCCCAGCAGCTGGAAACCATCAGCAAGCTGGAAGCAGCAATTCTAAGAAGCCATATCTATAGGCTCCTCCTGAATTTGAGTGTGGTACTATAATAGTTTACCCAAGTCCATGATTAACTGAAAAGTGGAAGTGGAGGAGCCACAGCAACAAAGACCACATAAAGTTTCACAGCAGGGATGCGAAACGCTGATGCACATAGTGTGTGAAAGTTGCCAACGCTCAAGAACGGTTCCAGACTTCCTCTAGCATTAACATTATCAGGAAAAATGGGAGCCATGACTTAAAAATAACATTTTCTTTAGATGTAATACAGTGTTGGACACTAATTTTGCTTGTTTATCAGTATATTTGGTCAGTAAAACACTGTGATGATCCAACATTAAAATACACACACACAAACACACGTATATATATATATATATATATATATATATATATATATATATAAACTCTCTTATTACTTTAGGTCTCTTGGCTGCTGTTTCGCATCTCAATGGTTCAGCTCCCTCCACAGAATTTCTACAGCACTGAGGTTGGGAGACTGGCTACTTCATGACCTAAAAGTGTTTCTCCTTAACCAAGCCTTTATTGCCATTATGTTTTTGGACTTCCTCAGTCAGGAGCTCGATGCAAGAGATCTTGCATCGAGCTCCTGACTGAGGGTGACTGATGTCTGTTACCACCACGTCACAATGTGCGTAAAGTTAAAAGATTCAAACTAATAAAACACATTTTAAAAAGAGAATTTTTCCATTTAATTACATTTTATATGATGGATTATGCATAAAATCCCTGGCTCCGACAGTCTCGGCCGTTGTGTCCTTGGGCAAGACACTTCACCCGTTGCCTACTGGTGGTGGTCAGAGGGCCCGGTGGCGCCAGTGTCCGGCAGCCTCGCCTCTGTCAGTGCGCCCCAGGGTGGCTGTGGCTACAACGTAGGTTGCCATCACCAGTGTGTGAATGTGTGTGTGAATGGGTGAATGACTGAATATAGTGTAAAGCGCTTTGGGGTCCTTAGGGACTAAGTAAAGCGCTATACAAATACAGGCCATTTACCATTTCCAAGTTTCTTATTGTGATACAAATCTGCAGCTCTGCCGTAGTACACCTGCATTACCAGTAGACGGTAGCAGATTTCCACTGTGAATCAAAGTCACGTAAAGGTTCACTGAGAGTTTTCAAACTCTGTGGGTTTGTGCTGATTCAGGTACAGGTGAGAAAATAATGATCCAGAAATCCAGTCTGACTCACATGTTTATGAGTTTGTAGTTTTTCAAACAGCAAAACACCTCAACTCTCTGTTTTAATGATAAAGTATTGAGTGACACACTGAAGACAGACAGCAGTCAAACACTAATCATCTGATTAATTCAAATTTGGTTGTGAATGAATGTAACACAAACAATAATAAATGAACATTTAAAAAGCATGTGAGCAGTTATGTGTGTGTCACTTCCTGTGCTGCTGCTAAAGTCTGTGGATTCAGTTCTGCTGCTGAAGCTCAGAGAGCTGCACGCTGTCCTTGGTGCTGAAACACCCGAGCTGGACAAAGAGCTCCAGAGAAGCCTCGTCTGACCAGCAGCCCAGTAAAGTACCTGCAGAGTGTCAGGAGACATTTGTATCAGCTCACTCTGTGTGTCATAAAAGTCATAAACAGTCATACATGCACGCTGCTACTAATGATTTCAGCTGTAATGACTCATGTTGTGTTCATTTAACCAGGAGAGTGACGGAGGGCTCTGTGATTGGTATAAATATGAGTTATTGATCTGAATAAAATTATTTTCGGTTAGGAGTTTGAATAAGTGTTAAGAGATTAATATATTTAACTCGATATATTTCATCTCATTCTTAACATGCTAATCTTAGGTTACCTTATATATTCATTTGATATACAAGATTTAATTTCAGTCAACATAATATGGAGTGGAAAAGCTGTTGTGTGTCTTTTGAGTGTAACTGTGTGAAATGAATGAGCTGTATACTGTCTATACTGGCCCCAGCACTGTAGACAGAATATATGTAATACAACATAAAAGTCAGTGAGGAAAGAAGACACAAGGAGCAGGGAGTAGGCACCTCTGAGAAGAGATGCTGTGAAGGTCAAAGGTCAGATGAAAACCATCACTTGTTGTGCAAACTGAAGCTCCTCTGCTGCCACCTACTGGCTCTTATTGTTTTGTGACTGATGCCTTTATACACCATGCAAACACCAAGCGGCCACTATATTAGGAACACCTTGCTAGTACTGGGTTGCACCTACCTCAGCACCTGTGTAGCTCAGCAGAGAGATCAGAACTAAAGGAGAAAAACAAAGTTGAAAAATGAAGTACTGAACCAGAGGACTACTAAAAGACACATAAACAAAACTTAGTTAAAATTTGTTGATCAAAGTTACCAAGATAAATCAAAACCATCACCAAAGCCTCAGTGCTGATGAAAACATTAAAGAGCAGCTGAGAGAAAAACCATCTGCGGTTGGCACAGTACTGCAACCTCATAAATTCTCCCTGCATCAAATAATTACACGTGAGAGCATAAAGAGATGTTAGCAGATTGTCGAGTGGACTTTGGATAAAAATGTAAATGTAAATGGACTGGTTCTTATATAGCGCTTTTCTACTCATCTGAACACTCAAAGTGCTTTACACAACTTGTGCATTTACCCATTCACACCCATTCGCACAAGCACATCTTTCTAAGTGCTTCATAGCTAACATTCACACACATTAATACTCCGATGGATGCATCGGAGAGCAATTTGGGGTGAGTATCTTGCCCAAGGATATTTGGCATGGAGACTAGGGGAAGCCAGGAATGTCTGTGAAGGTTCTCAGTCATCCAGGTCATCGTAGACTAAGGAGCTTGGAAAGAAAAGCGTCTGGACTTCTTTGAATTGCTTGAAGACCCTTGGAGAAGAAGCTTCTTCAGTTCTAAGGGTCAATTGGTGGGGAGTCCCAGATGGACAGAGAGGGACAAAGGACCCCCTGATGATCCTCTACCTAATCACATGAGCCAAGGTGTGAAAGCGGGTGTGGGACCTAATCAGCCAGGGTTTCGGGTGAGCTCGTTGTTAAACCTGGCCCCACCCTATCATGTGATTTCCTGAGGTCAGATGGCCCAGGATGTGAGTGGGCGTTAAGGCGTCTGGGGAGGGATCTCAAAACTGGATTATAGATGGCAGACAGTTGGTGTCGTAAACCACCGCCTCTGTTCAAAGATGGTCGCTCAGAGTGGACATAGATGGCCTCTTTCACTCCTCTTTCAAACCATCTGTCCTCTCTGTCCAAAATGTGAACGTTGGCATCCTCGAAAGAGTGACCTTTGTCCTTTAGATGCAGATGAACTGCTGAGTCTTGTCCCGTGGAGGTGGCTCTTCTATGTTGTGCCATGCGCTTGTGAAGTGGCTGTTTGGTCTCTCCAATGTAGAGGTCTGGGCATTCCTCGCTGCACTGTACAGCATACACCACGTTGTTCAGTCTGTGTTTTGGAGTTTTGTCTTTCGGGTGAAACAAGTTTGTGTCTGAGTGTGTTGCTGGGTCTGAAGTACACTGGGATGTCGTGCTTGGAGAAAACTCTCCTGAGTTTCTCTGATACACCGGCCACATAGGGGATGACAACGTTGTTGCGTCTGTCTTTCTTATCCTCCCTCGCTGGTGTCTGATCTTCTTTTCTGTGCCTCTTTGCTGACTTTATAAATGCCCAATTAGGATAACTGCATGTTTTAAGTGCTTCCTTTACGTGTGTGTTCCTTCTTTTTCCCTTCAGGCTTAGAGGGAACATGTTCTGCCCGGTGGTGTAGGGTCCTAATTACTCCAAGTTTGTGTTCCAGAGGGTGATGGGAGTCAAAGAGGAGGTACTGGTCCGTGTGTGTGGGCTTCCGGTAAACTTCAATTTTGAGGTTGTCATTCTCTTCAATGTTCACAGCCAGTCCAGGAAAGGCAAACAGTTATCCTTTGTGTCTTCCCTGGTGAACTTGATGTTTTTATCCACGGCGTTAATGTGCGCAGTGAAGGATTCCACTAGGGGGATACTCCCACTGGGTTTAAATCTGGGACTCCCCACCAATTGACCCTTAGAACTGAAGAAGCTTCTCGGATGAGAGGCGAAACGTCTTCAAGCAACTCAAAGAAGTCCAGAAGCCAGGAATCGAACCACCAACCTTCCGATCAGTGGATGACCTGCTCTACCACCTGAGCGATGTGAATGAAATGTGAATCCTAAAGATTCATCATTCACAGATAAAATACAACTCTCTCACTTACTCTGAAACATCAAAACATAAAATGGTATTGAAAAAAAATGGAAACTGTTGTGTGAAAAAGATGATGAATAATTGACTAATCACATTATTTCAATAATTTCAGTTAAAACAAAGTGTGAGATAAAGGCTCGAGGCATGTTTAAATCCTTAAAATAAAGTGCACTCAGTGAAGCCCATAAATTACCTGAATATGATCCTTGAAAGGCTTACCATAGCTGCACATCTACAGTCTAACTGCACCTACACTATAACATCCTCATGATTTTAATACGAGTAAATAAATGAACATATTCATATAAAGAGAAAACACAGATGCTGTTGAGTGGTTGCATTCCTTACGTGTGTGCAGGTGATGTTTGGCTGTAAAAGATCTTGTCACGGTTCTGGGTCCGTTGGACCCAGTATTTTGAGTTTATCATATTTTGGTTTACTTTTGCATCATGGATTATTCTTTATGTTTCTCTGGTACTTTGTGTTTCAGTTATGTTGGTGTTTTGGATTGTTTTCTCATTCTATGATGTTGATGATGATTAGTATTATTAGGGTTTCATGTTTCTGTTATCCATGTTTTAGGAATTGTGGTTTCACTTATAGTTCAGTTCCATGTGTCCTTTTCTGCTCCGTCTCTAAGTGTCAAGTCTGCGTTCTTGTTTAGTAATTCTTGTTTCCTGTTTTACTTTGGAGGTTCATGTTCCTGTCTAATGTCTGTGTGTCTAGCTTCGCTCCCTCTGTCTCGTTAGCCCTGACTTCTCCCTGGTGTGTTGCCCTCCTGTCTCTCATCCCCTGATTGCGGCTGTGTGTATTTAAACCCTGTGTGTTCTCCTGCTTGTTGCCGGTTCGTCTGTGTTCCATGGTGTTTCGTTCCTCTTGCTGCGTCTCTCTGCCTCGCACCCCGTTTCGTATGTCCTCAGGTTTGTTACTTAGTTTTCCCAGTTTAGGTTTCTCGAGTCATTTGTCATTCCTCACTGCCTGTTCTGTCACTGCCACTTCTGTAAATAAAACGTCACTCTCATCACAAGTCAACTGCCTGCATTTTGGGTCCTTTTCCTGCTTCACCACACGGCTCGCCCCGGCGGCCGTGACAGATCTTCTGTTTGTCTGCTGTGACAGAGAACGACCTGCCTTTATGTATGATCAGTGGGATTGCGAAATCAACACGGGGTTGTGGTTTTCTCAGGAAATTTGAACGAGGATAATGAAAATGGTATCCACCCTCCGAATTTGATTTCTATTTTAGTCTATTTTCATACACAGAATGTTGTGTTTACCTCGGACTGGCGATCCTGGCGGTCGTCCTGCATGGGGTGGGGATCGGTAAATGTGTTCGTTTCTGCGTGTGGTGTTTTTGTTGTCTCCCTCCTTTTTCTCACATTCCTGTGTGTGTTTATGTTTGTTCAGATGTGTGCTGCACTGCAGGCTGCCACACCTTCCGTTCATCAGCCGTCACCAGCTGCAGCGGGTCTTTTCCCAGCTTCCACTCTCTCCGTCTTTCTCTTTCCCATTCCTGTCTGTTCTGACTGTAAGAACTTAAATATTAACAAATAAATAAATAATAAAGAATAAAAAAAACTATGACAATCAAGTGGCTCGGCGTAGCAAAAACCATATTCACTATTCACTTGGGGAAATAAATGTGTTGGGCATTTTTCTTGGCCTTCAGAAAATAATTCTGACGTCTTCTGTCAGGATCCTGGGTCTCTCGACCCAGTGTTTTGAGTTTTCTTGTGTCTCTGTGATTTTGTATTATGTTTTTTGTATAAAGTTCTCTTTGTTAGTCTTCAGTTAATGTCTTAGAGTATAGTTATGCCGTTTTGAGTTTCTTGTGTTCCTTAGTTCCTCGGTTATTTAGTAGCTCCCCTCCTCTCCAGTATGTGTCTGTGTATTTCCTGTTTTATTGTGAAAGTCTGTGTTTTATGTCAGTGTGTTCAGGTTGCATTTCCCTTGTCTTGTCAGGTCAGTTAGGTTCCGCTGTGTCTCCCTCTGTGTGTATTTTTAGTGTGTGTCCTCTTGTGCTCGTGGCTGGACTGTCTGTGTTATCTCCCTGTGTTCTTGATGGCTGTTTTCTCTGCTCGTTGTCTTTTGTGTTACCACTCATGTTCAGGTCTTAGTTTTCCCAGTGTAGATTATTTCTAAGTTCTGTTTCTCACCACCCTCGCCTTTTGCTTTTAAGTCACCCAGTCTCAATAAAGCCCACTCACTTCACTGCAGTATCCACATCTGGGGTCCTTTATTAAATTCCACACAGCTCGCCTCGCTCGCCGTTAGGGATGCAACGATACCAATTTTTTCAAACCGATCCGATACCGATACTTGGATCTAAGTACTTGCCGATACCGAGTACAAAAACCGATACTTCTACCACACACAAGATAAACTTAACCGGTAGTAAAGAAACGACCCCAGACAACTCTTTAACACAAACGAAACGTTTTCTGAACGTAAGGGCAGAGACAAATACTGTACAACACATCCCTTTTTTATGATATTGATATTCCACTTCCTTAACCAAATGAAATACACTGTATAAATGAAATAATTCCCTTTCAAATTATATTAAACAACCCAACTTATGTTATCACCTTTTGGTAAGTGACTCACTAATATACACTCCAAAACACATTATATAAATCCACTAAACATACAATATTCACACATGGGCCCCACACACACTCACATTCACACTTGTTGCAGGCCTGTTTGCTGCTCACGCCGGACGATGGAGAAAAATCCTCTTCTCCCCAGTAAGAGCACAAAAGTCTGACTTACAGTTCCGTTGCTCGGTAGGTCGCCGTTCACCAGTCCCACACTAAATCCACTCCCTGCGGACCCGATGCTGTCTCTGCTACAGCGCGTTAGCCAGTCACTGTCCAGCTCTCCGACAGTCCATAGCAGCTGCCTCCGTGGCGCAGCCAAGCAGTCCGGGCTAGCCTTTAGCCTCGGCGGTCATGGCTGGAAACACAGTTTTCCACGGACGGTGGTGCGACCGTTGAAACAAAAAGTCACTTCACCCACACTCTGTTGCGAAGCTCTCACACGGTTAGCTTTCTAGTCACACACTCTTTTGTGCAAGTTAACCTCAGTAAAACTAGCCGAGTCTCTCACTTTGGTTCAGCTAACCTCGTGCATCTCTCCATGCCGTTCTCTTCTGTGAACTGTGAACACCTTATGTGGCGTTCAAGTCCATGGGAATTATGAGTATCTACTCCCAAATTCCCATCCGGGCTACATAAGTATCGGTTCATGGTATCGGTTAACTTTTACGAGTACGAGTACCCACACATTTTACAGTATCGGCCCCGATACCCGATACCAGTATCGGGTATCGGTGCATCCCTACTCGCCGTGACAGCTACAGTGCTGGACAGGAGAAAAAAACAACACAAATATAAATGATGGTAATAACTGCATAAATGCTTCTGTATTCTTTGTAATATATGAACTAAACACACAGTGAGCTCAGGTTTCTGCTAAATGAAGTCATGTATTAATCCTTCTGAGCTCACTTTATTCTGTTAACAACTATCAGATGAAGCTTTGACACAAGACACAGAGATATTTCAGATGCTAAAGAGACTTTATTGAAACAGAGACAATCATCAGAATAAAGTGAAACAGAGCTAATCGAACAGATTGTAGGATCAATCAAATGTTTCACTCTGTTCTCACACACTTCTCTGCATTTAATTATTAGTTATTATTATTAATACTTGTTTCACTTACACACAGTCTTTGTCTTGTCTTCCTCTCCTCACCACCAACCAGTTGCCGTTTTTCTCACTTTCTTTGAATCTACACCCACTACGCCATATTGACAAAGTCTAATATATCGTGCGGTTGATTAATCATTCACTAATTTGACTTTAGAGATACCTGAAACTTTAGAGACATTATAGGTACATGTTTATATGATGTGCAAGAAACAGCACAGTTTGTGTATTTGTGTTTCAGGCCTTTTGCCTGGAATCAATACTGTCAGGTCTTAATGAACTCTATATGTCTGTAAGCGTGTGCAATCCTTCAATAACTCAGGTCATTCTCACAGTAGATTGGCTAATCATAACGTTAACCAAAAGTTTATGACCCTCAAGAGACGACTCTCTGAGCCACAACTCCGTCAAAGGCACAAAAATGCAATGTGTATGAAAAATCATTTCTACATATATAATCTCCAATATTATTCATTTGAGTCAGCGAGACTTTTAACATCCTCATAAAAAGCTCTCCTCTACCCTAAAAATAAATCTATTTACTATCTGTTTCTAAAGCCTACATTATAACAACATTCTAGCATTATGTCACTGTTACAACTTATCCTAAAAATCAAAAAGAAATCCCACATTTTCTACTCATAAAATCTTCACTATTTTCCCCAAAGCATATCCTTTATTCCCACAGTTTCCCCTTTAAATTTGGTGTACAACTTCTTATTAACCCCAGCAATTTATCTTCTAAACAGAATTCAGTTCATTTTAATCCTTTCTTTTAACAAGTCCTCAGTTTTACTATATCTAGATTATCAAACAACCCCAATCGTTATAAAATCCTAGTAAAACCCCTTTCAAATTAAACAAATTAAATCTTAAATCCCTCTCTTTTTTGACACATCTCATGTGGCAAAAAACTCAAAATGCTCCACCCAAGCTTAACAAATTAAAAGGAAAAAAGGTTAGTCATTTCATTTCTCAGAACAGCTCAGCAATTCTCCTCTCCGGTGTTTTGCTCCAGCCCTGAAAACCTGTGTTTAAGGAACAAAATCAATTTAATCATCATGTCAAATCTCCTCCAACTCGTTGCTCCATGCAAAGTCTGGATCCTTGGAACTTCCTAGAAACAAAACCTGTACTTTACATTTCATACTCTCCCTCTATGATCCAGTCTGTGTCATGACAAAAACAAACTTAAACAAAACAGTTATTAATCATGAGTTACCTCAGTTAATGGTAACTTGAATCTCATCAAACAATGTTTCCCTTTTAGCATTTTGCATTCTATAATGTAATAACATGGTCTAACCCAAATCAACAAAGCAGAAATTCACCCAAAGGAACATCAGCATCCCCAGATTTAGGTCTTCCACTTCTCCTGTTTGTCAACCTTTTATTTATTTCCCCCCTTGGTCCAACCACTCACATTCACTCCCATGCATTCACACATGATATTTTTCGTTTTCCTTTTTAGGAAAATAGTTCTCTATACTTTTGACTGGATTGAATCGATACAATCCATTTTTAGACAGAGACTTGCCGCCAATCAGTCACTGATTGTAATCAATTATAATTCTGTAAAGCCCACCTGATCTTCGTACTTGGTAATTTTGTCAGCGCCGTCCGTTCACTCTCTTCCAGGCCTGCTTAGAACAAAAATGAAAAAGAGAGCTGATTATTAGCTCATCAAAGTACAAAACAAAATCACCTGACAGGTTTTTTCCTGAGTGCACTACTACAAAAAATTTTTGGGGCCCCTCTCAGACATATCCATGTCTTAATTAAACACCCTCTCTGGAAATAAAACAACAGCCTCAAAATCTGAAACAATCTTAAATTTCACCCGTTCAACACACCGAAAACCTCGTCAAAAGATCAAAGACCGTTTGCACAATGTCTCCCTTCCTCACTTTACCATGTGTTCATTCAGCACAAGATAAAAACCAATTTCAACCACATATCATCCTTAAATTATAAATTTCCTGTCCAAATCTGCCCCTCTGAACAGACCTGACCACCGTAATCAAATATCCTGATACTTTACCATTATATATTTCTCCAAATACTCTTCAACAGCCCCTGCTCTCTCTTGAACTGAACAGAAAGCCTCCAACACACACACACACAGGAAGTGTCTTTGTCACTCACTCACTCCAGCTAATTTGCATAAACCCACAGCTCAACAGCCAACTTAACAAGAGGAATACATGTTTAAACCTTATCACATTATTGAATTATTTTCATTTTCTTTCTATACTAATCACTTACTTTGATAAATCAGTGCAAGAGCACTCCTGAGTCACTCTTATAGACACTTTTCTTTTGTTTTTTTTTGTTTTTTTCCATAACTCACTCCCTTGTCATACAGCTTCGTTTGAGTTATTCCACAACAACTCTATTTTATCCAAGTGTGTTTTAAGTGTATTTTCTTCAACATTCACACCATTTTAACCCTCATGAAATTAACAGGCTGATTTAATTACATATGTTTGTGTTCTTAGCCAAGTTTTAATCACTATCCATGCATTACTCTTCATGAGCTTATCTCTGTAAGGTTAGTGCATTTTCTGTTTGTATGTGTGATTTTTATAAATGTTTCTTTATGATCTTTGTGATCTTGTAAATGTTTCTTTTGCAGTGTTTCAAACTCCTTTAGACAGGGTGTGTTTTCTCTCTCTGGCTCATCACTGGTCATTGTTAATGACCTTTCCCCTCGCCTGTGCCCAGTGGCCTTACCTGTTAAATCCCGTCTCCTCCAGTGACTCCAAGGTCACTCCGGGACTTAGGTTCGAGCAATCGTGACTGCGCCTTGCCTTAGGTTGTCCCAGGGTTTCGAGGTGGGATCTTACCCGTCATGGGCTGTCCAGCCTTCCATGCCCGCCTACTACAGGAGCCAACTGGGCAAGGGTGTTATCAGATCTAGGGGACACACTGGTTCTGGAAATTAAAGGAGTGTAAACTGCTTTCTTTATTAAACTTTCCAACAATAATTTCACATGTAACAGTTTGTGTATGTGCATTTTCAATTCATTAATGTAATTGTTAGTTCCTGTATTTATTTCTCTCAGTCTGTCTCTTTTCTAAAACCTGTAATTAATATAATTTTATTACCTTATTACTTTTTCTTAAAACATGCATCCGCTTCATCTTCTTAGAATTTAACTCTGTCTATTTCTCTGGGTGCTCCCCTGACATCATCAGTCACACACACCTTCCTCTCACACACACTTTTAAATATTCTAACCTCTTTCAGACGCCATGACTCGTCTCACACACACTGCCTTCTCTCTCTCAAACTTCCATTTTCCACTCACTCAGACAAATCATGCAGAGTCACTCAAATCAAATACTGACAGCATTCACACAGTTAAAATCACACAAAATACGCTTTCATACGAGTATTTTGGACATGCCTTCCATGATCAGAAAGAGCAAGTCAAAAGAAAAAGAAAAAGAAAACTGAAACCTCTCATCGTCTCGCAGCTTCTCCCCACACACACATAACTGAAAAATAAAACACACCAACATTTATGGCTCACGAAATATACATCTATCAAAATTCAGTCATTTTCTAATCATCCACACTAATATATTCACACTGTATTTACACTCTCATAATAAGCAAAACCAACCTCTTATATACAGGCATTTAGCAAAGCGCTCAGTCCTCTCGAGAACTGAAACCACCCTCTCTGCGCGTCACTGCTGCTCATTTGCATTTACACACCATCCGTGCACATCCGGCTGTGCATTACTGACACAGAGACTGATCTTACTCATAGATCTCATATTTTACATTACAGACGTCTTATTAATTACAACTGCACAGATTTTTTAGGCCTTTTCAACTCCTATGTAATTTCGATAATAGAACATAACGGCTCCAACCGATCAGTCCCAGACTTTTTGTGCTCAATTCACCAGGGCGGTCCCAGACTGTCCTGTCCAGATCTCTAAACCTAACTTAATTTGCCAGCATACCCAATAAGCGCAAAAATAGGAGACTCTAACTCCTAGCAATTTTGAAGATTCCCCAGTCCTTCCCGGCTCGTCGTGCCGTACTAACCCTACTCTTCAGGGTAGGTCAAGGATAAACGTCTTTATCCAGGAGGGAGCGTTACCTCCGAGAAAATGCGCTTCTTAACAGACGCCGCTGTCGTCCTAGAAAAATTTATAATAATTTGAAACAACAATCTACACCCGAAGCAGGATTAAGATTGAGGACAACCCTCAACAGTTTTAGAGATTCCCCAGTCCTCTTCGGATGTTGCCCGAAACTATCCCTACTCTTCAGGGTAGGTGAAGGATAAACGTCTTTACCCAGCAGGGAGCGTCACCTCCGAGAAAGTTCTTAAGGGTTGCATAACCAATGGGACTTGAACCCACAAAATGACCAAATTCCCTATCCTTCTAAAAGTTCACTTCGCAGTCCAACTGCTTTAATTCTCTTTTCATTCCTTTATTCTCATTACTCAGTACTGTCACTTATAAACTTCCATTTCATAATCATTACTTCAACCTTCAACTTTTCACCAAAATCAAAACAGACATCTACCAGTAGTTTCAGTGAGTAGACTTTCAATTTACACAGCCCAATTTGACACACTTTGGTTCATAAGATCAACAGGTGGTGCCTACCTTTTGTTATATGCCGGCTTGTCACTCACTTTGACCACTGACCAATGCCTGAGCGCCTGACGCCTCGGACCTTTCTCCATCCTGTCTCACTTCCCCCCTCGGACGAAGCCCCCAAATGTTAAGGGTCAAAAATATAGGGAAGGAAACACAGGAGGAATGCAAGTAATCACACTGGTCCAAAGGGTAAAGACGATGATTTTAATGAAATGACACGCGTGGGAGAATGAGCGGACTCCGTAAGCAGACAGCCCCACAATCTCATCCTCCTAACATCAAAATACAGTTTTATATGCATCAGAGTATATTTAGTGACGCCCCCTCATTGCGTCATCACATACATCAGCTTCAAAACCACAAATGTTCTATTTGACAACTTAAGGCACAATTAAAAGTACACTGGCTTCCATCTTCTCCCCGGTGGTTTCCCGTAAGCCAGCTCAGCTCTCGCATCGTGCATCTACTGCTTCATCAGTCAACTCTCACCTACACCCTAACAGTGTGTGTGTGTATGTGTGTCTGTGCGTACACGTGCGAGGGCGCGTGCATGCTGTGTACTGCATGACCTCTCACTATTTGTCTGTCTGTGCGTGCAGAGTTTGCATCTGCTTTTCTGAACCTTAGTTGACCTTAAACTGAACTTTCCCCTATCAGTGATTCCTCTAACTAAGTGTGCGTGTGGTTACGTGTATGTCCGAACCAAGACTATATATGTGTACTCTACTGAATTAATGTTTTGATCAAAAGCCTCTACTAAAAGCTTAAATCAAAGATAAATGCATACTAACTCTTTGGCTCTTTGGCTTGCACTCGCTCTGCTTTCGGTTTCGCTTCTGCAAAAGCACACCGTTTCCTGTCAGCCTGCAACTCAGCTTCTCCCCCACTGAAGACTATGTATAAGAATATAAAACATTCGAAAACCTTTAAATTATAGATTCAACCTGTAATAAACCTGTTAATATTTGATTATGATAACCCCTGTAATACAAATTATAACCTAATGCCAGCACTTCAATAAATGCTTGGATGAAATGATAATTAATGCAATGATAAAGATGATGGTTATGAACAGTAACCCTAAAATAATTCCTATAATTCTACACTTCCCCCTCTTGACCTCTTGACCACAAGAGGTCACCATACTGTGTGTTGGGTCACTCCTTGGCCCATTCAGCTGCTCCCCTGTCCATCCCAGACATCATGGACATTAGGATCACTGTCCTTAGCTCTGACCCTCTCTTGGCATCCTGTGACTTAACAAATCAGACAACCTCATGTCATCTAGGTGGTCTTAGTTATAAAATGCCCGCTCCCACTTGAGAACACTTCATGCTTAAGTGGTCTCCGCTCCTCTTCTGGGTCCCACTCTAGTGGAAATCTGGCCACCTGCAAAGGAAACAAAACACTTTCTCCCTAGTACGGCTTCCCTGCCTTATGTCCCTCAGTTGTCTTCTTTATCCAAACCTAATGTTACTCAACCTAATGTTACTCAAAACATGAACCTAATTTCATATTTGGTTTTTGACTTTTATTTTCAAATCTTAATCAACCGTACTCAGCATTTGTAAAACTCTTCAAGCACTGCCTTCAAGAGAATCGAAGGAAGCACGTCTCTGCATATGCTTCCTCTTTGCTCCTTATCTGATCATCAACATCCTGTGCACAAACTGTCACTGCTGCAAGTGCCTCTCATCTAAAGTCACCTTTCACAAGAAAAATCATCATAAAATCATTATAAGGGCTTATTCTACTAAAAGGATCAAAGAAAAACAATCACTTTAATCACTCAGTGTAAGCACATAGTTAATTGCTCCTAGATAAACTTCATCATAGCTAAAAGCTGAACTCTAACAGTATTTTGAACTCCCATTTCCTGGGTGATAACCTGTTTGAATCTATCATTTTATTTCATTTTGCTGCTTTTAATGTAATGGTACATTCTAATTATATTTTATCAGTCATTATATTTTATCAGTTTTAACCAAAATACATAAGCTTTTCCCCCCTTGGACCTGGTTTAAAGCAAAAACTTGATCCCTTCAACAAGTATTTGTTATCCTGTAACTGCATTTTATATAAGAGGACTAATTTAGAACTGCATGTGTTATCTCCATATTTTACATGTCACCCAATTTAGTTACAAACGAAACTCCTATTCAGTTAAATGCTAAATGGAAAAGAAGTGTAGAATTATAGGAATTATTTTAGGGTTACTGTTCATAACCATCATCTTTATCATTGCATTAATTATCATTTCATCCAAGCATTTATTGAAGTGCTGGCATTAGGTTATAATTTGTATTACAGGGGTTATCATAATCAAATATTAACAGGTTTATTACAGGTTGAATCTATAATTTAAAGGTTTTCGAATGTTTTATATTCTTATACATAGTCTTCAGTGGGGGAGAAGCTGAGTTGCAGGCTGACAGGAAACGGTGTGCTTTTGCAGAAGCGAAACCGAAAGCAGAGCGAGTGCAAGCCAAAGAGCCAAAGAGTTAGTATGCATTTATCTTTGATTTAAGCTTTTAGTAGAGGCTTTTGATCAAAACATTAATTCAGTAGAGTACACATATATAGTCTTGGTTCGGACATACACGTAACCACACGCACACTTAGTTAGAGGAATCACTGATAGGGGAAAGTTCAGTTTAAGGTCAACTAAGGTTCAGAAAAGCAGATGCAAACTCTGCACGCACAGACAGACAAATAGTGAGAGGTCATGCAGTACACAGCATGCACGCGCCCTCGCACGTGTACGCACAGACACACATACACACACACACTGTTAGGGTGTAGGTGAGAGTTGACTGATGAAGCAGTAGATGCACGATGCGAGAGCTGAGCTGGCTTACGGGAAACCACCGGGGAGAAGATGGAAGCCAGTGTACTTTTAATTGTGCCTTAAGTTGTCAAATAGAACATTTGTGGTTTTGAAGCTGATGTATGTGATGACGCAATGAGGGGGCGTCACTAAATATACTCTGATGCATATAAAACTGTATTTTGATGTTAGGAGGATGAGATTGTGGGGCTGTCTGCTTACGGAGTCCGCTCATTCTCCCACGCGTGTCATTTCATTAAAATCATCGTCTTTACCCTTTGGACCAGTGTGGTTACTTGCATTCCTCCTGTGTTTCCTTCCCTATATTTTTGAACCTTAACAATATCCATGAGTAATATTTCATATGTACGAAAGGCATGTAAAGAGATTTTATGTGTTTACGTTTCTTATTCACCTTTCCACAGGAACATTTACTCAAATCAAAGGTAATTTTAATAACCGCTTTAGAATTCCAGTGCTGATTCACACACATTATATTGAGTCTGTTTTTTGATCAGGTGTAGAGGTGAGAACCAAAACATCAGCTTTCGCCTTCAGTAAGGAGATGGAAGAGCTTTTTCTCTTGCCTTGCCATCGCAACCAAATTCATTTCCAAAGCAGATTAGGGGGGCTTTGCCTGTGACACTGATATCTGTATTTGTAATTGTTAAGTTATGCAAATGTGTAATTTTCACATGTTCAGACTTGTAAAAATCTAAAACAAAGAGTGAAGGAGAATCGTATAATCCTTCATCAGAGCTGTGATAGCACACAGACACAGCACATGCTCAGAGATGCTCATTTCGTGCCCATGTAGTCTGTGTTTAACAAGCTTAAAGGATTAGGACTGTCTGGCATTCAGTTAGCCAGTTTAGGCGTGCCCCATTTATTAGCTGCTGGTTCATTTGTGCTGAAATGTTGGAACACTGAATTACTAGTTTTTTCACCATTAGTCTAGATCAGGGGTCACTAACAGGCGGACCGGGGTCCGAGTCCGGACCCAGTCGCCATCCTATATGGACCCGGACCTATGGTTAACAAAATATTAAATTGTATTTCATTTTGACGGGGCGATTCAATATTAAGCGGTAACGTTACATTATGTTAGACCAGGGAACATACAAACCAATTGTGTGCGAGTTAAGCCACCCACGTGACACTATTTAGCCAATCAAATCTGTGCATTCAAGGCGATCGCGACGCTGAATCCAGACACTGACAGACAGAGGAAAGAGACGGTGAGAGGCGGATGACAAGCCAGACGCTTAACGATACAGGGAGACAAGACGTGAGTGGGAGTCACAAGAGGTAAAACAACTATGGAGCTTTCAAAAAAGAGAAAAGTAGACACTGAAAATAGAACTTTCAAGACTGAATGGACCGACGCATATATGTTCATTCTTCCGGCCGCAAGCAGCAAACCAGTGTGTCTCATATGTTCAGAAACCGTGGCACTGATTAAAAGTGGCAATGTCAAACGCCACTATGAGACAAAGCACAAAGCCTTTGAACAATCATACACACCCAAGTCTGAACTCAGGTCCCAGAAAATTAGCAGACTCAGAGCCCAATGTGATCAATCCACAAGGATCTGAACGAGTTCTTTCACCGCCCAACAACGTGCTCATGAATGTTCCCTCAGAGTTGCTTGGATTTTAGGTCAACACAAAAACCCATTCACAGATGCAGGTGTTGTCAAAGAGTGCATGAGTGCAGTAGCAGAAACATTACTTGAGGGTAAACAAAAAGAAGAGCTTTGTGACAAAATAAAGCAAATACCTATGTCAGCATCGTATGCTCAGGGAATTCCTCAGAGAAGTTGATGCACATGCTGATGATCTTCTGCTTCACAACAATGTGAGATGGCTCAGCAAAGGCAGGGCATTGGAGAGATTTTGGTCCATCAGAAGTGAAGCAGCAGAAAGTCAGAAAGCAACAAACTTTTCTCTCTTTTTAAATGATGGAAAAACATGGATATTGTGGCCTTTGTGGTTGATATCACTTCACACCTGAATGAACTGAAGCTGCTGGTCAAGGACAATTCAATTTGTGATCTGATGACAGCTGTCTGCTCCTTTCAGAGGAAACTTGAAGTGTTCAAAGAAGATCTGCAAGGAGACTATGCACACTTCCCAACAGTGAAGGAACAGGTTCAGGGACAGAGAGATGTGTCCTCTTTTGTTGACTTTGTTGATAAGCTGATTGAAAACTTCAGCAAACGTTTTGATAGCTTCAGCTTTGGACAGCAGCTCACCATGTTCATAAAGAACCCATTTCTCATCACTGATGTCAGAGGGTTCTCAAAGGAAGTCACACAGCACTTCAAGTGGGCAAATGCTGGGCCTCTTCAAATGCAACAGGTTGATCTCCAAGCAGATGTGGCCCTGAAAGAGCAGTTTGGAAGATCATCAGTGCTTCCTTGTACCTCAACGCCAGGTGACTCCAAAGATTCAGTGGCTTCAGTTATAAGTCTCTCACTAACTGAGGTAGGTTTGTTTTGTGTGGGATACCTATCTTGGGAATACAGACTGGATATTTATATTTTATTGTTTTCATCTAATATCTCAGCAGCTAAAATAAATAAATATGGCATAACTGGAATAAAAACTTGTGAAACTCACCGGGATCTCATCGCCTGCCTCCACCTCACACCTCTAAGGTCTCAAGCCTCAGTATACTCGCTGTAATGGTCACTGCAGCAAACTTGTTTCACATACGTTTATCGTTATGGTGCAGGAAACCATGTTCTCCTAAACAATGGGTGTTGCCATTAAGACAATATCGCCACTTTAGCGCTGCTTTAGGAGAAGATGTTTTCTTCCCATTTTCAAACTTTTGTATGTCTGCATGTCTCTGACCCCCTGTAGTGGAATATCATAAAAATTATGGTAAACACTGACATGGTTGCACACTTGTGAGTAAAACACAGTTGTGGCGACCGCGGCTCAACATGCCAAGTTATAAAAATCCAGAAGTAACAACCAGCCAATGTGCCACAAAGATTGTGTTACACGACGCAGGATGTGACGTCAAAATTGGCTTGCGACATCCACGACACAAGCGACTCGTCCAGCATAATGGCACCGTCAGCACGCAGCCATGTTTAAAGAACAATGTCATGCAAAGCAACTTTCCACTAGTGGGCACTTTAGCACAAACAGGTGTGACTCAGAGTGAGGAGACAGTTTCAGCAATTTTACATGTGAGAAAATCCCTCAGACTGTACATGAAGGCAGCTCACTGATTTAAATCTAATCTACTGTTGAGGTTTTGATTTGATTAACATTCATTAGAAACCCCAAATAGAAAAGCTGTGAACAGAAAAAGTGCCTGTTTAGGATTAAAACTAATTCAACATTAGTCTTAATGAAGTAAAATCTTACCAATTTGATTGACTTTACACAAATTGATACACAACTCTTCAGACAAACACTTTTTCTGAATCATTTCAGCCACTGAAAGATGTTCCTGCTGTTTTTAGTCTGTGGTTGAGATTAAGTTGTTTGTCTGTTCTTTGTTATCTGCTCTGAATAGAGGTGTGTATCAGTTAGAAAAACAGTTCACATTTTCCATCAGCAATACTTCTGAAACCCACAGAACCACACGACAGGAACAACATGTGACAGCAAAGTTTATTGATGTTGCACAGATGACATTGATATTTTAGTTATACTATATACACTCATACAAACACTGAGTGTGTATATTATAATGAGAAGACACTACAGAATATATGCAAATCAATATTGTGTGGCTCTGTGGACCAGTTAGAGACCAGCAGATGGACGTCAGTGGTTGGACTGGTGGACTACTTCAGTGAGGAGTAGACGACGTCTGGCTCTGCTTTAAAGTCTGAACACAAACACACAAAGTTCAACATGAGAAGAATAAGCAGCTCTGTAAACTCATGTTTATGTAAAGTAAATGAAGACAACAGGAGAATCTTAGTGAAAGTATCAGAGCATCACAGTTAAAGTCTGAAGAAGAATAAAATAAATCTTTATGTTAAGGAGAAGTTTATGTATCTGACATCTTCCAGACATAAACTCAGTTTCATTAAAACACACACAGAGGACATCACTGCAAATACCACAGCTTATAAATGCACTGTTCGTGTTCAGGATGTGTGTTAAAAGAACAGAGTTATTGTTCCTCATGTAGCACAAAAATGATGTGATCATCATCTTTTTTCTACTTTGGAAAATCACCCTCTGGTTATATTTGGTCACTGATTATTAACACTAGATGAAGAAAAAAAACACACCTTTTACCACAAGGAACAAAACAGACCCACACTTTGAAACACACGATCATCAGCACTGTGATGAGAGATCCCAGTTTAGCTTCATATGTCAGCTCACTGAAAACAACAGGAGGAAGTAGCTGATGTTGGTGAGGATGCAGATAAATTAAATGTTTACAGACAGCATCAGCACCATTTATTATTAATACATAAAATCAAAAATCAAAATAATAATCTGTACCAAACTGCCCATAAGTTGTGGTTGATATTTCAGCATCTGGCTAGAGTGACTGAAGAGGTGTGAGCATAAAGGGAGTAGCATTTTTTAAATGACAAGTTCTTTCAAATGTAACGTTTCAACAAACGTTCAACGCTCAAAGATCATCAAACACACAAACAGTTTGTCTCACAGTGTGTTGTAGCTAAAGGTCCAGCTGCTGTATTTGACAGGGAGAGAAAGTGTTATGGCAGGGTGCAGGCAGGCAGGAAAAAGACCCAACTTGCAGACTCCTGGAGGCAGAACTTAAACTCAAGGACCACTGCTTTACTGCAGGCATAAGTCAAAAACAGAACCAACTAGGAGGGCTAGAAACTGAACAAGAACCAAAACACACAGGCAGGTCTGAGGGCAAGAATGTTAATGATGCGGCAAAGCACAGAGGCAAGCACAGACAATAAATACAGAAGGTCAACAGGGCAAAGAGGGAAAAGCTGAGAGACACAGCTGAGGATAATTACACATGATGAGAAAGGAGGACGCAAAACTGAGCACACTGATTATTAAGACTAGTGCACAGAGGAGCTGGGGGGCAGATAAACATAACAGCACAAGGGTAAACATGGCACAAGAACTCACACAACAATGTACACACATGGAACCAAAACCTAAGAACTAGAACTCAGTAAAACTAAAGAACTAAGGAGCTAGGAATACTTAAGACAGAAACCAAAACCAAGAGACTCACAATGACACATGAAATCAAGGAACAACAATACAAACAGAAAACACTGGGTCACTGAGCCAGGACCGTTTCTTAACTCAGAAAAACCAGAACAGGAGAAGAAGAGAGGTTAGATTTAAAGGAAGAAATCGAGGAAGGAAAAACTCAAATAATCTTCACCATGTAAAGAATTAAAATTAAAAACTACCTCTGCTTCCTCTGATTGGCTGTTGTTGATGACTTGAGCCTTTGCTGTACGTGATGTCATCATCTCCAACTCCTCCCCTGTCAGATAAAAGAAACCAGAATGAACAGCAAAGTAATTCATTCAAGTTTCATAACACAGTAGGAAACTGTTTAAACAATTTGTGAGTATGATGTTAAAATAATTTACAGAACTTTACTCTGAGAAACTAAAGCTGAAAGAGAAACGTCTCAGACTCACATTCAGTTTTCCTTTGAACTTGTCGTCTCACCAGCAGAACCAGTAACACCAGTAGAACCAAAACACAGACTGAACTAATAACTGACACAGTGAGGACAAGAGAAAAGAGTGATAGAGGGACACAGGAGAAATCAGGAGGAGAGGTGGATGTAGGTGGAGGTGTGGATGTAGGTGGAGGTGTGGATGTAGGTGGAGGTGTGGTGGTGTGTTTGTCTAAAATAAAGCAAACACAGTCATTAAGTTGTCGTCACATTGTGAATGTTGAAAGCTGCAGAAACACAGACAGGTGAGTGTGTCACCTGTGACAGTGATCCAGCTGGATGGAGACTCTCCATGACCGCTGATGTCACACTTGTAGAGGCCTTCATCAGACCTGGAAACATGCTGGATGGTCATGTGACCTGTAGGCTGCTTCCTGATGAGGGAGCCATCTTTATAGAAAGCAGCTGGGAGGTTGGAGGGAGTGGTCTTTGTTTTACAGAGCAGAGTGACGTCATCTCCCTCCATCACAGGGAGGACAGGACTCTGCAGGATCACTGATCCACCTCAACACAGAGACAAACTACAGCATTTCATCCATTTACACACAGCTTCATCAACACTAACTCCACACACTCAGCTTACCAGTGACTGTCAGGTTAACCATGTTACTGATGGGACCCTCTCTGGACTCACACCAGTAAACTCCACTGTCCAATAGCAAGATGGCACTGATGTTACAGGAAGAACCAGCTGATTCTCCCCACTCCTCACATTCAGCTCTGGTGTCTCTGCTTGTGTTTCTCCTCAGAGTCCATCCAGCAGAGCTGTCGTCCTCCTCACAGCTCAGAGACACAAAGTCTCCTTCAAAGAACTGAGAGCTGCTGGGACTCACAGTCAGACGAGCTGTGAGGGTTAAAAGGAAAAATTGATGATCTGTTGTACTTTCCATTGTGAAACATGAACACAATCAGGTCATATCAGTGAACATTTATCAGGTTTAAACTGTGACAGAAGAAGGTTACTGACCTTGGTGTGTTGTGCAGCTCAGCAGTGAGATCAGAACTAAAGAGGAAAGGTTGGTTTGACTTTTCACAAACACATCAATTCTTCATCAATCAGTCAATCAATCAAGTGATAAGTCATATTTTCTTCTGTACTGCTGTGTCCAATAAAGAGATTCTGTGGTGTCAGTGTTGCTTAAAATGTTCCTCTAAAGTCTGATTTATGTTTCATGTCAAAATTTGAAACTTGTGATTTGTCAAATGTGATGACTGCAGTCAGACATGAATCACGTCCACAGACATAAACACAAACACTGATAGAAAAAAACTCCACATAAAACATGTTTATTTTCAAGATCAGACAAAGTCTTTAACTTCAATTATTTTTATAACAAAGACAACAGAAACAAGCAGTCTTGATCTTAATCTGAGGATGGAGGAATTTTTGTATTATTGTCAAACAGGCAAACAAGCAATTTTTCAGTTTTTTAATATCGTTCTACTTTGTTTTCGTGCTGTAGACTTTCTGTATGCATTGTCAAAAAGACATCACAAGTAATAGTAAATGTATGTCCACAGTACAGTTCTGTTTTTAAAATCACTAAATTGCTAAATTCAGTTTTTCACATCCTTTTTTGTGTAAGATGCTCAAACTTCCTCTTCACAGCTGAAATGTGTCTTCTTTGTGTTTTAAACTTTCTTGAAATACTGTTTCATTTGTTTATGTCATTTTCTTTCATCTGTCATCAATCAACATTCAAAAAATCTGTCAAAATAAACTTTAGGTAACCTTAAGAGGTTTTTACTTACTGAGCAGACATTGCAGAGATGTTTCCTTCATCGTTCCTCTCAGTGATGTGACGTCTTCTTCATTTACGGAAAATGAATCCCCGCCCTCTTTCTCTGTGCACTCCTGCTATTTCTTTTGGACTTTTTTTTTCTTGTTTAAAAAAAAAAAAAATCTTGAAACTACCTGTGCAAACACGTTTTCATAACAAAACCAACATTTTAAAATCAAATGATCTCTAGCAGTCAAGCACCAAAAGAGATGTGAATAACGTGTTCTTCAGGATGTTTGGAAATCTGGATTTTCTCCACTCTGTTTTAGTCACTTTGTGTCAAATGAAACATGAAACAACATGTGCAGCTTTCTTCAGGACATTTTGAAGAATATCTCTTGGTGACACTCTACGATTGGAGGGGGGACTCCCAGCAGCTGGAAACCACCAGAAAGCTGGAAGCAGCAATTCTAAGAAGCCATATCTATAGGCTCCTCACTGAATTTGAGTGTGGTACTTTCATAGTTTACCCAAGTCCACGATTAACTGCAAAGTGGAAGTGTTTAGGAGCCACAGCAACAAAGACCACATAAAGTTTCACAGCAGGGTTGCGAAACGCTGATGCACATAGTGTGTGAAAGTTGCCAACGCTCAAGAACGGTTCCACACTTCCTCTAGCATTAACATTATTACGAAAAATGGGAGCCATGACTTAAAAATAACATTTTCTTTAGATGTAATACAGTGTTGGACACTAATTTTGCTTGTTTATCAGTATTTTTGGTCAGTAAAACACTGTGATGATCCAACATTAATATATATATATATATATATATATTAATGTTGGATATTTTCTGCAGTTATTTTGGTTTCAAATATGATGCATTTTTTTACGTTTTGGTTTTGATATTTGTTTTTATGTTGACTCTTGGTCAACAGAAAACTCTGAGATAGATATCACGATAAGGGAACAAGTCGAAACAAAGACAGTGGAATCTTACAAAGCTCAAATGTTTTCCAGAAGACATTCGATAAAAAAAGAAAGTGAAAGAGTTGCATTACTAATATTTGTTGAGAATGAAGTCTGCAGGTGGGGATTTTTATTGCTGAAAGCTCCCCTTTCGTGCAATGTTAAACTCAGAGACAGATGAAAAAGAAGGAGTGAGTTGAATGATGGACACAAAAATGTAAAAAAAAAAAATAACTACATGAACTCATTTTCATGTGTGTTAGGCTTAGCAACAAAGAGACGGTGCTTCACATGCACATACTTATAATTAATTTTAAATTCATTCTGGAAGAACTCTGGTACTAGGTTTTGGTTAGATTTAGAAAAACATTGTTTAGGTTAAAACAAACTTCTTCACAACAGTAATGCTGCTCACTGATAGATGACATGTTTAAATCCAACTCACTACCACTCACTAACAGTATAACCCACTCGGTCAGGTCACGGATCTCAAAAGCTTCCTTAATGAGCCAGCCTACTCTCTTCATGCACTAAAGGAAGAGAGCAGGCTGGAACCATTTAATACAGAATTGTAAACATATGCCAACACAGATCTTAAGCTTTCATTCAGTGTGAATAAAAGAAAAGGAAAATTATAAGATTTTTTTTATTTGCAAAAGTTTTCCCACTAAATATAACGGACTTAAAATAAGAACCTTAATTTAACTTTATAAAGATAAAGTCTGTACACCAGAACATTCATGTTGTTACATGCCTTAAGCAAGAAAATAAAGATAAGGTAATCACATTTTGGTTCCTAAATTCATTCTTTAAACTGAGTCAAATATGTGCATTTTCTTTTATTTGAATTTATTAGAAATTAAATTAGAAATAATACATATTAAAATTAGAGTCAAAAGTTAAATAGGTGAAAGTTATTCATGGATTTTAGGATACTTTCAAATTTCTTTTGCGCAACTTTTGGTTTAATGAATGACATCCCTGCGCAGACACAACTTTAAGCCAGTTCAGAGCATTTGTCATGTCATGTCTTTCTCAGCCCCCACTTAAACTTTGAATGCACTTGCAAATCACAGGTGCTTGACTGCAGCATTTACATGTTTTTGCCGTGTATAATAATATTTGGCTTAATGCTGTGGACCAACATTTCCTTTGGGAGACTCTGTAGATACACATGTGATCATGAATGAACAAAAATTAGGTGCAGGACATATTACAAAGTGATTCTGGAAGAGTAGGGGATGGTGAGAAAACAGCTTATAAGGACAAAAGCAAAAGAGAAGCTGACTGCTGACTGAAATGATAGATGGTGGACGATGGGAACAGTTTTTCAGTGCTGCAGAAGAACTAATTAAAAGAGAAGCCAATTCCCCATCTGATGAAGTGGAAGATGCTGGTGCAGCACAATTACAGGTAAACATGCTAAAACAGTAGAGTCTTTATTACAAAAACAACTGGAGGTGACTGCTGTTGGACCTGGTGTTTTTAAATCAAACTGAATTAAATGTTTGTCTCTTTTATTCTCTCTGTTCATCAGTGTAGGAGCCATTTTGGGGGGTTGGTACCTTATGTATGCTGCTATGGGTCACTTTTTGTGTTTTACGATATGGTGTGTCTATGGGAAGCTATTTAAGGTACACGCAAGACATTAGCAGCAGGTGCTGTTGTTTGGGAGGAAGCAAACAGTCTGGAATTATTAATATTGAAAAAGCATACTGATGGAATAAAGATTTTAAACAGAAAAGATAAGTGCAGGTGAAGTTACTGGACTGTAACAAGTTTAACAAGTTCATTCATACCAGTGGCATCTCCTCACCCCTGCCAATGAACACCAGTCTCGGCTTAGACTCTACAATCAGTTTGTTTGTAAGCTTGAAAAACTTGTAATCTGTGTTTGCAGTCACTATTATCGACTCTTTATCTTGCAATATGAAGCACTGTGATGGATAAAGCTGGGTATCACCTGCATAGTACTGAAAATGTATGAAATCCCATTTAATGATACTCCCCAGGGGAAGCATATATAGTGTAAACTGAATTTACAACAGAAAGTATGAACTAAACCAAAATCTAAACTACTTAAATGCAAAATCATGCTGTTTAATTTAATTGTGCAACTGTGTTCATATTTCTTTTTTTTCTTTGCAGGACATCAGGACATCCAACTCTGAGCACCAACGCTTAGTAGAGGAATTTTAAGCCTGACAAGATAAATTTATGAACAAGTTATTGTTTTCACTTTTTCTTTTTTCCCCCTGTTCATGTTTAGAAATGTACCATCAAGATAATATTACTGGAGCATGACCCAAATGCTTTAGCGCAATAGGCAGGGTACATGATGGACAGGTTATCACTCTGTTTCAGGCCAAACACAGCCAGACAAAAAAATCATACCTACAATCAACCACTGATGCCAAAGGGAGAACTATGCAGACCCCACACAGAAAGACCTCAGCCAGCCACTGGATTTAAAACAAGGACTTTCTTCCTGTGAAGCAAAGCCATTAACTGCCACATGACTGTGTATAGCTTTGCACTGTTTTAATCATTTTTTTCATGTTCAGCTGTCATTTGACTTCAAACTGTATAAGCTCACAAACACATGCGTGCAGATGTAAACACTGGTTTCTTTCCACTAACTGCAACTTAATATTCTGTACTCATCCCAGCACCTGTTTAATTTAGATATTAGTGTATAGATTTATTCATTTAATATAATTTATTTTGTAATGACAATATTGGTATAAAAGCTATTATTCTTATGGCAATTATTATCATATTTATAATTATAGGTACCGGTTATAGTACTACAAGCATTAAACATCAGGTTATATATTATGTTTAATGCTTGTAGTACTATTAGTGGATACTTCTGCCTCTTCTGAATAAATAATCAGTAAATTTAGAAATTTAATTCAAAAAAACTAAAAAAGGGAATACAAATGAAATTTTCGTTCTCCTTCCTACTCTCTCATTCATGTGTTTATACAAATGTGCCCTTATACTGTATACAGTGGGGGGAATAATTATTTGATCCTCTTTGTATTTTTGCTCACTTGCAGTGAGAAATCCAAGAAAAAAGAAGAAAAACAATTGAGTCATTGAGTGAATTAAGAATTTGTTCTTCAAGCAGATGGTGAGGCATTTCTTAGACCCACTTCTCTTTATAAAAACTGTTTTACTTCTTTAGGTTTCTTGGCTGCTGTTTGGCATCTCAATGGTTCAGCTCCCTCAACAGATTTTTTTACAGCAGTGAGGTCTGGGGACTGGCCACTCCATGACCTTAAAGTGTTTCTCCTTAACCATTACTTCACCGTCATTATGTTTTTGGTTGTGTTTGTTTGACTGTGGTCCTAATTGCCTTCATATCAAATGCAAACCTACCCATGAGTCAAGATCTTGCATCAAGCTCCTGACTGAGAGTGATCCATGTACGTTTTATACTTAAAAAAAAAAACAAACAAACAAAAAAACAGCTTGTGAACAAGTCGTAATTACACTGCAATTAAATGTCATTTCAAGGCAATTCACTTGACATTACAAGTATATTACTTGAAAGGAGATGCACCATAAGTAATATAATAAGTAGTTTTAAGTACAATGTAATGTCATGGTAATTAGAACAATAATATTTCCCTACGGTTCCGTATTTCCCTATTACCTTAAGTATGCTATACGTTTTGGTGTAAAATAATAATAGCAGATAATAAATAAAAATATAATAATAAGGATCAATAATATCTAACATTATTAGTAACTTTAATTTCATTTAATGATTACCCTTTTATATTATATTTTGGACACTTTTAAGTCATTTCCAAGTTTCTTATTGTCATACAAATCTGCAGCTCTGCTGTAGTACACCTGCATTACCAGTAGATGGCAGCAGACTTCCACTCGATATATTTTATCTCATTCTTAACATGCTAATCTTAGGTTACCTTATATGTTCATTTAATATACAAGATTTAATTTCAGTCAACATAATTTTGAGTGGAAAAGCTGTTGTGTGTCTATTGAGTGAAACTGTGTGAACTAAATGAGCTGTGCTTTCTGGCTCAAGGAATGTACACAGAATATATGTAATACTAGATAAAAGTCAGCAAGGAAAGAAGACACAAGCAGCAGGCATATCAAGCAGGGAGTAGTCAATCCTGAGAGGAGATGCTGTGAAGGTCAAAGGTCAGATGAAAATCATCACATGTTGGGCAAACTGAGGCTACATCCACACGTACACGGGTATTTTTGAAAACGGAGATTTTCCGTTTTCGTTTTAAAAAATAATCCCGTCCACACGTAAAGACAGAAATGAAGGAAAACGCTGCTAGGAGCATGCCAAAGCAGCAGGTGGCGCTATATTCCTAACCGTGTAGAAATGTTGGCCAATCAGAAGTCTAGAAGCCTCGGTGGGAAATAGTAAACAAAGCTGGGGCATAGAAGCAGAACCGAGTCGTATGTGTGGAGGGACAGTAACTGTGTGTGTATATGTAAGCATTTAAACACTGCAGAGAGTACAATTAACAGTAACAGTACTGTAAAAATTCATTTCACCGAAACAACAACGTGGCGCACACTGTGACGTCAGAAAAGGCGCACACCTTTGACGCTGCGTTTTCTCCGTTTTTCTCGTCTACACGTAAATGCAAAAACGGAGTTTTAGAAAATATCCACCCTGGCCGGAGTTTTTAGAAATCTCCGTTTTCAGTGACCGAAAACGCCGTTTACGTGTGGACGAAAGGTGCAAACGCATAGAAAAATCTGCGTTTTCAAAAATACCCGGGTACGTGTGGACGTAGCCTGAAGCTTTTCTGCTGCCACCTACTGGCTCTTATTGTGACTGATGTCTTTATAAACCATGCAAACACCAGCTGGCCGCTGTATTAGGAACACCTTGCTGGTACTGGGTTGCACCTGCCTCAGCACCTGTGTAGCTCAGCAGAGAGTTTAGGACTATCAGAACCAGAGGATTTCTAAAAGACACATAAACAAAACCTAGTTAAACTTTGTTCATCAAAGTTGTTGAGCTTAATCAACACCATCAACAAATCCTGAGTAATGATGAAAGCATTAACGAGCAGCTGAAAGAAAAACCATCTGCAGCTGACACAGTACTGCACACTTACAAATGGAAAGACCAGGCAGGTCTGCTACTAATATTAAACTTTAACTTCAATTATTTTTAGAACAATGTGTCTGAAATCAATGATTCCAGTCTTACATTTAATGTTCTGGTTCTGATTATTATTCTATAATTATTCTATAATTATTATTATTATTATTATTAATAATAATAATAATAATAATAATAATATAATAAATGCTCATAAACTTGGGTGTCCTGCCCAACACCTGACCACCTGGTGAGCTGACAACCAAGCTTTTCAGGCTAAGTGGTTAGAATTCAAAGTAAATAACTGATGTTGAATTAAAATCAGTGTATGAAGTGAGTTTGTCTGATTGTGCTAAAGTCTAACGTCTCAGCTTCTCTCTCCTTTTGTTTCTTCATTACTTTCTCTGGTTGTATCTCTGGTGGGAGGAACTAAGACACAAGGAAAAGAGGCAAGGAAGGACAAACTGGAAAAATGAAAAGCCGTATATAAGGGAAAGTGGTTTGGGTTGAAGCTAAACGGACTCAATATTTAACAAACGTGAAAGTGGACAATACATATTTTACAAGGAATATTGAAGGAATTTTAATTGTGTTTAACATATTAGTTTAAGCTCAGTGAGTTCTGTTTTACATTTCCTCTGAATATCAACATGAACCCTCAACACACATCACATTAAAATTATCTCTGCTTCTTCTCATTGGCTGTTGTTGGCTTCAACTTTTTCTGTCACTGTACGTGATGTCATCATCTCCAACTCCTCCCCTGTCAGATAAAAAGAACCAGAATGAACAGGAAAATAATTCACTGTTTCATAATCATACTGTGAGAATGTGTTTAAATGATTTATGAATATCACATTAAATAAATATCACTTTAAGGTCATGGAGTAGCCAGACCTCACTGCTGTAAAAAATCTGTTGAGGGAGCTGAACCATTGAGATGCCAAACGGCAGCCAAGAAACCTAAAGAAGTAAATATCACATAATTTCACTCTGGGAAACAAAAACCTGAAAGAGAAAGGACTCAGTCTCACCTTCAGATTTCCTTTTAACTTGTCGTCTCACCAGCAGAACCAGTAACACCAGTAGAACCAAAACACAGACTGATTTAAGAAATGACACAGTGAGAACAAGAGAGAAGAGTGATGGAGAGACACAGGTGGAACCAGGAGGAGAGGTGGATGTAGGTGGAGGTGTGGTGGTGTGTTTGTCTAAAATAAAGCAAACACAGTCATTAAGTTGTCGTCACATTGTGAATGTTGAAAGCTGCAGAAACACAGACAGGTGAGTGTGTCACCTGTGACAGTGATCCAGCTGGATGGAGACTCTCCATGACCGCTGATGTCACACTTGTAGAGGCCTTCATCAGACCTGGAAACATGCTGGATGGTCATGTGACCTGTAGGCTGCTTCCTGATGAGGGAGCCATCTTTATAGAAAGCAGCTGGGAGGTTGGAGGGAGTGGTCTTTGTTTTACAGAGCAGAGTGACGTCATCTCCCTCCATCACAGGGAGGACAGGACTCTGCAGGATCACTGATCCACCTCAACACAGAGACAAACTACAGCATTTCATCCATTTACACACAGCTTCATCAACACTAACTCCACACACTCAGCTTACCAGTGACTGTCAGGTTAACCATGTTACTGATGGGACCCTCTCTGGACTCACACCAGTAAACTCCTCTGTCAGACACAGCCATGTAGCTGATGTTACAGGAAGAACCAGCTGATGTTCCCCACCCATCTCCACACTGAGTCCTCTGTTCTTTGCTTGTGTTTCTCCTCAGAGTCCATCCAGCAGAGCTGTCGTCCTCCTCACAGCTCAGAGACACAAAGTCTCCTTTAAAGAACTGAGAGCTGCTGGGACTCACAGTCAGACGAGCTGTGAGGGTTACAGAATACTTTTCAGTGGGCTGAAAGTAATGTCAGTCAAATAAGTAAGTTTCTGTGCTCAATGCTATTAACTGGTGGAACTGTGTTAACTATAAATGCAATTAATTGGTTTTCCCTTTTACCCATTAAGACCAAAAGTATAAATCCTAATGGGAAACAATATTAAACATTAAAAGAACGTTTACAGACAGAGATGTTGTTACTGACCTTGGTTTGTTGTGCAGTACAGCAGTGAGATCAGAACTAAAAACAAGTTGTTGAACCAAGCGATCATTACATTACAAAACAAACAAACAGATTAAGCATAGTTAATTATGCCTGCACTCTTTTTAAACTGTGCCTGTATAAAAGTGATGTTTGATGTTATTATTATTTTATTGTTATACAGATAATGTTTCATTTGTATATATTACTTTTTACTTTTTTATATTGTAGAGTTTTTCTATGTATTGTGTAAAAGGCAGCAAAGGTAAATGTCCATCCATTGTACAGTTCTGTAGTTAATAAAAAGTTTAACTTGACAGTTTTTCACACACTGTGTGCACTGGTTAGGTTGTTCAAAGTTCCTCTTCAGACCTGCAGTACAGTTTTAACTTTGTATTTTGTTGTGATTTGCGCACTGTGCTGCTGCTATGGAGCGTGTGTCAAAAAATTGAGGAAGTCTTTTATGTAGCGTGTATTGAGTGTTGGTGTGATTTATGAACATGAAGTTCAATTGATTCCTGCAAAATTATCATAATCATAATATTAGTAATAATAATATTATTGTTCATGTACGACTTTCACCTCTGATAAAAAAGAGGTTTTTATTGAATTAAAAGGAGAATGGTTTCCCCCTGTATGACAACACTTTTGTGTTAATCTGTGAGTTAATCTCTATGTGTTACCTACAATAACATTCAGGTAGGATTTGGGGGCTTGTTTTTTAAAAAAATTTTTTTATTGTCTTTCATTCCAAGGTGAAGTCTTTGTTTTCTGCCAAGCACAATCACTGCAACACTTTTAACATAACATAACTTTTAACATTAATTGAAAAAAATATATAGAATTAAATTAAATCAATGAATGAATCACAAAAAAGGTCAGATTAAGATGATTATTTGATATGACAATAAATAGTTGAAATTACAATAAGCTTCGAGAAATGAAGCTTTTTCTGAACCAATTGAATGAAGCATTTCAGTATTTCATCAGGCTTCATCTGGCCTCACTAATAATTTGTAATTCGGTTCAACTTGTATTTCATGTCATTTTTTTTCACATCTGTCATTACTTAGTAGCCAAAAAGTATGTAAAACTAAAGTTTTCTGAAAACAGAGGTTGTTTACTTACAGGGCAGATATTGCAGAGATGTTTCCTTCATCGTCCCTCTCAGTGATGTGACCTTTTATTTAATTTACAGTGCGAGGAGACAAGATATGCAATTCTGGAGTTTTTGTTTCTTTAATCATTAAACAAAACAGTGAAAATAAATGATGAAATGAAACTTTCTTACTTGAAAAATAAGAAATAAATCCCTCATAGTTGTTTGTGCAAGCACTTTTCGAAATTAAATCATATCTATAGTGGCCTTGCGCAAAGGAGCGTGAAACTATAACAATTGTCTTTCTTTGGGACATTTCGAAGAAATACAAAAATATGAATTTTCTCAGACCTCAGTTTTAGTAACACTGTGTCAAAATGAAGTATGCGTCTGTTTATTTTGGTGAACAAATAAACAGAACCACGACACTTTGTCCATCAAACAACCATAAAAAAGAAAAACATCAGCAACAAGTTTCCCAAAGAAACTCCCAGTCCTCTAATAGCACGAGGTGATGCCTATTTACTAATAGTTCAACACATTTAAAGTAAAACACACTACTGAAGCATGCACATTATTACACACCTTCAACACTAGTCCACTGAGAGAGACTGAGCAGCTCTTTCTTCCAGCTATTCAACGGCTGAATGATGTGCACTGTCCACTGGCTTGAGTGGAAGCTGATTGAAGGACACACGAGAAAAAATTGTTACAGAAAGTCTCAAGAAACACTACAAACTATAAATGCAAAACTGAGTAGTGCATATGTGTGCTTATGACCTGAATGACATAGCAGTGGGTTGTTTCACAGTGTTCCTCAGCGTGAGTGCCTGCAGAGACGTTTTCTGTCTGTTTCATTGTCCGTTGCAGTCTGGCCCTGTCTTGCTTCATGGCTGTGCTGAACCAGAGAGCGATTGATGTACACTGTGAGGCCTGGATGACTGCACAACTGTACTAATAACTGCCCCACTGAACTGGAATTGAAAGACCTAAATATGGTTTTATAAATATCATGTTCTTAACTTGCACCTGTGGCCTCAGCAGATTTTGACATATGGACTAATCTACATGAGATGACTTACATGATCTAATAATGCAAACATATTATGAAGAGTAAACCTGTCAAAGCTTGGTAAATAGGTTGAGGGGCAGACCCACACTTTTTAAACACTATGTGCCCTCAGCTCAGTGGAAACAAAAGGGAGAACTAGCTGTTATGGTTTTATGCAAAGTTTAAAACATACAACAAAGTTAAAGCCGTTAAAGAACAGTTTGAGATGCTGAAAACACACATTTGTCATTTATTCCTTTGTGTCACGGTCCTGGGTCGGTTCGACCCAGCATTTTGAGTTCCTTAGGTTTTGGTTTATCTTTGCATTATGGATTAGTTCTTATTCTCAGGTGATGCTGTTTTGATTGTGATTGTATTCTGTTTCTTTAAGCTATCTGGTGATGATGATGATGATTATTTCTGCTTTGGGTTTCGTTATCTTGCCCTAAAGTTTAGTTTAGGTTGACTGTGCTTAGTCTTCTCTGTCTGTCCCCCTGTCTGTCCATGATGTCTTTATGCCTGCTTATGAGTCTGCGTCTGTGTCTCTGTCTGTCGTGTGCTTCCTGTTTTATTTTGTAGGTCTGTGTCCTATGTCAGTGCGTTCAGCTTTGTGCTCTCCCTGTCTCGTCAGTGTAATCAGCGTCAGCCGTGTCTCCCAGCTGTTTCCTCTTCGCTCCGTTCACCTCTTGTATTTAGTGTCTGTGTCTTCCCCTACTCTGTGTTGCGTCGTTAACGTCTTCTGCCCTCAATCCCTGCGTGTTCTGTTTGCCGTCATGCCAGTCTAGTTGTTTTTCAGTATAGTTAGTTTTCTGTTCGGTAACTCCTGCAATAAAGCTGTTTGTTTGGAATTCAGTTTCGCTTCCGTGAGTCCTGCATCTTGGGTCCTTCCTCTCTGCCTGCCTGCACACAGCTGAGACATGACACTTTAAAGCTATGTCCGATCTGATTTTCATGCAGTGTTTTCATCTTGACTTTTTTTAAAGTAAAATAAAGGATTTCATTTAGAAACAATATTGACTACACACACACACACACAAAATCGCATATGTGGACATTCAGATACCAATTGGTCAGGACTAGAAAGTGTTTGAACATTAATGTAGATCAGCTGAAAGACTCCACAGACATAAGACAGACACAAAGTTTTTATTGTTGTCTGTGCTTTACAAAGTTTTAAATTATATGTTACCCTCTCTATCTGAGAACACCTTCTGTATATTCCCTGTTAAATGTTTAAGCCACGGTTTACACAGCATTATTGCCTGTTTTTAAATGTACATAATTCTTGCAGTGCATCTTTGTATGTGTTACTCCACAACTCTACACAGTAATTTAAATATGGCAATATAAAAGAACAATAAAGTATATCAAGTTATTCATGATTCAACAGATGTTTGGTTTACTTTGGGCTGAAATGGTTTTTGATCTTTTTAATTCAGTCATTTCTTGTTGATGACTTCCAAACTTAGACTTTTAAGGTGTCTTTGAATTTGAGGCTTGTACATGTTTCTGCATAATTAAACACAAAAATAAGTCACTGCTAAACAAATGATACCAGTGCTGTTGTTTACATATTTTAAATATACAAATACAAAATATACAAAACTATACTATACTATACTATACTATACAACTATACAAAATATACAAAACTACATGGAGGACCATTTGAGATGCTGAATAAACACATTTGTCATTTGTTGTTTTAAACTTACATATATATCCAGTCTGAATTTCAAGCAATGTATATATATATATATGTACACACACATATATTTTAAAGGCAGATAAAGGGTTCCATTTAAAAACATTTTCAACCATCACTGATTACTGACTTAATGTATGGAGCTTCATAAGAGGCTAGTTATTACGTAATTTCAACTCATTTTTAAACAGTTTGATTCTAAACAAATCTTTACCTGTATGTAAGACACATCCTAATTAGATAACTCTAAACAGTTAAAATAAATGTTTTTTTTAACACCATAATGTTTCTTGATCGTAACTGTGATGGTTCTGTATTCTAATGTGTTTAAATTGAATGTCAGAATTGTGCTGCTATTTCTGGCATTCTTTTGTAAAAAGAGAGAAATGTAGAGTCAATAAGTGATGTTTTCCCTCGGCTCTAGCCTGAGCTCCTTCCTGATGGCTGAACTCTTCACCTTATCTCTAAGAGAGAGGCCAGCCATCCTTCGAAGGAATCTCACTTACACCGCTTGTAGACACATTTTCGCTCTTTCTGTCACTAGCCACAGCTCGTGACTATAGGTGAGGGTAAGAATGTAGATTGACTGGTAAATTTAGAGCTTTGCTTTTACACTCAACTCAGACATACTTTCCTTTCCTGCACCCTAGTGTAGACCTTCCAGGAGAGGCTGAGCAGTGTGATCCCCTTATATTTAGTGCACACCCTCCGGTCCTCCTTCTTAAAGATGGGAGCAAACACCTTTGTCTGCCAATCCAGAGGTACCACCCTTGATCTCCACTCAACATTGTAGAGGTGCGCCAACCAAGACAGCTCTACAACATCCTCGAAGTATTCCTTCCACTGCCCGACAATGTTCTCCGTCGAAGTCAGCAATGCTCCACCTGCACTATACACACTGCAGGCAGAGCACCGCTTTCCCCTCCTGAGTTGCCTGACACTTTGCCAGAATCTCTTTAAGGCAGTCAAAAAGTCTTATTCCATGGCCTTTCCGAACTCCTCCCACACCAGAGTTTTTGCATCAGCCGAGCTGTATTCCACTTGACTTGCAACCTAGGGTGACCTAGTGCCACATGCACTTATGGACGCCCCTGTGTTCGAACATGCTGTTTGTTATGAACAAACTGTAGTTTGCCCAGAGGTCCAACAAAAAAGCACTATTTAGATTCAGATCCAGGTGGCTGTTCCTCCCAATCATGCCCCTGCAGGTTTCACTGTAATTGCTCACATGAGCATTCTTTCACTTTTCTAACTTTATGAAAATACTATGAGGTCTGATTTAAAAAAAAGTAAAACACTTTGAATTTGTTGAAAGAAGAGTTTCCCTTCATCATTGTATTATATATATACATACATACATATATACACATACAGTATATTTATAAATGTATACATTTATATATAATGTATTAATATATTATACATAAATAATGTATAAATTTATTTATAAAGACATTGAAACTGAATGATTTAAATAGTAAATAGTAATATGAATAAACAAGAGAAATATTACATTTATAAAGAGCTTTTAATTTATTTCAAAACCTTTAGGACATAAAAGACTTTCCTCTACAAATGCATGACTCCTGTGAGAGACCACTTGTTATGGTAGCATAGACCGACCAAACAACACCAAAGAACAGTCGTTCAAAACAGTCAGTACATTACAACAGTTTGTACTAGCTTGGAATAAAATTAATAAAAAACCTGCAGGAGCTGTGAGATGTTTTTGGGATACTCTGGTGAACAGATTTGGATCAAATGAGCCAAAATGAGTTTACATTAAGTCACTCTGAAGTTTTTGCATCATACTTATACTTCATGTTAACTTACTGCAGGGCACAGTGATGTGCCCACAGTGCCCCCTCACAAGCCCCAAGGAGGGGTATGTTTGTGGTATCTCTGCTGCCGTGACAACAGTACAGTCCCACACTAGAAATAACATATAAGTAAATAAATATAAAGGAAAGGTTCCTGAGAGCATACACTGCATTACATTTGCATTTATAGATTATTATATATATTATATTATAATGTATATCATTATAAAGCAATATATTACTGTCTATAATGTCCTCAGGTCTGAAGTGCTGAATGGATCAGTTAGAGCCCAACAGCAGGATTCTGGTACTTGAATTGGTGAACTACTTCAGTGAAGAGTAGACGACATCTGGCTCTGGTTTCCAGTCGAAAACATTTTCAAACACAGAGTTGAAACAGCATGAAGGGAAAACAAACAGTTCTACACAAATCCAACTCTGTTTGTCATGATTATTCAGTGATGAGTACATAGTAATGAACACTTCAGAGCAGATCACATTTAAAATAACATACAGGTCACTTTTGGGGCTGGATCTTGTGGGCCCATGGGCTGTAATGTACGGTGTGAGTTAATAAAAGAACAGGTTAGCAATATGCTGCACATGAATGACCATGTTCAAATGCTGGCTCCACCCCTGTGCACTAAGATCAATAATCTACAAAAATAAATGGACCTGTTCTTATACAGTATGTTTCCATTCTACTTGAGCACTCAAAGTGCTTCATACTACATGTCCCATTCACACACAAACACAGGCAACAAAAAGAACTTGTAAGAATGGGAACAAAAATAGACATTCACACGAGTTTGTTTGACAGTTATTTGTCCATAAGTGAAACTTTGAGTTTGTAGCAAATAAAAGACAAAAATAGGTCATTGCATGCGATGACTTCCCCTGTCTTTCTCTATCAGATACACACACAAACTAAAAAGAACTGATGTGAAAAAAAGAATTGTACAGTGTTATTTATGATAATACTATTATTTTCCATGTACCATTACGGAAAGATGTCTTACTTTATAACTGGCAGCAAGTTTCAGCAGCTCTGTGGTCATCACCTTTTTTGTTTTGGGAAAACACCACCAGCTATATTTGGTCATTGTCATTAATCACACTTTGACACACTATATAGTATCACCACGTGAAATCTCACTGTAAAGCTTTTTATAGAAACAAAAAGAGGAACAAAAGAGGAAGCAACTGTTGTGGTTTCACATGCAGAGTTGAAAGCATAGAAAACAGTTAAAACTGTTAAAGGACAGTTTGAGATGCTGAAAACACACATTGCTCATTTTTTCCTTTACATTACGGGCAGCCAGATTTTCATGCAAAGTTCTACTCTTAACTTTTATTTAATCAAAAGAAAAATAAAAAGTTTGATTTAAAAAAAAAAATACAATATTGATCATCATTAATAGCTGATGTAATGCAGAGGTCTAATGTTGTCTTGGCTCTTATTTGAGTAAAATAAAATGTAGAATAAAGATTTATATTTTCATGTTTTATACAAACACTGACAATTCACTGATTACTGATTTTCATTGAAAAACAGGGAAACGAGATCGAAAACAGGTGAAAACAAAACCTCATCATTACTAGGGATGGGTACCGGTCATGGCACCGGTTCTGACATAAACGGTAGTAACCAGACCGAAAAGCAGCGCACATTTCGGTGCTTTATTTCGGTGCTTTTTTTTCTGAGCCAATTCTAGCCAATCATTTTGCGTTTTCGAGTATAGTAGGCGGGCCCAGGTACGTACGTTCTTTTAGAGCAGAGCTACAGATTAAAAATGCGCAAGGCGAAGCGGTCAAAAGTCTGGCTGTACTTCGCAGCAAAAGATGCAAACTCAGCAGCCTGCAACAAGTGCTTTAAGCTGATACTGTGATACTGTCAAAGGAGGTAACACCTCGATGAAACACCTGGCGACGCATAGCGTTTTTTTAAAGCCGAGAAATGCGCCGTGTTCGATAGCTTGCTGCGAGACCTCACACCGTGCACATCCTCTGCGGGTGTGGTTCCTGTTATCGGACCCGGAGTTACCAGCATCCCCCAAAAACCCGAAGAGGAGAGTCCTGGCCCCTAGCCCTGCCAGTGTAGCAGAAATGATGAGGATGATGATAGCAGCAGCAGCCGTTCTCCTCTGCGTGAGTAGCTTAATGTTGTTCGTGTGTAATTTACGTTGAGTAGGCTAACCACGTTATTACATTAATGCATGCAAGATGAACTAGCAAACACCGTCGTAGTTACATGCGGCTGTCTTCTTGTTTGATGGCAGATACTCCCTTCACCCTGGCCAAAAAGGCTAAAATGACCAAAGAAAAAGTGGAAAACAGTTAAACATGAAACAGTTAAACATGAGAGGTTTTTAGACAAAGTTTGTGTTTTTTCCATTGTTTAAGCACTGCTTCCAGCCAAGAGTGATACCATATATGCCCTATAGCTGATGAAAAGCCTTACATTGTTATCTTTTTACAAAAAACAGCTGAATATGAGAGGTTTTTGGACCAATTTTGTGTTCCCCATTCTTTAAGCACCGGTTTGAGCACCGTTTAAGCACCGGCACCGATTCAAAAGTACCGGTTTGGCACCGGTATTGGATAAAACCTAAACGATACCCATCCCTAATCATGACGTTTTTTAACTGACTTTGAATTTGACTTGTTACAAATACTAGAGCTGTATTTATGATACAAGATAATTGATTAAGTATAAAATGCAGTTTTAATACCAAAAAAGCTTTTATGTGGAGAGCAACTGTAACAGTTCTATAATTTAACTCTTTACCCCTTGAAATCCTGCTCGGAGTAACCCTTGAAGCTTTTTCCTGAACCGAGCAGTTTCTGTCATGTTTCAGGCCTGATTATTTTGCATTTGTATTACAAGTTATTGAGAGTGGTCTTTGTCTATACAGCTACCCTTGGAAAACCCCCTATTGTACTGTTATTTTTCCAAACGTTGATTCTGTTCATCTGGACGTAGCGTTTTGTGGGAGAAACGTTTCGTCACTCATCCAAGTGACCTCTTCAGTCTCAGCTGACTGCAGGTTTCCCCAAACCTTATAAACAGTACATGTGCATAATGACTGAAACCAGCCCACAGAAGGAACAATGGGCTGTGAGGTCAGTTCCTTCATCATTTTCATGCAAATTCTCATGACCATTGCTCAACAACCACTGATCAATGGCCATGAGTACCATTCACAGAGAGTTGGGGAATGGCTGCAATCACAGCATTGTAAGATAGTGAAAGATGTACCCTTAGGCCCCCTCCTCGATTGAGAGATGGTCTTTCCCTTTTCACGTAAATGGCCTCCTTGACTCCGCGCTCAAACCAGCGTTCCTCCCTGTCCAGGATGTTACATCCTCATCCTTGAAAGAGTGTCCACTGGCCTGTAGGTGTGAATAGACTGCAGAGTCATGGCCTGACGAGGTTGCTCTTCTGTGTTGTGCCATCCGCTTCGCCAGAGGTTGTTTGGTTTCCCCGATGTATAAATCCTGGCAATCCTCCTGGCACTTAACAGCGTACACTATGTTACTCTGTTTGTGTCGGGGGACCCGATCCTTGGGGTGGACCAATTTTTGCCGCAGCGTGTTTTGGGGTTTAAAAGCCACAGAGACCCGGTTTTAGAAAAAATGCGTCTCAACTGCTCTGATACTCCTGACACATACGGGATCACTACAGGTTTTCGCCTGGGCAGTGGTTGTCTTTCTCTGCTAGATCGGCTGGAGCTTTCTTTTGGCGCCTTCCCAGCTGTGACAAACGTCCAGCTAGGATAACCACATTTATTCAGGGCCTTCTTGATGTGATGTTCTTCTGCTTCCCTGGCCACTGTGTCTGTGGGGATGGTGTTCACTCTGTGTTGTAGTGTAATTTAAAGTGCAAAAAGCCTTCTTCAGATGTGTTTTCTTTGCTCACCAATAATTAGCCATTAGCTAGTAGTGTCCTTTGGTTCAAACTGAGCTTACATCAAAGGCTGGAGTCTTGTTCTCATTCTGAATAATGATGCAGACAAAGTATATTGTGCTTTCTTTGTGATTTTTTTATGTTTAAATTGTTTTTTTGTTTTTTGTTTTTTGCTGATTTTTGTTTTCTTTTTTGGTTATCGGGGAGCAGAAGCAGTCTCTTCTCTACTTTCTTGCTGATTTAAGAAAACCTGAAGGTAGACTCAATGAGTCTGAAAGGCCGCTTAGCTGCAAGCAAATTATTGAGGAGAAGAGTGAGCGACAAGTGAAAGCAGACAGAATCAGAGCTGAAAGGACCTGCATCTTGGGTCCTTTTTCCTGCCTGCCTGCCACACAGCCAGCCGTGACAGAAAGGTCCTCAGCATCACAAGAAATGGTAAAAACAGCCCGGTTTAAAATATATAGATGTTATGGCCAAAGGAGGAGATAGCACTAATATCAAGACAAGAAAGCTCTTTGCCATGCAGAGAGAGTCACATCCCAAGTCAAGTACCCTGAGATTGTACACTAAGTGGAAGTAAAGAGATCAAGGACTAGGGAGTGTCAAAACCACTGACCAGGATGAAGAGGAAATGATAGACACATTCTATCAGTGGCTGGACAAAGCTGTACTGAAAGACAGCACAGAGGCACTAATCATGGCAGCACAGGATTAAGCTCTAAATATAAGAGGCTGGGGTCTATCATACACGCAGGACCCCAAGTGCATGATACTAGCAAGCAAAGTGTACATGGAACGCCATAAACAAGTGGCTGGCATGGTATACAGGAACATTTGTGCCGAGCAAGGTCTGGAAGTCCCGAGGTCAAAATGGAAGACACCCCCTAGGGTGGTCGAGAATGACTGAGCTAAGATCTTGTCGGACTTCCAGATACAGAAAGACAAACTGGTGATGGCTAACCAACTGGACATAGTAGTTGTAGACAAGCAGAGGAAGATGACCATAGTGATGTAGCAACATCAGGAAAAAGGAATGCTGAGTGCATGATGAGTGCTAATGACTAAATAGAGTGCACCTGTGTGTAATCCAATGTCAGTACAAATACAGCTGCTCTATAACGGCCTCAGAGGTTGTCTAAGAGAATATTGGGAGCAACAACACCATGAAGGCCAAGAACACACCAGACAGGTCAGGGATAAAGTTATTGAGAAATTTAAAGCAGGCTTAGGCTGCAGAAAGATTTCCCAAGCCTTGAACATCACACGGAGCACTGTTCAAGCCATCATTCAGAAATGGAAGGAGTATGGCACAACTGTAAACCTACCAAGACAAGGCCGTCCACCTAAACTCACAGGCCGATCAAGGAGAGCGCTGATCAGAAATGCAGCCAAGAGGCCCATGGTGACTCTGGACGAGCTGCAGAGATCTACAGCTCAGGTGGGGGAATCTGTCCATAGAACAACTATTAGTCGTGCACTGCTAAAAGTTGGCCTCTACAGCAGAGTGGCAAGAAGAAAGCCATTGTTAACAGAAAACCATAAGAAGTCCTGTTTGCAGTTTGCCACAAGCCATGTGGGGACACAGCAAACATGTGGAAGAAGGTGCTCTGGTCAGATGAGACCAAAATGGAACTTTTTGGCCAAAATGTAAAACGCTATGTGTGGCGGAAAACTAACACTGCACATCAATCTGAACACACCATCCCCACTGTCAAATATGGTGGTGGCAGCATCATGCTCTGGGGGTGCTTCTCTTCAGCAGGGACAGGGAAGCTGGTCAGAGTTGATGGGAAGATGGATGGAGCCAAATACAGGGCAATCTTGGAAGAAAACCTCTTGGAGTCTGCAAAAGACATGAGACTGGGGCGGAGGTTCAGCTTCCAGCAGGACAACGACCCTAAACATAAAGCCAGGGCAACAATGGAACGGTTTAAAACAAAACATATCCATGTGTTAGAATGGCCCAGTCAAAGTCCAGATCTAAATCCAATCAAGAATCTGTGGCAAGATCTGAAAACTGCTGTTCACAAACGCTGTCCATCTAATCTGACTGAGCTGGAGCTGTTTTGCAAAGAAGAATGGGCAAGAATTTCAGTCTGTAGATGTGCAAAGCTGGTAGAGACATACCCTAAAAGACTGGCAGCTGTAATTGCAGCAAAAGGTGGTTCTACAAAGTATTGACTCAGGGGGCTCAACAATTACACACCCCCCACTTTTCAGTTATTTATTTGTAAAAACCTTTGAAGTCATGTATGATTTTCGTTCCACTTCTCATGTGTACACTACTTTGTATTGGTCTTTCACGTGGAATTCCAATAAAATTCATGTTTGTGGCTGTAATTTGAAAAAATGTGGAAAAGTTCAAGGGGGCCGAATACTTTTGCAAGCCACTGTATTTGTTTAATATGTGCGTTGAAGGACATGTCCTGGTCAAAAATGACTCCAAGGTTCCTCACAGTGTTACTGGAGGCCAAGGTAATGTATGGTGGCCCTGAAGTGCAAACCACAAAAACAAATCACAAAACGCACAACAAATTGAAAAGCGCAAAAACAAATTGAAAAGCGCAAAAACAAATCTCTTAACGCAAAAACAAATTGAAAAGTGCAACAACAAATTCACTTACCGCAAAAACAAATTCACTTAACGCAAAAACAAATTCACTAAACGCAAAAACAAATTGAAAAGCACAACAACAAAAACCAAACCGGAAGAGGTAGGTACCAATGCTGCAACAACAGGCATCACTGATTGGATGATGGATCCGGTAGCCTTTTGAACCGGAAGTTGTTCTGCCGAACGTGGTTATGAGAAAGAGCAGTCAACGGCTGTATCCCAATTCAGGGTCTGCAGCCTTAAAGTAAGCAGCCTCAACGATCCTCAAGGGCCGCGTACTCAAAGACCGCTAAGGCCGGAAGTGCGAGGCTTGTGAAATGGGACGGTCTAGCCTCCGTCGCGCTGCCCAGGTTGCCTAGCAACCATAACACCAACCGCTGGAAACGTTTCATACAGCTTTGACGAAAATGAAGGAGAACATATTTTGTTCGTGTGTTTGTTTCTACACGAGCTTTGTGTGATTTAATAAGTATCTGAGGCTGAGACCACAGGACTGTAAAATATGATTGCTGGCCTTCATATCTGTACTGAACAGTCATTTAAGATTAGCTAGTAAATAACAATTAGCTAATGTTGTTCATGAGACTAAAGTCAGTGTAAATATGATATGGCCAATATTATAGTTCTTATATTAATCATAAGTTATTACAGCAGTAAGTTTGAACTCTCAAATCAAATCACTTCTATTGTCACATCACATGTGCAGGTACACTGGCACAACACATGTGAATGAAATTCATGTGAGTGAACTCTGTGTCTAATACTGAGCTTCAGTAAAGATTCAAGTTGCAATTATTTATATGTCCTATCACCTTAAATCTTCACTCAAAGACAAGTATCTTTGACAGTGTATATGTAGATGTATTAGATATAAGAGACAAATATTGTCCGTGTAATATGTTGGTATTACTAAATTTGGCTCAATGCTTACATATATGTGTAAAAAGAAAATGTACGAGCTGTGATAACTGTTGCTGATAACATAAAGAGTAGACTGATATATTAAATATTCCTTTATTGGGTGAGAAAATCAGACCATGTCATAACTGCTTTAAGTCATACAGAATAGATATCAGAGCCTTAAACAGGCTGACTTCTGCTAAATGGGTCAAACTGGGCAGAAAGTATACAAACACATAACATCCTTATAGAATATGATGTAACACTATAGATCAACTTACCTCAGAATATATAAAGCATATAAACAATTACAGCAATATGATGCAACAAACACAGCAGTGCTACTAATCCAAAATACTCAAAGCTTCATAGAACTGAAACAAACATTTATTTTTAGCTCCATTCTGCTGCTGATACATACTTTAGGTTTCTGAATATTAAACTTGTTGCTGCCTTTCATAGTGTGTAACTTGAAGGCCCTGAGTACTTTCTCCCACACTGAAAACACTGGAATGATAAAATTATCTGAACATTACCTAATAAGACTGATTCAGGACAGACAATTAGTTATGTTAAACTTTCCTAGCAGTCCTTCACAAACAGGGAACAGTCTGTCTATTCTCTCCATCTGTCAGCTGCTGCTGGCTCTTCCTCCTCCTCTTCCTCACACACTGCTGAGTTTGTCCTGGTGGATCATCAGGGGTGCAAAGCCTCACAGATGATGTGCAGCAGTGGGTCCCTCAGTCTGTCCTCACTCTGGACACTTGCAGTCGTCACACATGGAAATCAAATGTGTGATAAGCTGCAGGATTCAAACACAAGTGTAACTTATAAATACATGTTCATACTTTTATTCCACAATCAGAGAGAAAGAAACAGAGAGAGAGTGCAGGACAGACAGACAGGTGACAGTCTCAGGTGTATACACTGCTACAAAACAGCACAAGAGAAGGAGGATTTAGTGTTTGTGTTATTATGAGTGCTAAAGAAGAAGAGTTCCCAGATGGTACAGTGGACACATGTGTGACTCCTGTGATTAAAGCATCTTTCTTTCAGCTTAACGAGTGAACCGTCAGCTCGTTCAAACACACGTTAAAGTCCGTTTGGCTCGACACCACCGAACAGAGGCAGCAATATAACATAGCTAACATTAACAGTGCAGTGAATCCTGCTTGTGCCGTCATATTCAGGACTGCAAACCAAGCAGCATCACTGACTTTCAGCTTGTTGTGTTTGTGGATATATGACTGACTTTAATTATCCATAAAATCATCAGATTCTCTGTAAGATTAAGGTCAACTATTGTATTATTATATTTTAAATGCTTTAAAACCAAGTAAACGCTGAAAGTACAAACATCGCTAATGGCAAATAACTTTGCCGACATGTGGCCAACAGTAATGTTTTAATGTTCCTCATTATTAAACATTTGCACATAAATAAGTGACATCATATTCAGTACTTACCTTTAACAGTTTACTCTTCGGCCGCTCCGCTTCTGCCGTCTGCGGCAAAGTTATCCACAGTGACTGCTGCGCTATAAATTGTGGGATATGTTGGGCCACGAAGTCTACACCGCCACAGCCTTAAAATTCAGTGAAATGAAGGCCGAATTTGAGGGCCGCATTTCGAGCAGCCTTTGAATTGGGACAGCCTTCGGCGCACCGCTGTGACGTAATCGGCCTTAAAATGCAGCCTTTAAGGCTGCATTTTAAGGGATACAGCCAACATGTTTTGGGATACAGCCAACATGTTTTGTCCAAGTTGTGGAAAAAAGTTGGTAGAGCAGTCACCAAACTTCCGAACAGAACAACTTCCGGTTCAAAAGGCTACCGGATCCATCATCCAATCAGTGATGCCTGTTGTTGCAGCATTGTTACCTACCTCTTCCGGTTTGGTTTTTGTTTTTGCGCTTTTCAATTTGTTGTGCGTTTTGTGATTTGTTTTTGCGCTTTTCAATTTGTTTTTGCATTAAGTGAATTTGTTTTTGCGTTAAGTGAATTTGTTTTTGCGCTTTTCAAATTGTTTTTGCGCTAAGTGATTTGTTGTTGCGCTTTTCAATTTGTTTTTGCGCTTTTCAATTTGTTGTGCGTTTTGTGATTTGTTTTTGCGCTTTTCAATTTGTTTTTGCGTTAAGTGATTTGTTTTTGCGCTTTTCAAATTGTTTTTGCGCTTTTCAATTTGTTTTTGCGCTTTTCAATTTGTTGTGCGTTTTGTGATTTGTTTTTGTGGTTTGCACTTCAGGGCCACCGTAGTAATGCCATCCAGAGTAAGAATCTGGTTAGACACCATATTTCTAAGATTTTTAGAGCTAAGTACAATAACCTATTTTTTTATCTGAATTTAGGAGCAAAAAATGAGAGGCCTGTAACATGGTAGACTAGTGTGCCTGTGTTAATTCAGCTCCATATTATTGTGTGAAGTTGCACTGGGCTGGGAGTGGTTGTGTGTGTGTCACATTTTTGGTGAGCCAATGGCTGTAATGGGGTTGGGCTAATTAGAGGCAGGTGTACTTGATTGCACTGATACACTGGTCTACTTATAGCCCACACTACAAACACTGCTGTGTCATTTTGTCTCTCTGTGCAGGTATGTTATGTGATGAAATTGGATATGTTTGGGATGGATGGATTTTGCGCTATGACTTCTATTGTGAACGTGTCGTTTTGTCTCTCTGTGCAGGCCAGGGCCTAATATATGCCACAGCCTAAGGGCAGCAGAGTTGCAGAGGCTGGAGTGACAACTGGATATATGCTTGCAGGGTGGTGGGTCTCCAAGGACAACTTCTAACCCTGTTAAAGGCAACACGTGGAGTGCAACTGGCTGTGTGGCATAGCTGGCTCTGGCCTTAGGACTGTGTGTTTTATTTGATTCATAAAAGGGACACTGGACTGTTTTATATTTTATCTCTTGATTACTTTTGTCAATAAATTATCTTTTAGAATTTTATTGACTGTCATCATTTTGCCCACGACTGAGACGGTTGGTCAGACCTAGGAGCTTTCTTTGGGTGTGTTACAGGCCATCCAAACTTTATGTGTTTAAGACATTCCTGGAGTTTAACTAATTGAGCGTGTGCTATCTAGCTTCATGGATAAAGTTGGGTGTCAGAGACTGTGTTTGTGGAGTCTCCTCTTTTTGTTACTAACTGGGCTCAAAATTGGCGATAAACTGAGAAGACTTCACAGAAACAGCTTAACTTGCTCAGTTGATTTATTTTACATAGAATCCATTGACAATGGCCTCAGTAATAGTACACATTAGTGGAGAAATGCCCTGCACAGATTACTGTAAAGCACAATATGCTGTAAGAAGATGCGTGTCACAAATAACATTAAGCATGCTGACAAGCAGCCTCACAAAGAGATTCAAGAGAGAGAGATTACATGATCAGGCTTTGTATACTCTGGTCACTCCCACCTCCTCAGGTACAGTTGGATCATTAACAATCTAAGCTAGCACTGGAAGGAGGGGAAAACTGTGCAAAAAAAACAGTGCTACTAGGCCGTCATGTCAGTTATTGAGTATTTTGTTCATTAGTTTTAATGTTTCCGTAGCTAAATAAAGAAATTAAACTGAAAAGTAAAAGTAAAATGTATTCCTTATCTTCTGAAACTTTTTTTTTTTTGTGGCAACTTCAGGTCTGTCAGCGTGCTGAGGTCACAGAAACAAGAAAAGCAGCTTCAGACTTCAGAGTGTTGTTTACAGTTTTCTGTCATCATGATCTCCCCTGAAGTTTATCAAGCATTAAGTCCACAATACTGTAATGATGATTCTGACTTTGGTCATGGTTGCATAATATTTTAATAATATACAATTAATTCATATTTTTTATGTTAATCAAAAATTAACTTTGTGAAATTTGTATTTGAGAATGAAGAATGTGACAATATATTTTGGTTCAATATTTAATTCATTCAGATGCAATTGTTAAATGAAAGAAAAATATATTCTAATTTAGCAAACTAATTTATCAAATATATATATATATATATATATATATATTACTTTTAATACATTAATTTCACACCTGTATTGACAATACTATATTGTATTCATACAGAATCAGTTTGGTATCATTGTCTGTCTGTTCACTGATTGCTGAAACTAAGAGCTACTTTGATCTGTTTAGATCTAAAGTATCCAAAGTTGAGCTCTAATGTTTCTTCACCCTTGTGTGTGTGATATGTGATTTCCTACATGCTGGCAGAGCAGAGCGGCTGTTTGTGCTCACAGATGGTGACGGTGTGGAGAGACGGTGGTGTTTCCTCAGAAGAACTAGCAGAGTCACCAAGGGCACGAGTCCTTCTCACCACCTTGACTTGCTGACTGATGCTCATCTGCACTGCACAGAGGAAATCAACTAACCGAGGTTTGTCCAGTGCAGTGTTATGAAATGTATATTTGTTTTATGCTTACAGATATGTTTTTCTTGACAGAGGCTCTGCAGAGGTTAGACAAAGCAGAGAAAATATGTGCTTTACATTTTACTGTGATTTATTGAGATATTTGTTGCCTGATGTTTAGCAGGAATGGAGAAATGGAATCAAAGGGAGATGTTTTTGATGTTTTTGTAATGATGTAAGTAAACCTTCAATATTATTTATTTTCTTGGTTATATTAGGAGTGTTTCTGAGTGAGGGAGAGAGGAGTCATCATCCAGGTAAAGTGACGTGGATCAGTGGATACACTTGTCTCCCCTTTAAAGGAGATACTCTTAGAGAGAGACGATCCGAGTCATCCTTAAATGTTAGTGCTTTCAAATACACAAACATTTTTAAAGGACAAAAACGAACATCCAACTTTGACTGTAACACAAAATAAATCTTTGCATGTGTGTTTTCAAACTCTCAGATGGGCAGGATATCAGTCTTGGACTGTCTAACCTGCCGGAGCAGCACTGAATGATCACCACACATGAGCATGTTCCTGCAACATTCAGCATCTGATCTGCCATCTGTGTGCTTCTGCTTTTGGTAAGTAGAGTTAACTAACTACAGTAACTATAAACACATGCCATCCATTTCTAACAGCCTGGTTACTTCCTGTCAGTTATTTTAGAAACCATGTGGTCACCTGACCTAACACTGTTTCTTCTTCTTCCCCTTAATGTTGAAGTGTCAAATGTCAACCAGCTGGAGAGGAAACTACACCAGTGTACTGGGATGTTTCAGCAACACCTGCCAGATGCTGTTCCTTCATGGTGACATCACCAGAGACAGCCCCGCCCACCTCAGGACCTCGCCATTGATCATGATGATTATAATGATGACAGCGAGCGGAACTAAGACTGTAAAAATCCACGACCAGAATGTTTAGATGCTTTCTAATTATTAATGAATACTGAGAGCCTCTTTCTGTGTTTTGTCTGTTTTGGGTTTTTTTTACCTCATTTGTTACTAACAAAGTTCAACAAACTCACACAGTTTACATTCTGTATGTTTCCATCTTTACCAGCCACACTCTTAACTGCAATTAAGAAAACAAACCGTAGAAATCGTTGCTTTTCTCTTTTGTAATTGATGATAATTCAGTGAATATACTGCGCTGCTTCCTTTTGTTTCGTCTCACATTGCTTTAAGTTTTTCAGTGTTCAGTTATTTTTTACTGCTGTTTGAATTCTCTGTATGTTTGACCCTGTAGACTGTTTAATGGACTGCTTGTCTTCCTGTTTGTAACCGCCGCCTGTTTTTGACTAAAGATTTGGATTTCTGACTTTAACACAGCCTCTGCGTGTCCTCCCTTTGTGTCCTCTTCCTCTGTGAATGTGTTGCATGTGTCAGATTCATTTATTAACAGCTTTCCCACAGTCAGTTGCATCAGCATTCATTCACAGCACATTTCAGAAGGATTCAGATTAATACAGTGATCTTATAGTCAGAATTATCCTGACAGACTGCCACTGTAAATTATCTTTCATCAGGTCAATTTTAAAGTTCAGTATTTCAAAGCAGGAGTTATGAAGAATCATATTGGCATTAGGACTGTAACAATATGTACTTACAAAGTCAAAGTTTTTTAATTATGCTAGAATATTGGAAGACAATCAACTTTTAGTGTTTTCTGCATATTAATTATACTGAAATAGAGATGGTGACCATAACTGTACAGAAGCACTAAACAACTGACAATCTAACAAACATTATTGGCCTGAGCTGTCATGCACAGTGAGTCTGATCCTGTGCTGTGAGAGTCTGATAAGCATGTTTCTGGTCAGTTTGGAAGAAATAATATCACAATGTTGATCTTTTTTCAATATTCCTTCTCTTTTACAACATAAACTGTGATCAAAGCTACTTATGTTCACAGCATGTAATAATAGTGACAGTCCAGGGCATTGTGGTCTGTTGAGCTAGGGTTAGGGTTAGCAATTCAGACATATGTAATCAATATTACTCTTGCTGGAACAAACGCCTAGGAATTTATATTATAATTCATGAAATATTCAAATTCAGTATCAGTCGTTTTATATTATAACCACGTATCCACCCAGGGTCATGGTGGGGCAGGGCTCTGTCCTGGGATGCTTGAGTGAAAGGTAATGTACACCCTGACCAGGTATCCAGTCTGTCACAGTTGTTTTCAATATTTGGTTCTAAAATATGAGTGAAAACAAAAATCCAACTAGGATTCTTGCATATGATGGATGAAGTCTGTCTTTGACTGTATTGTCCAGCTGATCCATCAAACCCCCAGCAGGTGAACCTTATTCATGACATAACACAGTAACAATCTAAAAAATTAAACAGCAACAGTCTAAATCTAAAGTGCATTCTAAACTCCTCTTCAATAAACTATATAGATGTGCAGTGAGTCATTCAGGACTGTAAAACGTGAACTACAGAACCCAGAGTCTTCATCATTAAATCTCTGGTTGCTTCATTTTTCTATCCTATATCAGATACTTTAAAGGTTTTAGTAAAGTTGCATTCTCATGGTGAGGCAAAGTGTTTTATGTGTGTGTGCGTGTGTGTCATGAACGGCTGTAAAAGCCCTTTAATTAAAGAACAAAGCGGGGTTTGAGTTCCTACGGCGGACAGCTAATAACAGGAATCGGACGCGCGGTCCACCCTAGTCCACAGCAACCACCATAGCAACAGCCTAGCATGTCTTTAAAAACATATTCTGTCTTCATAACTATCAAAAACGTGAAATGATTTGCAAAGCGTGAAAGTGTTGCAGAGAGCTATGGCGGTATCTTTGGAAGCTGTTTACATATACGATGTAACCATGGAGACAGTCAGTCACGTGAGCTAGCGGTGCATGTTTACTACAGTGAATAAGGTGATTGCGTGCACAGCGTCCACACGCTGCAGAGGGTAAAGACATTACTTCAATATTGTTTTATATTTATATATATTTGCCTTCTGTTGACCATCACCTCAGGTTCACCATTACAGTTTCAGCATACAAATGTCTAAATATGAACACATTAAAAAAACTCATGTCTCAGAAATAAGCACAGCTGTTCATGTTTGTCATTATAGTTTTATTTGTAAGAAAATTGTGAACTTCAAATTGTGTATCTAATCAAAGAACATTTGACAAGTCTGAGTCATTCCTTTGCCCTATGAGAGCTGGAATAAATATATATCCTGACAGTTACAGTTGAAACAGTAGAGACAGGTAGAAATGGGCTCAGATTAATCTTTGCTTAGTCAGATACCTCCTGTGTTCAGTCCATCATATTAAAAAACAAACAATAGCACGATCCGTGTGAGTTTGCATCCATTTCCAAATCGTAGTCAAGCAGCCCAGTCTCATAAATAGGTAACAGAAATGTCTCTAATGTAGACGTGTACAGTATAGTGTAAGCATTAAAAGATCATAAAGGAAACACTAACATTTATGTGAAACTAATTGTAATAAAAAATGAACAGGTGATTTATAGATTTAAAAAGAAAGAATCTGAAAACAACACTTTTTTGGTCTAAGTGGTCAAAGTAGAAAACAGAACTGATGTTCAAGAACAAACCGTAGCTGCACTAATATTACACATCTCCATTGTTGTGGTGAACAATGTTGCTTTTAAAACCACATGCAGTGTGTGACCATGAACGCCACTTCGCTGAAGCATTTTTCTTCTTCTTCTTGCCATCAGAATGGAAGCAGACAGAGCACGAGCTGCTTTGATCTACTGAAAGGAAAAAGCAGAACATCTGAGCTGAAACCATTAAGATAGAAACAATAATTCAATGCAGTGTCTCACATAGCTTAGCCTGTTACAACTGTTGATACAAGCTAAATATAGTTAAAACACAGTGTCAGGGAACTCCAGTGTGGGAACTAGTGGCTTTAGGTTTGTAGTCATTTAACTTTCATCCATTCATCCATTTAATTCAGGAGGAAGAAATGTCAGGTTGGTGCAGGCTGGTTACATGCATTTGCTCCCATGCTGTCTTTAACTAAATGACTTGGTTCACTTTATGGCTGGGCTGTATGTGAGGTTATATCATGTTATTTGGGCAGGAGTACCTGTCCCCTGTTAGGCTTAGAAAGTTTCTCCAAGGGTTTCTCCATAAGCAGAGCTTCTAACTGTTATAGCTTTTAGCACATCTGTAGCTGTGCAGGCTGACAGGTTTTTGATGGCTCTTTTTACCCCACACTGGTTGTGTGTAAATAGCCCCACTAGTTCTTTTGGGTTGCAGTTTACTTGGGAGGAAGGGGTGGGTCTGCCAGGACTAGATGAATAACAATTATCTGGCATACATAAATTTCATAATGCATGCATATATCTCTATCAATTAAACCTGGCCTGAGAGCTGCCATTTTTTACATTCAGTTGTTTCTCTTAGAAATTTTGGATCTAAATAATGAATGTGTTACAGTTAAAGTGACACTGGTCAGTGTAAATGGCTCATAGGGACACAGAAACCTTTATATTAGATACCATCACCTGACATCGAGTGTCAAACAATATCAAAGCTGTAAAAGCTGTTTACAGTCAGAATTTATAAAAACTATGATTGTAAATAAATTCAAACAAGTGAGCTTTTCTCTTTGTGCTGAATATCAACACTGTGACTTCTTAGACTGTAAGCTTTACTTCAGCACAGTTGTAGAAGTCGTCACTCCAAATGTCTTTTGATAACAAGAAAAAAATACCTTTTCAGTCCACGGCCTGAAGTTCTTCTCCAAACATCTTCTGCCATCGGCTTTGTCTGCTGGTTTGAAGACAATAAACCACAAAAAAGATGATTTAGTCACTTTGTCTGCATCATGCAGCTCGAATGTGTTGTGTAACGATGTTGAATAGCCGCTGTTATCCCTCTGCTGTGTCAGTAGGATTGTACTGTACAGCATCTCATTGATATGTGAGGAATGCTAATGTAACACGATAACAGACGTCTGGTCTTACATCATTAAAATATAAGGAGCAGGAGATATTTAGATATTTTTATTATATTTTATAGATGACAGATATTACTAAATAGATAGAATTTACTAAATAGCTGGATGAACATGAAAAATATGTCCATAATCACAAATGACCATGAGAGCCAGTAGAATTAATTCAACTAAACACTCAAAAGACGTCCTTAAATGCTCTTTAAGTGGCAGAACAAACAAACAAACAGTTAATCGCTTACTTGAGATGAAATCTGCTCAGCTACTTTGAAAACAGCTTCTAACTGGTTCCTCCTTTAACAGGATGACTGCTCAGGGGTAAGGCCATCATGCAGTCCAGCAACCTTTATGGTCCTGCTTTGATTCACCAGGAACTATTAGGGAAACCTTTCAGCGCCTCCTGTGAAAGACACAGGCATAAACATACAAACATTTATTAACATGTTCCACAGTCTTCCAGTTTGATTTTCTCATCCTGTGGACAACAACGTACAGAGATGCAGGTTTATGTTAACTTTTGTAAGGTTTCTTTACTGAACATATCCAGCTGCAGCTCCACTGTGATCCTGAACTGGATAAGCACTTAAGAAAATGTGTCAATAAATGGACAAACATCAGCTTACTATATTTATCCAAACAGACTGGACCAATAATGCTTCACTGAGTTAGAGACTTTAACAGTCTCTTCTATGTAAGAATGTCTCGTGATAGACCTGCAAACTTGACAACAAAGGTTTTTCAGACTACATGTAGCTGTCCTCTATGTCAGCTCACACATTTACATTCATGTCACACTTATTTCTGCTTTCCCATTTTTATCATTATTACTTACTTTTTGATTAGATACCTTGAGTTTGTAAATGATCAGATTACATAATTGGGATACAATTCAATACAATTCATGTATCCAATTCAAGGTCGCGGGAGGATGAAGCCTATCCCAGCTGATACAGGACAAAGACAGGCTGCCAGTTATCGCAGGGCTAAGACAATACGTGTAACAGAAAATCCACTTAAATGTTTGATATTTCTAATAATAATCATAATTATGACTATTAATTAAAATATTATTTAAAGGTTTCTTTATAAATACATTTCGATTTTTTTTTATAACCCCTAGAATATAAACCTGAGCTGTTTCAGATTCTGACCTCTGACCTCAGTGACCAGGCTGTGTCCTCACTGCAGCTCCCTCTTCACACTGACAAATGAAACTTCTGTGGAAGAAAAATCTGGAATTTTTTTTATTTCCAATCCACTTAAACTATTAAGGATTAAGCAACAGTGCTCATCTTTGCTCTTCTGAAATCTGTGTTAAACAACAGCAAACATAGCTTTACACACCACCAGCAGCCATAATGCTAAATTTTAATCTTCAAATGTTTCTGAGCCGTCTTCAACCTGCTTTTAACACAGAAAAGTCCCACAGTCAATGCAGCCTGACTTTATCCTAAATGTTTAGCACACACAGAGACACAGAGGGACTGTTTAAAGTTTAGTGTTAACCTGAGTCACTGTTCATTTACAGTATTACAGAGTCTGGCAGTCTTTGCATGATGTCCACGTCACTGTAAGCTTCTAGCTGACTCTCAGGTGTGACAGGTGTGCCAGCAGGAAAGAGTAATAATAACCTGCATCCTGAGGTTTGTCATGCAGGATTAAAGGAGCCAGGCTTTGTTCACACAGCTAGGATTGTATTTACACTGACCCTGGGTCAGTACAAGTATCATACAGTTTAAACGAAGCACTGAAACTTGCACATATTTATAACAGATGCATTGAAGCTAATCGAGATATTTACTGTTAATCTGTGGCTGCGATTAATCACTTTACTGGAAACTTTATTAACTAGTAACTTCATCAGTCATGACAGAAACTAATATTTCTGTGCTAACATCGTTTAAACAGTAACAGCTTTACTACAATATAAGCTAACGTTTACACCGTAACTTTAAGCTAGCACCATAAAGACGGTAAAACACGTAATAATATCTACAAATGCATCTTAAAGCTGTTATATTAGCACTCGCTGTATTACTATAACCACATTAACATTATTGACACTCGCTGACTTTTAATAGTCATTTTATAAATGCTGTCCGTTTAAATGGTCTTACCTGTAACACTGCTGTATCCACCGGATTCCAGCCAGAGTGGATTCTGGAGTCTTCCCACGCTCCAGTTACTGATCCTCCATCTGGATGGATGATAACAACCTTCTAAACAATCTAGCAGGTGGAGATGGCCCACATCTATGGGACTGATTTCTGCTAATAACGCCTGATGGACTGAACATCCGAAGCGGGTGAATAAAGTCACCCGGTCGCTAGCTGTGCCATTACCCAGCATACACCTCTCCCTCCATAAATGCAATAAACGATACAAAAGTAATGGCCTATAATTAATTTATCTGCTGTATCTGCTGTTTCTCAGGTAGTTGCTTACATTATATAATATATTGTGTTCAGTACACGTCACTACAATGTGATTTCGGAAATGTATAAATATACGGACAACAGGCTCTTCGGCGGCAATAAACAACGTTTAGGGAGCAGCATAGTATTCAATGAGAGGACCCTGCACGTCAATTCTCGACGCGAGGGGGGTACCCTGCGCGTCGATAAGTGAAGCAGAGGGAGCCTGACCATGCGTCACACATTTGACGAGTTGGGAGTGAGAACGTGTTGTACAGGCTGAAGAGGAGGGAGACCTTCCAGCATGTTATTGTCAAGGTCAGCGGTGGCAGACCATGGAGTTGTGGGGAAAGTAGGACACAAATGCAGGACTCTCTGATGAATGTGTTTATTTACAGTGAGACAAATAATAACACAACAATAAATCCAGGACAACACAAAACCACATATTGCAGCTATTACAACAGCATACCTTTGTCAGAGAAGAGTAGAACTAAGGCCTTCTTCACTGTGTTTCAAAAGAAGCTTCATGAAGGGTGAAGGGAGCAAAGTTATGCTTCACAAAAAGAGTTGAAAGGCCTCCCAAACTCATACTGACTGTGTGAGATGCATCTCATTCCAAAGACAAACATGTGACAGTCTTATGAAGTTAAAGAGCTCTGGCTCAGGCTCTGCTTACAAGCTGCACATTAGTTAAAAACCATAAATAAAATTTAAAAACCATACAATAAACAGACAAAGAAATACATATAAATAACAATAAAATAAATACATAAATGAAAAAAGAAGATAAAAATAAATCAGTATATATTACAACTGTGAGTGAGACTGAGCCTGTGCAGACGCCTGTGTGTCAGGAAACTTCATCTTCATCCTGCTGTGGGGTCAAGTGATCGGTTACTGAGGAATTTACTTAGTACAGCGGAAATATGAGATTAGAAAGGAAACACAACTCACAGTGTGCACGTGAACACACATACGTATTCAGACCACCTTCACTTTACTGGCATGAGTTATGTTGTTTGCTGAACCAGTTTCCAGTTTGCATTGTGTGCCAGTATTCTGGTCTTGTCCCACAGGGAGGCCCCGGGGCAGGCCCAAGACAGGCTGAGAGATTATATCTCTCAGCTGGCCTGCCGGACAAGCTGGAGGAGGTGGCTGGGGAGAGGGAGGTCTAGGCTTCTCTGCTTGGACATTCTACCTGCTTCCTGGTCTTGGATAAGCAGAAGAAGATGGATGGTTATTCAGCCAAACGGGAAGCAGATGGTTCTTTTTACCAACAAAAGGGAAGCTGCTGCTGATGATAAAGGAAGCTACATCGTTTATATACATGAATGCACAGAGGATAAAACTGAGAGAACAGGAGAAGATAAGTTATTAAACCAGCTCTCTGACGGGTCAAAACCAGGTCTGCTCTCATGTGATGTGTGCACAGTCTGCTCTGAGTGTTGGTACTGTGTAGATAAACTCAGAGCAGACACACAACATGATTCCGACTGCAGCTGTTTTGAATCCACGTGATTTCATTTATTATTAAGTTGTTGTTCATTAACAAAATTCCAAGAGCAAAAAAGAAAGTCAAACAGAAGGTTTTACTGTTTTACTGCAACATAACAGTCTAACAGCCGGGTGGGAAGTTTCCAACATTTCCTGTCTGGTTTCAGTCATTATAAACATTTTAATGACATAAAGATCACTGTGTGTGTGGCTCTGATGGATTAACAGAAGCTTTGCTGCTGAACTGTGTTTGAGCTTCATGCAGCGCAACTTTTAACTCTCCATTGTCACCAAGCTTTAAATCTCATCCTCCTGAGACATTTCCACCATCAGGTGATGTTGGATGACCTAATCTCATTCCTGCTGGATTATTTATGAAACACAGCAGTGACTCTGAGTCAACATTAGAGCTCACTGGATTCATTCAGATGTCAGTGTAAGTGAGGAAGCTGTTTTTTGCACCTCAGGGCCACCAAATAAAAGAGTTACATAAGTTTTTTGTGAATGTAGGGACACCGGATCGTTTTTCTTTTTGTTTCATTTGTACTAAAGTAAAATTGTTGGGAGTTTTCTGAACTAAAGTTAAGCTGAAATATATCACAAATATATAAAGAGAAACTGAACTGAAACAAAACTTGTTTATATTTGTTGTATATCTGACATTCACAACGTGTCAGAGAAATACAGAAACAAAGTCAATAAAGAGTTTATGCTTCTTCTTCACTCTGGTAAATGTAATTCTGTCTATGAAGTGCCATAACATTGTCAAAATAGATGCAAACTGTTTATTAAGCACATTATTAGAAAGACCAGTAATATGTACATTGCTAGTAAATCGTTTTTGTTAACCCCAATAATCTGCAGTTACCACAGTTTGACCAGAGCAGAGATTAAATGCGAGTCAAGATCATTTAAAGCTCACCAGAGTTTTTAGTCTTCAGCAGGTTGAAGCTCGTTAATGTGCTGGCCTCCTGCTGTGCTTTCTTTATAAGCTGATATTTAACAATAAAAAAAATAATGCTGCGCTGTTAGTGCTCGTGGTATAGGTCTTAGCTGATCAGTGATATTTAAAGACAAACAATCATTATTGTGTATTTTTACTTATTTATTAAAACTTTATATCACACTTTACTTAGAAAAATGACGACATGAACAGTTTATGAACTTTTTTTTACATTTCCAAGACCTCTGATTTCCACGGCCTTGAGTTCAGAGCAGAAACTTATAAATCAGCTGTTTAGTATCTACATCCTCTGCTCTTCCAGGTAACTTTAACAAAGAAACTGCTGAGTTTGACTCTCTCAGCTTCCGCACTGATATAATTTAAACAGACAGTCTCCCACTCCTGTCTTCAACCCACTCACAGAGGAAGCGCCAAAACGCCGAAGTTCCAAAAATGGAGAGGTGCTCGACAGCGGACTCAACGTCATCTTCATCGCTCTGCGCCGTCCCCGAGGCGCTGCAGGGCGGGTATAAAACACTGTCAGTCCACGGAGACCTTCTCGAAAACACCATTCCTTCCCTTCTCTCCTCCTTGTTCCAGAACCTTCTGTGTGTCCTCAGAAATCCTCAGCAGGTTTTTATTTAGATTAACTTTTAGATTAACAGTGTTTGATCTCGTAAAACCAGAGACAGGTTCTCGGGATCAAAACATCGCCCGTGAAAACAATCAGACTGATCCACAGAGTGCCTGTTGCACCAATTTAAGAGCTGGCAGGGCGGCTGAAGCGCTTTCTGCGTGCACACAGAACATGTGGAACATCACCCACGCGGCCTTTACGGCTATGCTGTGGAACATGATCTGCGTGATTGTCGCCTCAGCCCACGAAGGTAAGTAGAAAACACGTCTAAGAGTTAAATTGTTTGTTCTCACTGAACGTTTTGCAGACAGTCTGCTGCTTGTTACGAGCTGCAGAGCCTCTTGAACACTTGTTAGATTTTACACGTTTTCAGTTCGTTTTTGTTTAATTTTTAACACTTCGAATCCAATCAGATTTCAGAAAATCAACGCCAGCCGAAATTTAGCTTTCAGAAGTATTTTTAATTATGTTTTTAGAAAGTTAGTGAGGTTGTAAGTGTTGTTACAACCACCAGAAGAATTGGTGAAACAGTATTTATGTTTCCTTTAAAGTGTTTTTGCTCTGGGTTTGCTCTGGTGCAAAGGAAAGTTATTGGTACACATACCAATGCTTTTTTTTAAAAAAAATCTCAGTGAGACAACCTGTTTAAATAAAGGATTCAGTGTTAATTTTAGCATTTTTTTTTGCCTCCATTAGGAATCACTGTCTTATTTTTTTTTTTATTTTTTTTTGCTGTGTGTGTGTGTGTGTGTGTGTGTGTGTGTACAGTGTACTAGATATTACGGTAAGAGTAACTGAGACCGAATTTCAGAATAAAAGCCTAACTTCAGATCACCAGTACACACCCTCACAGTGATACTCGAGTAAAGTTAGACTGGTTTTAGATTTCAAAATGAGAGCCCTGTGAAATTGCCAGAATGCATATATTATGTATTTGTTTCACCTCCAAATTCCATTAAAAGTAAACTTCCTGTTTATATGTTTATATGTAAAGCTTCAGTCTAAGTGAATGTTAGGTGAGACATAACTTCAGTTTATCAAAGAAATGCAGAAAATATGTTCCAACCAAGAATAAGCCAAGTAAAAAAAGAGTGCTTACCCCCAACAGCTGAAACTGTACTCTTTGCCTCAGAGCAACGACTTGATTGGCTTGTATGTCTAGTATGTTGTAGATGTAATTGGGAAAATTGCCATTTTTACTCATTCGGAGTTCTCGCAATGTTTTAGCCAATAATTCTTTGAGAGCCACGTCTCTCTGTGATAACAAAAATCACTGTGTGCCAAACGTCACTGTCGGTGTCAACTCTGCCTCCTGTGGTTCAGGGAGCTAAGAGGGCTTTTTAAGCTAAAACCATTTTTAACCTCTGCTTTGTGTTTTCATTCTTTCAGACCACAAAAACATCACAACTGAATCTGGACAGAACATCACTCTACCATGTCGAGCTTCAAACATGTCCTTCATAGCCATAGAGTGGAGCAGATTTGACTTAAAGCCAGAATATGTACTTTTAAGCCGTGACGGGCACTTTGACCCACACAACCAGCATTTATCTTTTGAGAATCGAGTTGATCTGCAGGACAGAAAGATGAAGGATGGAGACGTGTCTTTGATTCTGAAGAATGTGACGACTGATGACACTGGAACATACGAGTGTCATGTCTTCATGGAAGAAACACGCTCATGGAAATCCATCAGCATCATCTACCTGAGTGTTGATCCTCCAGGTGAGTGAGTAGAGTTGAGTGTGTGTGTGATCAGAGGTGAAGCTGCTTCCTGGTTGTTGATGTTTGTTTCTAAAGATGTTGATGAGACTTTGTAGAAAGCAGCTGACACCTCACACCTGTTTCTCACCTGCAGGTCCGCCAGTAGAGAATCGACCTGTGGGACTGATCATTGGAGTCATCGTTGGTCTGTCAGCTGTGGTGATTTTTGTGGCCTGTCTCATCTATAAAAATCCCGAAAAAAGACAAAACATATTTCTTGTTCCATCTTGTCACGAACGGATACGACATTGTTTCTGTAGACGAGCAGGGGCTCATGTAACATCGGCAGTAATATAATTTCCCTTCCCCTTCCCCTTTCATCCCCCTTCTTGAATTGCCACCTTATCGTGGTGGAGGGGTTTGTGAGCTCAGACGATCCTGGGAGCTGAGTTGTCTGGAGCGTTCAGCTCCTGGTAGGGTCTCCCATGACAAACAGTTCCCAGGTGATGAGCCAGACTAAGAGCAATTCAAAAAAACATTGTCCTGTTTGTACCAATCATGTGGACAACAGCTAAATCTGATTTAGCGACTTAGTGTTACCTAAGACATGATTGCGTATTATAAAAACCTGTGATAATGAAAGGACAATATGTAACTGTTAAATGTAATAAAATGAGTTAGACTTGAAACACGAGACCACAGAGTTCTGTGTGAACACACCAACATGTTGGCTGGTGTGGACCAGGTAAAGACAACATGTACTCATACAAATATCAAAGATGAGTAGCTCAATTACATTTTATGCAAAGGACAAGTACTCCAGCTGGCTTCTGTTGTTACCTGGTGTTACTTAAATATAATTGTATTGACAGTATTTGAATTTACTGACACAACTTCTTTTTTTACTGTTTACACGTCAAATCTGTATCAGGTATCCTGTAAATTCAGCTGTCATAATAACAGCACTGAAGGTAAAACAGCTTTCTATAGACTGGGACACTTCAGGCTAAATTATGTGTTCACTGCATCTAAAAAACAATAATGATGCTAATGGTTATTACTGTGTTTATTATCAGGTGATTTGTATGTTTATGCCATTAAAAGATGGAATCAAAATACTTCTAATGGCATTTATTGTACAGTTTTATTTATGTTTTATTGTTGCTGTGCACTGAAAGCAGCAGTTTGGGAATCAGATTGTTTAAAATGAACTTGATGCAAAAGTGTTTTTCTCTTCAGTACTTTGTGTGATCCTGATACTGACTGTGATTAGTGTGACTGGAGCCATGGTTGGTTTTCTGTCCTGCAGAACTGTTAATAAAAGCTGTTTGTTGCATGTTTGGTCTGTGTGTCTGGTCTCTCTGGTATCAGTAACTCAGATTATCAGTGGTTAACCCTTTGGCTGCTGGTTATTGGTGCTATTCTATCACACCAGAGAATACGAGGGAGAGAGAACCAGGATGTTTATACTGCAGTTGAATAGAAAGATGACACATCCAGGAAGTGCAGGGAAACATGAGGAAGATATAGATTTTAATGAAGGTGAGCTAAGAGACTTTATGAACTATAAGACCTCTTAACCAGTGAATCCACGGTTATTTAGTTTGACTAAAACTAGATGTGGGGAAAAAACCCAGAACATTCTGGTTAAAATACAAACTAAACTATTGGGGGGAAAAAATAAAAGTGATCTGTTTTCTTTCTTTTTTTAACTTCAAAAATTATTATTAACTACAATAGATATACAGAGGAAGTTAATTTTATTACCCTAAATTTTAAAAAAAAATCTGGAATTTTGAAAGTTAAGACTTTCAAATCACATGAGCCAAAAAAATTTTCACAACAGAAAATAAATAACAAATGTTAGAACTGAGAAATTTTACAATCCAATCATTTCAAATTTGATGCCTAATGTAAGTCTCAAAAATGTTCTTTTAGACAGGCAGAGACCCTCAAAAGACACTTTTGAAGTGGACTGTTTCAAAGTGGGAAAGACTTCTGTGTTCAGACAAATCCAAGTTTGACATTCCTGTTGGTAATCACGTACGCCACATTCTCCGAGCTAAAGAGGAGGGAGACCTAGAGTTCAGTTCAAAAGCCAGCATCTCTGATGGTATGGAGGTGTGTAAGTGCATACAGTATGGACAGCTTACATGTTTTGGATGGAACTATGAATGCTTAAAGTTCTATAAAGGTTTTAGAGCAACATATGCTCCCCTCCAGATGACTCAGGGAAGGTCTTGTTTGTATTTGAGCAGGACAACACAAAATCATATACTGAACCTATAGCAACAACATGACTTTGTCCGAGAAGAGTAGAACGAGCAGCTGTTTCCATTATCTAAGGGCTTCTTCACTGTGTTTCAAAAGAAGCTTCATGAAGGGGGGAAGGGAGCAAAGTTATGCTTCACAGCATCAACCTCACTGTGAGGAAAGAGAGTTGAAAGGCCTCCCACAATGACTGTATCAGATGCATCTCATTTCAAAGCTATGATGGTCTGATCCAGTTAAAGAGCCAGGCTCTGCTTACAAGCTGCACTTATCTTCATCAAAGACAACCTCAAACTATTCAGCTGCTAGAAACCTTTATCAAAGCAACACTAAAACTCCAGAAAGTCATAAGTTTGATGCTCAGACACCTTCAAACTGATTTGAAAAGAAGAGGACAGGCTACACCCTGGTAAACTGGCCCCTGTCCCAACTCTTCTGAGACCTGTAGCAAATTTGAAATGAGCTCATTTAGTGGATGAAATCGTAATTTTTTTCAGTTTAAACATGTGTTATGTTATTCATGTTAAATAAAATAAATAAAACATTGGTTAATTTTGTTCAAATTTAAAGAATGGCCCAACTATTGTAGAATTCAGGTTGTAGTTTTGTTTGGTAAAAATGTTTTAACTGCCTGATGAGGCACTGATGGGAGTGTTTACTGACTTATTACAACTGTGAGTCAGACTGAGCCTGTGTAGATGCCTCTGTGTCAGGAAACAACTTTAACCTGCTTTGGGGTCAAGCAATCAGTTACTGAGAAATTTGCTTAGTACTGCGGAAATATGAGATTAGAAAGGAAACACAACTCACAGTGTGCACGTGAACACACACGCATTCAGACCACCTTCACTTTACTGTCATTAGTTTTATGTTGTTTGCTGAACCAGCTTTCAATTCGGATTCGGGAGACAGACACTGTCTCTACTTTTAAGATTAGCCTTAAAACTTTCCTTTGTGATAAAGCATATAGTTAGGACTGGATCAGGTGACCCTGAAAGTGCAGGCTGCTGGGAGATTCCCATGATGCATTGAGAGTTTTACTCTTCAGTCATGTTTTTCACTCAATGTTCTTACACACAACTCTGCATTTAATTATTCGTTATTATTAATACATGGCTGTCTTAACCACTGTGGTTTTGTCCTGTCTTAGTCCCCTCATCCCAACCCAGTTACAGTTTTTCTCACTTTCTCCAAACCTACACATTAAAAATGCTGTTTTTTTCATAACTCAACTCCTGGGTAAAAGCCGTAGGTTCGTAAGTTGGGTTAGTTTGACCAAATATTGGTTCAAAAGTTGTGACTCAGGACTTCTTGATGCATGCTCAATCATCCAGGTAAGTAAATCTCACTCAATCTCAGCTGACTGCAGGTTTCCCCAACCTTATAAACAGTATTTTTGGCCGCCATGTCTGCAGCCTGCCAGGCACTCAAAGAAAGCTGGACTTCATTGAGATACCAGCTATTTGCTCTACGGAGGAGTCATATTAACAACATTCTCACTAGATTTTGTTCTTTTTACTTTTAATCTATTGTCTTGGCTATTTTACTAAGTCTCTGAAACGAAAATGTATACAAATGGCCCACTTATTATAAATTCCCTGGCAAATAAACGAAAGGAGAAATGGTTTGTGTATCAGGTACTATTTAGACTCAATCCTGTTGGCATCATTGTGTCCTCTATTTTTAATTAAATGCATATTTAGCTCAGGTTAATATCGATCTTCTAATATCTTGATCAGATTCCACGCACACTGAGTAAGTCATTATGCACATAAGACACGGCATCCACAGGAGTGCACAATAAAAACAAACACAGTCGGATAAAGTTTACTTGTTGACTCTGAGTCGTGTTGGTCAGAATTCGCTTATAATAATTTAAGACATTATCTCTTTTGGGTTTTCTTTTATATTTAGAAAAGAAAATAATTTAGTCTTTCGTTTAGTTGCTTTTCATTTTATTTATTTTCATAACTGTAATTAAAATCAAAGAAAATAGTTCTGCGCAGTCGGTGTGGGGATCTGACGTTTCAATATCAATCCGCAGACTGGTATAAAACCGCAGGAGCGCCAGAAACAGACTGTTGCTGTTCCGTCTGTGTTCTGTGTGTATAACTGAAGGTTGCACTAGTTTGGTCTTGAATTTTGAGTGCGTAGTCTTTTTTTCATAAAACCCGAAGCTCGTCTACACGATCAAATCAGGAGACATTGCCCCTAAACTATCGGACTGATTCGGAGAGTGCCTCTGTTCCACTAAATTAAGACTAAAAGGTCAGCCTTCTGTGTACGCACAGAACATGGATGACATCATCCGCACAGTCTTTACGGCTGTGCTATGGACCCTTGCCTCATCCCACGAAGGTAAGTAGAAACCACATGTTTAAGTTAGAAGGCTTTTGTTTTCTGTGTAAAAGTTTCTGTAAACGGCCTGCTGGTTCTTGGATTTGCAGAGTCTCTATTCACTATTTTTGTAACTATTTTTAGCTCTCAGTAACCAGAAGGCGAGCAGAGACGTGTGAATTATTGTTGGTGTCACGAAACTGCGTGAGCTGCAAGCCTCAGCTTCGAGAAGCTTTTGTGTGTGTGTGTGTGTGTGTGTGTGTGTGTGTGTGTATACTAGATATTGTGGTAAGAGAAACCCACACCATATTTCAGAATAAAAGCCCTTGGGTCTCGCCTTATTTTATTTTTTTTCCCCGTCTTATTTAAAAATGATATTAAAAGTGAACTTTCTGTTTCCACAAACTAATTTCACCCTACGTGGACAGTACACATTTTCACAGAACTACTATGGCAATATCAAGTCAGTCTGATTTTTATATTTCAAAATAAGAGCCCCTGGAACGTGCTTATGAGCCATTCTTTGAATTCAGAATGTCCTGTTTATACAGACTAATTTCACTTCAAATCAACAGTACACATAACAGTGCTCCTGGATTAATGTCAGTCTGGTTTTGGATTTCAAAGTGAGAGCCATGTGAAATTGCCTGTATACGTATATTATATCTTTATTCTCGCTCCAAATGCCATTAAAAAGAAACTTCCTGTTATTTATTTTGCAAGTTTATATATAAAGCTTCAATCTAAGTGAATGTTGAGTGAGACAACTTTAATTTTTTTAAAAAGATGCCGAAATATGCTCCAACCAAGAATAAGCAAAGAAAAACAAGAGCACTGTCCTGGACCGCCACTGTGCCTCAGAGCAGCAACACCTTTCACTTCTATGTTTTTGTCCTCCATTTGGTTGGCTCCTTTTTTTTTTTTTTTTTCTTTGTTACTGGGAAAATTTCCATTTTTGCTTTTACTGAATTCTCGCAATGTTTTCAGCTGATACCTCTTTGAGAGCGGCGTCTCTCTCTGATATCAAATTGTGTGCCAAACGTCACTGTCGGTGTCAACTCTGCCTCCTGTGCTTCAGCGGAGCTTGGAAGCCTTTCTATGCTAAAACATTTTTAACCTCTGCTTTGTTTTCATTCTTTCAGACCACAAAAACATCACAATTGAATCTGGACAGAACCTCACTCTGCCATGTCGAGTTTCAAACATGTCCTTCATAGCCATAGAGTGGAGCAGATTTGACTTAAAGCCAGAATATGTACTTTTAAGCCGTGACGGGCACTTTGACCCACACAACCAGCATTTATCTTTTATGAATCGAGTTGATCTGCAGGAAAGAAAGATGAAGGATGGAGACGTGTCTTTGATTCTGAAGGACGTGACGACTGATGACACTGGAACATACGAGTGTCGTGTCTTCATGGAAGAAACACGCTCATGGAAATCCATCAGCATCATCTACCTGAGAGCTGTTGTTCCTCCAGGTGAGTGAGTAGAGTTGAGTGTGTGTGTGTGTGATCAGAGGTGAAGCTGCTTCCTGGTTGTTGTTTGTTTCTAAAGATGTTGTTGATGAGACTTTGTAGAAAGCAGCTGACACCTCACACCTGTTTCTCACCTGCAGGTCCGCCAGTAGAGAATCGACCTGTGGGACTGATCATTGGAGTCATCGTTGGTCTGTCAGCTGTGCTGATTTTTGTGGCCTGTCTCATCTATAAAAATCCCGAAAAAAGACAAAACATATTTCTTGTTCCATCTTGTCACGAACGGATACGACATTGTTTCTGTAGACGAACAGGGGCTCATGTAACATCGGCAGTAATATAATTTCCCTTCCCCTTCCCCTTTCATCCCCCTTCTTGAATTGCCACCTTATCGTGGTGGAGGGGTTTGTGAGCTCAGACGATCCTGGGAGCTGAGTTGTCTGGAGCGTTCAGCTCCTGGTAGGGTCTCCCATGACAAACAGGTCCCAGGTGATGAGCCAGACTAAGAGCAATTCAAAAAAACATTGTCCTGTTTGTACCAATCATGTGGACAACAGCTAAATCTGATTTAGCGACTTAGTGTTACCTAAGACATGATTGCGTATTATAAAAACCTGTGATAATGAAAGGACAATATGTAACTGTTAAATGTAATAAAATGAGTTAGACTTGAAACACGAGACCACAGAGTTCTGTGTGAACACACCAACATGTTGGCTGGTGTGGACCAGGTAAAGACAACATGTACTCATACAAATATCAAAGATGAGTAGCTCAATTACATTTTATGCAAAGGACAAGTACTCCAGCTGGCTTCTGTTGTTACCTGGTGTTACTTAAATATAATTGTATTGACAGTATTTGAATTTACTGACACAACTTCTTTTTTTTACTGTTTACACGTCAAATCTGTATCAGGTATCCTGTAAATTCAGCTGTCATAATAACAGCACTGAAGGTAAAACAGCTTTCTATAGACTGGGACACTTCAGGCTAAATTATGTGTTCACTGCATCTAAAAAAACAATAATGATGCTAATGATTATTACTGTGTTTATTATCAGGTGATTTGTATGTTTATGCCATTAAAAGATGGAATCAAAATACTTCTAATGGCATTTATTGTACAGTTTTATTTATGTTTTATTGTTGCTGTGCACTGAAAGCAGCAGTTTGGGAATCAGATTGTTGTTTAAAATGAACTTGATGCAAAAGTGTTTTTCTCTTCAGTACTTTGTGTGATCCTGATACTGACTGTGATCAGTGTGACTGGAGCCATGGTTGGTTTTCTGTCCTGCAGAACTGTTAATAAAAGCTGTTTGTTGCATGTTTGGTCTGTGTGTCTGGTCTCTCTGGTATCAGTAACTCAGATTATCAGTGGTTAACCCTTTGGCTGCTGGTTATTGGTGCTATTCTATCACACCAGAGAATACGAGGGAGAGAGAACCAGGATGTTTATACTGCAGTTGAATAGAAAGATGACACATCCAGGAAGTGCAGGGAAACATGAGGAAGATATAGATTTTAATGAAGGTGAGCTAAGAGACTTTATGAACTACAAGACCTCTTAACCAGTGAATCCACGGTTATTTAGTTTGACTAAAACTAGATGTGGGGAAAAAACCCAGAACATTCTGGTTAAAATACAAACTAACTTGGGGAAAAAAGTTAATTTACATTTTTAAAAGTTAACTACAATTGCTATAGAGACGAAGTTTTTATAACCCTGGAATTTTGAAAAGTAAGACTCTCAAGTAATAAACGTTAAAACCTTTGCCAAATCTATGCTCAAAATGAGCTCGTTTGAAACGTGATGCCTTCTGTAGGTCTCAAAGATGTTGTTCTACAGAGGCAGAGAGACAGAAGTAAAGAGGCTCTCCAGTCTGTGAAAGAGTGCATAGAAAGATTGTGGAATAATTCAAAAGAAGTTCCTCAACATCAAATTGCAAAGGCTTTCCAACTCACATCATTAAAATTTTCAGAGAAACTGGAGATGACTCGGTGTGTAAGAAACCAGGCTGAAGACCTTTACTAGATTAACGTGGTCTTCAGGCTCTCAGATGACACTGCATCATTGGCATGATTTTATCTCTGACATTGCTCAACAGTCCCAGGAATACTTCCAGAAACCTCTGTCAGTTTACACAATCCACTGTGCTATCTGCAGATGCCAACTAAAGCTCTATCATGCAAAAAGGAAGCAATTTTTAATTTTTTTAGGGAGTAACGGAATACATGTACTGGCGTTATGTATTTAAAATACAAAATATGAGTAGCTATATTCCATTACAGTTACCGTTTAAAATGCTGGTATTCAGAATAGTTACTTTGTTGAAATAAATGGATTACACAGCGGTCTTTTCCTGTTTCATATATTAGGGCATGCCCTCTCTATTTCTGGTAATGCCACACCGGTGGAAACAGTCGCGGCCCATGCCACCTCTACTTGCGGCCCGCATAATGACGTGAAGAAATATTTTTTGAAATTATTATTCAAAAAATGATTTAATATAATAGCAGAGTGTTACAGGCATAGCCCTAAAGAATGTAGCTTCATGGGCAGTGTAGTCCGTGCTGCTGGGAGAATGGACTGCCATACACGTTATGTGTCTGTGAGCGCAAGGAGGGAGAAAAAGGAAAGTCAAAAAGTACCAGAAACGGGAGCTGGAAGCATGTAAATATAGTAATAACCACTACAGCCAAACAGAGTGCCTGACGAGACAGTTGTAAGTAAGCGATTAAGACTCGACTGTACACTGTGTTCGTGTTTTCCTCCGAAACAATAAGTCCAATTGGAGCAGCCTTTCAACGCCTCTCTCTGTCTCTCGTTAGCAAAGTTGACCCAGACAACAAAGTAAAGCTAGTTTTCGGCTACCACCCCGACACGGAACCCGACGTATCCGACCTTTACTGCGGTTCGGAGCCGCAGACCAGTTTTATATATACGTGCGGATTAGTTTTCAATGCGAAATCGCTGCAAAAAGTGCAGCCTTACCTAATGTCCGCCCTACTGTTACTCATTTTATATTAAGATTTAAAAATGTAGTTGGTATTGGTATTGCAAGTAACCTTCAGTAATATTAATAAATCACAGCAATAGCACATTCATGTAGTTGTAACAGGCATGATAATATATTAAGTAATCCAAAGTATTCAGAATATGTTACTCTCATTGAGTAACGTAACGGAATACGTTACAGAATACATTTTGGAGGCATGTATTCTGTAATCTGTAGTGGAATACATTTTAAAAGTAACCTTCCCAACACTGTATTTAAACATGCAACAGAAGTACCGTCATGTCCTGTGGGCCAACACTCATTGAACGGGAAAAAGTTCTGTGGATAGACAAGTCCAAATCTGACATTACTGTTGGTGAACATAGACACCACATTACTCTGGGTTAAAGAGGAGGGAGACCTTTCAGGTTTTTTCAGAGTTCAATTCAAAAGCCAGCATCTCTGATGGTATGGAGGTGTGTAAGTGCATACAGTATGGACAGCTTACATGTTTTGGATGGAACTGAATGCTCAAGGTTTTAGAGTAATATATGCTCCCCTCGATGACGTCTATCTCAGGGAAGGCCTTGTTTGTATTTGAGCAGGACAACACAAAACCATATACTGCAGCTATTACAACAGCATGACTTTGTCCGAGAAGAGTAGAACGAGCAGCTGTTTCCATTATCTAAGGCCTTCTTCACTGTGTTTCATGAAGAAGAAGCTTCATGAAGGGGGGAAGGAAGCAAAGTTATACTTCACAGCATCAACCTCACTGTGAGCAAAAAGAGTTGAAAGACCTCCCACTACAACTCTATCAGATGCATCTCCTTCCAAAGACAAACATGTGACAGTCTTATGAAGCTAAAGAGCCAGGCTCTGCTTACAAGCTGCACATCAGGCTCATAGAGGATCATATTAATTAATTCTACAGGTGCCAATAAACCCTCCCACACAGATGCAGTCATTTATGGCCTGCATTTGTATGGCGCTTTACTCAGTCCCTAAGGACCCCAAAGCGCTTTACACTACATTCAGTCATTCACCCATTCACACACACATTCACACACTGGCAATGGCAAGCTACAATGTATCCACAGCTGCCCTGGGGCGCACTGACAGAGGCGAGGCTGCCGGACACTGGCGCCACCGGGCCCTCTGACCACCACCAGTAGGCAAACATGGGGTTAGCATCTTGCCCAAGGATATTTGGCATGCAGCCAGGAGGCAGCCTGTCTGCCGTCCAGATCTTTCACTTATAGAGAACATTTGTTGCATCATTTAACAAAAAAAAAAAATCATCAAAGACGACCTCAAACTCTTCTGCAGCTTGAAATCTATATTAAAGCAACAGCAAAACTCCAGAAAGTCATAACCTTGATGCTCAGATGTCTACAACCTGGGTTGAAAAGAAGGGTAGATGCTACACCCTGCTAAACAGTCCCTGTCCCAACTATTCTGAGACCTGTAGCAGGCATCAGATTTGAAATGAGCTCATTCAGTGGATGATAATGTAAAATATCTCACTTTAAATGTATTATGTTATTTGTGTTCTAATAAATGTTGGTTCATATAATTTGAATGTCTTTTAGTTTTCATTTTGTTCAAATTTAAAGAATGTCCCAACTTTTGTGGATTGCAGGTTGTAGTTTAGTTTGGTAAAAAAAATGTTTTGGCTGCCTGATGAGGCACTGATAAGAGGTTTTTATGACAGACTGAGCCTGTGCAGATGCCTCTGTGTCAGGAAACATCTTCATCCTGCTGTGGGGTCAAGTGATCAGTTACTGAAAAATTTGCTTAGTACAGCTTAGAAAGGAAACACAACTCACAGTGTGCATGTGAAACACATATTCCACCTTCACTTTATTCTCATGAGTTATGTTGTTTGCTGAATCAGCTACAAGCTTGGATCCAGGAGACAGACACTATCTCTACTTTTAAGACTAGTTTTAAAACTTTCATTTGTGATGAAGCACATAGTTAGATCAGCTGTCCCTGAATCCTCCCTTAGTTATGCTGCAAAAGGTGTAGGCTGCTGGGGGATTGCCATTATGCACTGAGTGTTTCTTCTGCACTCAGATGTTTCACTCTGTTCTCACACACCCCTCTGCATTTAATTATTAGTTATTATTATTAATACTTGTTTCTCTTACACACTGTGTCTTTGTCTTGTCTTCCTCTCCTCACTGCCAACCAGTTGCAATTTTTCTCACTTTCTTTGAATCTACACCCACTACCCCATATTGACAAATTCTAATATTAATATTACTAATATTAATAATGATGATGATTAAATATAGGGTGCGGTTGATTCATTCACTCATTTGACTTTAGAGATACCTGAAGCTTTAAAATAGAAAAGGATAAAGTGGATCAGCAGGGAGAGGAAAACACAAGTGTGTGTTTTTTAACCTCTATAGAGAGATTATAGGTACATGTTTATATGATGTGCAAGAAACAGCACAGTATGCGTATCAGTGAATTATGAGTAGTTCAACTTCAGGAAGTTTCATCCTGGTTAAACCTCATAAAAAACATCCACCACCACTTTATGAAGCAGCCCGGTAAGAAAAAAGCAAACAACTTTTCTTCAAAGTCAAGGAAAAATGATTAATCAAAGACAAAGGAGGGATGTTTTTGTTTTGTGGCATTTTAACCACAGCTCAGGCCTGAGATTTGAAATAATGTGCCAATTGTTGCATATCTTGTTCTGTTTAATTTCATAAAAGTATTTCTTGTCATGATGCATAGTATGAAATAATTTAGTTCAGCCAAACAGGAAACAGATGGTTCTTCTTAAAAGAAAAGGGAACAACTGCTGCTGATAAAGGAAGCTGCATCACTAACTTAAATGAATACACAGAAAGAACAGGAGAAGATAAGATATCAAATCAGCTCTCTGACCGGTCAGAACCAGCTCTGTATGTATGTTAGTGCCAAGTTCCTGCTCTCATGTGATGTGTGCACTGTCTCCTCTGTGTGTTGCTACTGTGTAGATAAACTCAGAGCAAACACACAAAATGAGTCACGCTGAGGCTGTTTTGGATTCACATGATTTCATTTATTAATAAGTTGTTGTTCATTAACAAAATTCCAAGAGAGACAAAGAAACAGAAGATTTCACTGTTTTGCTGCAACATAGCAGTCTAACAGCCGGGTGGGAAGCTCCCAACATTTCCTGTCTGGTTTCAGTCATTATAAAGATTTTAATGACATAAAGATCAATGTGTGTGTGGCTCTGATGGATTAACAGAAGCTTTGCTGCTGAACTGTGTTTGAGCTTCATGTTGATGCCACTAACAAAGAAGTTCACCAAAGCCTGTTCTTTTTAAGGAAAATTAGATCTTTTAATGTATCATCTGACACGTTGTCCTTGTTTTTCAGAAGTTTTATTGAATCCATTATTTCTTTCTGTATTGCTGCTTGGTTTAGTTAAAAGAATCTAAAGAACAAGAATCGGTTTGGACTTTTGGTAAAAACTGCCAGCAAAGTCTCAGGGCATTCGCAAGATGGGCTTTTGGACATTTTTAACAAGCATGTGCTGAGGAAGGCTCATTCTATTGTTAATAGTTTTAAACATCCACTTCACAGTGAGTTTGACTTGCTGGCCTCTACCTGTGAAGAAGACCAAAAGACTGCAGGTTTCCTTTATCCCTACTGCAACACGTCCTCTTAATAGTAAATAACTGTCTTGTGGCTGTTTATCATTGTTTTCCTTAATCTTATTGTTGCCTTTCCTGCTAAACTAATTTTTGCTTGAGAGAAAATACAGTATTGAATTGGACTGATTCTGTAGAAAAAACAGTGAATCAGTTCCAACAAATGAAACAGGTGGAGCTTTGGGGCCCTTTGGAGGTCAGAGGTGTAATGTAACACCCTGCGATGCTGCTCCTATAAACATGACCGTCATTTATTTTTCGATTTCCAACATGATTAAAATCATATTTTGATTTTCTTGAAGTGTGTTTAATAAATGCAGAGCACTAACCGACAGGAATGCCTGAACTGGTGTGTACTGTGAGCTGGACTGGGAGCTCCTGGCTTTTTACTTCTTGTACTCATTGTTGTGATGGCTGCTGTTTTGTTTGTAGAAAACTGTAAAAAGACAAATTCATCCCACCATCCTGCTCCCAAATGGACCAGCTGACAGCTTTTCTGAAACCTGACAGCTTTTTCAAAACTTCAATGTTTTTTTCTTTTGTGATTAAGACGATGAAAGCGCCAGCCTCATGTGACCTTGAGTATTAACAACAACAGCACATTATCACCAAGCCTTTAATCTCAACCTCCTGAGACATTTCCAACATCATGTGACGCTGGAAGCTCCTGTGCTGCCACCTGCTGATGATTTATAAAACACAGTGGTCACTGTGAGTAAACATTAAAGCTCAGTTGATGAGTTCAGATGTAGGGGTAAGTGAGGAGGCTGTGTTTTGCACCTCAGGGCTTCCGAATGAAAGACTCAAAGTTTTTGTGAGTGTAGGAACACTGGGTTGTTTTTTTGTTTCGTTTGCACAAAAGTAAATTGGTGGGGGCTTTCTGAACAAACGTTAAAATGAAATTTATCAGAAACATAAACATATAAAGAGAAAAAAAAAACTAAAACAAATGATAAAAAGTGTCTCTTACAGTTTATGTTTGTTTTATATCTAAGATTCACAACATGTGAGAGAAATAAAGAAATATTAAAGTCATTAAAGAATTTATGCTTGTCTTTATTCCAGTAACAAGTACAGTGTTAGTAAGTCATCTAAGGTTAACCTTTTCAATTGAAATGATCTGCAGCTACACTAGGTTGACCAGTAGATGGCAGCAGAGATTAAATGCTAATCAAGATCAGATTTAACCTCAACAGTGAAGTTTACTGAAAGCCCACACAAACAGACCAGTACCTCCTCTTTGACTCCCACCACCTGGAACACAAACTTGGAGTAATCGGGACCCTACAACACTGGGCAGAGAATGTTCCCTCTAAGCCTGAAGGCAAAAAGAGGGAACACAGGCATGTAAAGGAAGCTCTTAAAACACATGGTTATCCTAATTGGGCTTCAAATCAGCAAAGATAGACAGAAAATAAGGTCAGACATCAACTAAGGAGAAACAGAAGGAGAAATGGAACAATATTATCATCCTTTATGTAGCAGGTTTATCAGAGAAACTCAGGAGAGTCTTCTCCAAGCACGACATCCCAGTGTACCTCAGACCCAGCAACACACTCAGACAAAAACTGGTTCGTTCTAAGGGCAAAACTCCCAAACACAAACTTAACAACGTAGTATATGCTGTGTGGCGAGGAATGCTCAGACCTCTACCTTGAAGAAACCAAACAGCCACTTCCCAAAAGGTTGATTCTGTTCATCTGGACGTAGCATTTTCAGTGGAAGAAATGTTTCGTCACTCATCCAAGTGACTTCTTCTGTCTCAGCTGACTGCAGGTTTCCCCAATCTTATAAACAGTACATTTGCGCAACAGCTGAAACCAGTCCACTGAAAGAACAATGGGCCATGAGGTCAGTTCCTTGATTATTAATATGCAAATTCTGATGACCACTAATCAAAGACCACTGATCAATGGCCATGAGTACCATTCACAGAGAGTTGGGGAATGGCTGCAATCACAGCATTGTAAGATGGTGACAGATGTACCCTTAGGCCCCCTCCTCGATTCAGAGATGGTCTTTTCCTTTTCACATAAATGGCCTCCTTGACTCCACACTCAAACTAGCGTTCCTCCCTGTCCAGGATGTGTACATCCTCATCATTGAAAGAGTGTCCACTGGCCCATAGGTGTAAATACACTGCAGAGTCCTGGCCTGATATGTTAGCTCTTCTTGCCTTTCACAAATGTCTAAGCTTTGACTAAAGTCCAGCTGGGATAACCATATTTACTCAGGGCCTTCTTGATTGTGATGTTCTTGTTCTGGTCGCTGAGGACACTCTCCATACTTTGCTGTGGCTTTCCATTAGACAACAAGGAAGTCAAACTAATGTAATAATAATAATAATGGATTGGATTTCATATAGCGTTTTTCAAGGCACCCAAAGCGCTTTACAATGCCACTATTCATTCACTCTCACATTCACACACTGGTGGAGGCAGCTACAGTTGTAGCCACAGCTGCCCTGGGGCAGACTGACAGAGGCGAGGCTGCCATATCGCGCCATCGGCCCCTCTGGCCAACACCAGTAGGCGGTAGGGTAAAGTGTCTTGCCCAAGGACACAATGACCAGGACAGAGAGCCCGGGGATCGAACCGGCGACCTTCCGGTTGCAGATACCACGGTCGCCCCGTGGCTCAGGGGGTTGAGCGTAGCGTAGTTCATGCCACAGTCAATTGTTTGATTGTTCAATTGGTCAATGGTTTCATATGAAATGGAAAAGCCCTCTTTTCTATTACGAGACAACAATATAAACCCCTACAGCACAGTACCTGTTATACCTATAGCATCTAATCACTTTAATAAAATATAATGGTCAACAGTATTGTACGCTGCACTGTTTATCAGGACAAGGAGAGATGAGTCCACTGTCAGAGGCCATAAGATCATTTGTAACCTTCACTAATGCTGTTTCTGTTAGTCTCATTCATGAGCAGTATTAGTTTTCTTTTAAGATCCAGAAGTCTGTGATGAGTTTCATAGTCTCTAACAAGCGTTTTACAATTAAAGGACCAAAATATGAACATAAAAAATAAATAAATCCATCCCATACAAATGTTACTCTGATTTTATTTTTATTTGAGTACACTCCAAAAATTCTAACAGACAGCTGGTGCTTAGAATGCAGTTGAATAAATATTAAAAATAGATGATGTAATCATTTATGTACAGGCTGGAGCCTTCATGATCAACATGCTGTTTCAGATGCTGCTTCTCTCAGTGGAAATGCGCTAAATTTCTAAATTAGTGAGACACCGGTTCCTCTCCATCTTAGTTATCTGCTTTAAGGTGCGTGCTTGAGAGTTATATGTAACTAATGTGAAATCAGACCCCACTTCCAGCAATCCGGTTACTGAGGTTGAACTTTTCATAAGTTCCAGGGCGATCTGCTGGATCTCCCCTGCTTCATTGCTGCTGTCTCTGTGGTTGGCGTGCCTATGGTACTTCTGAATTGGCTTGAACTCATTTAGATTATTGAACCTGTTGTGCAACACACAAACAATTAAAGTTTGTTTTGTGAATCTTTGAATAATTCTGTGTGTTTATTAGCTTTATTGCTAATTTACTTTACTTTAGTTGGGACCAATAAGTATATTTGACCTTACTATTATTTTGAATGAAATTCATTACATGAATGAAATGTTATGACGTGTTTGGTTAATGGTTGTTGTATAAAATATAGCATTAATTATTTGACTGAGTTATCTATGGATTTATTTATTTATTTGAAAAGCTTTCTACTGTGATGGCAGGAGACAGCTGTTCAAATTTATTTTGAATGTTGATTTTTTATTTTATTTTCCACAATCAGAGTCCTGGTCAAGTTGCTCAACCACCGCTGCATTGTGGTAGAACCTACCAAATTCACACAAACTAAAAAATGAACTTAAACTATTTTTAACATGGCCTATGATAGGTCAAATAAACTGGACTGAAACTCGTCCCACTTCTTTGAAGATCACATTATTTGCTTTGTATTATAATTATTATTGTTATTATTGTTTATAATAGCTTTCTTTTTTCTCTCTGTCTCAACATATGCCTTAACAACCTGACAAAGTCCACAACACTATAATAAATACATTCATGAGCTCTATTTCTTAGCCGAACTTACTTCTGGTTATCTTATTACCCATTGAGCTGCAGTCAGGTGCTATAGCCCTTTACTGCATATACCAGGGAGTCAAGTACTTGTTATTTGAGGCTTTTTTCAGAGCACCTACAGTATCAAGAGTTGTACACAGCAAACACGCAACATCCAAGAAACGCTACTTTGCTAAGCTATGATATGATGAAACTATCAATTATAGTTACCAGAGTACTAAAGAAAGTTTAAGCATTTGTTAAACAAATACCTTCACAATCAATGTCACGGTTCTGGAAGACTGAAAGGCTCTGTCCCCTTTTGTCTTCAGTTGTGTACGAGGAACAACCAACAAACTCTGAGCCTGTGAGCGGAGATAACGAGCAGCTGTTTATTATATAAGAAGCTTGGGTAAATAATCTGGGCCCTGGCCATTTAGTGCTCTATATGTTAAAACAATAATTTTAAAACGAATTCTAAAATCTGTTGGGAGCCAATGTAAAGTATATAAAATGGGAGTAATGTGAGCACCCTTGCTAGAACGTGTTAGTAGCCTGGCCGCTGCATTTTGTTTAGCTTGGAGGCGAGAAAGAGATGATTTGTCCAAGCTGGGAAACAGGGCATTACAATAATCTAAACGCGATGACACAAATGCATGAACAATTTTTTCTAATTCAGCTGAGGAGACCATATGTCGGAGTTTAGAGATTTTTCTTAAATGAAAGAAACAGGAACGAGACAAAGACTTTACATGTGAGTCAAGGCCCAGAGAAGAATCAAATATAACTCCAAGATTTCAAATATTTGACTTGGCAGAAGGACAGAAAGAGGCAAGAACCTGACTGATTTTAGAAAGTAGTTCAGAATAAATCATTATAGACCCTCAAGAGAGCGGTCTCAGTGGAGTGATGCTTTTGAAAGCCAGACTGAAAAGGGTCAGCAATCTGTAATCTGGATAGTAAGGATCTGAACTGATTTCCTACAATTATTTCCAGTAATTTGCTTAAAAATAATTACTAGTAGAGCTAGGATCTAGATTCTGCTTTTTCAATCGAGGAGTTACCTCTGCATGTTTAAAGTAGAATGGAACACAGCCTTGCCTCAGTGAACTGTTGATGATGGAGAGCAATGTGGGACCAATGCTGGTGAAAGTCCCAGACAGGACACTGCTGCTTAACCGGTTACATTTGATTCAATTGCACTCAGTCCTTTCTGTTACCGCCCCCCTGTGCTCAGGCTTGGAAAGAACATGTCCTAATCGTGTGTGTGTGTGCGAGGGGGGGGTGCTTGTGAATTGTATTTTACCCTCTTATGCTTTTGTAACTCCGCTCAGTCTCTATCCCCGGTGCTGTAAGAGTAAAACTCTCTGGACTCGAGATGGGTAGAGCTCAGACGTGGTTTATTCCCCTCCTTGTGGGTCTGCAATAACATGGGATATGAGTAACCATGGGTTTCAGGCAACAGCATTCCGCCCAAACACAGCAAAAGCTTCCTTGCTACTAACGGGATAAGCTTAGGGAAAGCCAGTTTACCAGTAGCAGACTTCCGCTGTGGATTTTCAAAATAAAAGTTTCAAAATAAACCCATGGTTGCGGTCCCAAGTTTAACAGGAATTTAACAACAACAAAACTATATTCATTCTTTTACATCGTTACACTTTGGACGTTTATATTTTTACAGATACTCTCAATATGTAAAGCACTTTGTCTTTCTGATCGAACACTTCTAAGCGATATCCACGAGTGCCCTAAAATTTCTAGTTGTGCATGTAATGCATAGAAGCCGCCATGTCTCCCAGCTGTGTTTTGCTCTTTATGCACCAACGTCTGTTGTCGTGTAAAAAAAAAACTTTCGAGGGTTTGCTGTTATTACCGCGATTCAGCTAGTAACGCAAGAAGTTCATCATTAATGAAACCAAGCAGAAACCACTCAGCAAGTTGCTCATTTGTCACTGGTAGAAGATTTCTTTCGCATTCTGCTTCCGTGTAACAAGGAAATTACGTATTTTCGCAATGGTTGGAATAAAATCTGTGTCTCTCTGCTGGACTCTGCTGTTTGTCTGCCTGCTGGCTGCTGCTGCTGCTGCTCAAGGTGAGTTATGTATAGTGTGTGAACCAAAGTACTGAGCAACAAACACGAGCTAGGAACTAGAAAGGGAGTTCAAAATAGGCAGGGTAACTTTCCGTTATCGCGATTCATAAGCTGTCACATGATGAAGCTGGTTCCCGAACTACGAGCGCGGTCACGTGACAGGGGTGATGTTGGTAACGTCTGACCGATCGGCTGATCTCCAATATTTATGTGTTTTTGGTTTTATTTAAATAGCCTTACTGATATTGGTAAATACACTGTAGTAAGCAGGAGAGGCGGGAGTAATGAAGTACAAATACTTCGCTACTGTACTTAAGTAGAGTACTCTAGTATTTATTTTTCAGACAACTTTACTTTTACTCCCTACATTTTTAAACAAATATCTGTACTTTATGCAACTTACATTTTCAAAACTTTTGTTTTAACATTTCGGGCCAATGCTGGCCATCAAACATCAAACCGATTTTAGCCTAAACAGTAACACATGAACGATGTCGCATAAGAAGAGATAAAAGAGGCATAGTCGGGGGTTACAGTTTCGCAGCACAATACTGGAAAGACTGCAGCAGTCCATAAGTTGCGGTTGCAGTACTTCAGCAGCTAGCCCTGCTGAATACGAGCAGGTACAAAGGGAGTAAACATGTTGTGGCAGGTCATTTCAAATGTAGAGTTTCTATCAGCTCAACAAGTTAAGATAAGGACAGAGGTGGCGAAAGTACAGACATACTTACATACTTAAGTAGAAGTACAGATACTAGTACTACAAAATACTCCTGTAAAAGTTGAAGTGCTAATTCAACTGCTTTACTCAACTATAAGTAAAAAAAACAATGTAGTCAAATTAAGAAAGGAAAAAGTAGCTCTTTGGAGGACGTTTCTACCAGAGCTAACCGAACCCTGTGATATATTATTGTACTAATAAAATAATATCAGTAGATGGAATAAAAAATTTATTTCAGTGTATTTTAATTCTAATAAGGGTACTCAGCTTGAATCAGGTAAGTAAAACATGAGCAGAGAAAAAGCAGGAAAATAAAATATAGTTGTATTTTCTGTTGCCTATATTGAGAGTGACTTTGCACACTTTTGCTACCTCTGGTCAATCACTTCAACTCTGTGATGAATGAATAGAAACTACTGACTACCCTGTAACCCCCTAAGGCCTAGTGTATCATATTTGATACATACAGTTTTCGAGACTTCTATGTACATTTTTTAGACAAATTTGTCAGAGGTTTGAGTAAACCCTTCATTTTCAAAAATTTAGAATTTTCTGCCAACCATGTAATATTTCAGGCTTTGAGGGGATAAAGACTGAGTCATCAAAGTGTTTAGTTTATAGTTAGTTTAGTTTTTAGCTTAGTTAATCTTTTCAAACTCTAGTAGCAGGTGGTGATTTTGAGTAAGGAGGTAAATGCTCAGAAAATTATTAGGTAAATAAAATGTAGCAGACTGAGATACCTTACCTTACACTACTCATGCGACTCAGCATGCTTAATGTCATGAGTATACACACAGTGTGAGCAATTTTGGTCAAAGCAAAGCTTCGTGTCATATTATGGTGAAAATGAATAGTTTGACCTAAGAGAAGCACATTTGCAGAGAAGAGGACTGAATTATGACACCAGGAGTCTTAGGATAAAGAAGAGCGATCAGTTCACACAGCGACCAACCTGTGAGAGTGTCCTTACAGGATCCAAATCTAGTCCACAGTGCCAAAGACACCAAATAACAGTGTTGAAAATGACATGTTATTGGATTAGTCTTGTAGCAATTACAAAGAAAACATTCTTTAGACAGCTTTTACTTCAGCTACAGTTCATGTACATATGTTTTATTTTATTTTTCCATCTGTTTGTTATATTTCTTCATCACTTACAGGTTCAGAACAATAAAATTCAGTGATCTCTAAGGAAAGTTTGTCTGACACGTCCAACCCCAGAGTTTGCATCCATCATAAACCATGAAAAACACTCTAAATTAAATGTATTTCAATTTAGTGAACAAGGTCACCATTTGTCCTTCAGCAAACTTTTTTAATTCCAAGGTTATTATTGGAATGTATAACCAGTCAGGAAATTTCTGTAGAGCGCAGAGAGAGAGTGTGAGGGAGAGACAGAAGAAGAGGCTGCTGCACTAGAGATAAATAAATTTATTGATCTTATGAAAAATATGTTTAAAAATATATAAAATAATAGAAAATGCTAAATATCAGCCCCAGTAATTGGCTAGGCTGATATTTAACCTTTGGGGGACCCCGAGTCCCCAGAGCCGGATCCGTGACAAGCTAGGTACATTTTTTAATTTTGGAACACACATCTAAGTTAACAAACAACCAAATGCAACAATTTAAAAATCTGATACACATATTTTATTCACAACAGAACCTATATCTAATGTTCAAACTGAGAAAATATACAATTTCAAGAAAAAAAATTAAAAAATGTACCTAGCTTGTCACGGATCCGGCTCTGGGGACTCGGGGTCCGTGGGCAGTGGGGACTATGACTATTTTTATTTTTAGTATTATCATTATTAGGATTATTGTCTTTATTATTATTATTTGGTGTGTCGTCTGCACTGCCTCTGATCTCTGTCCTCATCTGTATATAGGTAGGTTTGTGTGTGTTTGTGTGTTGCTGTTTCTGTGGCCAAGTTACAGGCATCTTCAGGCCTGAGGGGTGTGGTCTGGCTTGAGGACTGGCCACACCCGAAGTCCTTGCCACACACCTGCTCCTCATCTGGGCTCGTCGGGGGAGCTATTTAGAGGAGTGATGGAGCTTCCACCGACGCTGGATTATTGCGTTTGACTACATGTCAGTCTTCAAGCACAGTCAAGTGTGAGTGTATGCCTGCTGGGATAAGTGTGTAACGGCTGCCTCTATTGTTGTCCCCTCAGGAGGAGTGTGGGACGAGAAGGAGCAGTGAGCACGGGGAGTGCAGGTACACTGGGGCAGAGAGCACTACACGGAGACTTTTGGGAAGAAGACACTACACGGGAGTCTGGGAAACTGGGGATTTATTGTTGTTTACTTCACCACCTTGTAAATAAACACTGTTGCACTGAAGAGTCCGGCATTTGGGTCCTATTTCCCCATCTCCCCACGGTCTGCCTACACAGACCGTGACATAGCTAGGTTATTTGGCAACAGATCTATAACATAAGTAGCTGCAAAATGTTATTAGCAAAGAAAAAGTGGGATAGTCAGAAATAATAGAAAGTCCACAGGAGTACAGAGAAAATAGGTGTACAGCAAAGACAGATGGAAAAGGCAAAGGAAAAAAGGTTTATACATAGTTGTATGTGAAGCTGGACAAGCTGGGCATACACTGTCCGATTTGAATGCTCACACTGTGCATCCATAATGTAACTGTCTCTCCCTCTCTGTCTTTAACTCACACAGACACAAACACACAACCATCAACTGCTAATGAGAAACACTGATCAGGCAGCTGTCATTGAGCAGCAATGTCCATCCAACTCTTTTCACGGTTGTTTTGGTCGTGATAATTTTGTGAGGCCACATTGAAAAGGCTCGGATGAGTTTGCCAAAGTTCTACAAGTTGTGCCTCCATAGCTTGTGTCCAGATCACACGCTGCACTGCCGTGCTGCTCCGTCTTTCTACTTCCATTTCTGTTTGCGCCTGCGTAGTGTGAGAGGCTGCGGTGACACCCTCACGACGGCCGACAGGATGTCAAACAGGTTTGACTTTCGGTTTCTTACGACCAAGCGATTGATGATTGGGAGCTGGTTGTGAGGTGTTAATCGTTTCTCGTTACTCCATGTATACTACACGATGCACGACTCACTATTAAGGCGAAACTTGGGCCGATCTCCAAAACGGTCTCATGACTGAAAGATTGGCTCAAAATGGGCCAAAAATCGCACAATGAATGCTTAAGGAAGGCAAAAGGGCTTGTATTGTTGGGCAGAGAGATCAAGAAAAGAGGATGTGCAGCAGGTGATTGTGGTTAAGGATAGACATGGAAGTATGCTAATGCTATGATCTATAGTCGGAGGTGGCAGAGGGAATATTGTCATCACCCCGCTGGGCAGGCAGACAAGAGTGAAATCCAGAGCAGAACAACTTCATTGGACAGTTTCAGGCCTGAGCAGGAGAGCTGAGGAGGTGAGGCTGCAGACTGAGGCGGAGCAGCGTTGATGATGGATGAAAGGCTGAAAGTTTGGTGATCAGAGGCAGTTTTGGATGAGATAATGAACTTTGAATGTTCTAGTTTTACAATAATTATTTAATATGTGTTTCTTTCATTTTTCTGTCCAGCTTCGAGGTCAATTTGAAAATCAGCTCTTCAGTCTGTTTCACAGTAAATGCTCTGTTTTTATACTGTTTTATTTTAGTGCAGTTAATGCTCCACATTATCCAAAATTTATTTTTAACTTTTCCTAACTTTCTTTCTCTGTAATAATTAAATAATTTACATCTGTTGGCTGATATATTATTTCTTTTCAGCTCAGTTTATTTGTTTATTCTAATGTGTATTTGAACTTTAGGATCTGTAATGCCATGATGTAAATCATTTATCAAATTAATAAACCCTTTAAAAAGATCTTAAATGCTTGTTTTGATTAAATCTTAATTAAAATGAGAAAAATTAGCTGAAAATGAAAAACTTCTTCATAAAATGATTTGTTTGCCATTTCTGATGTTGTTGCAGGATGAGGTCAAAATGACCCCTGCGGCCAGTTCAAGTGTTAAAATGACATTTGGAGCGGCTGAATCATAAATAGTGTTGTTATATCCAAACTACAGCTTTTATATTTGGGAGTAACTGCTAATTATAGTCATAATGTAACAGTGTATGACAGAGGTCTATTTTTAAGCACACAAACAGTGAAGTGCGTGTGGTCATTCTCTCTCTCCTAATAATAATTTAGGCATTATTTTAAAAACACAATCTAAATGAATGTGGAGAGATCCACAACCTTAATTTCATTTGTCCCATACAAAGAATATCTCATATCCTTCTGCATGGACAGAATCACCACTCAACTTATTTAATGACTTTACCTCAGAAATACATTTTATCACTATCAGCCAAGAAAATAAAAAACAATAATTTAATTTAAATGTGATAAAGATTCAACACCTCTGACTGTCCTGAAGCTCCACTATGAAATTCTTCAACACACAGTTGGCTCATATGATTTCCTTTTTCTATTTGACTGCTTCTTTTATCACAGGTGTTTGAAAACCACCATATTTGCTGTTACACAGACTCAAATTCAGGATTTTCTGAGAGCCATGATACTGATAATTCCTCTGGCTGTAAAAATTGCAGTAAACACCACAGTGTGCCAAATTCTACAGTACTTCCTCTGATTCAGTAGAAACCAGTGATCTCTCTGCAGGTCTGATTGGCTGCTGGAGAAGTGAACAGTTGCATTTGGATATTTTTAACCTCCTTGTTCTGTGTTGTTTCCTCTTTTAGTCCAGAAAACCATCACAGCTGAGTCTGGAGACAGAGTCACTCTGCCATGTCGAGCTCCAAACAACAGACACATCACAGTTGTAGACTGGAGGAGATCTGGCCTGACAGATAAATCTGTCCTTCTCTACCGGGACAATAAATATGATCCAGATGAGCAGGATCCATCTTTTAAGAACCGGGTGGCTCTGCAGGATGTGAAGGATGGAGACGTGTCTCTGATTCTGAAGAATGTGACAACTCATGATACTGGAATATATGAGTGTCGTGTTGACCAACAGACAGAATCACACCGCAGGAAGAGAGCTGTTGACCCCATCAGCAGCACCTACCTGAGAGTGGGTGAGTAGAGTTGAGTGTGTGTGTGATCAGAGGTGAAGCTGCTTCCTGGTTGTTGATGTTTGTTTCTAAAGATGTTGTTGATGAGACTTTGTAGAAAGCAGCTGGTCTGAGTGATGTGATCAGAGTGCAGTAGATAATGTCTGACAGCAGTTTGAAGAGGAAATGGATTCTGTTCTGTTCTTCACTCATCACCTACCTGACAGCTGACACCTCACACCTGTTTCTCACCTGCAGGTCAGACAGGAGGAGACACAGAGGATGGAGGGAAGGAGGCAGGAGGGAAGGAGGATGGAGGGAAGGAGGATGGATCTGTTAGACCGAGAGTGGGTGTGTCTGTTTGTGCTGTGCTTCTTGTTGCTGTTGTTGGTTTTCTGATCTACAGAAAACATAACCAACAACAGAATCAGGACCCATACCAGCCTCCTGCTGAACAGCAGCAGCTCTGATTTGTTTCCAAGCTATCCACAGTATAACTGTGAGTCTCCTGCTGCTGTTTCAAACTCTCAGTGCTCTCATTAAATTCAGGGAAAGACAGACAATCTGAATTTGTTCTTTTATGTCTTCACAAACACAATGACTTGTACCACATTAACTGATATCACATTTGTTAAACATTGTTTTACTTTCAGTGTTTCTGTTTGTTCTGTCACACTAAACCAAGTCTCGAGCTTTCGGCTCCATCAGACCATAAAATACTAAATTGAACAGAGGACAGACAGCACACAGGAGGACACTCCACAAAGACACAAGGATAATGGATCTTTGAAGGACACAATGAGTCAATCCACTGTTGGATCCACTGCTTAGTGTGTGAGAACAAACAAAAACCTCAAAGTAAACATCATATGATATCAGTTAAAATATAAAGAAAAATATATTTTTTTGCTTTAAAAGTTACTAATTCATGCCAGGTTTAATCTTGTGTTATCTGAAACCAGCAAAAGTCAGATGGTCGTTTAAAGTTTTCTCTGCCCAACACATTTGTCCCCACTTTGGTGAGGTTGACACAGCAGCAGGTCACATGCACTCACAGCAGTGGATTCAGACTGACAGTATTCTGCTTACTAAACCTGATCCATAATATTCAGATATTCTGCTTCCTTTTACAAACCACATACGTGTCCATGTCCTGTTCATATTACTTAGTGTCTTTAACCAGAAACATAGTTTTTCCTTGATTGTTTTTAAATGAGTCAAAACAGTGAAACCAGGTGACCATGTAAAGGATTACAAGGTAATCCTTTACATGTTTAAATGCATCAGAAACTAATTAAAAGTACTATTAATAATAACAGTAATGGTAAAACATCAACTAAATTAATTAAAGATTAATAAAGAAAAGACATTTAAATGAAACCCTAGTAACCATTTGTGTAATTTGGTAGCGCCAGGAGGTCATCAGAAATGTTAGTTTAGATGTTGGTGATGTTCCAGCTGCTGATGGTATGATGCATACCGTCATGTTACCACCATGCTGGTATTTTCTTTGTTAATGAATGGTTAAGTTTTTATCAGGGAGAACCAGATTTTAATTTATTTTTTATATATATTTTTGTATTTTATTCAAGATGTGATTTTTATATGGTTATAATGGTTTAAAACAAAACCCTTTTATTACTCTAATATTTACCACCACATATAAATGTAAATTTATATATGCCTCCTTTTTCGTATACGTTCGGCTAGTTCTGTAGCTTTTGTCATGGATAATGGAAGAAAAAATTATTTTTTCCTTTTACCACATTCCCTTTGAGCTTGATCTCTGGTGCTTTATAGTATTTTAATTTCTTTATGAAAAGCTGCAGTGAGGGAAAGCTTTTTGTGCTGGCACTAAACTATGGAGGACCACAAGGGCCACGTGCATCGAAATAAAGAATTCTCTGCTTAAATAATGAATTGTAGAATAAATTCTGCATTTGTAAATTCATTTTGAATTTCAGTTTAATAAACTGACCTTTAAAATGCTTTTTAAAAACTTTATTTCAAAAACCTCATCGCAAGCAAATTCATTTCCAGATCAGGTTAGGGTGACATTTTCTGTGACACTGACATCTGTATTTGTAATTGGTAAGTTAGGTTATGGAAATGTATAATTTTCACATGTTCAGACTTGTGAAAATCTGGAAAAGGGTGAAGGAGAATCTTAAAATCCTTTATCAGAGCTGTGAGAGCACACAGACACGGCAGTGGGTTCATGATGTTCAGAGCTGGGATCAGAGATGCTGATTTTTGTGTCTGTGTTTAACACGCTTAAAAGATCAAGAAGTCAGGGCACACTGCTGGTTTTACAGACAAGAAAGAGTACATTTTCACACATCTGTTCCCATTCTGTCAGTGTGTCAGTGTCAAAAGGGAATCTGAATAGAGGTGTATCAGTTAGAAACACAATTCACATTTTCCATCAGCACTACTTCTGAAACCCAAAGGAATATGTGACAGCAAAGTTTATTGATGCTGCAGAGAAGGCAGGTCAGTGCTGTACAGATGACATTCATATTTTAGTTAAACTATATACACTCATACAACCACTGAAAGTGTATATTATAATGAGAGGGCCCTGCAGAATATATGCAAATTAATCTTTTGTGGCTGTGTGGACCAGTTAGAGACCAGCAGCTGGACGTCAGTGGTTGGACTGGTAGACTACTTCAGTGAAGAGTAGACGACATCTGGCTCTGGTTTAAAGTCTGAACACAAACACACACAGCTCAACATGAGAAGAATAAACAGCTCTGAAAACTCATATGTTATGTTTATGTAAACTAAATGAACACAACAGGAGACTGTTAGTATCAGAGCAGCCACAGTTAAAATCTGTGAACGTTTATGTTAAAGATGCCATGTCAGCTGTCCCATTACTACTGAATAACATCAAACAGCCATCTGATGTTGTTCAGTGCAACCATCAAAATAAAAGTGTTTAGTTTGGTAGTTTATATCAGTCTTAGCAGAGTCAATTACAGTAACTTGATGATAAAAAGAAACTTGTTGTTGAGTATTTAGACAGTGAGACAGAGGCATAAAAAATAAGTCTTTAGTTTGTTATTAGTGAATAAAGAGCAGCTGTACCTGTTTGTTCAGACAGCTGTTTGTCCATAACTGATGTCTTCAGTTCTCAGGGCTAAGTGGACAACAACTGTCTGGGCAGTAAAACACACACAGAGGACATCACTGCAAATACCACAACTTATAAATAGACTGTTAGTTATTGTTCCTTATGTAGCACAATGAAAAGATGATGTGATCGTCATCTTTTTTCTGTTTTGGAAAATCACCCGCTAGTTATATTTGGTTGTTGGTTATTAACACTCAAAGAAGAGAAAAACATTTTATCACAAGGTACAAAACAGAGCCACACTTTGTCACATTAAACACACACTATCATCAGCACTGTGATGAGAGATCCCTGTTTAGCTTCATGTGTCAGCTCAGTGGAAACAACAGGAGGACGTAGCTGATGTTGGTGAGGATGCAGATTTTTATACTCTTCATGTAAAACTGATTTTACATACAGTTTTTGGGGGGATTTTACTCCGCACAATCATTGACAGCACTGTCCTGATTCAAAGTCCTGGTGTATCCTTGGCTCTCCTTCCTCTTCTTTTTGTCTTTTCAGAAAAGGTGGCTATTTTCTTATTTTGCATACAGTATTAAATTGGATTGAAAAATCATAATAATCCTGGAGCAAGGAAACATTTCCATAACTAAGTGGATGGAAAACAAATCTAAAAATCTAATAATTTATGGTATTCAAATCATATTTTTGTAGCCATTTTCCTTGATATAATGTCAAGATCACTTTTACTTTTATCTCCCTATAATCCACAAAACCTTAAGGTCAACTTGAACCCACCAACAGACCATACGGCCAGCCAGAAGAAGACACTACTGCTGTGTAAAGATGCAAACTGAGCTGAGAGATTAGGTTATATTTAAACTGACTGAGCACAGAGCTGCTCACATCAAAACCTGCTGAAGCCACTGGATGAACGAATGAATGAACAAATCTGTCACCATCTTACAATGCTGTAATTGCAGCCATTCCACAACTCTCTGTGAATGGTACTCATGGCTATTGATCAGTGGTTGTTGATCAATGGTCATGAGAATTTGCATAATTATGATGAAGCAACTGACCTTTCAGCCCATTGTTCCTTCAGTGGGCTGGTTTCAGTCATTATGCAAATGTACTGTTTATAAGATTGGATAAACCTGCAGTCAGCTGAGACTGAAGAAGTCACTTGGATGAGTGACAAAACGTTTCTCCCTCTGAAAACGATACGTCTAGATGAACAGAATCAACTATTGAAGCTTCATCACTGCACTTAACTCTAATAAGGTATTTGGGTCTGTGGGAGCCGTTTTCAGTTTTTAGTTTTAAAAAAATCATAGAAATTATTCTTTTTTCAAACTGAGATTCACTGGCCTTGGTTCATTTTCTGTAAGGAACATAAATCAGAAAACATTTCCGGTTCCGGGACGCTGCTCATGCAGTCCCAGCCAAAACTGAGGAGATTCTCAGGAGGTGCAACCAACGACTATACCTCCTTAGGAAACCCAACTGCTTTGGAGTCAGCACACCCATCATGATGACTTTCTACTATGCCTTCCTGGAAAGCATCATGACCTTCTCCATCACCTGCTGGTTCCACTCCCTCAGCCTTCAGAACAGGAACAGACTGCAGCAGACTGCATCAGTGTGCTCTAAAATCATTGGCCTGCCTGTCAAAAATCTTGCACAGGTTTTCAGCCAACAGGCCCTTAGACAGGCAGCCAAAATCATCAACGACCCCTCTCACATTCTTCACCTCGCATTTCAATGGCTCCCCTCTGGGCGACGCCTCTGCTGCATTTCCTGCAGGACTGAGGCTACGTCCACACTAGCCCAGATAGATTTGAAAACGCTCCGCGTCCACACTAGCGTTTTCAGTCGTTTTCACAGAGTCGTGCATCCACACTGAAACGGATGAAAACGCTTACGTTCCAGTCCTGCGCATGCGCAAAAGCAAGTGAGAATTAAAGAATTTGAAGAAAAGCTATCTGGAGCATGTACAAACTGATATTCATCTTTTTTAGGGCAGTCAAAATTGAGAGCAATCAAAAGAAACGCTGTATAATGCACTACGCTATCTTTGTTTATTTGGTCACATGACTAAAATATGTCATCGTTTTAGAAAGTCTGTGTTTTCGTGTGTCCACACTGCGATAGGACAGCTGCGTTTTGAAATGTATGCGTTTTCAAGAGCGTTTTCAAATCGCTGCATTTTTCCCTGAGGAAAGCACTGTCTCAGTGTGGATGGTCAAAACGGAGAGAAAACAATGCGTTTTCAAACGAAAACACATTAGTGTGGATGTGGCCTGAGAGGAGGAGAGCCACCTTTGTCCCCAAAGCCAACTCCAGCAGATAAGAACATTTCCCACACCCATAAACATAAAATACTCAACACTCTTTTTATACTGCCAACACTTTACTCACTTTTACTCACTTACAGTTATTTATTCACCCTTTCAGTCACTTTAATTTTAAAACTGTATATTCTGTGTATTTATTATCGCATTCTTACTGCCTGTTTATGCCCTGTCCTTATCTTCAACGTCATGCTGCTCTGTTGTATCTTAATTGCACCTTGAGGATAAATAAAGTCTTTCTGATTCTGATTCACATTGACCTCCCCCCGTGTCACCCCCCCTTTACATTTGAATCACAGGGTCTTCGGGTCCACTGGACCCGTGGCTAGTGAAAGTGTGGAAATCATATGTCCTGTATACCCTCATTTTCCCTTTCTAATCTCTGGGCCTGTGTGTGTGTGAGAGAGAGAGAGAGAGAGAGAAGCAGAAGGAGAGAGTAAAGCATGTGAATTGACCCAGGTACGACCCCCCAGTGCTTTTCCTGCACAAGGTTGCAACATTGTTGCAAAATTGAGTCACCCAACACTGTTTGCACCCACATTCCTACACATTTCACCCTCTGTCTTGTGGGAACAAATCTTAGGGATCTGACACTATATCTCTGTCATTGTGGTTCCACCACAACTGATCAAGATGGCAAAGTGATTCACTGTTCAGACTGCCTTACAGTGGTTATTGAAAGAGACAGGGGTTTTTGATGGTGATGCAGAGGAAAAAGTTTCAGAATGCGAGGATCACATTTCTGAAAATTCAGAGTGTGTCACTGAGTTTGAAGAGGACAAAGAGCATCAGCCAACTCTGGAGTGTAAAAGAGCCTCAGGATCAGGATTAGCAGCCGGCCTCAAGACCTGCAGGTGAGCACCAAGCCAAAGGAGTAGCCAGTGAGTAGCCAGCTATAGGGCCAGACTTTCAGCAGCTTACGGATAACACTGTACGGATGGCAAAAAATGGCAAAATTGAATGGTCTTCCTGCTCAAGGAATGAACACCCCGGCATTGCTGCCAATGTGATACCAGGACCTAAATGCTTGGCAGTCACTCATACACAAGACATCAAGTCTTCTTTTGACCTTTTCATGCCATACCCTATCATCAAAATCACCCTGTAATAGTACTTTAATAATCCTGTAATAATCTACTAAAATAAATGAACCTGTTCTTATACAGTACTTTTCCATTCTACTTGAACACTTAAAGTGCTTCATACTACATGTCCCATTCACACACAAACACAGGCAACAGAAAAATAACTTGTAAGAATGTGAACAATACTAGACATTCACACTAGTTAGTTTCTTACTTTATAACTGGCAGCAAGTTTCAGCAGCTCTGTGGTCATCACCTTTTTTGTTTTGGAAAAACACCACCAGTTATATTTGGTCTTTGTCATTAATCACACTTTAACACACTATGTACTATCACCTTGAGAAATCTCACTGTATAGCTCTTCATAGAAACAAAAGAGGAAGTAACTGTTGTGGTTTTACATGCAGAATTGAAACCATAGAAAACGGTTAAAGCTGTTAAAGGACAGTTTGAGATGCTGAAAACACACATTGCTTGTTTATTCCTTTACAATTACGTGCAGCCTGATTTTCATGCAAAGTTCTACTCTCAACTTTTATTTAATCAAAAGTATATTGAAAAGATTGGTTTATAAAAAATGAATAAAATATTGATCATCACCGATAGTTAATGTAATGCAGAGGTCTAATATTATCTTGGCTGTTTGTTTAAGTAGAATAAAAAGTAGAATAAAGATTTCTATTTTCATGTTTCATACAAACACTGACAATCCACTGATTTGCATCGAAAAACAGGGAAACGAGATTGAAAACAGGTGAAAACAAAACCTCATGATGACGTCTTTTTAACTGACTTTGAATTTGATTTGTTACAAATACTAGAGCTGTATTTACGATGCAGGAGTTTAAGTATAAAATGCAGTTTTAATACCAAAAAGCTTTCATGTAGATGGTAATTTTAACATTACCCTTTGAAAGTCTGCTTGAAGTAACCCTTAAAGCTTTTTCCTGAACTGAGCAGTTTCTGTCATGCTTTAGGCCTGATTATTGTGCATTTGCATCACAAGTTATTGAGAGTGGTCTTTGCCTATGCAGCTACCCTTGGAAAAACCCAGAAACTATTGAAATGGTAGTCAAACCAGGTTTTTCCTGATGTACACTGAGGTGTTAAAACTGAGGGACTAAACACCATAAATAGAATTTAAAGGAAAACAGAGAAAACTAAAGCAAAACTACCCATGGTAAATGGTCTGAATCTTATATAGTGCTTTTCTACTCTCCTGAGTACTCAAAGTGCTGTATACAACATGCCACATTCACCCAATTCTCATAAACACTTTCTCTATACTTAGTGCTTTTTAACTACATGCGTCCAATGGATGCATCGGAGAGCAACTTGGGGTTAGTATCTTACCCAAGGATACTTTGCATGCAGACTGGAGGAGCCAGAGAATGAACCACCAACCTTCCAATCAGTAGGTGACCTGCTCTACCTCCTGAGCTACAGCCCCCCGCATGGCTCAGCTGACATTGCCGACATCACAAACATGAACTACTGCAGGATGTGGGATGGCTGCAGAGAGATTGAGGAAGAAGAGAACATGTAAAGACAAATAATGAAGGCTGTTACTGTGGGGACACAGAACATTGGGTTAGGGCTGGGCGATATGGCCTAAAATCCATATCACGGTATAATTTGAAGCATGTGCGGTAACAATATATATCGCGATATAGTCTTTTCTTCTGTATAAGTATTTTACACACTAAAATGCACACTGAAAATCCTTTAATTTTCTCAAAAATTGACAGTGTGCCTTATGTATGAATTCTGGTTGTGCTTACTGACCTCAAACAGATTTTGTGTGGTACACAGTGCTCAAAAATATGTCAAAAAAGTTTTAGTACGACTTTGGCAAGCTATGAAGCCGCACGGCCTGATGGATTGTCAGAGCATTACGGCTACCATAGTCAGGAGCCTCGCGGAGTAATCTGGGTCCAAAACTCGGTCAGCTTCAGGTCCCAAAGTCAAAAGAACACTGCGGCATCACTGAGAGTTAAAAAATGTCTAAATTCTTTCATCTTTAATAAAATGATCAGCGTTGCTGCTTTACCAGGTGTAACAATTAAGTTTAACGTCCAGGCATCCATGAAAACAGAATTTATCAAATTCAACGCAGTTAGAAGGAAGTTAGCTCGCTAGTTTCAACCTAAACATGATATAGCATGTTCTGACTGAGAGATATTTGAAAAAATTCAAACGTACAGCTCTGCTATCACTTCCAACATAAATGAAGACAGAAAACTAAGCAGTGACGTTTCTAGGGTTGCTGAAGTTGCACTAGCTGGTATATAATGATCTGCCACCTGATCGCTAGCAAAACAGCTACATTAGCATAACATTAGCACAGTGAAGCTGAAGGATGAACGCTAACTTTTTTACACTCGATAAAAGTTAACGTGAGGGTTTCTGGTGGTTAGGGACAAATGCAATTGCATGGCAGGATGCTCTAAACGGAACAAACTTCAGTCAGGAGAACAACTGAGATAATCCATCCACAATACAAGGTTAGTCATTAATATACTGCAACAACATGGGAATAGAGCAACTGTGAGAGAATTCGGCATTAATGAATCAATGGTAGGGAAGTGGAGGAAGCGCAGTTTTTGGCTTTCCTCATATTCCAAAAGTGCTTCGTCTCTTTGCTATTACTGTCACCCGGCATAATTTGCAGATGATGTTGTTTGCAACCGCTGCAATGCTTTCAACAAAAACAGGCACAGCTTGACGATGACACCATCATCTAGCCAAATTTATATCGTTTGTACCGTATACTGTTTATACCGCCCACCCCTACATTGGGTTAAGGATTGTCCTGGAAAGCAGGAAACTGTGGCTGACTTGGTGAGGAGGTAGAGAAAGGGATGGGTCCTTAGGATCACAATAGAAGGTAACCACACAAGATCAACACACACACACACACACACACACACACACACACACACACACAATTATATTGAAAAGCTTGCTACATGTAACATGAGTAATAATCCCACGTGAGGGTAGCCTAGTGAAAACCAAAAAGACAAGGGGCAGGTACAGGGTACATGTACAGCGTGCCAAATCACCTTAAGTTTCCAACCCCCACACCATATTTGCACAAGTTCTCAAATATCATCCAAATATCCTTGGGCAAGATACTAACCCCAAGTTGCTCTCCAATGCATCCATCAGAGTATGAATGTGTGTGTGAATGTTAGTTAAGAAGCACTAGTTAACAGCTAATGAAAAAGTGCTTGTGCGAATGGGTGTGATTGGGTGAATGCATAAGTTGTGTAAAGCGCTTTGAGTGCTCATGATAGAGTACAAAAGCGCTATATAAAAACCAGTCCATTTACCATAACCAGTGCATTTATCACAGCGACACTAATCATGGCAGCACAGTAACAAGCTCTATATACAAAATCCCTAGAGGCTGGGGTCTGCCACACCAGACAAAACCCCGAATGCAAGATGCTAGCAAGCAGAATGTACATGAAACGCCATAACCAAGTGGCTGGCATGGTATACAGGAAAATTTGTGCCGAGTAAGGCCTGGAAGTCCTGAGGTCAAAATGGGACACGCCCCCTAGGGTGTATGAGAATGATCCAACAAAGATCCTTTGGGGCTTATGGACACAGAATGACAAACGGGTGATGGCTAACCAACCAGACATAGCAGTGGTGGACGAGCAGAGGAAGATGGTTGTAGTGACAAATGTAGGACTGAGTGGATAGAAACATCAGGAAAAAGGAACACAAGAAGTACAAAGAACTGGGAGAAGAGCTCGAGGAGATGTGGTGGGTAATGGCAACAGTGGTCCCAGTGGTAATCATGTGATTGTTTTACGTAAGCAAGGTGATAAATAAGTTCAAAGTTAATAAATATTATAAGTGATTCATGCCCCCCCCCCCCCCCCCCCCCCCCCCGCCTGTCGCGATTTTTTCAGTCGCGCGGTTCAGCTCCTGCTCAAACTGTACGATTGACGCGCAGGGGTTAGAAGTTCATAGGTCATGATGCAGGGTCTCACACTATACGGCCCGATGCTCTGATGCGACCTGAGTGCTCACACTGTGCGTCCATAAAATGAAGGTCATAACAGAAATTCTGTCACTCGCTCTCCCTCTCTGTCTTTCACTCACATAGACATGCACACCACCGCCATCAACTTTGCTAAATTGCTAATAAAAAACATTGATCAGGCAGCTGTGATTGAGCAGCAGTATAAATCCAACTACTTTCACGGTTGTTGTGGTCGTGATAATTTTGTGAGGCCACATTGAAAAGGTTCGGGTGAGCTTGCCATAGATCTACAAGTTGTGCCTCCATCGCTTGTGTCCAGATCACATGCTGCACTGCCGTGCTGCGCCGTCTTTTTCGCTGACATTTGTGTTTGCGCGTGCGCAGTGTGAGAAGCTGCGGTGACACCCTCACGACCAAGCGATTGATGATTGGAGCATCCGTGTGTACACCTGGGAGCATGAATCCGCTTGTTTTTAAAAGGTTCCTACACATAATGATCTGTTAGATGGTGTGGGGAGCCACAGCCCCGTCCACCAGGGCATGAAGCAGGTATGGAGGAGATCAAAACTCCAGACATCCAGAGGCCCTCAGAACACAAGAGACCAAGGAAAACCAACAGAGGGGCAGCCGCGCCACTATCCTGGAAAGAGCTGAGGAGAGCCCCAGATGAGGGGTCACTCAGCAGCTACGGAGGAGAAGCCAGGGGGGGTTGCAGCGACGTGGCCGTGAGCTCCGCCGGCAGCCAGCTGTGCCAGAGTGACCGAGTCCCGGAGGCCGAGGGCACCCCACCCCCGAAGGGGCCTGAGCGAGCCCCAGGCTCCAGGCCCTGACAAGCAGCCACCAGGAGTGAGCCGGTGCCTATCTAGACGCCCATCCCCGAACACAAAGAACCACCAATGCACCCATCCCCGGACACAAAGAACCACCAATGCACCTATGTCTGAGGGCGTCTGCCACTGGCAGGGGGAGTGGTGGGGGAGATAGGCCTCCATACCTTGGAGGGCCTGAGATGTCTCTAGAGAGGTGGTGTCTGATACCCGACCTGACATATAATATTAATGGTAATGGTATTTGTACAGCGCTTTACTAGTCCCCAAGAACCCCAAACATTTACATATCCAGTCATCCACCCATTCACACACTGGTCATGGCAAGCTACATTGTAGCCACAGCCACCCTGGGACGCACTGACAGAGGCAAGGCTGCCAGACACTGGCGCTCTGACGGGCCCGGTGGTGCGTGAATGGGTGAAGTGTCTTGCCCAAGGACACAATGACCAAGACTGTCAAGCCGGGGCTCGAACCGGCAACCTTCCGATTACAAGGCTCTTGAGCCACGATCGATATACACACAAACATACAGGCACACACAGATACAAACATCCATTCCCACCCTCATGTTCTCATATGCAATTGGCTCAACACTCACCCAACGTGGAAACAACCTGTACACACAATCACACTCCCCAAGTGTACTCTATACCCCAGTTCTAGGTACCCTTGCCCCTGGAGGGGGAAACTGGAGACACACCCAGGTAGAGTTACCCACCCCGTCATCCACTCATCTTCCAGGCTACACAAGACAACAGACACCCACGCTGAGTACTTCCTCCACCTCTCCTATATCTCCCCCACCTGCAGAGTGAGTTCTTGGAGAGAGCAGACCTCCTGCAAGATGTAACAGCCTCTCCCACCAGTTGAAGACCCCCTCAGGTGGCTTGATGCACTGGCAGCACCCTGCACCAGGGCTGAGCCCCCATACATCCACCCGCCCACAACTTCGGCGAATCCCTCGACACCCCAAGCCTGTCTCTACCCCCACACCAATCACAACAGCGAAGGTGGGACCAAACTATGACCCCCCACCCCCACTAGGTGATGGAGCTGATCAAAGGAGCCCAGAGCAATTGATCTGATGTGGTGGCAGAGGCTGTATCGAGACTAATGTAATCTATTAGATAATTATCAGGGCAGTGAAAACCATATGGGCTATATTCTTTTCTGTAGTGACATTATCTAAGCTGCCCAACAAACACACTAAAGGGGAAGTTGGAATATTACATTTCAGACACTTCGATAAGTCTTCACATATCTCGCGCCACAACTTCTGAACTGGTGGACAGAACCAAAGAGCGTGGATATAATTGTCTGGTGTATTGGTTTGATAGTGTGAGCAGTTGTTGGTAGATGTAAAGCCCATTGTGAACATCTGATGACCTGTATAGTGTACTGTATGTAGTATTTTGTATTGAATTAATTGAAGACTGGGATTTCTAATTAAATGAAAGGTTTTTAAGCATATCTGAGACCAGAAGTTTTGGTCTAAGTTAACTGATAAATCCGCTTCCCATTTTGCAATAGGGAGTGATATTGATTCATCTGTTTTAGAAAGCATTCTGTATATTTTGGAAAGTAATTTTGGGGTTTTAAGAGTAAGAAACGGTACCACACTTGATGGTGTTTGTAGTTCATCAAGTAGTTCAACTTGACCAGGTTTAAATTTCTTTTTTACAATGGATTTAATTTGTTAAAATTCTAAAAATCTTTTCTTGTTGATCCCATTCTGCCCCGTGCAGAAGTAATCGATGAAGATCTGACAGAAGAACAACAACAAAATCACAATGTCATAGCTGTGGACAGCAGTTGTGTTGGACAAGTGGAGGTTGAGGTACCAGCTGCAAATGTGGACAGTGGTGATCGGACAGACAGCATCACGGAAGCTAAAGGGCAGACGAAGCATTGTGTGTGCAATGAACAGGGCAGAGCAGAAATAAACACAACACTGCTTGATAAGATTGTTAAGGTTTGCTGTGTTTTGGTGAATATGTGTGGTTGCCAAACCAGCGCCAAATGAAACTTGCTCTTGTTGAGTATTCATAAAGTTGTTGTGTTGCATGTGTAGTTCATTGTAATTAATTGTACTTTGTGTGAAGTAGTTTCAATTAAACAGAAAAGAATAGTATACATGGTTTTTTTTAATTCTTGATCTTATCACATGTACTTAGCAAGTACATAAAAATGAAATGCAAACTACTTACATGGCAACACACAGCTGGCATCAATCTTGAACCACAAAATGAAACATTACAGGCTATTTAGAGCAGCATATTGTTTGGAGAAGTATTTCCCAACAAGTTCAGGAAGACACACTTTAAGAAAGAAGTCTTGTGCTTGCTTTAAACGTGGTTCCCAGAAATCCACATCAGGGAAGATGCGTATGACAGAAGGTCTCGCTGTGTCCACACAACGAGGTCACAGTGCAGTTTCATTCAGTCGTTGTGAGTGCAGTACCTGAAACACACAAATAATTCTTAAACTGGTTTGCTGTGTATGCGCTGACTCCACAGACAAGGTATGCGAAGATCGGGATAGGACAAAGGCGGTAGGTCGTCTGGGTTTCCACTCCGCTTCCTTATTTCATACGGGTCCACATTACCGATGCACGCAATTTTTTCAAAGTACCGTTTCTTGGTGTCTGGGCGCAATCGGTCGCGATACAGCCCTTTGTCTGTGGAGTCAGCGCATACACAGCAAACCAGTTTACGAATTATGCTTATTATTATTAATAAGAACCTTCAGACTCTGCAGCTGCATAATAAAAGCCTGTAAGATAAAATTAGTGCACATGACAGGTGTGTGATTCATCTGGAAGTTATGTGCGGATTAGTGTACAATGAGAGCAATTTAGTATGTTTTTAGAGGCCATGAGCAGTGTTGGTGCCCAGTCTGGATTTGTTACATCCATTTCACATGCTGGTTTGCCTGCAATAATGCTAAATCATAACCTACTCAGTCGACATGATGACATGACGTGGTTCTGCAGCATCACACATTAGCATGTTTTATCTCATTATCTATGACCTCAGCACATTGAAAATAACACTAAAAGCATTTTAATAGTGATATGAATTAATTTAGAACTCACCGGAAAGAAGATGCAGAGACCAAACCAACAAAAAGCTGGGGATTGCACAGAACTCGATCCGCTCGTCTCACCGCTGCAATGCAAGCCTGACGTCTTTGTTTAGTAATATCGGATACATGCGATCCCTCACGTTGCCTCCAGGTTGAAAAACGATGAAAAGAGAGCCCATTATCCAGCTTCTTGCCTTCATGATCGTGTGATCAAACGTTGCAACTGATAACACAACACGTACGAACCATAGTTGAAGCTGTATCCTGTCTAGCTTACTGTCATGGCGGAAAGGGAGGCGTGGCCCACCTCCAGTGACATCAACTCCAAAGCCCTATTGTGTAACTAGTCTGTCAAATGGAAAAAATTCTGTTCCTTCTAATATATGTTCTAAGTATTTGATTCCTTTACCACTCCAATCTGGAAAGTTTATCATACTATTGTTTTGTAATATGTCAGGGTTGTTGTAGGTGTACTTTTGCATGGGATTAATGAAGACTCCATCAATTTTAGAAACTCCCAGCATGCTGTCAGAGAAGAGCTGATGTTGACACTTTTAAAGCATTCATATCGTTGGATGATTGAGCTGATAAATGGTAGGTCTGAAATCTCTAGATTATTGCAAAGTGCTTGTTCTACATCTAGCCAAGGTTCGTCTAAGAAGGTACGTTTCAACCATCCTGAGATAAATTGAGGCCTGTTGGCTAAGAAGTAGTGCTGAAAGTTAGGTAGTTCTAATCCTCCTTTATCCTTGGTCTTTTGTAGTGTTTTTAAGCTTATACGTGGGGGTTTATCTTTCCAAAGGAATTTAGACATATATGAATCTAGAGATCTGAACCAATCTTGTGGTGGTTTAGTTGGGATCATTGAGAATAAATAATTTATTTTTGGTAAGACCATCATTTTTATAGCGGCAACCCTTCCCATGAGTGATATGGGTAGACATTTCCATTTAGCCAGATCGCCTTCTACTTTATTTAAAAGTGGGATGTGGTTTAATTTAGTTAGCTCTGCAAGCTTGGGAGAAACATTAATACCCAAATATTTAATATTTCCCTATTGTAGTGGTGTAGAAGAAGAATTATGGAAGGAGCATGTCTGTGAAGGTTCTCAGTCATCCAGGTCATCTTAGACCTGGATGACGCCCAATTAGGATAACCACATGTTTTTATCCTAATTGGGCGTTTATAAAGTCAGCAAAGATGCACAGAAAAGAAGATCAGACACCAGCGAGGGAAGATAAGAATGACAGATGCAACAACATTGTCATCCCCTATGTAGCCGGTGTATCAGAGAAACTCAGGAGAGTTTTCTCCAAACACGACATCCCAGTGTACTTCAGACCCAGCAACACACTCAGACAGAAAGTGGTTCACCCGAAAGACAAAACTCCTAAACACAAACTTAACAATGTGGTGTATGCTGTACAGTGCAGCGAGGAATGCCCAGACCTCTACATCGGAGAGACCAAACAGCCACTTCACAAGCACATGGCACAACATAGAAGAGCCACCTCCACGGGACAAGACTCAGCAGTTCATCTGCATCTAAAGGACAAAGGTCACTCTTTCGAGGATGCCAACGTTCACATTTTGGACAGAGAGGACAGATGGTTTGAAAGAGGAGTGAAAGAAACCATTTTTGTCCACTGTGAGCGACCGTCCTTGAACAGAGGCGGTGGTTTACGAAACCAACTGTCTGCCATCTATAATCCAGTTTTGAGATCCCTTCCCAGACGCCTTAACGCCCACTCACATCCTGGGCCATCTGACCTCAGGAAATCACATGATAGGGTGGGACCAGGTTTCACAATGAGCTCACCCGAAACCCTGGCTGATTGTGACCCACACCCACTTTCACACCTTGGCTCATGTGATCAGGTAGAGGATCATCAGGGGGACCTTTGTCCCCCTTTGGGGGGAAACTCCCACTAGGTTTAAATCTGGGACTCCCCACCAATTGACCCTTAGAATTGAAGAAGCTTCTCGGATGAGAGGTGAAACGTCTTCAAGCAACTCAAAGAAGTCCAGACGCTTTTCTTTCCAAGCTCCTTAGTCTATGGAAGGAGCAATTAATTGGAAGGACTGTAGATTTTGATCAGTTAATTGAGTAATCTGATATTCTTACAAAAGAGGTTTTCAATGCAATTACCCCAGAGAGATTGGTTTGTGAGTTTTGGAGAAAAAGTAACACATCCTCCGCATAAAGGCTGATTTTATGTTCCACGTTCTTGCATGTTATGCACTTAATTACTGTATTCTGTATAATTGCTGCTGCTAGTGGTTCAATAAAAAATGCAAACAGTGAAGGGGAGAGACAGGAGTTCTGTCTCTCAGGAGACAGGGGGAACAAAGCTGCACACACTAACATGAGGCACACTCCTTCAAAACAAACAGGAAACCATAAACCACTAAACAAGGACGCAGACTGAGAGGCAGAATATAACACATAGAACTCAAACAATACATGACCACAATTCCTAAAACACGAATAAACAGAAACATGAAACTCTAGAACATCATCAGCACGACAAGAGAAATAGGAAAACAATCCACAATACAAAATAAAACCAAAATATACGAAACTCAAAATGCTGGGTCAACACTGACCCAGAACCGTGACAATATTTGGTCATTTGTTTTGACACAAGCTGTTGGGGAATTATATAATATTTTTAACCAGTTAATGAAAGAGTTTCCAAAACCAAATTTGTGTAAAGTTGCAAATAGAGATTTCCAGTTAACTCTGTCAAACGCTTTTTCTGCATCTAAAGAGAATATTGCAGTTTCAATGTTTTTACTGTATGTGCAGTCTATTAAATTAAGTAATCTACGTGTATTTGTTGATGAGTGCCTACCTTTTATGAAACCAGTTTGTTCAGGATGAATTAAGAGCGGGGTTATTTAAGAGCGGGGTTATTTTCTCTAATCTCTTTGAGAGAGCTTTGCAGATTATTTTAAGGTCTACATTTATAAGGGACATCGCACGATAGCTTGAGGGATATACAGGGTCTTTGCCTGGTTTTAGCAGGAGATTAATGTTTGCAGAATTCATATTTGATGGAAGTCTGCCCTTTTCTTTGATTTCCAACAACGTTTTGTAAAAAACTGGTGCTAGAATCGTCCAGAATTCTTTGTAGAATTCTGCAGGAAAGCCGTCTGGACCTGGAGCCTTATTATTGTGCATACTTATCAGGGCTTCCTGGAGTTCACCTGGCATCAGTGGCGAATCCAGTGCCATTGCTTCAGTGTCTAATAATATTGGAGTTATGTTGTCCAAAAACTGATCAATTTCGTTTTTAGATGGGTTTATTCGTGGTGAATACAACGTTTTATAGAAATCCCTGAAAATGTTGTTTATGTTTTCTGGGTATATTGTATTCCCAGATAAATCTTGAACAGCACATATAGTTGTTTTTTATTTATTTATTTTTAGCTGGTTCACTAGAAATTGACTGGATTTATTACCATAATATTTCATAATTTTGTAAGCGTAGTCTTTGTACTTAGAATTTTTTTTTATTAATTATTTCATTTAATTCTAGTTTTGTTTTGCATATTTTGTTCAATGTTTCCTGATTTTGGTGTGACATATATGCTTCTTCTAGGGATTTGACGTTTTTTTCTAACTCCTGAATATTTTTGTTTTCTTTCTTTTTATGTGATGAGAAAGAAATTATTTTACCTCTCATCACAGCTTTCCCTGCTTCCCATAAAACAGAAGCTGATGTTGCGGGAGTGTCATTAAAGTCTAAATATAGAGTCCATTCTTTTTTAAAATATTTAATAAAGTCTTCATCTTTGAGTAGTAATGTATTAAATCTCCAGTTTTTACTTGGCGTAGTATTATTCTTGTGTATTAGTGTTAAAGATACAGGAGCATGATCGCTGACAGCTATAGGGTAAATCTCAGTGTCTGAAATATCAGTGAGCTGCTGACCAAAAAATAATCCAGATGAGAGTAGGAGTGATGAACATGTGAGAAAAAAGTATATTCCTTACTGGTGGGGTGAAGGGAGCGCCATGCATCGCAAAGACCAAAGTCGCTCATATAGTGTTTGATTATATTTGTGGACTGCCAATTACGCTGAGTTCCTGCTGTATTGAGCCTATCCATTTCTTCATTTAGTCCAAGGTTGAGGTCGCCTCCAAGAACAAGTGAGCCATCTAAGTGTTCAGAGAGTGCACTGAAAAAACCATGAAAGAATGAGGGATCATCAGCATTTGGACCATATACACTTACAATACATAGCTTTTTATCAAGTATAGATAGTTTAATGATTAAGAATCTGCCCTCTGGATCTATAACTGTATCGGGTACTGTGAAATTAATATTTGTATGTATTAAAATTGCTACTCCCCTTTGTCTAGAATTATAACAAGCTGAGAACACATTAGGAAATTCAGGTGTTTTAAGTTCATTCGAACCTCTAGGTCTGTGGGTCTCTTGTAAAAGGACAACATCTGCCTGTAGTTTTTTGAGTTGGTTAAATATTTTTAACCTCTTTTCTCTGGAGCCAGCTCCATTTGCATTCCATGAGACGAATCTTAGTGCACCCATAGATGTCTGTGTGTAACTAGGGGTGTATGCTATGAGGTGCCGTAAGGGACATTATTACTGAAACGCTCTCACACACACTACTGAAACGCTCTCACATACACTACTGAAACGCTCTCACATACACTACTGAAACGCTCTCACATACACTACTGAAATGCTCTCACACACACTACTGAAATTTTACCTCTCACACACACTACTGAAATTTTACCTCTCACACACACTACTGAAACGCTCTCACACACACTAGTGAAATTTTAGCTCTCACACACACTACTGAAACGCTCTCACACACACTACTGAAACGCTCTCACACACACTACTGAAACGCTCTCACATACACTACTGAAAACCAGGAAGATTTCAATTGAACAGGAAGGTATTTTAGCTGCACAGGAAGGTGAGGAAAAACAAATAACACATTAATGCACAGCTAACACCGCGGTGACGTCTACAACAGTCTGTTAGAGGTATAATTGAAAAATCTTCTGCCTTCATCAGTGACTATCCAAACATTGTTGTAGGATAGCAGCCTCTATTGCAACAAGTCGGGGCATCCTGGATATGCTAGCTGCCCACATAATCTGGAAAGACTGTGTCTGACAGTACCTCATCTACAATGAAATTACATCGGATCCTTGTCATTTTTTACATACATTCTTTGTTGTTTGAGGTGAGAACCAATGAAGAAGATGTTGAACGATTTTTTACTTGTGCTCTGCAATGTATTGAGGCGCTCCAAAATGAAAATACGGGCAATATCAGACAAGAGCGGCTTTATAGAGAGCTAGATGATCATACACGAACTCTATCAGAATTTCTTGCTGCTGTATCTCGATATGATCCAAATAATAGGGTTGCCACAAATCTACTAGGATCCTTGTATAGATGTTTTTGCAGCTTGCTACATGAATATGATGCTAGACAGAGATGTGCTTATGTGACCCATAGATTGTTACCCCCAACCACCTTGAGTGGTCATCCAGGTCGGCCACGATACACTATATCTGCTGAACAGATGTCTCACTTTGTTTCCATTGGTATGACATGGCAGAGAATTGCATCATGCTTTGGAATAAGTCGAAGAACCCTGTACAGTTGTATATGTTCCAAGATGGCGCCGAGTATGGCAGCCTCGTCGCGAGCTCCCCCAAGCAACAGCTGTTTTTTGTGTTTAATTTTACTTTTTCTTTATTTTTTCACGAGTAGCACATGTCTCCTTGTGTACGACCGACAAACCTTACTGGACATAAAAGACGGACTTTCTCATCACTTTCCGGAGTTCAAGTTTTGCAACACGGACCCTCCGTTTGCAGACCCCCATTCATCTCACCTGAGACGCCTTTGTTCTGGGCCCGTGGAGGCCGCAAACGCCGACGCAGAGGGAGAAGATCTGGCGTTCTGGTTCGACTGAGACGGCGCACTAACAGACCACCGTTACCCAGCTTATTACTGGCTAATGTGCAGTCTCTGGAGAACAAGCTGTGCGAGCTTCGGGCACGGATCTCATTCCAGCGAGAGATGCGGGACTGCTGCGTGATCTGCCTCACAGAAACCTGGCTATCGGACAAGGTACCGGACTCCGCAGTACAACTACCGGGGTTCTCTGTGCACCGCGCGGACAGGTCACAGGAGCTTACTGGGAAAAGCAGAGGCGGTGGTGTGTGTTTCATGATCAACAACAGCTGGTGTGATTATGCGAACGTGCACCCGGTCAAATCCTTCTGCTCACCGGACCTGGAGTACCTGATGGTTAAGTGCCGGCCATTCTGGCTACCGAGGGAATTTACAGCAGTGATTATTACGGCTGTTTACATTCCCCACAAGCCGACACTGACCGAGCACTCAGGGAACTGTACAGCGCGATCAGCAGTGAGGAAACCGCACACCCAGAGGCGGCGTTTATCACGACCGGGGACTTTAATAAGGGTAACCTGAAGAAAGTCTCACCAAAACTCCACCAACACATCCATTTCAACACTCGTGGAGACCGGCTTCTTGACCACTGCTACACCTCTTTCCGGGATGCGTACAAAGCCCTCCCCCGCGCCCCATTCGGCCAATCAGATCACCGCTCCATCCTGCTTCTACCCGCCTACAGGCAGAAGCTGAAACAGGAAGCTCCAACCCTGAGGGCGGTGCACCATTGGTCGGACCAATCGGAGTCTACGCTGCGGGACTGTTTTGATCACGCGGATTGGGAAATGTTTCACGTGGCTGCTAAAGACATCGATGAATACACAGACTCAGTCTGTGGATTTATCAGAAAATGTGTGGAAGATGTCGTCCCATCCAGAACAGTTAAATCCTTCCCAAATCAAAAACCCTGGATTAACGGAGATGTTCGCACGGCGCTAGCGGCACGGAGCACCGCTTTTGCCTCCGCGAACACATCGGACTACAAACACGCACATTACCAACTCCGGAAGACGATCAAAGCAGCCAAACGTGAGTACAGGGACAGGGTGGAGCAACAGTTTGACAACCCTCGGAGTATGTGGCAGGGACTAAACACGATCGCAGACTTTAGAGGGAAAACCAGCACACCGCAGACCACGGCCTCTCTGTGTGAGGATCTAAACGTATTCTACGCTAGATTCGACACAGCGAACACCATGAGACCGGACAGTGTGCGCACCGCGGATGACGTCAGTGCGCACACTGTGTCTGAGGAGGATGTGCGGAAGTACTTCAGGAGAGTGAACCCACGCAAAGCTACTGGTCCGGACGGGATTCCCGGCCGCGTCCTCAAGTCATGCGCGGCTCAGCTGGCTGGAGTGTTTACACACATCTTCAACCTTTCCCTCTCTCTGTCTGTAGTCCCAGCCTGCTTCAAAATGGCCACCATCGTCCCTGTACCCAAATCCTCCACCATCTCCTCATTGAACGACTGGCGACCTGTAGCCCTGACCCCTATCGTGAGCAAATGCTTCGAGAAGCTGGTCAGGGACTTCATCTGCTCCGCACTACCCGACTCACTGGACCCTCTACAGTTCGCATACCGCCACAACAGGTCCACTGATGATGCCATAGCCCTGACACTCCATGCTGCCCTGTCACACCTGGAGAAGAGAGACACGTATGTGAGAATGCTGTTTGTAGATTACAGCTCAGCATTCAATACCATCGTTCCCTCAAAGCTGGACAGGAAACTGCAGGATCTAGGACTGAGCAGCTCCCTCTGCAGCTGGATCCTTAACTTCCTGTCTGACAGACGCCAAGTGGTCAGACTGGGCAGCACCACCTCATCCCCCATCACACTGAACACTGGTGTTCCACAGGGGTGTGTACTGAGCCCTCTCCTGTACTCACTCTACACCTACGACTGCACGGCCACTAACAACTCCAACATCATTGTGAAGTTTGCGGACGACACTACAGTGGTGGGTCTTATCACCAACGGTGATGAGACGGCCTACAGGGAGGAGGTCAGCGCCCTGACCCACTGGTGTCAAGACAACCATCTCACCCTCAACGTCGCAAAGACAAAGGAGCTGATAGTGGACTTCCGGAGGTGCAGAGGAGTACACACCCCCATCACCATCAACGGCGCCGCTGTGGAGAGAGTGAGCAGCTTCCGCTTCCTTGGTGTACATCTGGCTGAGGATCTCACGTGGTCAGTACACATAAACAAGACAGTGAAGAAGGCGCAGCAGCGCCTCTTCTTTCTCAGGAGACTGAAAAGATTCGGCATGAGCCCCCGCATCCTCAGGACCTTCTATCGCTGTGCCATTGAGAGCATCCTCACCGGATGCATCACCACCTGGTATGGCAACAGCACCGCTCACAACCGCAAAGCTCTCCAGAGAGTAGTGCGGTGTGCTGAACGGATAATTGGAGGTGAGCTTCCCTCCCTCCAAGACATCTACAGGAAGCGGTGCCTGAGGAAAGCGGGGAGGATCATCAAGGACTCCAGTCACCCCAGCCATAAACTCTTCAGACTACTTCCATCAGGAAGGAGGTTCTGCAGCATCCGGTCCCGAACCAGCAGACTCAGAGAGAGCTTTTTCCACCAGGCCATCAGACTGCTGAACACGTCATAGACACCTCACCCTCACTACTGGAACTTCAACATTATGCACTCCATACTGTACATTAATGCCACTGTTTTGCACATACCTACCTCTGTATATTTTATATTTTATATATCTTATTTTATTGTTTACTCTATTTCATTTGTAAAACATGTATATACACACTCACACACACACACACACACACACACACACACACACACGTAGAAAAACATATTTAGTACACACATTCAGTAATGTATATACCTTTATATATGGTACATATATTTATTACTTTTTAGATTAACCATTTTTATATTTTGCTTGTTGCACGTTATTGTATTTTGCACAACTCTGTTGCTTGTGAAGCTCGCACACAAGAATTTCACTCGCATGTACTGTACCAGTGTACCTGCACATGTGACGTGACAATAAAGGTGATTTGATTTGATTTGATTACAGACACAGACAAACTTTGGGAGTTGAGCCATTAAGCTATGTGGATATTTCAAATCAAGAACTGAATGGCCTTGTGACGGATATCCTACAGAACACTCCAAATGCAGGGGAAGTATACATTCTTGGAAGTCTGAGATCTCGTGGCTTAAGAGTTCAACGTTGGAGGGTCAGACAAAGTCTACAGGAAGTGGATCCTATTGGACGTGCATTTAGACGTCGTCATGCGATAAGGCGAAGGATCTATAGTGTTCAGGCCCCCAACCACTTATGGTAAGTTCACTGGTTTGAAACAAATGGTCAGGCCTTGTGTTTTAAAGTATTGACACAATACATCAAAATTAAAGGTCCTTCATTCAAAACATTACTGAAGTTAATCTATATAATCAGCATAAGGTAATAATAATAATAAAAAAAAATAACAGTGACCACAAAAACTGAAATTGCTATGAGTATGTTAAATATTTGAGGAATTCATAGTAGATCAATTTAAATGTCGTCTAATGTATGAGTAACATTACATAATGTATGTAATGTTGAGTTGTTTAATCCTTTATTTCACGTCACAATTTTAATCTCTAACATCGATTGTGCCAGGTAAACGTAGTGTGGAAAAAGACATTTTATGCCAGTGTGTGCGTGTGTGTGAGAGAGAGTTGTGGTGTTGTTGAAGTAAATGTACAAAATGAAACCTCTAGTTTTAAGTACAGGGTCAGGAATTCACTACTAAATAATATGAACAAACATGTCGAACTGTAGTAATGCTTTCTGATCTCTCAACAGGCATTTTGATGGCAACCACAAGTTGATTAGATGGCGCTTGGTCCTGCATGGCTGTGTTGATGGCTTCAGCCGAACTATCATATACTTACGTTGCTTATCCAATAACAGAGCCTCAAGTGTCTTGTCATTATTTTTGGAAGGAATACAAAACTTTGGTTTGTCCTTAAGGGTCAGGTGTGATCATGGTATGGAAAATATACAGGTTGCTCGTTTTATGTTACAGAGAAGAGGAGTAGGCAGTGTTATTACAGGCGTTTCAGTACATAACCAAAGAATTGAAAGACTGTGGGCAGAAGTCAACAGAGTTGTATCAAGACACTTTATAAATATCTTTGACTTTATGGAAGAACAGGGTATGTTGGATTCACTGAATGAGCTACATCTTTTTTGTCTGCATTATGTTTATTTGCCAAGGATTGAAAGAGCATTAACAGAATTTGTCAATCAGTGGAACAACCATGGTCTCTCTACACAAGGAGGACAGACCCCTCTTCAGCTGTGGCATACAGGTGTCACAAACAATGTGGGAATCCTGTCGTTTATAAATGACATTTTTCATGTTGATAACTATTATGGCGTTGATGAAGAAGGGCCATTACCAGAACTTCAAACAAACAATAATGTCAATATTCCAGATATTGATATCAACATAAACGAGACTGCAATGAACATAATTCAACAAGTGAATCCATTAGAAAATGATGGAAATCATGGAATAGATGTGTTTTCTTCACTTTTACACCTTCTACATTAAATCAAATATTTTGCAAAAATTAAAAAATATAAAAATATAAAAAAAAAACATTTCAGAAAACATATCTGATCGAAACTAACATGTAGAAACCATTTTCTTTAAAATGATAAAATGACAGCTCTGTTGTCAAACAGAAACTGACACAGGCAGAAGAATAAACAGACAACCAAATCAAAAACAGATGCACATACACATGAAATGAGTAAAGTGACACAAATTTTGTATATTCAAGCTCAACAATCTAAATAAATTTCTGAAGTGCTGTTAAACAATTGGTATCTACCTGTATGAATTCTGAAGAACAATCACTTCTTGTCAAATTGATGTCTTAAAACATCAATTTGACTGAGGCAGGTAAATTTGGAAATATTAAAACCTTAACAAGTTAATACTCAATACTCACTTTGAATCAGTAGAGAGACCAATACAAAAGAGAAACACGCAAACTCCTCCAGCATAATGTGTTCATACCCTGCCAAAGCCGTAAGTGTTACCTAATGCAAAATCAAACTTCTCCTTGAACAGCTGGTATGAAACATGCAGTGGCAGCCTAATGCAGTTAACACACGTGTTGGCAAGAGGGAAAATTGGTGTAGAAGAGAAGTCATCGTCTCCTCTATGAATGAACTCAATCGAGGTTGCTGGGGAAAAGCCAATAGGTGGCACCGCAGTTGCTCGAGTTGCAAAGGCCAATATCTTCTGTAATTTGGAAGGTCCTTCTTCTTCTGCAAAACAAAAAGCATAAAAGTGTTAAAAGGTTATTTCATTTGGCCAACATAAATTTACAGTGAGTATTAATCTAAAGCAAGAATCTTAATGACTGTTATTGCAATGACTATAGAACATGCTTTTCATCTTTCCATAGTCTCAAAAACTATGTACAAATGTTACTACAACCAAGAGGGTCATGTGGTGTTATTGTTATATGAGTATGTTATTTTAAATAAAGATTTCAGAAATGCTAACCTATAAATCGTTACATCTATTTATTGTGCACTAAAGTGACAATTACCTTCTGCGTCTTGGAGATAGTCTCTCCAGAAGGTAACAACCATCTCCTCAGCAGCTCTTCTGTTGCTTCCTTCTGGAGATAGATGAATGTTGAAAAGATCATCTACCTGGTCAGCAGTCAGCATATGTGGCTCATAGCAGAAAAGAGGGCGAAAGCTGTCTGGATGCCTCCTCATTTTCTCGAGAACGCCAAGAGTTTTCAGACCTTCACAAAATCTGGTTAAACAGCACAAAGAAATTTTATTCAATAATTCTGCAATTTCATGCTTCTAAGTTAATTGTATATTATCAATTTGGCGCAGTCAATTGTACTAGGTTATTAACTGGCCATGTTGATTAATAGGTAAGATTTTTATCACCATTTTAATTAATCTGAAAAACACAGAATACCCAAATACCTTTGAAATGGACCTTGAACCCTGTGGATGACCTGAAACATGACAATATCATGTACCAGCAGATCCCTGTCTCTTAGTGAACGCATAGGCCTCAGGCATCCTGCATTGGCCAAGTAATCAAGCAGAGGTTCTTTTGACTTTTCAAGGTCCTCAAGGGTTGTACTTTGAGATATCTAGCATCACAAAGAGCAGAGGAAGGGCTTGTTATGGAAGTTACTTAGTAGTCTTATAACCTATTAGAAGGAACCCAGCCACTAGTGGTCTACACAATCACAATATGCCCAAGCGTACATTGGAAGTCAAATGACTACACATATTTTTTTTAAATAAGTTTACAATGTGCTTGAAAAAATAAGAAAATATACTCTTTCGTCTACCCTTATCTGCTGAGTCTTAGTTTAATACAGCAGCAACATATAAAAAGTTGGCATTCAGCAATGGCCAGACTGATCGAGATAAACATTCCCTGCAAAAGAAAAGTGTAACACAAACAATTTCAAATTCACTATAAGATTTATAAAATAAACATATAGAGACCTTTTTGACTTTTTCGAAGAGTTCCAGGTCAGCTATGTCTTCCAGGGCTGGATTTGCTGAATTTCCAACCAGAAGAGAAAATACTGTTGGTGACAGAAAGTTAGGTGGTGGACCACCATGTACCAAGCTCACTGCAATGGCTCGGCCAGAGATGTAGTACCAGTCCCCTCTGAGAGCTGCAAAGCAACAGAATAAAAGGAAAAGCAAAATTGTCAGTAATGTTGCCTGTAAAAATCAGTTAAACTGTTCCCACTATTAATCTTAGAAGAATAGGTAATTACCAGTACTGTCAAGAGCCAAGTTCTTGCAGTTTTCTTTCCCCTCAAACATGGCTGACCTGGCAATGGTGTCCATCAATAGTCTCAAGAATTCCCTCCTTGGCCCACCTAAATCAACCCCTTCCTCATTTTTCCCCATATCATCTGAGAATTTCACACAGATCATCAAGTTGGGATCATAAGATAGCCTTTGAAAACCACGCAAGGCTCCCTCCCACACAGCAGAGCGATTTATATTAAATTTGCACTGCTGTTTTGTGCTAATTTTGCTTGATAGTTCCAGCAGTATCTCTTGAACAGGGACGTTTTCTGCACTAAAAAAAGAAAATAAAACAGAAAATAAAATATATCAGCCATGTAGTCATGTTACAGAATTCGAGAATATGCGTCACACACATAGAGATCTAAAGCTTAAAATTTTTATATTGATTTGACAATTCTGGAAATCTAATCAGTTCTCAAACTCAAATTCTGTATGTTTGTTACTCACATCTGATTCTCCAAGCTTGCAATTATAGCTTGATTTAAATCCTCATCATCTGAAGAATCGCCAGAAAGCGATGCCACGAGAGTTAAATATGAAGAATAATCTTCATCATTAACACTAATGGCAGGGATGTCTTTACTTCTTGCATTGAAATCTCTGCTGTGACTGCTTGTGCTAGGTTTGTCATCACTTCTTGCCATGTAGCCTTCATCACAAATGCTGTTCCCATCACTTCCTTGTTTGGCTCGTCGCCTTTTACCAACACTCCTTCCAATACAGTTGGTCCCAGTATCATCTTCTTCATCACTGCTAGTGCCAGGGTTATCACCTTTAACATGACTTCTTAACCTTGTAGTGACTTGGCTGCTCATGTCTTGTTTGATTTTTGAACTATCAACTTCAAAACAATCATTGTCACTGTCCTTATCAGTTGCACAACTGCTTAATGCTGATTTGGAGCTGATGTAAGAAGGATCTTTGTCTTCATCTGATTCACTCTTCAACAGAGAAAGACCAAAAACATATATCAAAAGCAAGTAATTATAGCTTATCTTAAAAGGATTAACATAAGAAATATGCATATTGATTGCTCCCAAACACTTGTTTTAAATAAATATATTCTATTTTGCTAGAAGCCCAATTGTTGACATGTTTTTTTCCCAAATCATGATTACTTTTCATTCTTTTAGGAACTTACTAAAAGTGTCCTTGATGGCCTTACATAGAGGGCTTTGGTTTTAAAAACCTTTAGGATCAGCATCCCATTCAGCTCCTGACCATCTTGGAGCTTTGGAGACACCAGCTTATTGCCACAAGCCATTAGAAACTCGAGGCTATAAAAAATAAATAGGGACAACAGCAATTGCTAATTAGTTAAATATTTTATTATATACTGTTCTGTTTCTGTGTATGCTTTTATGACTTTTAAATTCTACTGGTATAGTCCATATGTTTTTATAATGATGAATAATATTTTAAACTTCTTTACTTTGGTATATTATCTTTAAGTACAAGTCATTACATGAATACACACAGTAACAATAAACAATAGTATTTTACCTGACATCCTCTGGAATGCGTTCACCAAAGCTTTCCTTGATGTGTTTCACGACAGTTCGGTTGTCCCAGGTCTTCTGGAATTCAAAAGCACTGAGGATGTGCCCATGTTTGTGTAACCATAATTTTGAACCTTGTTTGCACACTACTCCCCATGATGGAGTTGGAAGTAGTATAACACCTTTGTTGAAATGGTCATGCTGCTGGGCCATAGCTCTGAAATATAAATATAACTATTAGATACCATAAACAACAGCAAGTGATAACTAATAACACTGAGATAAAGACAGCAGAACACTATCCAAACCTCTACACAGAATGCTTTCATAGACAAAATTGTTGTAGTTAGGCAAACATAAGGGTTAATTTTATATACTGTATTGTATTGTATTCTATATAATTATAGTATCTGCCTTGGTAGGGTGATAATGAGTGGCAGTCTGTTATTACATTTAATTAATAATTTAAATTAATTATATAAATTAAATTAAAATACTGGAAACTTTGCCATTATAGGAATATGTTACACTAAGGTATTGCAGTACATAGGAGCCAGACTTACAAACGCTTTGCGACAGCGCGTAAAAAAAGAGAACGAAATAAAATACTGTTGGTATTTTAAAAGATAACGCAGTGACAATATTGCGTGCAAGACACGGTAACTTTTGCGGGAATTTTTTGCAACTGACCCTGTGACAAATGCATTTCTGGAAGTTCGTTTCTTAATGTACAAAATATGGAATGGGTAGATGGGGTAAAGCAAGTCTGCAAACCGATTTACTAAGGCTTGATACAAAATGAACTCAGTGGTTTAGAAAATAGCGCACCCGTAAAGCTAACTACACCTATGAACTGTGCTATTTTTTCCCATTTAGTAAATCTGGCCCTCAGTATATTCTTAAATATCAGACTATATTACATGTGGCCCTATTTCAGGCAAGTGAATACAAACGCATTAAACTTTGTAACTACCTTTTTCTTCTGGTCCCTGATGTCCAGCTGCCGAAGCATTGCCGAGTTTGATAACGTGGTGCAGGTGCACATTCTCTCCTGGCTGTAGATGTCGCTGGCATGGGCAAGCTGCTACGTTGATGTGAGGGAAAGAGGGATGTTAAGTGACTATCCAGTCCGTCCACACTGGTACTTGCAACAGGTTGCTGCCCCACGACTGTGGCATTTGACAAAGTTCTGATGGTCTCTGCTGAGGCTAATATACTGTTGAGTAATGCGGCTGCTTCACTTAGGCTACTAGCAGGTTGCTGAGTAGACATCTGTGTAGTGGTTTGAAGTGTACCACTTTTTCCTTCACTTTCCTGGTCTGGACACAACTTCCCGCTCATCTGAAACTCCTTCCTGTTTATCTGAAATGCCTTCCTGTTTAACTGAAATGCCTTCCTTTTTAACTGAAACGCCTTCCTGTTCAACTGAAATGCCTTCCTGTTTAACTGAAATGCCTTCCTTTTCAACTGAAATGCCTTCCTTTTCAACTGAAACACCTTCCTGTTTAACTGAAATGCCTTCCTGTTCAACTGAAATGCCTTGGTTTTTCAGTAGTGTGTCTGAGAGCGTTTCAGTAGTGTGTGTGAGAGCTAAAATTTCAGTAGTGTGTGTGAGAGCGTTTCAGTAGTGTGTGTGAGAGCTAAAATTTCAGTGGTGTATGTGAGAGCGTTTCAGTAGTGTATGTGAGAGTGTTTCAGTAGTGTATGTGAGAGCGTTTCAGTAGTATGTGTGAGAGGTAAAATTTCAGTAGTGTGTGTGAGAGCGTTTCAGTAGTGTATGTGAGAGTGTTTCAGTAGTATGTGTGAGAGGTAAAATTTCAGTAGTGTGTGTGAGAGCGTTTCAGTAGTGTGTGTGAGAGTGTTTCAGTAGTGTGTGTGAGAGGTAAAATTTCAGTAGTGTGTGTGAGAGCGTTTCAGTAGTGTGTGTGAGAGCGTTTCAGTAGTGTGTGTGAGAGCTAAAATTTCAGTAGTGTGTGTGAGAGCGTTTCAGTAGTGTGTGTGAGAGCGTTGCAGTAGTGTGTGTGAGAGCTAAAATTTCAGTGGTGTATGTGAGAGCGTTTCAGTAGTGTGTGTGACAGTGTTTCAGTAGTGTATGTGAGAGCGTTTCAGTAGTATGTGTGAGAGGTAAAATTTCAGTAGTGTGTGTGAGAGCGTTTCAGTAGTGTGTGTGAGAGCGTTTCAGTAGTGTGTGTGAGAGGTAAAATTTCAGTAGTGTGTGTGAGAGCGTTTCAGTAGTGTGTGTGAGAGCGTTTCAGTAGTGTGTGTGAGAGGTAAAATTTCAGTAGTGTGTGTGAGAGCGTTTCAGTAGTGTGTGTGAGAGGTAAAATTTCAGTAGTGTGTCTGAGAGCGTTTCAGTAGTGTGTGTGAGAGCGTTTCAGTAGTGTGTGTGAGAGCGTTTCAGCAGTGTGTGTGAGAGGTAAAATTTCAGTAGTGTGTGTGAGAGCGTTTCAGTAGTGTGTGTGAGAGCATTTCAGTAGTGTATGTGAGAGCGTTTCAGTAGTGTGTGTGAGAGCTAAAATTTCAGTAGTGTGTGTGAGAGCGTTTCAGTAGTGTGTGTGAGAGCTAAAATTTCAGTGGTGTATGTGAGAGCGTTTCAGTAGTATGTGTGAGAGGTAAAATTTCAGTAGTGTGTGTGAGAGCGTTTCAGTAGTGTATGTGAGAGTGTTTCAGTAGTGTATGTGAGAGCGTTTCAGTAGTATGTGTGAGAGGTAAAATTTCAGTAGTGTGTGTGAGAGCGTTTCAGTAGTGTATGTGAGAGTGTTTCAGTAGTATGTGTGAGAGGTAAAATTTCAGTAGTGTGTGTGAGAGCGTTTCAGTAGTGTGTGTGAGAGCGTTTCAGTAGTGTGTGTGAGAGGTAAAATTTCAGTAGTGTGTGTGAGAGTGTTTCAGTAGTGTATGTGAGAGCGTTTCAGTAGTATGTGTGAGAGGTAAAATTTCAGTAGTGTGTGTGAGAGCGTTTCAGTAGTGTATGTGAGAGCGTTTCAGTAGTATGTGTGAGAGGTAAAATTTCAGTAGTGTGTGTGAGAGCGTTTCAGTAGTGTGTGTGAGAGCGTTTCAGTAGTGTGTGTGAGAGCTAAAATTTCAGTGGTGTATGTGAGAGCGTTTCAGTAGTGTGTGTGAGAGCTAAAATTTCAGTGGTGTATGTGAGAGCGTTTCAGTAGTGTGTGTGAGAGCTAAAATTTCAGTGGTGTATGTGAGAGCGTTTCAGTAGTGTGTGTGAGAGCGTTTCAGTAGTGTGTGTGAGAGCTAAAATTTCAGTAGTGTATGTGAGAGTGTTTCAGTAGTGTATGTGAGAGCGTTTCAGTAGTATGTGTGAGAGGTAAAATTTCAGTAGTGTGTGTGAGAGCGTTTCAGTAGTGTATGTGAGAGTGTTTCAGTAGTGTATGTGAGAGCGTTTCAGTAGTATGTGTGAGAGGTAAAATTTCAGTGGTGTATGTGAGAGCGTTTCAGTAGTGTGTGTGAGAGGTAAAATTTCAGTAGTGTGTGTGAGAGCGTTTCAGTAGTGTATGTGAGAGTGTTTCAGTAGTGTGTGTGAGAGGTAAAATTTCAGTAGTGTGTGTGAGAGCGTTTCAGTAGTGTGTGTGAGAGGTAAAATTTCAGTAGTGTGTGTGAGAGCGTTTCAGTAGTGTATGTGAGAGCGTTTCAGTAGTGTGTGTGAGAGGTAAAATTTCAGTAGTGTGTGTGAGAGCGTTTCAGTAGTGTGTGTGAGAGGTAAAATTTCAGTAGTGTGTGTGAGAGCGTTTCAGTAGTGTGTGTGAGAGGTAAAATTTCAGTAGTGTCTGTGAGAGCGTTTCAGTAGTGTGTGTGAGAGCGTTTCAGTAGTGTGTATGAGAGCGTTTCAGTAGTGTGTGTGAGAGGTAAAATTTCAGTAGTGTGTGTGAGAGCGTTTCAGTAGTGTGTGTGAGAGCGTTTCAGTAGTGTGTGTGAGAGGTAAATTTCAGTAGTGTGTGTGAGAGCGTTTCAGTAGTGTGTGTGAGAGCGTTTCAGTAGTGTGTCTGAGAGCGTTTCAGCAGTGTGTGTGAGAGGTAAAATTTCAGTAGTGTGTGTGAGAGCGTTTCAGTAGTGTGTGTGAGAGCATTTCAGTAGTGTATGTGAGAGCGTTTCAGTAGTGTGTGTGAGAGCATTTCAGTAGTGTATGTGAGAGCGTTTCAGTAGTGTGTCTGAGAGCGTTTCAGTAGTGTGTGTGAGAGCTAAAATTTCAGTAGTGTGTGTGAGAGCGTTTCAGTAGTGTGTGTGAGAGCATTTCAGTAGTGTGTGTGAGAGCTAAAATTCCAGTAGTGTGTGTGAGAGCGTTTCAGTAGTGTGTGTGAGAGCTAAAATTTCAGTAGTGTGTGTGAGAGCGTTTCAGTAGTGTGTGTGAGAGCATTTCAGTAGTGTGTGTGAGAGCTAAAATTCCAGTAGTGTGTGTGAGAGCGTTTCAGTAGTGTGTGTGAGAGCTAAAATTTCAGTGGTGTATGTGAGAGCGTTTCAGTAGTGTGTGTGAGAGCATTTCAGTAGTGTGTGTGAGAGGTAAAATTTCAGTAGTGTGTGTGAGAGCGTTTCAGTAGTGTGTGTGAGAGGTAAAATTTCAGTAGTGTGTGTGAGAGCGTTTCAGTAGTGTGTGTGAGAGCTAAAATTTCAGTAGTGTGTGTGAGAGCGTTTCAGTAGTGTGTGTGAGAGCATTTCAGTAGTGTGTGTGAGAGCTAAAATTCCAGTAGTGTGTGTGAGAGCGTTTCAGTAGTGTGTGTGAGAGCTAAAATTTCAGTAGTGTGTGTGAGAGCGTTTCAGTAGTGTGTGTGAGAGCGTTTCAGTAGTGTGTCTGAGAGCGTTTCAGCAGTGTGTGTGAGAGGTAAAATTTCAGTAGTGTGTGTGAGAGCGTTTCAGTAGTGTGTGTGAGAGCATTTCAGTGGTGTGTGTGAGAGCGTTTCAGTAGTGTGTGTGAGAGCATTTCAGTGGTGTGTGTGAGAGCGTTTCAGTAGTGTGTGTGAGAGCTAAAATTTCAGTGGTGTATGTGAGAGCGTTTCAGTAGTGTGTGTGAGAGCGTTTCAGTAGTGTGTGTGAGAGGTAAAATTTCAGTAGTGTGTCTGAGAGCGTTTCAGTAGTGTGTGTGAGAGCGTTTCAGTAGTGTGTCTGAGAGCGTTTCAGCAGTGTGTGTGAGAGGTAAAATTTCAGTAGTGTGTGTGAGAGCGTTTCAGTAGTGTGTGTGAGAGCATTTCAGTAGTGTATGTGAGAGCGTTTCAGTAGTGTGTGTGAGAGCTAAAATTTCAGTAGTGTGTGTGAGAGCGTTTCAGTAGTGTGTGTAAGAGCGTTTCAGTAGTGTGTGTGAGAGCTAAAATTTCAGTGGTGTATGTGAGAGCGTTTCAGTAGTATGTGTGAGAGGTAAAATTTCAGTAGTGTGTGTGAGAGCGTTTCAGTAGTGTATGTGAGAGTGTTTCAGTAGTGTATGTGAGAGCGTTTCAGTAGTATGTGTGAGAGGTAAAATTTCAGTAGTGTGTGTGAGAGCGTTTCAGTAGTGTATGTGAGAGTGTTTCAGTAGTATGTGTGAGAGGTAAAATTTCAGTAGTGTGTGTGAGAGCGTTTCAGTAGTGTGTTTGAGAGCGTTTCAGTAGTGTGTGTGAGAGGTAAAATTTCAGTAGTGTGTGTGAGAGTGTTTCAGTAGTGTATGTGAGAGCGTTTCAGTAGTATGTGTGAGAGGTAAAATTTCAGTAGTGTGTGTGAGAGCGTTTCAGTAGTGTGTGTGAGAGGTAAAATTTCAGTAGTGTGTGTGAGAGTGTTTCAGTAGTGTGTGTGAGAGCGTTTCAGTAGTGTGTGTGAGAGCGTTTCAGTAGTGTGTCTGAGAGCTAAAATTTCAGTAGTGTGTGTGAGAGCGTTTCAGTAGTGTGTGTGAGAGCGTTTCAGTAGTGTGTGTGAGAGGTAAAATTTCAGTAGTGTGTGTGAGAGCGTTTCAGTAGTGTGTGTGAGAGCGTTTCAGTAGTGTGTCTGAGAGCGTTTCAGCAGTGTGTGTGAGAGGTAAAATTTCAGTAGTGTGTGTGAGAGCGTTTCAGTAGTGTGTGTGAGAGCATTTCAGTAGTGTATGTGAGAGCGTTTCAGTAGTGTGTGTGAGAGCATTTCAGTAGTGTATGTGAGAGCGTTTCAGTAGTGTGTCTGAGAGCGTTTCAGTAGTGTGTGTGAGAGCTAAAATTTCAGTAGTGTGTGTGAGAGCGTTTCAGTAGTGTGTGTGAGAGCATTTCAGTAGTGTGTGTGAGAGCTAAAATTCCAGTAGTGTGTGTGAGAGCGTTTCAGTAGTGTGTGTGAGAGCTAAAATTTCAGTAGTGTGTGTGAGAGCGTTTCAGTAGTGTGTGTGAGAGCATTTCAGTAGTGTGTGTGAGAGCTAAAATTCCAGTAGTGTGTGTGAGAGCGTTTCAGTAGTGTGTGTGAGAGCTAAAATTTCAGTGGTGTATGTGAGAGCGTTTCAGTAGTGTGTGTGAGAGCATTTCAGTAGTGTGTGTGAGAGGTAAAATTTCAGTAGTGTGTGTGAGAGCGTTTCAGTAGTGTGTGTGAGAGGTAAAATTTCAGTAGTGTGTGTGAGAGCGTTTCAGTAGTGTGTGTGAGAGCTAAAATTTCAGTAGTGTGTGTGAGAGCGTTTCAGTAGTGTGTGTGAGAGCATTTCAGTAGTGTGTGTGAGAGCTAAAATTCCAGTAGTGTGTGTGAGAGCGTTTCAGTAGTGTGTGTGAGAGCTAAAATTTCAGTAGTGTGTGTGAGAGCGTTTCAGTAGTGTGTGTGAGAGCGTTTCAGTAGTGTGTCTGAGAGCGTTTCAGCAGTGTGTGTGAGAGGTAAAATTTCAGTAGTGTGTGTGAGAGCGTTTCAGTAGTGTGTGTGAGAGCATTTCAGTGGTGTGTGTGAGAGCGTTTCAGTAGTGTGTGTGAGAGCTAAAATTTCAGTGGTGTATGTGAGAGCATTTCAGTAGTGTGTGTGAGAGCTAAAATTTCAGTAGTGTATATGAGAGCGTTTCAGTAGTGTGTGTGAGAGCGTTTCAGTAGTGTGTGTGAGAGGTAAAATTTCAGTAGTGTGTCTGAGAGCGTTTCAGTAGTGTGTGTGAGAGCGTTTCAGTAGTGTGTCTGAGAGCGTTTCAGCAGTGTGTGTGAGAGGTAAAATTTCAGTAGTGTGTGTGAGAGCGTTTCAGTAGTGTGTGTGAGAGCATTTCAGTAGTGTATGTGAGAGCGTTTCAGTAGTGTGTGTGAGAGCTAAAATTTCAGTAGTGTGTGTGAGAGCGTTTCAGTAGTGTGTGTGAGAGCGTTTCAGTAGTGTGTGTGAGAGCTAAAATTTCAGTGGTGTATGTGAGAGCGTTTCAGTAGTATGTGTGAGAGGTAAAATTTCAGTAGTGTGTGTGAGAGCGTTTCAGTAGTGTATGTGAGAGTGTTTCAGTAGTGTATGTGAGAGCGTTTCAGTAGTATGTGTGAGAGGTAAAATTTCAGTAGTGTCTGTGAGAGCGTTTCAGTAGTGTATGTGAGAGCGTTTCAGTAGTATGTGTGAGAGGTAAAATTTCAGTAGTGTGTGTGAGAGCGTTTCAGTAGTGTGTGTGAGAGCGTTTCAGTAGTGTGTGTGAGAGGTAAAATTTCAGTAGTGTGTGTGAGAGTGTTTCAGTAGTGTATGTGAGAGCGTTTCAGTAGTATGTGTGAGAGGTAAAATTTCAGTAGTGTGTGTGAGAGCGTTTCAGTAGTGTGTGTGAGAGCGTTTCAGTAGTGTGTGTGAGAGGTAAAATTTCAGTAGTGTGTGTGAGAGTGTTTCAGTAGTGTGTGTGAGAGCGTTTCAGTAGTGTGTGTGAGAGCGTTTCAGTAGTGTGTCTGAGAGCTAAAATTTCAGTAGTGTGTGTGAGAGCGTTTCAGTAGTGTGTGTGAGAGCGTTTCAGTAGTGTGTGTGAGAGCTCAAATTTCAGTGGTGTATGTGAGAGCGTTTCAGTAGTGTGTGTGAGAGCTAAAATTTCAGTGGTGTATGTGAGAGCGTTTCAGTAGTGTGTGTGAGAGCTAAAATTTCAGTGGTGTATGATAAGATAAGATAAGATAAGATAACCTTTATTAGTCCCACACGTGGGAAATTTGTTTTGTCACAGCAGGAAGTGGACAGTGCAAAAGTTATGAAGGACAATTAGAATAAAATAAAAAAGAATAAATACAGTACACAACTGTACAGAATAGAATAAAAATAGAATAATATATACAGTAGAATAAATAGAGTAAAATATACAATAGGATAAAAATAGAATACAAATGTTATATACAACAGAGTGAAAAATACAACGGTTGCCAGAAAGATTATTGCACATTGTGTTATTGCACATTTGTGGATGTGTGTGATTGATCAGTTAAATGCTTTATTGTGGAGTCTGACAGCAGTGGGGAGGAAAGACCTGCGAAATCTCTCCGTCCCACACCGTGGGTGCCGCAGTCTCCCACTGAAGGAGCTGCTCAGTGCTGTCACAGTCTCCTGCATGGGGTGGGAGATGTTGTCCAACAGGGATGACAGCTTAGCCACCATTCTCCTGTCACTCACCACCTCCACTGGGTCCAGAGGGCATCCTAGAACAGAGCTGGCCCTTCGGATCAGCCTGTTCAGTCTCTTCCTGTCCCCAGCAGAGATGCTGCCTCCCCAGCAGACCACACCATAAAAGATGGCTGAGGCCACCACAGAGTCATAGAAGGTCTTCAGGAGTGGGCCCTCCACTCCAAACGACCTGAGTCTCCGCAGCAGGTACAGCCTGCTCTGCCCTTTCCTGTAGAGGGCGTCTGAGTTATGAGTCCAGTCCAGTTTGTTGTTCAGATGAACACCAAGGTACCTGTAGCTGTCCACAGTCTCAATGTCCATACCTTGGATGTTCAGTGGTTGCAGTGGAGGATGTTTGTGCCTGCGGAAGTCTACCACCAGCTCCTTGGTTTTACTGGCATTGATCTGGAGGTAGTTCAGCTGGCACCAGTCCACAAAGTCCTGAGTCAGTCCTCTGTACTCCTTGTCATCCCCATCAATGATGAGGCCGACTATTGCAGAGTCATCAGAGAACTTCTGCAGGAAGCACTGGGTGGAGTTGTGGGAGAAGTCTGCAGTGTAGATGGTGAAGAGGAACGGAGCCAGAACCGTTCCCTGTGGGGCCCCCGTACTGCAGACGACCCTGTCCGACACACAGCCCTGAGTCCTCACATACTGCGGTCGGTCGGTGAGGTAGTCCAAAATCCAGGTAGTGAGGTGATGGTCCACTCCTGAGTTCTCCAGCTTGTCCTTCAGAACCGACGGAAGAATGGTGTTAAAGGCACTGGAGAAATCAAAGAACATGATTCTCACAGTGCTCCCAGCGGTCTCCAGGTGAGCGAGGGAACGGTGCATGAGGTGAATGACGGCATCATCCGCTCCAATGCCAGGCTGGTAGGCAAACTGAAGTGGGTCCAGTGATGAGCTCACAAGGCGCCGAAGCTGAGCCAGGACCAGCCGCTCCAGGGTCTTCATCAGGTGGGATGTCAGAGCCACCGGCCTGTAGCTGTTGAGGTCCTTGGGGCGTGAAGTCTTTGGCACTGGAACAACACAGGAGGTTTTCCAGAGCTGTGGGACTCTTCCCAGCCTCAGGCTCAGGTTGAAGAGGTGCTCCATCACACCACACAGTTGGTCCGCGCAGGACCTGACGACCCTCGAGCTGATGCCATCTGGACCCGCTGCCTTCTTGCCATTAATCCTCCTCAGTTCCCTCCTAACCTGGGTGGATGAGAGAGACAGGCTGGAGCCTTGTGTTGGTTGTGTATTGGATGCTGTTGTTGGGGGTGGGGAGGAGTGAGCAGGGTGAATAGAGGAGGTGTGAAGTGTCTGAGGTGTCAGAGGTGGAACAGCAGCAGTGGGGGAGGGTGAGTCTGCAGCCGATGTTGGAGACTGCCTCATGGCTGAATCAAATCTGTTGAAGAAATGATTCAGTTCATTTGCCCACCTCACATCCCTCCCAGGCAGAGAGTTCTGATGTTTGTGGCCTGAGATGGTTCTGAGGCCTCTCCAGACTTCACCGACGTTATTTTGCTGAAGCTGGTTCTCCATCTTCTGCCTGTAGCTGTCCTTCCCATTCCTTATCAGTCCCCTCAGCTCTCTCTGCACCCTTTTCAACTCCTCTTTGTCTTTGGATTTGAAGGCCCTCCTCTTCTGCTTGAGGACGGCTTTAATTTCTGGGGTAATCCAAGGTTTGTTATTGGAGAAACACCGTACAGTCCTGGTAGGTACGGTGTTATCCACACAGAAATTAATATAGTCCGTAATGCATGTAGTAAGGCTGTCGATGTCCTCTCCGTGGTCGTCACAGATCACCTCCCACACAGTCGACTCAAAACAATCCTTAAGAGCCTCCTCGCTCTCCTGCGACCATCTCTGCACTGTGCGGGTGACTGGTGACTGGTGAGAGCGTTTCAGTAGTGTGTGTGAGAGCGTTTCAGTAGTGTGTGTGAGAGCTAAAATTTCAGTAGTGTATGTGAGAGTGTTTCAGTAGTGTATGTGAGAGCGTTTCAGTAGTATGTGTGAGAGGTAAA